>NC_081850.1:18716332-19456332 GCF_963259705.1 Myotis daubentonii
CCCTCCCAGGCTTTCACCACACTATGTCTGTGTCCATGGATTATGCATATATGGATTATGCATATAACTTCTTGGGTTAATCTCTTCCCAAACCCCATCTACCCCCACCCCTCTGAGATTGGTCAATCTGTGCCATTTCTAAATCTCTGGACCTATTTTCTTCATCAGTTTATTTTGTCCAGTAGATTCCACCCATGAGTGAGATCACATGATAGTTGTCTTTCTCTGACTGGCTTATTTCACTTAGCATAATAGTCTCCAGGTCTCTCCATGCTGTCTCAAAGGGTAAGAGATTCTTCTTTTTTACTGCTGCATAGTATTCCATGGTGTAAATGTACCACAGCTTTTTTATCCACTCATCTACTGATGGGCACTTGGGCTGTTTCCAGATCTTAGCTATTGTAAATTGCACTGCTATGAACATAGGGGTGCATACATTCTTTCTCATTGGTGTTTCAGGATTCTTAGGATATATTCCTAGAAGTGGGATCACTGGGTCAAATGGCAGTTCCATTTTTAATGTTTTGAGGAATTTCCATACTGTTTCACTAGTGGCTGCACCAGTCAGCATTCCCACCAGCAGTGCACTAGAGTTTCTGCTACATCATCGCCAGCACTTGTTATTTGTTGATTTGTTGATGGTGACCTTTCCAGCAGGTGTGAGGCGATACTTCATTGTCCTCTTTATTTGCATCTCTTTGATGATTAGTGGCTTTGAGTAGTTTTTCATATACCTCTTGAACATCTGTATGTTCACTTAAAGTGTCCATTAGGTCTTTTCACCATTTTTAAATTATTGTATTGTTTGTCTTCCTTTTGTTAGCTCATATGAGTTCTTTATATATTTTGGACATAACCCCTCATCAGATGTATCATTGGCAAATAAGCTTCCCCATACAGTGGACTCCCTTTTCATTCTGTTGATGGTTTCTTTTGCTGTGCAGAAGCTTTTTATTTTGACGTAGTCCCGTTTGTTTATTTTCTCCTTTGTTTCCCTTGCCCTAGGAGATGTATCAACAAACATATTGCTATGAAAGATGTCTGAGATTTTGCTGCCTATGGTTTCTTCTAGGATTTTTATGGTTTCAGGGCTTACATTTAAGTCTTCTATCCATTTTCAGTTTATTCTTATGTATGGTATAAGTTGGTAGTCCAGTTTCATTTTTTTGCATGTACCTATCCAATTTTCTCAACACCATTTATTGAAGAGACTGTCTTTACTCCATTGTAAGTTGTTGCCTCTTTTGTCAAATATTAATTGAGTGTGATAGCTTGGGCCGATTTCTGGGTTCTCTGTTCTGCTCCATTGATCTGTCCTTGTGCCAGTACCAGGCTGCTTTGATTACTGTGTCTTTGTACTATAACTTGATTGCTGTTATTGTGATCCCTCCAACTTTGATCTTTCTCAATATTGCTGTGGCTATTCGGGGTCTTTTTTGGTTCCATATAAATTTTTGGAATATTTGTTCTAGATCTGTGAAAGATGGCAAGTGATACTGGTTTTCACTTTTGACTTTGATCCATACCTTACACAACTTACAAAGTGAAAATAATTTTAAGTGAATATGTTTAAGTAAAATGTACCAATTTAAATGAAAAATGATAAAATGTGTGAAAGACTAAAAACTAATAAACTTTGCTAACAAAAAAATAAAGATCTAAATAAATGAAGAGATATAGTGTGTTCATGGTGAGAAGACTCAACATTGTTAAGAACATGATTATACCTAAGTTGATCTATAAATCACTTCAGTCTCAAAATTCCATCAGACTTTTCAGAATAAATTGTCAAATCCATTCTAAAGTTTGTGTGGAAATGCAAGGGAAGGACCTAAAATAGCCAAAACATCTTTGAAAAAGGGTAAAGTTGCAAGGCTCACAATATCTTATTTTGCAAGTAATTATAAAGTTACAGTAATAAAAACAGTGTAGTATTGGTGAAAAGACAGAAAAAATCTACCAATGTGACAGAATACAGAGTTTAAAAATAGACAACCAATTTTAAACAAAGGTGCAAAGACAATTCAGTGGTAAAAGAATAATTTTTTTCCTAACAATTTTTTCTGGAACAATTGGACATTTGTATGTAAAAAAAAAAATTGTTGACTTTGATCCATACCTTACACAACTTACAAACATTGACTCAAAATGGATCACAGACCTAAATGTAAGTCATAAAACCATATAACATAGGATAACAAGTTTGTGGTCTGGGGTTATGCAAAGATTTCTTAGATACAACAATGAAAGTATGATCCCCCAAAAGAACAAATTGATAAATTATAATTTATCAGAATTAAATGCTTCTTTTCTTCAGAAGACACAGTTCATAGACTGAAACATCATACCATTGACTGAAAGAAAAGAATTGTAATACATATATCTGATGAAGGGCCTGTATACATAATATATTAAGAAATTTTGAAACTCAAAAGAAAAAAAACCCAATTTTTTAAAATGAGCACAAGATTTGAAGAAGTATGTCACCAGAAATAATATATACATAGTAAAGAAGCACAAGATGCTGAACATCAGTAGTCACTAAGGAAATGCAAGTTAAACTGTACCATGAACTACTACCACACTTCTGTTAGAGTGGCTAAAATTTAAACGATTGGCCATACAAGATATCGGCAAGACTGTGGAGCAGCTAGGACTGTCACACACCCCTGCTGGAAATGTCAAGCAGTCCAACCACCTTGGAGACCAGTTGAGTGTCTTAAAAAGCTAAACATGCGCGTCCCCAGTCATTCCAGAACTAAAGCAAACGTCCATACAAAGCAGCAAACTGGAGAAACCCAAACGACCATCAACAGTTAATATAAGCACACAATGGAATACCACTTGGCAACAAACAACAGTGCATGGCTGCATGCTACACATGAATAAACCTAAAAATCATTATTCTGGAAGGCAGAAGCCAGGTAAAAATGAGTGTGTACTCTATGATATCATTTAGTATATAAAATATTAGGAATCTATAGAGACAGGAAACACATCAGTGGTCCCTAGGAACAGGTTTTGGAAGGACAGTGAAAGATGGGCAGGAAGAATAAAGGATCAAAAGAAAACTTTTTTTGGAAGTGATGAATACATTCTTTAATTGTGGTAATGATTTTACTTGTATATATGTCAAAATGTATCAAATTGTGTACATTAAATATGTGCAGATTGTTTTATGTCAAATATACCATAACTAGAGGCCCAGTGCAAGAAATTCAGGCACAGGTAGGGTCCCTAGTGGCCGCCGCAGCCAGCTGGGGCCTCCCTTCGCACCCATCTTGGCATGGCACCACCCACTCACCTGCTCCACCATCCCTCCATGGTCCCGCTTTTATCAGGGCCCATCAGGTCTGGCAGCACCTCCACTGTAGCCTGCTGCCAGTGCTGCGTTGCCGACACCCGCCATGTTCCATGGCGCCCCCTGGTGGTCAGTGCACGTCTAATTCCCAATCGGTCCAACTCCCGCCCATAGGGACCATTTGATATTAGCCTTTTATTATCTATCCACTAGAGTCCTGATGCACAAAAATTTGTGCAAGAGTAGGCCTTGCTTCCCCTGGCTGCCAGCACTGGCTTCCCTCCAGTACCTGGGACCCGGGCTTCCCTCCTTCAGGCTGCCCACAGGCACCCAGGACTCCCGCTGGCTTCCCCTGGACTGCCCTCAGGCACCTGGGATCCCAGCTGGCTTCCCCTGGGCCACCCGCAGGCACCCGGGACCCGGGCTGGCTCCCCCACAGCCCTGGCTTCGTCAGGAAGGATGTCCGGAATGACATCCAGAAGATGTCCAGTCTAATTAGCATATTATCCTTTTATTATTATAGATATAAAACCCTGATATGCAAATAGACCGAATGGCAGAACAACTGAACAACCGGTCACTATGATGTGCACTGACCACCGGAGGGTGCACGCGGAACATGTCGGGTGTCAGTAGCAGGTGGCAGAGCTTGGAACATGGTGGGCATGGGCAGCAGGTGGCACAGCGCAGAACCTGGTGGGTGTCAGCTATGGCGGGATGGTGGAGCAGGTGAGCGGGGGCACCAGACCAAGGTGGGCGCCAGTCACTGTCATTGAGGCAAGCCTCTGGTGGTTACTGAAAATTTTTTGCTTCCATGTGCCATGGTCCCACCCTGCACTCACACCTACTGCCGGCACCAGCCCCACTCGCACCCACTGCTGGCACCCAGCGCCAGCCCTGATTGCTTGTGCCGTCAGCAGGTGCGAGCCGCAGTTGCTGGCCCCGATTGCTCCTCAGGGCTTCTCCACCTCCCCCTGCTTTTTTATTGGTTCACTGTACCAACCACTCAGCACAGAAAAGGGAAAGTACAAATCAGCAATCATAAATACAGGCCTGGCTCTTGTCGTAACTAAGATCTTGGGTAAAACATTTATCCTCTCAGCTTCACTTCTCCCATAGGCAAATGAAAACATTAAGTCATCTCCCAGGAGAAGTCCAAGATTGTGGACCATTTCTTTTGCCAAACCTAGTCTGAAGTTATTTCCATGGATGTTCTCAATCTCTAAAGAACCCCATTAGTACCCCCACTAAGACTCAGTCAAAGCACCTTTCCTGCTGGAAGAATATCCTTGCTAACCTGCTGGTAAAGTGAAAGTGTGGGTACTTACTTGGCCAGAGGGCTTTGGCAGGAGGACTGGGGAGTTGGAAGGACAGGGTCTAAATTGCATATTTGTTCACGCATAAACATATACAATTCACTCCATGGCTTCAGAATACACGTGAGCACACTCTGTACACTCCTACTCCAAGACTTCCCAGAGCCATACTGTTTGCTAATACTATGTTTTGATAGTTTTGAAGAGAAAGTTTGAACTGTTTCTCTGGGGTTCTTCAAAGGCATTGATCACCATCATGATTGAGAGGCTACAGTCTGCAGAGTAACATGATTTTCATCCCTTGGACTGCTCTCATCAAATGGCCAGGCACCACACGTTGAGAAGAGAGAGGCCTCCTCAGAACATAGCCTTTCCTGGAGTATTACTGGGGAACAATGGACAATGTTTGGTGATATACATCATCAGCCAAGAAGTGTCCCTCCACCTAAACCAATATTCCTGAAAATACCCTGCTGCTAGGGAGAGAGAATTCATTATGCAAGATGTGTAACTAACCACAGCATGTGCATCTTGGGAAATAGGACTCCCTTACAAGACACCATCTCTGATCCCTTGCTCTGGGATGGCAACAAGCTAGTTGGAGAATGTACACATTGTCCCCCCCGCCCCAACCAAGGGGACACCGATTGCAACAGGGAGCAGCACGTGTTCTTTTGTGGCTTTAAGAGCTCTTTTCATACCCGTGGAGGATGCTTACCTAGAATCGTAAGAAACGAACAAAGCCAGGGAACAGAGAAGTGCCTATTTTTCCAATAACCATTTCTATATGCCCTGCACATAGTAAACATTCAACACATCTTTGAAAATAAGTAAAGAATAGATGCCACAGGACTTACTTGTAAGTTGGCTGAATAGGCACTGATATCACATTACTTCTCCTTTGTATTCTGAAATTTTTGAGAAGTAATTTCCAGTTCACTTAAAATTAATCCTTTCCTGTCTTACCTCCCTAATGTTTACATAAGCTGGAGTGTGATTTCTTTTTAAGTCTGGTTTACTGTTCCCTTTGTTTTCTTTACCTTTAATATTAAATAAGGTTTTTTATGACCATTTGTTCTTAAAGAAAAAGTCTTGTGAAATTCTGCTAGTAGTTATACTTTTCATGCCACTGTAACTGTATTCTAGTATTTTTCAAAATGTTTAGATCTAAGCACACATAGTTGCTTATGAGCGTGATGGATTAATATGTCAGTATATTTGCTTCTAATCTTTTTTCTACATATAAAAAAGTTATGTATATAATACTTTTAACTTAATATTGTGATACATTTCCTATTTTTTGCTTTTTGCAAACATAAGCTCTAATAGCTATATAATGTTTCATTATTTAGCCATACAATGATTACTTAATTCTTCTAGCTTAGGACACTTATAATGTTTCATTTTCTCCCTGTTTTAAATAGTAAATAAATAAATATGTGAGCTTTAAGTGGTTTCTATATTTCAAATGATCTCTTTAGAATAAACTCCTATAAATAAAAGTTCTTAATTAAAAGTTGTTGATATTTTTAAATATTTTGATTTATGTTAACAACTTTTCTTCCTGAAAAGATCACATGAATTTGAAGTTTAATATACAATTCATTTCATCATCATCTCATGTTTTCTTTCTTTTTCTTTTAAATGGCAGTGGCTTTCTCATTAGGAAATTGATGCTGCTTTCTCCTGAAATAACAGTGATAATCCAGAATTCCATTAGGAAAAGAATTCCCTCCAAGGTTTCAGTTCATAGAAAGATAATCATTATTTTGGAAATCTCTGATTGAATATGAGTGGGGGGAATTGAAGCAAAACTGGCTAACGCTCTAATCATTGTAACATACTCAGATGGTTCTTCGAGTAAATTACACAGCCTTTTGTGAACTTGCTGATTTAAATGATTCCTTATAAAGGAGTGCTGTTGACTTAAAGACTATAACAAGAAACCTTGCTGCCAATGTGGTTGATTCCGTAAGCACATGTTCAAAAGCTATGCTCTATTTCATTTACTCTAATGGACCTAAGTCTGCCGTGTAATAGGGCTCAGAACTTCTGAAACTCCTGTTTTGTTTAACTCCTGGGATATTTAAAGTAATTTATGCTTAGGGACTGAGATAAGCTTTGTCGTTTGTCATACACTGAATGGAACCCACCGTCTTAAATTAACGTTTATGTTAAACATTTCCTCATAATTCAGTCCTCACACAGACAACAACAGTTTCACTCAGGGCGTATGTGAAAGCCCTTTATGTGGCTGTTAGAAATCTTAGCAGAATGAATATCACAGATTAAACACTGAAGCATTTTAGTAAGAAGTTTAATGTAAAAAATGCATCCTGGGTAAGTTCATTAAAAAGAAAACACGATAGCCATTATCAATAGATTTCCCTAATAAAATATTACCATTTTAAAGGATCCTCTACATATGGACATCTCTCTCATTATTACAGCTACTTTTTAAGAGCTGGTTATTGTACATCATGCACCATGCTTGCGCTTTATTTATATTATGTCATTTAATCCTCATAATCACTTTATGGAGGCAAATTATATTATCCTGATTTTTTTATATATTTTATTGGGGTTTTTTTTTTGTTTTGTTTTTGTTTGCTTTTTTAAATATATTTTATTTATTTTTTACAGAGAGGAAGGGAGAGAGATAGTTAGAAACATCGATGAGAGAGAAACATCGATCAGCTGCCTCCTGCACACTCCCCACTGGGGATGTGCCCCCTACCAAGGTACATGCCCTTGACTGGAATCGAACCTGGGATCCACCAGTCCGCAGGCCGACGCTCCCTCCATGCACTGAGCCAAACCAGCTAGGGCTATTTTTTTTTTAAAGAGAAGAAGGGAGAGGGATAGAGAGTTAGAAACATCGATGAGAGAGAAACATCGATCAGCTGCCTCCTGCACGCCCCCTACTGGGGATGTGCCAGCAACCAAGGTACATGCCCTTGACTGGAATAGAACCTGGGACCCTTCAGTCTGCAGGCTGATGCTCCATCCACAGAGCCAAACCGGTCAAAGCTTATCCTGATTTTTTAAAATGAAAATGAAAAAAAGTTTCAAAGAGAAGAAGCCCTCAAGGTAGTCTAATATTCCAATTCCTACGCTCCTGCTTCTCCCCAGAAGCCAGGCTGGCTTCCACTACAGAGCGGGCTCAGAGGGCCCTGGCATGCAGTTGTTCAGGAGATGGTTACCCAAAAGGATGCTTACTGGCTGACTCATTAGCCACCTTAAAAATGCATCTGTTCTTTCACTTAACAACAATGCCACTCTTTAAAAAGAAGGTATGAAGAACAATAATAAAGAGAAATTAAAATTCCCATATTTTGCATATGTTCTTTTAATTTAGTGAAGTTAAATGACGGTTTTTTGCTGTTTTCCCGTTCTTACCATTTCCTACCATGTAACAGTAAGACAGAAATGAAGGCAAAAAAAAAATTTTTTTTATATTGGTATGCTACTAGAAACTTGAAACATGTCTTCCTTTTACTCTCAAGCATACCCAAGTCAGAGCTGGTACTAAATTTGACTCCTCTCAAAGCCTGACATTTAATGCAAAGGTAGCTTTTCCCTCTCAAGGTAATTGTTGTGAGACCCTGCCATTTGGCATTAGAAACATACTTCAAGGCTTTCACAAAGTAGAAATTTACAAAAGAGAAGTTTTATATACCCATTTGGAAAGCAAAAGAGTTAACTTTAAAAAAGAAGATACATTTTAATGTGTTAGTTCCTACTGTGTTTCATTGATTGAACACAAACAAGATATGAAAATTAATTCACCAAATACCCTCAAAACCCTATGTGTTCATGAAGAATTGCCACAGCACCTAGAAAACAATTTTCTGTTCATTATTGTTATAAAAATGACAAAATTGACATTGAAAAGTATTATACATTCCTGCCTTTTTTTTTCTGTCCTGGGCTGTGCCAGGGTCTGTCTTCTGGAGCTTTCATTAGAAGTGTCCCAATTAAAAAGCTGTGTGAGTTGAAAAAAAAAAAAGTGGCTTCCATTCACAAGGATTTTAAATAAGAAGTAAATTTGGTAAATCAGTTCCTCCCTGGCTCCTAGCCATTCACATCTTTTGGTTCTGAAACCCATTTCAGTGTGAGCATAAGGTGGCTGTTATGAGGTGTTGTCAGGCCTCTCACAGAGTTATTGTGCATGGTGGAAGGTGGTAGTTTTTGATCAATGTCTTCAAAGTCAAAGCTTGGAACATAATAGCTGCACATCAAAACCCAGGACCATAATGCAGTTAGCACTGACTCTTTCAGGAGGCCCCAGGGAATTACTTCATGCTCATGGTAAGAGTTCCTATAATTAGTCATTTATAATGCTGTAGTAAGGGGAAGGTGCAGACTTATAACTTGAGATTCATTATCAAAAGCGGTTCAGCAAAATCGTTACCAGAAATAAATAATAAAGAAGCCTACTTATTTATTGATGTTCTTCTCCCTTTTTTATTCTGAATCCCTGATTTATTGCATTTCTGTTCTGAAGACATCTCTTATTGACCCAATATCTTTACAAGAATGCCTATGTTTTTAGGCATTTTTAGGCCATTGATGCAATTATTTCATGAAATCTTGCCTAGTAGATTAAGTTACTAATGATAAAGCTTTTTTGTTGCACCTTCTTCTATATTCACATTGCTTTAAAATGATGGAGGGTTTTATTGTTACTTTTTTTCCTTCTAGAAGTTATTAACATTTAAGAAGAAAAGGCAATTTTGTTCATATATCCAAATAAGAGCATATATTATATAATCATATATACATATATATATATACTGTATGCTTTGTTAAAGAAACTATAGAATCCCAGGTGGAAAACACACAATAAAAAGTCAAATAAATCCATAGTTAAGAGGTAAATGCACCATATGTTTCTCTAATACTGAGGCACAGGGGGTGCATCGAGAAACTCATTAAGTCAATGGAAATAGCAGCTGGGCCCTACCAAGATGTCTATTCATTTCACTTCTGAAATAGAAAAACAGAAAAATAGTGGACACATTCCGTTTCTTCTGAGGTTTGAATTGATCACATTAGCATGGGGTTGGTGCAATGCAAAATGCTAATATATCTTCCCTCTCAGCATCTAATTTGATCAACTTTAAAATAGTGTTTTCTTTGTTTTTCCCTGTAAAGATGACGTCCATCTCCCCGTACCCTTTACATTTCTCTCATAAAAAAATTAAAGCTTTGCCAAAGCACCTAAATAGCCAAGTAGAGTCATGCAACAGACCAACTGAGCCAGATACATGACTTGAGCAGTAAATGAAGTCATAATACGTCTGTTTTGATTTTATGGACTTCAGAATGAAGTATATTTCATTATACAAATTGCTCCCACTAAAATTTTGTGTGATTTTGATAAAGGCTTCAGTTTTCAAGGAATTAGTTTTCTCTTCCATAAATGTAGTTTTCAATACTTTTTCTGTCAGTCAGTTTAAGAATCTGATGAAATTTATGAGTATCTGAAGACATGCACATATAAAGAAAATTACATAGCATTTCCAGACCCTTTTAGTTTGAGAGCAAGAACAGATTCCTAAAGTCCCTTCCTAGTTTAAAATTCCATGGTTCTATGCTAATTTCAATACAAGTCTTCCTGATTCATAAAGCACATTTGCAACACTGAGACCAAGTGTCTAAAGCAGGGGTGGGCAAACTTTTTGACTCGAGGGCCACAATGGGTTCTTAAACTGGACCGGAGGGCCAGAACAAAAGCATGGATGGAGTGTTTGTGTGAACTAATATAAATTCAAAGTAAACATCATTACATAGAAGGGTACAGTCTTTTTTGTTTGTTTGTTTTATTCATTTCAAACGGGCTGGATCCGGCCCGCGGGCCGTAGTTTGCCCACGGCTGGTCTAAAGTCTCTAAAAATCTACTATGGAAGGAATTCAATTCAGAATTATGGAATCTTAAGAATTCAAAATGACCTTAGCATTGATTAGTTTTATATTGCTAGATTCAACGTTATGGTATCTATATTCATGTTTTAACAAAACAATGCTCTGAAACAGAATGAAAAATTAAGCCTAAAGAAGGAACACTTCTAGCCATTTGGTTTAATAATAATACTTCATATTCTTGAATTTGTTTTCTCCTTATATTATCTTCAAAATTCTCAGTTGAGAAATGTTTAACAGCTAAGGGGACAAAACAAATATATTTTCCCTACTTGGTAATCACCACACTGCAAATTTTAAACTCCTTGGGGATCACTGAAGTTTTCATGCATCAATGATGAATTCAGAAGCAAAAGGCTTAAATTCTAAAGGAAAAATTTACATGATCATCAGTAACGGCTCTGATCATTTGAACTCCTGAAACAGGTGAAGTGAGGTCCCAAGTCTTTCAAAATTCCCAGCTTCTCAGGAGTTCCCTCTTAATGGTCTTTGTATCTGCAGAATGTTTTAAAAATTAATTGAGTGATATGAACTTTTAAACATTACTTACCCCAAAATTATGTAATCTAGTGTATTTTAAAATATATGTCCAATTCATTTTAGCTGATGAAAGTGTCTACCTGTTCCAATGTTTGCTCTCCTCTTCAGTGAATGGAGAGTTTATCAGGCTCAACACACTGTTCAGATAAACAGGCATGTCTTCGTGTCAGTGGTTGCTGAGCCTGTCAGATTCTCAGCTGAGCTATCGACATTTGAAATTTGGTTTATTTGTTGAAAGCAAGAGGAGAGATTCTGATAGAAAAAAAAAAGCAGGTGTCCCCTCTGTTTGCTATCTCTTTAGTCTCTTACTCTTGGCTGATCCCTTGTCATAAGCCACCAACATGCTCTAGTATCTGTTATCTTTCAAGGCTTTCCTTCAACCCTGATATACCATTCCTTCTTATCTCTCTGCTTCGCAGAAAATCCCAACAAGAGTTGTGTACTCGGTCTCCACATCTAGTAGTCACATCGAACAGGTTTCTATTCCCTCTGTCTACCTACAACACTTAGTAAGGTCACTGATGATTCCATGTATCAGAAAAAAAAAAAAGAATCAAATCATACTGATGCTGAAAAGGCACAATTGCTAGTTCAGAGCTTAGGTACTAGAAAGATGTTCCTACTTCATGTCTCTTGTTTCTTGGCCATCTGATCCCAAATATAAAAATAATCTTCTTCAAAGTTTCCAAATAAAACTCCTCAGAATGCATGGAGGTTTCAACTAAGTGGGATGAATAGCAGAATAATGCTGTGTACCTGCTTTATCGCAATTAAATTCAATTCACATAAAATTCCATAGGAATAATAATAATACCAAAATAAAACTAATATCAGCAGTCTCTTCAACTATTGCTATTGGGTAAATATACTTCCAGCGATTTCAGTTTAACATCTAATTTTGCAATTACTTAGTTTCAAAATGATTTACATTTGACCTGGGGAAGTTCAAATGAAATCTGGCTGCCAAAATATATTAACTTACATTTATATATTTTCCTCATAATGCCAAATACATCTGTCAAAAAATTTAGTAGCTATTAATGTAACATTTTATTTTATTTTATTTGAAACTGATACATAATTTCTGAAAAGCTAAAGATCACATTCTCTTGCTCACTGTTCTAAACTCTTATTAACCTTCTCAGAGTAAAACTCTCTTTAGTCTACAGTCTCAGAGCACTCAAAGTAGATGCAACAAAAAGTAATATCAATAAACGCAAAAATACAGGAATGTATTTTTCAGTAATTAAAGAAATAGAAGCAGAGTAACTCAATTAATTAAAGGTTAGTTTGTATAAAATAATATTGATGGTTGTCTCTCAAGGTGCTTAGACCATTAATATAATTTTAGAAAAATAACATTTACCAACTTGTTTTTAGCAGTCATTATAATTCCACATTCCAATAACCATGACAAAATGTAGGAATTTTATGATAAAGAATCTTTCCTTTTTCAGCATATGTAAGCTTTTCAGGATAATCGCTTTACCTCTGAAAGGTCAAAGACAACCATGACTATTTTAGCAAGTGAAGATGAATAAATACTCAGATGAGAAGCATGGTTATCGACTGAGAATAAAGTCAGAAAGACCAAGTTCAAACCTGATTCTATCAAACACCAATGGCACTTGTACAGTTCACAACCCAGGGGCACAGTCTCACTAAGTTGCAGCCTGTGTCCTCCCCATGTAAAAATGAGGAATGTGCATAGATATTAAGTGAGATAATATATGTCAAATTACCTAGAGAAGTGCCTGGAACATACAGGCGTTCAGAAAATAAGGGTTGGCTTAATTATATAAACAGTGCCAGTCATGCTATCCCCTCTGCAAAACTTTTCAACAAAACACTGGGAATTCTTTGCCATGTTCCCTGAGGCTAACTGTCTGGTGAAAGAAGAAATAGCAGCATCAGAGAAAAGTATTAAGTGTGAATAATGTACATTTAATTGTGCGTACTTTCAGAGATTTTTACTTTCCATTCTGGCATGCAAGGAAGAGGGAAGTCATCATGCTGTCCTAACAAATAAAAAGCTGAACTGAAAACTCAACAACTCCTTTTGGATCTGTTAGAGAATTGAGACCATAGGACAAACTGCTACCCCCCAAAATTAGAGAAAGACAGGTGGATACAGAGAATTACAAATCCCTGGATGGATCAGAACCCCAGGAGCAGAAAGTTCCCCGGGAACCAGTACAGGATAGAAAAGCCTGAACTCTAATTGAGGAATTCCTGGCGGCTCTACAGGGACAAGACTGAGAGTTAAAGAACAGAAGAGCCCAACACTCCTGTGAGTTTCACCAGCAAGGGCTCTACCAGTGATTATCAGAAAATATCACAGTGAGTACCAGAGAGAAATCCCCTCCTGCTTCCCGCAAGGGCAAGGGAAAAGCAACCATTTTCAAATACACCAAAACACTCTGTCTTTCTTAACAAAGCCAGTCTTAAGAGAAACTTCTCTCAGAACTTAAGTTACTGGGGCAATATCAGAGCTTAACCAGTCTGGGGAAAGGAAAATAGACAACTCCGGCCCGCACTGGCCATCCTGCCCAACCGGAAGGGGAAGGACGGTAAGAGAAGCACTTGTACAGTTCACAACCCAGGGCACAGTCTCGCTGAAAGGCTGAGACCTAATCATAGGACTACAAATCGTTTCCCCTTCTCCCACCCATTACCACCAAATTACTCAAGACCTATTTACCATGGCTCCTTTCATCAACATCATGTCTGGTTTTCAACAAAAAATCACAAGGCATGTTAAAGGCAAAACACACCAGGAAAACCAAGAGCAAGCATCAGAACCAGGTGAAGATGTGGCAGGGAGGTGGACTATTCAGACCAGGAATCCAAAACAATTGTGACTAATATGCTAGGAATTCTAGTGGGAACAGTAGACAGTGTGCAAGAACAGATGGGCAACATAAGCAGGGAGAGTAATCAGAGAGATGGAAATTCTAAGAAATAATTTTGAAGAAACAACAAATGCTAGAGGTTAAAGCTACTGTCACAGAAATGAAGAATGTCTTTAGTGGGCTCCTTAGTAGACTGGACATACTGAGGAATGAATCTCTGAGCTTGAGGATATGCCAATATGAACTGCAAAGCAAAGAAGGGGGAAAGGGCTGATAAACAGGAACAAAATATCCAAGAGTTGTAGGATGACTACAAAAGATGTAACATATGTGTAATAAAAGTATCAGAAGAAAAGAAGAGAGGAAGGAACAGAAGAAACATTTGAAGCCACAAGGACTAAGAATTTTCCAAAGCACAGAGCCCAGAGGTTTAGAAAACACCAAGCAGAACAAGTGCAGGAAAAAAAAAAAGAAAACAACACCACCAAAAACTCAACCTAGGGAATACATGTCAACTGCAAAAAGTCAAAAGTTGAGAACAAAATCTTGACAAAGCCTGAGGAAAAAGATAGCTTATACATATAGAGGAACAAAGAATTATATCAAATTCTCAGAAACCATGCAAGCAAGAAGAGAATCAAGTATTAAAAGTAATAGGATTTTTTAAAAAATCCAACCTAGAATTCTGTATCCTGAAAAATTATCCTTCAAAAGGGGGAGAGAAATAGACTTTCCAAACAAATATTGAAGGAATTTGTTACCAACAGATTGGCCTTCAAATAAACATTAAAAGCTTTTCAAAAAGAAAAAGGGAAAATGATAAATCAGAAACTCAAATTTACATAAAGTAAGAAAAGGCATTAGAAAACGAATAAGTAAAGTTAAAATTAAAAACTTTTATTTTTACTTAATTGATCTAACAGGTAATATTTTGTTCAAAATAATAGCAGCAATGTATTTGTTCATTGTAGCTATGTACAATTGAAATGAATGACACCGATGACACAAAAATGAGAGCTAGGAATTGGGAATACATGTTTTGTTATTATGAAGTACTTGCACTACCTGTGAAGTGGTATACTGCTATTTAAAAATGGCTGAATTAAATGTAAATGCATATTGCAAACTATATGGCTACCAGTAAAAAGGGTATTTTTTAAAGTATAATGAATATGCTAAGGAGAGAAAATGGAATTATAAAATGCTTGATTAAGGCTACAAAAGGCAGCAATAGTGCAAGACAAAAATAGGCACGAAGAACAAGTAGAAAATAGTAACAGTTATGGTATATATATTAATCCAATTATATCAATGCTTACTTTAAATGTCAATGGTGTAAATACACCAATAAAACGACAGAAATTGTCAGAATGGATCCAAAAGTGAGACCCAACTACATGTTCTCTACCAGAAACCCACTTTAAATATAAAGACACATATAGACTAAAATTAAAGAGATGGGGAAACATATGCCATGCTAACACTAATCAAAAGAAAGCTAAAGTAGCTATAATAATAATTACTTTTATGATGAGTGTTCCTGCAATGCCAATACAACTGTTTTATTTTTTATTTATTTGAGAGAGAGAGAGAGAGAGAGAGAGAGAGAGAGAGAGAGAGACCTCTACTTGTTGTTCCACTAATTTATGCTTTCATTGGTTGCTTTTTGTATGTGCCCTAACTGGGGAACCCATAACCTTGGCCTAGCTAACCAGCTGAACTACCCAGCCAGGGCCCAGTACAAATTGTTTTCAATACTTTAAAAGACTACTCAAACTTCTGGTTCCCTCACTGCTGGAGAAACAGGACAAGATTTACTCCACCTCTTGACATAAAGCAGACAAAAATACATGAAACGAAGGTTTTCAGTAACTGTACAATAGGAAGAACATCCAGAAGGTGCTAAAATGATTAGGACATGAATGCTTATTAGTATTGGGGTTAAAGAAAAACTATTTGTAAAAGGAGGGCATAGTCAAGTGACAAAATTTGAAGAAGTCAAGCAAATTAACTAAAATGTACTTGTTGATTTTAGCACATAAATAAATAAATAAATAAATAAATAAATAAATAAATAACAACATTCTTGGGAAATCAGGGATAAATTAGGCAAAACCCTATACCTATCTTTTACTTCTAGTTTCAACTCTGACCATAAATGCTACTATATCAGTAGGATAAAGGGAGGAAAGAAGAGAAGAGAGAAATGATCACCACTAAGATGTGGATACCTCATTTAGGACCTCAGCTATGTGGTAACATTACATCCTTTTGAATGCACAGTCTCCACCAGAAATTCAGGAGCAGCTAAATTCTGATTCTGCAGTCACACAATTTCATAAAGTAACATTAAAAAAAATGTTCTTACTTATGGACTGTTCTCCTGCAATTTGGAGAAACTGTAAGCTCTTTCAAGGATCTCCATTTCATTGGTAGATTATTTGAATTACATGTATTGATACATAGTATGTGCTCAGTGAATGTTTGTTGTGTAAATGAACAAATGTGTGAATGAAAGAATAAATTAAGTAGATATCATTTATATTAAAAATATTTACTACAATGTTCAACTATGCTTTATCACTGGGACTCAGTAGATATGTTAATTTACTCATATGTAATTATGTTTTAAAACATTCTTACAAATCAGCAGTTTGATTTCATAAAAATACACTAGTATTTTATAAAAAAACGTACCAGTGTTTGTTTATAAAAAACACTGATGTCTCTTGTAATATACCAATCGCAAAAGATAATAGTTTCTCCTTTTTTCTTTAATAGAGCAATGTGACACTTCATTACCTTTGTATTTCAATATATATGACTCTGGTTTTGCTATGCCAGTCGCTATCACAGATTCCAGAACACATGTATCCTAGAACAAAGTAGAAGGTTGGAATGACCTGCCAAATTTATTGAAGCTACAAATACAATTGCTAAAATTTACCTTACAGAAACAATGTTAGAGCTTCTTAAAGTTAAACCATACAATATTGAAATCCATGAAAGGAATTTAAAATAATAAATATAGTATTCACTCTGGGAGATGAGAATGACTGTACAGATAAGCAGAAAGGCACAGAATCATGAATGACGTCTTGCTTTGAATGTCTTATGGCTAGCCAGTATTGTTACTGTAGTATCAATACTTTATACATTAAATTGTGTGATATTTAATAATGCCATTATTAATATTAATGATCAATGTAACTATACTATGTGCCTTAGCTACTCAGAAAGTCTGAGGTTTCAGAGTTCATTCTTGGTCAATATCATAAGTCCATTGAGTTTGATTCCTAACTCCATCATTTACAATAAGACTTCTGTCAAGCTGCCTAATATAATTATCAGTTTCATCATTAAAACAGGGATGAAATAGTATTTTATTCTTTGGGTGTTTGAGAATGTTAAGCAAGACAATGTACATAGAACACCTTGAATGTAATATATGTCCACTATTACTATCAATACCAAAAAAATTGCAAGTTTCTACACTTGCTGACTAAATTCTTAAAGAGTTATTTCCTTCTAAATCATAGCACAGTTATTACTCCTTTTGCTTTTTCTAAATTAATAAACTGCCATATAATTTTCCTTGCAAGAACTTTGTGAGTCAGCTTTTATTTCACCAGCCCTCAAATGATTTTATGCTTAATTGGCCAGATTTCTTCATAAATTCCCACAAAATCTCTAGAGGCCTTATCAGCCAGCTAGCTATCATTTTATCCTATTTGCTCTTAGATGACTCATCTCCATCAGTTTCTCCCAACACCTGAAAAATGATCATAATTCAATTTAGAAAATTTTGAAACTAAAAGGAACCAAACAGAAATAGCCTGAAAAAATGCTAGATAGAAACTAGGGAGTATTTCAAGTTGCTATTTTACGACCTGTTGACTGCTACTCATTTGTTGGTGATGCTAATTCAAAGAATATAACCAGATCCAATTGAAACAGGCCACCTACTCACTAAACATTTATATTCAAAAGCTTCTAACATCAGTTTTCTTACTTTATCTCATTATATACCATAAAACAGGGATGCTTAACTTTTTATGATCAGAAAACTTTTTGAAAATGAAAATTCCATCCAGGAATATGCACATACAAAATTTCACATATAATGTCAAAGGGTTCCAAGGAACCTCTCGAGCCTATCTGTGAATCCTCTGGGGCTGTGTTGAAAGCAGATTTTAAAACCTTGATTTTGAATATGACATTATACCTGAGTGCCATCCTATTACTTTTTTTTGAATTTATATGTTTCCAGTAGGCAAGTAAGTAGTTTACATGGAATAGATGCATGCCAATAGGCAGATATAGCCCCCTCTCCAGGCACATTCATCAACTTATAAAATATGTGTGGGTACACAAATAAGTCTGTATGTAAACTCCCTCCTAAGCATCACCCCTGGTAAAATGAACAACAAGGCAGCCCACCAAATTGCTAAGATAGCCCTAAGTGCAAATATCCCTTAGTTGACAAACTCCAGTGTTGCTGTAGTTACAGTCTTTTATCCCAACAATATGGGGTTCAGCCCTTTCTCTATCTTCAGATGTCCCTATTAAATTTCCATGAAGAATTCTCCTCTTGGCATTCCATGCTTCCACACTAACTGCAAAGTAGGTCAGCAATAATGACCTTCACAGTTTCCAAGAAAACACACCATTAAAACTAATGATGGTGATTTTTTATACATCTAACTTCAAAATCTTTTTAGAAATAATGTGTTATGTTTCAATTACAGTTGATATAAAATATTATATTAGTTTCAGGTGTACAATCCAGTGATTAGACATTTATATAACTTATGAAGCAATCATCCCAATAAATCTAGTATCTATCTGACACTATACATAGTTATTATAATATTATTTACTATATTCCCAATGCTGTACTTTACATCCCCATGACTATTCTCTAACTACTTCTTAATTCCTTCAAATTTTTCATCAATCTCCCCAATGCCCCTCTGTGCTGGAGCACAGAGGAAGTGAGTTCTAGTAAGTCCACATGTGAGCCCTATAAGAGGAACTGCCTGGGGCACCAGCAGCCTCCATCTCACTCAGCCACAATCCCCACTGGTTTTTGCAGCCAGTATTTTTGGGGACTTCTCTTCCTGGCACTGGAACCCTGAGCTAGAGGAGCCTGGTGTGGAGCTGGGACCCTTTACTCCTCAGGGGTGACTGCCACAGCTGAGTTATCCCCCCCAATTCTTAACTACCACACATGGGTGTGAGACAAGCCCTTTTCATGTTTCTGCCCTTCCTACCAGTCTTAATGTAGCTTCTTCTCTGTGTCCTTAGTTATAGGACTTCTGTCCAGTTAGATTTCAGGTGGTTCTGAACGACAGTTGTTCTATAGTTTAGTTGTCATTTTGATGTGGCTATGGGAGGATGCGGGTATCAAATTTAGCTACTCTGCCATCTTAACTGGAAGCCCCTAACTTCCGGTTCTTATAACAGCTCTTCAAAAATACGTATTACTGTCGCCATGCTACAGATGAGGAAATCAGACCTCATAGAGACTGAATAATTTACTCAGTTCCAAACACACACTTTCCATTACATCACAGCCAAACAAACAACACACAAACAAAAATAGCTCCTTAGGAAAATCATTCTGTAGGTATGCACCACCAAAACGTACATATCCTGGCCAAATGCTCCTACCAAAATAATGCAGATAAAAGAAAAGACGAGTACAAAATGTTCCCCCTCTCAGCTGTGGCTCACTTAGCACTGACCCAGTCTTTCTCTCTTGATATATTACAAAATCAGTGTTTCAAATTTGCAACAGTGTTTTAGGCTGCCCCGTTGCTATTTTCAGCCATTGCCTCTATATAAGCACATCAATTGCTCATACACTGGGGTCTAAAGGTCTATTCTTTGCTTCCTCTCCCACATCTGTTTCTCCTTCTGCTCTCCACTGCTCCCCCACCTCCTCACTAAATGACAGGCTGACAGACATGGCTAATATACCTTATTTAAACATCTGCTTTATTACTGTTGAGTGACTGCCCTATGAATAGGCAGGGGTTTTTTCTTATCTTTCACTTAGGAATTCAGATGGTCTGATTAGAAAGCTGTACTGCTTAGAGGATCCTGACAGATGTCTCTTACTTTCTTTTAAGACCACCATGAGTGGTTAGGCATTCCACTCAGACAATTTTCAGTAGTGGAACAGCTGTCTGTCTAGGTACCTGGCTAGGTCAAAGATGCATTGAGCTCAGGAATCCCACCTCCACACCCAAGAATTTTTCTCCAGGGAAATAAATGGACAAAGAACCATTTATTATGTAAATGTTATGAGTATGTCAAGGGTCAGTTGTTGCAATTGTATAATGGAGTGACTACTGAGAACACTGACTGTTGGTAGAACGAAAGTAAAACTCAGAGAAACCTAAAGACAGATAAAAAGGAAGAAAGAAAGCCCTAAATACTAAACAGAAAATACAAGGAAGAGCATGGGTATCATGAAATAACGCACTTGTTTTTTTAAATGTATAACTATTTTAAAGATTCCTTATGGAAATAATTGAAAACAGAATATTTTGGGTTCAAATATCAAAGATAATTTCAGACTCAGGAGTACAAATGAAGTACATACTTTAAAAATATGTATTAATAACTTCTAGTTTGAATCTTTCAGGAAAGAAAAATATTACTCATTCCAACTTCATGTAAAGCGTTACATTCTGGAAAAAAAAATCTGTTACATCAGAGAGTTCTAGAATATTATGTGAAGAAACTTGGGCTCAGAAGAAAGAGTAGTAGAAAGTATTAATAGGAAATGAGTAAAGATGAAGTACAAGAAGGGGACAACAGGGGAGTCATCAGTGACCCTGCCAATTATTTTAGGGGATGTCCCTTATCTCTTTCCCTCAGCCGACCAATCACTAGTCATGCTTAGCTTCTTTCTGACCTTCCACTGCACTAAGCTCATCGGCTTTGATAGAGTCTGTGTTCCCCGCTGGTGACTTTCTTCTTCTGTATCTGCCCTTGTGTGTTGCCCATGTTTAGTTGTTTCCTCACATTAAGCTGAATCTCAAGTTGCATAATTCAGCATACAACTTACATGTGACCTCTCAAAGAGGGTTCCCTAACCACGCTATTCAAAAGCTCCCCAACCACTCTCTCATACACATAAGCTCTACTTACTATCACTCGGTCACATTTTCTTGACATTTTTTCATCTTTTGTTTCAGAAAACCTGTCTCGTTCGCCACAGTATTTTTAGCACTTAGCCCACAAATAGGTGCTCAGTAAAAGTTTATTGAATGAATCAAATAAAGATAAAAGTGATAAGAAATCAAATAAAGATAACAGTGTTTACTTTCTTAAGTGTGGGACAATTGCTCCCAAAACACAAAGCCTCCACATAGAGCTAAATTGGTAAATGCACTTCCTAGGTGGAAGCACCTTTACTTCTTAAAGAGAATAGGCTGTAAAACAAGTATGAACTGATATACTTTTTCAGTTTCTGGAAGAGATTCTGGAGAATGGTGCTCTTCCATCATAGGGGATCCAGACATAGAGGATTTACAATGCAGTTGGTTGGAGCAGAAGTGCCTGCCTGACTCTAATAAAGCCAGAGAAAATAGATGCTATCCCCACCCCAACTGCCTTTCACCCTAGACTACATTGCCCAATGGATATCAGGCTCTCGCCAATTTAAACAGGGCACTTACTCATATTTTTAAGGAGAAGAAAAGATTAAATGAGTGGATAGATAATTTCAAAGTGTGCATTCCAGTACTTTCACTTGTGAGATTGCATCAGAAATTATCTTCCCTCTCTGACAGGACATGGAATAAGGCTCTCCTGTAATGAGCGCTGGCTCACAGTATATGCTCCAAAATAGTCAATGAATATTTTACTTATAAAACAGAAATAAAATCTCAGAGAGTTAAGGAATGATATCAAAGATGAAATGTCAAACATTCTGCGGTCCCTGTTCTTTTGTCTGTAAAATCAAAAGAAAGGAACAGAGGCAAAATAAGAAGTCTGCCCAAATATAATCATCCATATTGAGTACATCACAGTGTTTGACGATGTCCTTTTATGCATGTTAATAACTGGTGAGCTTCCTGAGAATAGGGACAAAGTCTTTCATCTTTTGAACCCGACACCTTTCCTCCTCACTGTCTAGAACAGTGATGGCGAACCTATGACAAGTGTGTCAGAGGTGACACGCGAACTCATTTTTTTGGTTGATTTTTCTTTGTTAAATGGCATTTAAATATATAAAATAAATATAAAAAATATAAGTCTTTGTTTTACTATGGTTGCAAATATCAAAAAATTTCTATATGTGACACGGCACCAGAGTTAAGTTAGAGTTTTTCAAAATGCTGACACGCCGAGCTCAAAAGGTTCATCATCACTGGTCTAGAACATCATAAAAACTCAATAATATTTTAATTGAATTGATTATATTCAATATTAATATAACCAAGACTTGCATGTGGCCCATTGAGTTTCTTCAGAGAGCTAGAAAATTGATCATTTAATCTGTACCAATTTAGGGGACATTTGCAAAGTGAAGAAATTCAACAAAGTATATGAACACATTTTCTAACAATTTGGATGAGTCATAAACTATGAAAAATCAATAAGAAGTCATACAGCCCAATAAAGAGTGGGCAAAATGTTTCAATGGATGGTTTATCAAGGATTTGTGGATGGTAATAAACACATGAAAACATGTTCAACATATGTTTCATGAAGGAAATGAAAAACCCTCAATTAGATACCACTACATATCTAACAGAAAGGGTAAAATGAAAATGACTCGCCATACCAAGTTTTGGTGAGGATCCAAAAAAAACAGAGCTTTGATAAATTCCTAGAGAAAATGTAGATTGGTACAACTGCTTTGGAAACCACTTTGACAGTTTTTTTAAAAGGTAAACATACATACTGTATAATCCAGTCATTCCACTTCCAGGTATTTGATCAAGAGAAAAGAAAGCATATGTCAATGCAAAGTTATGCACATGAATAGCTATAGAAATTTCATTAGTGCCAAGACGGCATGGCTCAGTGGTTAAGTGTCAACCTATGAACCAGGAGGGCACGGTTCAATTCCCAGTCAGGGCACATGCCCAGGTTGTGCGCTCGATCCCCAGTGTAAGATTTGCAACAGGCAGCCGATCAATGATTCTCTCTTATCATTGATGTTTCTATTTCCCTCTCCCTCTCCCTTCCTCTCTGAAATCAATAAAAATATATTTATAAAAAAAAGAAAAGAAATTTCATTAGTAATAACCATAAGCTAGAAACAAACCAAATGCCAATTAACAACAGTTTGTAGACAAACTGTGGTATATTTATACAATGGAGTACTACTCAGCAGTAAAAGAAAATACACAGTGTTGATACATACTACAACATGGATGAATTTCAAAATATTAATTTTGTTTGAAAGAAGCTAGAGCCCATACACATATCCCCCAAGTCATGCTACACAATCCCATGTATCTAAAGCTCTAGAAAATGCAAACTAATCTATGGTAACGGAAAGCAGAACAGTGGTTTTCTGGGGAAGGGAGAGAAGAAAAAGGGATGAAGAACAGATTAGTAGGGTACAGGTGGAAATTTTAGGGGTTTGATGTATATGTTCTCTATATTTATTGTAACTATGTTTTCACAGATACAGTCATATGTCAGAATTGAACAAATGGTAAATTTTAAATTTGTGTAGTCTTTTACCTGGTTACATATATGGTATATATATATATCAATGCATTCTAATTTATGTTCTTTAAAATAATACATTGTAGTAACTATTTAAAATACTATTTTAATTCACTGCATCTAAGATATTACAGTTACGTTACAAGGTAAACCATCTCAAAATAGAAAACATCATGTATAAAACTAAATCTAAGAAGTAGAAGAGAATATAGAAATTAAAAATGTTCTTAACTACCAATGCTTTATAAAAATGAACTCTCTAGTCTTTTTTAAAAAAAATATTGATTGATTTTGAGAAAAAGATATGAAGGGAGTAAGGGAGTGAGGGAGAGAGAGAGACATTGGTTTGTTGCTCCACTTATTTATGTATTCACTAGTTGATTCTTGTACATGCCCTGACCAGGGATTGAACATGCAATCTTGGTGTACCAGGATGACACTCTAAGCTACCTGGCCAGGGCTTAACTATCTAGTCTTTAAAGTCAAGCACCAGTGAAGAGACTACTATGGCAGTAAAAGAAAAAAGTTTTGTCATAATATCCCATTAATGAAATCAACATCATACCTTTTAGATTAGAATGTGGAAGACATAAATAGTTGGACTTCAGTAAATACTCCTTTCCCTCCTCTAGAATATGTGGAAAATTAAAACTAACATGTGGAGTTGAAGTGCTACATTAAGTTGTTTATAAAATGTACCTATTAAAGATTGGTAAAACAGCCAATGTTAAGTAAATATTTGTCCCTTCCTTCATCTCATTATGAGCGCATAAACTCATATGTGCATTGACCACAGAGAAAATGTTTATGGTAGCAAAGAGAAAATTGTATAATATCACATTTTATTATTCTAAGCCACATTCTTTGCATTAAATAAGGAGAAAATTATGCATAATATTCTAAATAAGACTTCCTGAAGGTTAAAAGATGCACCATGCAAAATTCCCTTTGACATGAATAAATCTCAGTTCAGAGTAAGAGAGAATAATTATAGTGGACAGGTGAAAAGGCTATGGATAAAGTCCTAACTCTCCACAGCTTTTAGGGTCTATATCTAAAGATGTCACCTTAGTTACCAGAGGGAGAAAACAATTTTTTTCCAAATGGAAAAAAAGAAAGTTGCATGTGCATAATATTTTAAATAAACTACAGTGATTTGACCTTGGTTTAAGGATGCACTATTTTTTAATAAAAAAAGTAATGCCCTGGCCAGTGTAGCTGGGGCATGGGGGAGGCGGCCAATCCATGTAAGAGTATCACATCGATGTTTCTATCTCTCCCTTTCTCTTTCCTTTCCCCTCATTCCTTCCCTCCACTGTCTTTAAAAAGCAGTGGGAAAACACCCTCAAGTAAAGAGTAATAAAGAAGAAGAAGGAAAAGAAGAAAGTTTATGACAAAGTTTATTAAGAGAACAAATCTCAGATATGGATATTCAATAGGGGAGAAAACCTAGTAGGAAAATGAAACCAATCTACTTGGAATTTCCTGAATAAAAAAAAATCTGAGATATTCTTGAACCTATAAAACTTTAAATTCAAGTTTTAAACTCACACATTTACAAAAGAAAACTAAATGTGTATGATGAAAATGAAATATGTAAATCCATTCTACTGACTATTGTGATAATGTTTTATTAGAGGTAGTTCAACACACACACACACACACACACACACACACACACACAACCTTAATTCAGCCTCATAATAAAATAGGCACTACTTACCTCATCTGTGCCCCAAAATCTTTTCAGAAAATGTAGGTTGTGTCTACTCCCAATATTTCTTCTTTAATAGATGAAGGGATCAATTACTTTTGACTCTATAAAAAAAAAGAGACACAAATTTTGGTTTGGAAAACACAAACTCATTTAGAGATAGATTTAAATGAGATATTATTGCTTAAATTAATTACCAATTCCTTTTCACTAGACTTTTTAAAAGGTGAAATCCCCTTTACTTGGAGTACCTGAGATCCTGTCCATTCCTCTGAGAAAGAGGATGTGTCCTCTTTTGTGAGAAGTCTATTATCTATCTATCTATCTATCTATCTATCTATCTATCTATCTATCATCTATCTATTTTTGAAATGTATACATTCAGAATATATAATGTGAATACAGCAGGTCTTTGAATTATGTAGTTTTGTTCAACATCCTTTTATTACATGACTAGGAACTTAACTCTTGCTTACATCAATTAGTCTATGCAAAAATTGTTTGTTTTGTTTTTTTGTTATACTTCCTTTCACTTAAAGTCACAGAACCTTATCAATGGCATTGAAGACTTAATATATATATATATATATATATATATATATATATATATACTCATTTAGAAATAATATACTTTCCAGACACTATCCAAATTACCTTCTAAAAATATTTACAAATGTTCGTAGGTGAAAAAAACTGCACAAAGAAATTAAATGCCTGAACAAAGACGACTTAGGCTCTATGGAAGAAAACATTTTTTCAGTACATTCTAATGTATATATCAAAGTATACCCAGTGGCCTTAAAACTAACCTCCCAATGATAGAATTTGAATATCCTACCTTTGAATCCCAATACAAAGAAGTCCCAAAGGGTCCACTAAATGTATCCCCCAAATTGACTCAGGCAAGCCCAGCCAGTGTGGCTCAGTGGTTGAGCGCCGATGTATGAACTAGAAGGCGATGGTTGATTCCCCAACAAAGCACATGCCCCAGTTTGAGGCTCAATCTCCAGTAGGGGACAAGCAGGAGGCAGCTGATCCATGATTTTCTCTCATCATTGATGTTTTTATCTCTCTCTCCCTCTCTCCCACTCCTTCCTTTCTGAAGTCAACACAAATATTTTTTAAATGACCCAGGAATATATCCAGGTATAATTTCCTACCACCCACCAAAAAAGGTTAAAACATTGTCAAAATCTGGCCTTTGCTTTTGGCTGCCCCAACTGGATCTAAATTCTGTGCTTTCACATATAAGAAAAGCAAAATCTTCAAAAGGTACTTTAGAGAAGGGTAACTAAGACCTTTTTCCTGTGTTTTATTTTTGTATACATTTATAGTAAAAAAAATATATATGTACATAATATAGGTATATGTACAATAATATACATATATATTGGGTTTTCCTGGAAATCTTAATTCTATTAACCCCCTTTGGTTTATGGGGAAAGTAAACACAAGGAGCCCAACTCTCATATTTGCAGAGTAAAGCCACAGTAGCCAGCCTGAGATTTGGTGGATACTTACACTGTACCTCTTTGTTTCCATAGAGCTGAGAAATCTGAAAAGTTATCCAGTGTCCTTAACAGCTGGTAGGGATTGGAAATGAGATAAGTCTATCTAATCACAACTTTAGAGGCCACTTCATGATTGGGAAGATCTCATATCCATGTTCCTGGCAGCTAAGAAGGCAGACTCTGTTGAGATTGTTTGCGGACAACATCAGGTAAAAACTCAAATAGGGCTTCAGGTGGAGAGGCAACAGAGCTGCCCTTAAGGGCATAATGAACCGTTGGTAACAACACTATTTTAGGAATCACAGTTTGTCTTTTCAAATAAATATAAACTTCCTTATATAATCTGCCCCTTTTCTTTCTTTCTTTCTTTTTTTTTTGTTCTTTTATTTCACAATAGTGAGGTAATTTGGGGCTAAAACTGATATGATAAGATATCATATCTTAATTTCAGTAAAAGGAAATAAGAAAAAGGAGGTCTTTGTATAAAATATACCTATTTATTCACCATTTAATACCAGTACAGTGTGTTTCTAAAGAGATCTTATTGAAAGAATTATTTGTTTCTCAAGCTAAGTTTGTTCTAATCCTAGTAAATCCCAACCACACGAAGTAATACTTCGTGTATGTGTGTAATAAATCGAATTTTTAAAATATAAATCCAGCCCATTGCTAGGATCATGTGGACTCAGCAAATTCGATGTTTGCATTCATTACTTCATTAATCCAGTCATACATGCTTGAAACAAACATGTACTGAGTGGGGAACCTGTGCCTGAGCTCTGCTGAGTGATAGAGATAAAAACATTTCCAGCATCAAAGACCGGGTAATTTCAGGAGAGATATAGACAAGTATACTAACAATTACCAAAAATAAAAGGATGATTTCTAAGATAGAAATATCCTTGGAATTCTAGGAGGATTGGAGGACACAGTGATGGGCCTGGAAAAAAGTTAAAGAAGGCTTAGGAGAGAGAGAGCACTTGAGAAGGATCTTAAAATTTGCTTTATCACCCCAGCTAGTGTGGCTCAGTTACTTGAGGGTCATCCGGTGCACCAAAAGGTTACCTGTTCGATTCCTGGTCAGAGCACATGCCTGGGTTGCGGGCTGGATCCCTGACAAGGGGCATGCAGGAGGCAGCCAATGATGTTTCTCTTTCTCCCTATCCCTTTCTCACTTTTAAAAAATCAATTTAAAAAAAATCTTTTAAAAAATTGCTGTTTCATCTAGACCAGAGCTTTCAACTCAGCCAGTGTACCGCTTCTTGAGGAGATGTAGATATATAGAGTGTCCCAAAATTCACGCAAGATTTGCAATTCAATTCAATTGCAAATCTTGCGTGAATTATGGGACACCCTATATATGGGGTTTCGAATTATCACAATGTTTGGGTACACACCTCCATAAGTTTGGTGGACAAAGGCCAGGGATGTAAAACATCTTTCCAGAAGAGGTCATTTTTGCACAATGAAATGTCTGTCTTGTACTCACATGGTTTTTAATGTTTGGACATTTTTCTCCCACTTAATGTTTGGACATTCTTATAGATAAAAATCCAATATATAACCATCTGAACTTTAAACCCAACCATTTTATATACATGCATGAAAATAATTTCTGTATAATTTATTCACTGAATTTTCCAGAATTAACACGCCTGTGTAAATTGAGAAAAGATTAGGGGGAACAAATTTGGAACTCTTCCAAGAGTATTTCATCATTCCATCAAAAACAGCAAAACTCCTGATATTGGTGAACGTAATGAAGCATAGAGTATCTGCCTGAATTTGCAGCTTTCCCATTCTCAGTGAATCTCTATGTATATATGTACATATGTATAACATTTTAAAAATGTAATGGAAACAGATATGTTTTGATAATATGCAATTCAAAACTGAAAATCCAAATTTATTTATTAATATCAGATTCAAGTATCTATTTCATTATGTCTTTGAATATAGTTGATCCTAAGCATTTCTATGTTGAAATATATATTACTTAAAAATCCTTTTATTTTTTCTTGTATATTATTCTTAGAATTTTATATTTACTTATTCTCTACTGAGTTATAATTACAAAAAGCAAAACACACAGATCTTAAATCTATGTTAATGAGTTTAATAAATCTATAATCCATACATTCAATATCCCATCAAGGTATAAAACATTTCCATCACTCTACTCATCTCATCCCTCTTTATTGTTAATCTCTTCCTTTCTCCAGCCCCAAAGGCAAGCAACGTTCTGATATGTAATTTTATAGATTAATTTTGCCTGCTCTTGAATATCATATAAGTGGAATCACAAAGAATGTACTGGTCGTTCCGCTGTTCAGTCGATTTGCATATTAGCCTTTTATTATATAAGATGATCCTAGGTGAGAATTCTTGATTCACTTTCTTTTTGACAGTGATTCACTGAATCTCTGTAAGCCTAGCTTTACTCTTGCAAATTAGGGGTCCTAGTAATAATTCTTACCTCACTAGGTTGATACAAGGATTAAATTAACTACCTTAAGTAATGCATATATGCCTGACACACATTTAGCTTTCAGTTCTTTGAGTATATATTATGGTAGAAAATGGCCAATTAAATTTTTGGATGACTTTAAGTAGCTGCTGTCTCTCTGAGTATATCCTTCTCAAACCAAATTTGACCACTGACTACATTCCTAAATTTGCCACTGCTAAGATTTGCCTCCTTTCCCACCAGGAAGTTTACAAAAGGCTGCCTACCTCCATCAGATGGTTACCTCATACCAAGTAGAGTACTGTATAACCTGGTAATGGAGAATGGACTAAGTATCATTCAGTGCTGCTGCTCTGATTACATTTATGAAAGGAGATGCCTCTCCTATTATGGGTCAAACTGGAAGCCAAGCAGGGGCTCAGAGAATGAGAGATAAGCTTAGGCTAGAAGTGATAAAAGAATCCCTGGGGGTCACAAGGCATCGCCCTGCTCCCCAGGTACATGGCCATATAGGAATTTTAAAGTAAGGTCAAACTAGCCATAAAAAATTCCGTTATGTGGAGTAAACTCTGAAAAATATGTATTCATCAGGGATCAGAGTCAGGACTGCCTTTCTGGTGCCAGAGTAGGAGCAAGAATAGTTTTGTGTCTCTCCAGATGAGTGGCTTTTGTATACATATGCCAACTCACAGAACATGTACAAAACAGAAGACATAAAGCCACTTGCTATTATCTCAGTTTGATAGAAACAAAAAGGAACACCCTTCAGTGAAAGGGAAATTAAAGGTGACAGCTTTTTAATCACTCTGGGTAGAGTACTATATAATTTGGTAATGTAGAAGGGACTAAGCTTTTTGATCTCAAGCGTTTCGGGCTTTCAGAAATCTGGACCCATTCTCATCTGGCCTGGGACAATCAGAACTTCCATCAGGGGTCCAAGAAAGTACAGCAGGAGAAGGAGCACAAGTACATGGTCTGTTGGGTCAGGACGTCCCAGAAAGGGACTATCAGGCATTCTGTACATCCTGGGCTCCCTAATTCTAGACTGACTCTTTGAGGGAGTGGGGGAGTAGGCAGGATTCAAGCCTAACACACACAGATGGTTACTGTTGTTTAGAGGTTGAGCTGACCAAGCTGACCAGGGAATCAGAGGTCGAAGCTCCCAGGGAAATATAATCCATACATTCATTTAAAACACGAGTCTAATAGCCAAGCTCTCAGTTGGAAATGGTGCTTACATTCATAGAACTACGCATATGTTCAAACTGCTATAATATGGTTACATTGCTGGGTTTTACGCTAAAGTATCATGGACTACTTTAGAGCAGTGATCATTAAACTTTAGCATGCTTTGGAATCACCTGGATGTCTCATTAAAAGGTAGATTGTTGAGTCCCGATCCAAGAGTTTATGATTGAGTAGTTCTTGGGAAAAGCCTGAGAACTTGCATTCCTAACAACCTTTCAGGTTACGCTGATGCTGCTGGCCTAGAGAATCACACTTGGAGAAACACTGCTTACTGGTAGAGGACCCTCAGTGGCCAAAGAAAATCTTGGCACAATGAGGCTTTTGCTTGGAGGAGGGAATTATCTTGGGGACTCCTTACCAAACCAGGACGTCATGGGGAAAGTGGGATTTCAGGTCGTTGCTGGGCTCCAAGCAGAAATAAAATGTATCTGGGGTCCAGTTCCCATGGTAGCGAGCACCCGGCCTCCTGACTTCATCTGGGCCAGCACTCCTGCTCAACTAAGGGCTGCACGTCACCTCTTGGGAGTCACCAAATTCTATGCCTGTCTCTCTGCACTAAAAGTCTAGCCCTGGGCCTCTGGACTTTGGTTTCCAGGATTCCCCACCACCCTTGGGAACCCTTATTTTGGAGAAGGACAATCAGTCTAAGGAGCAATTCTCTGTGGACAAATCTTAGGCTGATTTCATTAAATTCAGAACATCAGAACAATTCACAGTGTCAAATCTTTATAGTAGATGAGAAAATGTAGTGAATATGCTCTGTGAAACATTTTTAAAATTAATCAACATAGAAGATAGTATAAGGTAAGAAAGACTTTTTTAGGATGATATACAATATTTCCTTCTGTTCTCAAAAAAACATATATTTTACAGCAAAAATACAGATCAAAATAGTGAGTCTCCTTAGGATAAATAGCTTACATTCATAATTTTTGTTTTGAATCACACAACTAAATCAAAGTCATAGATGTTATTACAGCAAATTTTTATTTTATGCTAAGCCTCTAGGATCTACAGCTGGAATTATTTAATTATTTGAATGAATTGTACCATCACCTACGCGTGTGAGAATCTGTGAACAAATTATATTGGCCTTGGGACAAAATGAAACAATCAGTAACTCACAGAACTTGCTCTATCTTCTCTGCCTTTCTTATCTTGTGAGACACTTAAGGATAATGTTTGTCTTTCTTTTGTTATTACCTGGACCTATGTTCCCCCTTTCAGGGTGGTAACTACATTTGCCGAAATTGAAATTCACTTGATCTTTAGGCCTTTTGTAATGTTGGCAAGAAGTAACTTCCTGTTTCCTAGCAATAAAAGCCAACAAGGCTACTGAGGCAGATACATGTGGGTTGAATTTCCTTTCAAAAATAAATATTAGTTTAAATCTTAAATGGGGAAAAGTTGAGCCAAATGCATTACATTGGATTTCTGAGACATCTGATGAAACTACCCTTCATTTCCCTGTTCCCCTTTCACACCCCCAATGAACAAATCACCTTCTGAACAAAGAGAGAAATGTTTGACTCTTTCACAAAGAATCTGGAATATGTCACTAGACTTTTAATGGAGAATGAACTCTTTCATGGACAAAGAGGCCACTGAGTACACAATAGACAGATTTAAATTTGATCCATCTCACAAGAGCAGGACAGGGTCAACCTGAGAAGGAGTTGTTGATCTTGACATGAAAAAAAGTTACAAGATGCTTACCTTCTAATTCTAGGTACTGTATAAACTAATCAGTGAGCAAACCATAAAAAGGATTTTAAAATAAGGGATATTTTCATTTTAGAAAAATAATGCCATCCAGAAAACATAGGAAATCCCCAAAGTCACAAGAGTTGCTTTACTGCATTCTTTAGTGTTGGATTTAGTATGTTTAAATTGAAGTTATTTTTTCTGTTACACTCCCTTACCCAGATGTTTTCCTGTAGATGTTTAGTAGAAACCACAAAGCCTGAAACAATAATTATCAAGAGGGTCCCTTTTCTTTTTTTAAAAAAAATTCATATCACAATTTCTATTCTTTAATTTTCTACTCTCAGTCTACACTATTCATTCACTCTCCCAGCACAGTTCACATAGAGACACATACAAAAAACCCCTTTTGATCTTCCTTTCCTCTTGCCCCAGCCAGTTCACCTTACCCTGCTAAAGTGCAGAGCAAAGAACACAGGATTCGGAATTGAGAGGACCGCATTTAGTCCCTGGCTCTGCTGCTGACTGCCGGGTGACCTGGCCCAAGTCACTGTTTTGGAAGAAACAAGTAAAACAATGCCTGCATACTGTTATTATGTGTGTGTCTATATATGGCACTCTATGTATATATTATTATTGTTGCCAACTCCGTCTTGGAGTGAGAGACTTTACCTCTAATGGAGGCCATGGCACAAAAACTTCATCTACAGCCTTTGGAGCCATGGTCAAGAAAGAATCATCGAAAGTTCAACTGGAATATTTGTTTATACTGGTGACAAACCAGGCATGGAGATGTTAAATCACTTACCAAGCTCACATGGCTAAAACTAGGACCTTTATGTCCCTACACCACTTTACTGAACTCTCCCAGCTACTTCTGGTTTCACGGAAGGAGAACATAAAGTCGAGAAGGAAGCAATGACTTTGTAGGATAAAAAAGAGGATGCATGTAGAAGGATTATTAGAACACGATCAACAACCCAGGTGCCTGTGAGGCGGAAGAACACCTAGAGACCCATCGGCTAATGAAGTGAAAACAGATGTGAGCTGGCATATGGTGAGGGCAAGGAGGGATGACTGCCTTTGGAATGTCAAGTTAGGCTAAAGCAGAGGACATGGGAAAGCTGTAATCTATGAGATGTGTGTCTGGAGAAAATTACCTTGATAGAGAGGCAGAATAATTGAATCTACTAATAATATCAAGAGAAAATTTGATCTATTGGGCACACATATATTTACCCTAGGAATCAAGCAGTCAGGCAAAAGTGTTAATAATCCCCTCCTCTGTACAGACGAAAAGACTCTACCAACCCTCTGAATTAGATTTTGTTAAGTAATATCTGAGGGAATAACTTGCTTAAGGCACAGTTAGGGGGGATGAAATACACCCAAATTCTCAACTGTATTCAGACTCTTTGGGACTTGACAAACCCTTGTTTTCATACTCACTCCCCACTTCCAAACCTCTCTGAGCCTCAATATTCTCATCTACAAGGTAATCATAAGCCTTTGCTGAGTTTGTACTCGTGTTTGATAAGATCACACTGCCAGAGTGTCTGATATGTAACAGAAATGCCTGGTGCGCTTCAGAAATTCTAGGTCCTTTTTTAAGCTTGAGAAAGAAATGATCCTGGAAAGGGAAAAAAATAACCAAGCTCAGATTCTTAGGCTAGTAAGCGAAAACTCTTCCAAAATGTGATTCAGTGTATTATAAGGGAATCAAGAAGGGTGGAAAATTTTTACTAGAACTAGTCATGTACAAGTTAACAGACAGTGGTTTAAGTACCTTGAATATTCTCTTTTAACCCTCACCACAAACTTGTGAAGTTGATATCATTCCCATTTTACTGATGAAACTTGAGACTCAGACAGGCTGAGTAATACTAGTTATCAGGGGTGTTTTAGGGATTCCAATTCAGGTCTGAACAAGGAAAACCACATCAGCATTCTCTTAGCTTTACCTCATATAATATGTTCAACTGGATAACACATCATATGAGTGGTATATAAAATTTTTCTTTTGAGAGAACAGGATGATAAAGTATTAATTGGACTTTTATACACACACTCTCAACAGTTGAAACACCAGTTTCAATTTTTTTTCTCTCTGAGTTTGAGCTGCTTGCATCTGTCTGTGACAACGGAGCCCTCCAACTGAATTTCAGCATTTTCCATTTTCAACTATATTTTCCGCCCTGGATTGATGTGAGATCATCATGAGGCAATCAATGCCAAAGATTTTTGTCAGTTTTCCACTGCCTTTCCTTAAATAAACAATGTTAAGGAGGGGCACAGGTTGGGGGGAGCGGGGGGTGCAGAATGCTCACTCACTCACACAGATGCACTGTTGCACAGACACACAACCTCACAAAGACATACTTTGTCATGGTTCACTTGGAAAAATCCAAATGAAAAAGGAGGAGGTGGATGAATAATAAAGCGAAGCAGAAAAAGGAACTAATTTAGGGATAATGACTGCAAGACTGCCTCAATAAAGAAGAACAACATGTGTCATTAGGTGGCAAGCTTAGCCTTTGGGCAAGATTACACTGCGAAGCCCTGCTCCAATTACCTGTTTTAAGCATAAGTGAAGAGGGAATGTAAAAGAGTTGGGGGGGAAATACTTATGCTCCCTGAACAGGAGCAACATTGAGAGAAAATTAACTGTTGCTCTCACAAAGAGACTCTTTTTGCAATTGCAACTGTGGAAGGTGAGAACCCACCATGCCCACGTGAAACCACGCGTTCGGCCATCAGGTAGAATACCATTTCTCCCAAGGGCAGAGAAATGAACTGAGGAGCGGGGAACGAGTGTCCCATATTTGCATCTTGCCTCAACATCTGGCAATGTCAGAAGCTGCTGAATAAAGCAGCAAGCCTCCATCTGAGGTGACCTCCTCACAGCATGGGTCAGTTCCTGAGAACGCGGCTCTTTTGCCATGAGGACTAATGACAAGGCAGGAAAGCCTGCAGATGAGAAAGCCCTGAGCCTGAACAATGCATACAAAAGCCCGGTTAAGGAGCACTTCCAAAGTCATTCCTTCCTCACCCCACCGGCGGCCACTAGGTATAAAGGTAGGGGTGGGGTGGAAGGATAAAGATGATCAAGAAAAGGAAACCATAATAAGAGGTTTATCTCTGAATGACTCCAACTTCCCCCCTTCCCAGATATCAACTCTATTACAACTGATTGCCTTATCTAATCCCAACCCAATTTGTGGGTAATTGTTGGCCTTTCCAAAGGTAAGCAGGAGATATTCTTTTCACAGTTGCCTGCTTTTCTCAAGTGTCCAGCTTCCCCAAATCCCTTTTAATAAGGATTACTTGCATGTAAGTCAGCTTCCTTTTCTGATGCCATAACAACAGGGTTCCTTGTAATCTGGCCAAGTACAGGTTATTTTAAAAACCATGTAGCTAATAGGTATAGACTTCCTGCCTGCAGGTGAAATTGGCAGGTGCCACTCAGATTGCAAAGTATGTGTAAGTATTGCTTCCAGGCAGGGTCGGGACTCATTTCCTTCCCCTCAAACTGTTTCCCACAGAGAAAGTAAAGTTTGAGTAGAAGAAGCGTCAGAGGCCCTTGACATGCTCATCCGCTGTAGAAGGAGCAAGAGAGAATCATCCTAAAAAGACTCATCATGTGAATACAATTGTCAGCCTAGGATAATTGCATAAAATGTACACAAATACATTTTTCATTCAAATTTCAGGTCAGCGGCAAATCCTTCTACATTATGTAAAAGGACATGTGATTGCTTTTTTATAGTCATTACTTGGTGATGAAACAGAAACTTCAAAATATGGTTTAGATTATGCTTCTCAAATTTAAAGTCTATCAGAGTCCTTTGAGAACTTTGTAAAAGCACAGAGGCCCTCATCTTACCCAACTGGGCCTCTGATTTTTTATTGACTCTCCAAGTGACTCTGATATAAACCAAAATTTGAGAATATCTGGCTTAGACAAACGTTAAGGACTCTGACCCCAGCCCACATCTCCTGATGGCACAGCCTCCTAGACTCCCGGTGCTGTCTTATTTAAAGCAGAACCTCCCATTTGCGAAATCAGTCCACCCTTAGTTAACAATTCCACAAACCACTGTACAAATGAGAAAACAGGTCAAAAATGAGTGAAGATTACAAGTGTCTTTCATTTATTGTGTACATGTCCCTGACGCTCCCAAGCCTCTGTCCCTAGTCCCGTACATCCAACTCCACCTGGAGGGAAGACAGGCACCTGAAAAAGAGCATGTCAAAAGCCAAGCTCTTCATCCCCCCCCCCCGCCACAAAAGCCTGATCCTCCACATGTATTTTCTATTTGGGGATATAAAAGAGGAATGAATCATTGTCCTTAAGTTAAAATAATTTTAATCATAAAAGATAAAAGTTTTTAATCATAAAAAGTGTAACAGTCTAATAGCCTACTAAATTGTAAAGGACTTACGTTTATAGCTATTCAGATACAGGTTATAATTTTCACTCACCTAGTAGGTAAAAATGTGAAATAATTTATGAAAGCTCTCTGGGCCTACTTTTCCTCAGCCCTGAAATGCAGACAATCAAACATATATCACCTAACCTTAAACTTAAATTAGGCAGTTAAATTAGATAATTTCTATAAAATATATAAATAGGCATGGTAGACTCAAGTCAAATATCAAACTTTTTTCCTAACAGAAAAAAATCTGACATTCAGACATGTTGACTAATTACTAAATTATTGATTCTAGCAAGATAATTATGACCCAGGTACAGGTAAAGAAAACAGCAGACCCACATCTCCAAAGCCTAGAAAAGGAAGGGAAAATGGTGTGTGGAGTTTTTATCATTGAGAAAAGGGGTATTGCCTCATTTCATTCAAGGTCATAGCTAAAGAGAATATAAGAGAGGTTGGAATCATATTCCTTAACTAACAATTTTGAAGATGAAATAGCAATATAAGCACTCTCTATCCTCTTACACAAAATGAACTGATGCAAATATGGTAGGACATACTTATTCATTTTAAAATATAAGCATTCTTTTATTAAAAAAAAAAGAGCCATGGCCAGTGTTGCTAAATGATTAGGGTCTGCCTGTGCACCAAAGGGACATGGGTTTAAGGACATGTACCTGGATGCAGGTTTGTTCCCTGGCCCGGTTGGGGCAAGTGTGGGAGACAACTAATTGATGTGTCTCTACCACATTGATGTTTCTCTCTCACACTCTTTCTCTCCCGCTCCCTTCCACTCTCTCTAAAAAAATCAATGGAATAGTATCCTCGAGTAGGGATTAACACACACACACAAATGCTGTGTTATAATGATTAGCATTTTTTCAATGTAGATATATTATTATATTATATTTAATCACTAATAATATTCCTATGTATTGTTATAAATGTACTGCTTTTTTTTAAAAAAGGCTTTTAATTGGTTTTTAGAGAAAGAGAAAGGGAGAGGGGGAGAGAGAAAAATCAATGTCAGAGCAAAATACAGTGGGGCCTTGACTTACGAGTGTCCCAACTAACGAGTTTTTCGAGATACGAGCCGTCTCTCGGCCGATTTTTTGCTTTGAGTTGCGAGCTAAAATTCGGGTGACGAGCCAGCTTCAGATACCCCACCGCTAGTTGGCGCAGCGAACGTCATAGTGAACGCCACAACATCAGCCCAGCATCACATGTCTCACTCGTTCACTTTTTGATTTGACATACGAGTAATTTGAGTTACGAGCTCTGTCACGGAACGAATTAAACTCATAAGTCAAGGCCCCACTGTACTGATCATTGATCTGCTGCCTCCTGCACTCCCCCTACTGGGGTCTGAGCCACAATCCGGGCATGTGCCCTGACCTGGAATGAAGCCAGCAACCTTGCAGTGCATTGGACCATGCCCAACCAACTGAGCAACACTGGCCAGGGCTGTACTGCTTATTTTTAAAATTTCAAATGCTTTGTTTTATTACCAGTGTCTTGCCTCACATACTATTAAAAATACATTCAACTTTAATACTCTCAGTGGGAAAGGAAACTTCTCAGGAATATATAGTACTATATTTTACAACTCACAAAATCTAAAAAGCAGGCAGTGATAACAACTACTGATGACCCCCTCAAACAAAGGAATTGGTACACAGTGTTCTCAGTCTTCCCAAGAGATAAATGATGGCTATGGGCCTGCAAGACAAACCAAGGTAATTAACTGAGTATGCACAGAGATTTAGACTATGTGTCATAAAACACACATGATCCAAACATCCTTTTGTAAACATGGGGATCAAGCTTGAGTGCATTTTTAAAACTAGGATCTATTCTCCCTGAGGCCTAAGTCACTGGTAGTCAGTTGAGTACCTAAAAGAAATCATATTCAGGTTCCTTTTTAAAAAAATATATTTTATTGATTTTTTACAGAGAGAAAGGGTGAGGGATAGAGAGTTAGAAACATCGATGAGAGAGAAACATCAATCAGCTGCCTCCTGTACACCCCCTACTGGGGATGTGCCCACAACCAAAGTACATGCCCTTGACTGGAATCGAACCTGGGACCCTTCATTCCACAGGCCGATGCTCTATCCACTGAGCCAAACCGGTTAGGGCCATATTCAAGTTTCTTAAACATACAAATACACAGAAGTATTATGATGAACTACACTAGCTGTTATGATGAATTGGCCTTTGAGAAAAAAGCAAAAAAAAGAAGCATTTATCAGATGTCAACTATGTGCCATATGCTCTCACTTACTCATCTCATTGGTCTTCACAGCACCCTGCTGTGGGAATGTCATTAATCCCAGCTTGATAGGTAGAGAAGCCTAGTCGCCACAGGAGCAAGTAATTTGTCTGAGGTTGCACAGAGAGTGTGTAGCACAGCTGAGACAAAGTTCCGTTCATCTGACCCCCAAATCCATGCCATGTCTACCATCGACTCCAACGCATCAGAATTTTTAAAATTACTTGTTCTTCACATTTAACTTTGTTCTGTTTCCTTACCGCTATTTATTTACTCTGAACCTTCTCACCCAAACATCACTCCCATTCAATTTCTCATTAACAAAAGCATAACAAGCAATTTATGCTTAACTATGTACAAAAATTTAATTAATAGTACTTTATGCTATTTAAAAAAAACACACGTTACAAGATGTTTTCATACATACTACCACATTTTTATTTCACTACAGAAAAGGGGGCTAAGAGATTTCTCTCACAGAAGAGCAGAAAAAGGAAGTATCAGAGAGTGGGATCAAGATGCTGATCCCTTTACAAATTCGTGTTTTTATCTCTCTAATAGCCATGCAAGTGCTAATCTATTTTATAGATGAGGAAATGAGGCTGAGTGACATAAGTGACCCTTAGTGGCAGGATTGAAATCCTCGTTTATCTTTGTTCAGTACCCTTTTCTCTTATGCCCTGTTACCTGGCCTTTCAAGTCATGTTTAACCCAAAAGAGATACAGAAAAGGGAAAAAAAAACTAGTATGTAAATATTTTAGACTTTTAAGACTAAACTCAAAAGATGCTTCCTCTCTCAAAATTTCTCTAACCTTCCCTCTCCACCCCTCTGGTGGTGACTATTGTCTGCTTGCTACATGCCACAGGGTCCACCAAAATAAATAGCATATTGTTCCTGCCCTCAAGGAGTTTATAATCTAGGAAAATGAGGAAAGGTGACAATTGAATTGACTCTCAGATCTCAGTGCATACATCCAAATAACCTGAATGAATTAAAACTTTAAATGCAAACTGAAAAATAAACTAGAAAAATATATTATTGAGCAATCCTGACAAGAAGAGGGATTTTATTAGCTTAAAACAATAAATGAACACACAGGAAAAAAATCATAACAGTTCTGATGTCTTTATTTTCATGATATAGGTTGCCGGGAGCCGGTCCATCCTTGCTGTTTCAAGGGACCTGGCATATATGGCATACTGTTCTTAATATGTTTGCTCCCCTTAGCACTGTGTGTTTTAACCAAGGTCACCTCTCCTAGAAAGGTTGTTTCCCCAGGTAGGAATTTTTCCCTGAAGTCAGGGAGGGGATGAAACTCCTTAACTAAGTGCCAGGCGGGTAGTTAATCACTACAAACAATCATGCTTAAGCTACATAATCTTTACTTCCTGGAATGGAGATAAGAAACACCCTAGCCTTTGTAATAGAAATTGACAGGATTAAAATCAACTGGTATAAATACAGATGTAACCAGACAGAGAGAGACAGAACTCAGAACAAGACAGCAAGAGACAGAACTCAGACAGGGCTTGGAAGACAGGACCAAGAGAGACAGAACTTCAGACACAGAACTCATGAGACAGAATTCAGAAGACAGAACCTACAGGGAGCCTGGAGACAGAAGAACTTCGCTGGAGAGAACATGGCAATAGATCCTGGACTGAACCTGACTACAGAAATTGGCAAGAGAACCTGACTAAAACATGGTGACCGAACCTGGCTGGAGATCTCAGACAGAACCTGGCTGGAGAACCTAGCGAGGAAACATGGCCACAGAACCTCGCTGGAGATCCGAAGCAGAGCCTCTCTGGAGATCGAGACCAGAACTTGGCTGGAGATCCTGGCTAGGCTGCTGATCAACTGAACGCTGTCTCCGTGTCATTCCTTCTTCGCCGACTCCGTCTACACCTTTGGGGACCCGCTGGGGTTTGGACCCCGGCAATAGGTTAATTATATTCATGGATTCCCTCTTCACAATCTCTGCAAATTTTTTCAATTGAAGTACCCTTTTTCTTGCTGACGTGTAAGAGACCTCGATATTTTAAGTACAGTTGTACTTTGCATGCCCTGTATCTTGGAAATGTTTTTTCTTAGATAGCCATTTGCTTTTCAATTTTGAGAATGGGTTTTTATCAGATTTGTAATGCTTATGTTGAATCTTTTACATTATTTTTCCTTCTTTTGCTTTTATTTAGAAAGTTCTTTTTAATCTTGACATGAAATAATTATTTCTCATGTTTTTCAAGTATTTTAGAAATTTTTTCCCATTTAACATTCTAATTAATCTGAAAGTTATTTTTGGTGTATGTTGGATGGTAATGAAACAGGAATTTTTAGGGATGAAAAAGACAGGTTTTAGGAAATTTTAGAAATTTTGGAAATTAAGGGGACCATGGAGGAAGCACAGGGCTGCAGAGCAGCAGAAGGTATATTTCCATAAAATAGGGAAGCTGAAAAGCTGCAACAGGTACATTTCCATAGAATGAGGGAGCTGGGAGCAGCAGAAGGTCTATATTTACAAAATAAAGAGAAGGAAGCCCTTCATCCAGAAGGAGAAGAAGAAAGCCCAAAGGGAATAGGAAAACAATAAGGAAGGAGGAGAGGCTGGGGGGGAGGGGGAGGAGAACCTCACATGTCTCATGTGAGATTCAACCTTTGAGCTCAGGAGTTACTATAGTAACCAGTCCAAGGGAATAGTGACCAATCAGAGGGGATATCAAGGCACCAGGATCTGCAGCCTTTATAAACCACTAGAGGCCCGGTGCACAAAAATTTGTGCACTCGGGGGGTCCCTCAGCCCAGCCTATGCCCTCTTGCAGTGTGGGACCCCTAGGAGGATGTCCACCCCGGTGGGGACCCTCACCCAATGGAGGTTTGGCCAGCCTGGGTGAGGGGCTGAGGGCCATTTACAGGCTGGCCAAGCACCCTGGCAACATAAGCTCCCAGCCTCTCCTTTTTTTCTTTTTTCTTTTTTTAATTCTGGGATTTATTTACCTTCTATAATTGAAACTTTGTTGCCTTTAGGGGAGGCCTTCGGAAAGCTTGGCTTCCTCCATCTCCAGGGGCAACCCACTCCTGCTCACTCCAGCTCCGTGGCCACGACTGGCTGAAAGCAGGTATCTGGGGGTTGTTTACCTTCTATAATTGAAACTTTGTTGCTTTCAGTGGAGCTTAGAGCTGGGCCACGGCAGGCCTGGAACCTTGGCTTCCTCCATCACTGGAGCAAGCAAGCCTCCTGCTCACTCCAGCTCCATGGCTGCTGGTCGCCATCTTGGTTGGGTTAATTTGCATATAGTCGCTCTGATTGGCTGGTGAGCATGGCTTAAGGCATAGCGAAGGTACGGTCAATTTGCATGATTGTCTTTTATTAGTATAGGATAGAGAAAAGGAATTCAGTGGGACCCTTTCCCCCTCCCTATTGGGAGTCTGTTCTGTGGGACTCTTTCCCCTCCCTACGTGGGAGTCTGTACTTGTTCTTTAATAAATTTCCAACTTTGCTATACCATCTTCTGTCCATGGATTCATTCTTCAACTCTGGCGGACAAAGAATCCAGGTTCCAGGCCAAAAATTCTGTATCAGTAAGAATCCAACTCAATGTTTTAAAGCAATTATTTACAACTATTGCACAAAATACAGCTTCCCATTGATTTGACTTACCATCAGTACTATATGTTGAATTCTTATATATAGTAAAAATTTTTAGCTTTCTTATTTTTCCCCACTGGTAACTTCCTCCTCCTTTTTCTTTTTCCTCATTCTCTTCCTCCTCCTCTACCCTTCTTCTTCCTTTTAAGTACATCACACCATTGAGAGTTTGGGAGCTATGGAGTGATTCAATTAGTCATGATCTAAAGAATGATTTGTTAAGGGACAGTTTGTGGCTTTTACTGGTGTCAGGAAAGACAAAAAAACTAACATCAATCTGGTTTAAGACAGAAAGAAATGAAGAAAGAGAAATAAAGGAGATGGTTATGAGAAACTGTGGAAAGAGATGCTGCTTGGTGGAGCAGTGATGTAGAAGTAGGACATATGAGAAATAGGACAGTCAACATGCTCCACAGACTTCTCAGGAAGTTGACCAGGATGGGTAGTAGTAGTAGTAATAAGAAAGAGGGAACCTCAGAAGAAGAAAATGGGTAGGAGGAAGAGAGAGAGCATGAGATTTGGAAGGGACTGATGATTGACCCCATCTTACAATTCTAAATGAATAAATCCTAACCTAAGCCTATGACTTTGAGGATGGTGCCATGTCACCTGGTAAAGTAGCACCTAAGATGCAAAAGAAAAGCTTGCTATGCCTCTAACCTAACTGAACAACGTAACTGAACAATTAGTAAGTACTTAGTATTCCACCTACTCTGGGAACATCTCAGTGTAATTTCACTTCCCTGCCAGAACAGGAAAAGATACAAAAAAACAAAGTGCATATTCCAGGTCATCACATTACAGAATTTAGTCTTAGCTTTTCCTTCCTTCTCTGAAATACAAAATATTACAGAACAAAAGACTGTAGCATCCTGCATTGAATACTGCAGAGTTTTGGGGAACTAGTTGCTTTCCTTATTTAATGACAAACTAGAGTCTCTACACAAATTATTTTTCTTGAAAGATTGTTAAAACTGCTGAGATTATCAGGGCTCTTTAAGGAGAATGAGCATCTGAAGTACTCTTTAGACTTCCAAACAATTCACTTTCCCCAGCGTTTTCTACTTCCCGGGTATTTAAATGCCATGAATCCAACACTCTTCAACAAGATCTCTCCTTCATTGAACAGGTGCAAAGCAAGAGGGAGGATACAGAGGGATCAAGGAACAAGAGGGCAGGATAAAAGCTTGACTGAGGCTTTGGTGAAACTGTTATCTCCGCTCTGTGAACCAGATGTTAAAATTCCATGCTCATTCTGAGAGAGTTCTTTGATTTCACAAAGGTTTTGAGGAATGTAATTCATTAGTATGAGGGCGTTGTCATGGTTCAGTAACCACTCAGCTCTCTGTAATCCTGGATACACCTATGCAATGGTTCCTGATTTATTACAGTAACATTGTTTTATATTTAAAAGGGAATTCTTCATTTACAACTGGACCATGGATGAAAGTATGTTTTTCATTTTTCTTCTTTCATGGTCTCTATTCTCTGATATTGACAAATTTCTCTACTCTTGAATGTCATCCTTTCTTCTCTTCTTCCTTATGTATAATCTTCTTTCATTTTCAACATATTTTTAAAAATTTCTGTTGGCTTTTCCTTTCTACTTACTACCTAATTCCTCTTCCGACTTTCTCCAAATTATTATGACAAAGAAGGGGGAAAAAATAAAGAAAGAAAAACTACAGCCAGGAGGCCTATGCCCGAATGCCAGTTCTGATCCCAATTAACCACATGACCTTGAACCAATGCTTTCACTTTTCTGGGCATATTAATTTAAGCTATGAGACTTAGTCTCTCTTATCTCTAAACCTCTGTTATTCCGATTCAAATAATAAGACATTATCAAATCCACAAATATACTCTAATTTTCCTTCACTTGCTGTGAATCAATAAATGAATAAAAGCTGCAAATTCTATTGGGCACACTGAATTAAAACAACCTATGTATATGAAACACCATGCAAAATACAAACATAGAAATTATAACAATTACATTCAAAAAGCTTGCAATTGGGAGAAAAATACAAACATACTTGCAGTGTGAAAACACACACACACACACACAAACACACACACACACACACAAAACACTTTTCATGGTGGTATTTAGGATATGCCCTAGTTTCATATGAGATATTCCTTATCTTCAGTTTTTATATGTGTAAAGTGAGATAGTATACAACACCATCTCTACACTCTCTTTGGGTTTTAACTAAGATTCTATTATTCTGCTGGATTTATAATTTATATGATCATCTTTAGTCTAAGAATTCCTATAGGAAAAGGTATGATTTAAACTGAGCCTTAAAAAATAAATAAATAAAAGGAAACATATGTAATACTCTTCGTGATACTTTAAGCAATAAAACAAAATTTAAAAAAATGAAAAAAATAACAAAATAAATAAATAAATAAATAACTGAGCTTTGAAAGATATATGAGCAGAAAATTGAGGCGAAGGTGTATATATAAGATGTACCAAAATAAGTTTAAGTCAACCAAGAAATTCTTCTTACATTGATGGTTTCAAAAAGGCTTAGTGACCATAAGTCAAGAATGAGGTTTCCTGCTGAGGCTGGGGAAGTTTACTTCAAAACTAAAATCCAACTCTAAGTGTCTTCAATTATGAGAGTGTGAATTGGAGTATATAGGTATAGTAAGAGTTGAAGACCTGTGAAAAAAAAGGGGGCAGAAGTTATTTAGGTTATGGTATCCAAATAAATAAAAAGTTAGCTTGGATCCTCCTTATTCAATGGGGGGATGGGGAGGGAAGATGAAGAAATGCAATTGAAACCATCAGAAATGTGAAACCATTAAGGTCTCTCTATCCTGTTGGGGAATACAGTATAAAGATAAAAAATACAGGTCTGGCCATCGTGACTCAGTGGTTAGAACATCAACCTGCACACCAGACTGTCATGGGTTCAATTTCTATCAAGGGCAGGTCTGATCCCTACCCTAGTCAGGGCATGTGTGGGAGGGAACAAATTGATATGTCTCTCTCACTCAGATGTTTCTCTCTCTCTCTCTCTCTCTCTCTCTCTCTCTCTCTCTCTCTTCCCCTCCCTTCCACTCTCTCTAAAAATCAATGGGAAAAAATATCCTCACTCCTTGGACAAGAATTAAAGAAAAAAATATGTATAATGATTTAGCTCTCTGGAATGCTTGCAATTTCCTCAAGCAAACCTACACTTCATCTTAAACTAGATTGGTTCAGAACCTCCTGAAGCAAAGCTCTGGTCTCGGTGAGGAAGCCACGATGAAGTCGCTCCACACAGTGAAGTAGGGTGCACTTTCCGAAGAATGAGGAGCGTGTTCCCTGCCTACTTAGAAGGGTGTTCTTTCAACATGTCCACCTTCCTGGTGGGAATGAGTTTCAGAAAAGTCTGTAATCTCATCAAAGGAAGCCAAGTGACAGAGACTCTCTCCACAGGGGGAACAGATCAGCAAGCCTTCCTTTCTTTTCTTCCAGGCCCTCGCCACTGTTTTCCTGGGGACTACTTTCCAAACTACTGGAATTTCCCTTGATCCCTCTGGACCTTCAATCAGATTTGAAGAAGTGATGATTTCCCCTGGATTCTTTCTTTCAAGCTCACCCTTTGGAATTAAAGGGTCCAGCCCATTCTTAGCACAATCTTGGTCAGCCTAGCATCTGGCATTTTGCAGTCTGAAATGAGCCTGAATGCACACACTCCTGAACAAATTTCCTTAATGAAGGTTCATTAAGGAAATTTTTCTCACGTCTTGGCAAATAGCTCCGGATAGGAGGTCGTCTGGTGCCTTCAGGGTGTAGCAGATATCTTCCAGGCTGAAAGCCATGTAAAGTGGGCCATGCACCAACTAACTCATTCAAAGCTTAAATCCTCCAATTCAAAAGAAAGGGAACACTGTACCAAAATTCAGAAGCATAAAAAAGTTGATCAGAAAGGCAACTGAATCTGTATTATTTTATTCTACAAATTCACAGGGAAGTCCTGACAATACTTTTTGTCTTCATACAACAAAATTTGATAATCCTGGCTTCTTTTTCCTTATTTTTTTTTTCTTTGCAAACTAACCAGAGGGATAGAGAAACACTCTTTTTCCTAGAAAATGGGAGAGCAATGATTTCTCAGCTAAACAGTTAGATGCTTAGCAGATAAACCAGTCTTAGGAGTTGTAAGACAAGTTGCTGGGAGCATGGGTGAAGGAAAAGAGGAACATCAAAATATACACCTTTGAATTAAAAGACTCACCTTGTTGATATTACTTTGATAAACTGTACTATGCAGTGGCCATTTTGATATCACTTGTGGGTCAACAGTTGACTCAGCCATCACCTCCTCTAGTCAGTGAGGAAGTGCTTGCCTGGGATTATGGAGGTGTACGTTCTGTTCCCTGCTAGAAATGAAATGTGGAATTGTATTGTTCCTGACATGAATTTTCCTGATCCCTGCTAAAATGTCAGTTATATTACGACATAGTTGGCCAAGACAGACTAGACATTGTGTGGCTTCAAAGGTTTTATTTTGCTTTTCCAACTCCCACTTAGGGGAGAGAGGAGATGAAACCTAAGAAGGAGAAATGCTTCTACTAGTAAGTTGTTCAGAAGCCTACAGGGACTGCCCACTTAATGATCATCTTTATAACCAGCACTGAGAGAATGTAACACTATCCCAGTCACACAAGAAATGTTAGCGGTAGTCAAATGATAGAGTTTCCTTTCCTCCTTCTTCTAGTTTCCCGCATGGTAAAAAGGCACCCTGTTTTGTGTACAGTTTCTAAACAATGTGTTTAAGACATATGTATTTAAATACTTTAATTTACAAGCCTGAGAAAACAGCTGTTCAGCTCCAAATTATAGCTCTTAGAGGGTGCCAGGGAAATAAACACGGAACCACATAAACAGTTGAATTTATCTCTTGGCAACTTTTCACAACACCTTCAGCAAACAAAGCACCCATGCATGAAAGGAAAATAATCAGACACATGCCCTATTAAGTGGCAGGCTTTAGCATGTAACAAGAAAGGCACCTTTTATTCTCCCCACTCCCAGCTACCTTCACCCCCAGTGCCATGTGAGAAATCCGTCAGTATACAGATGCCAACAAATCTCACTCCCTCCAGAAACTCAGTTTTGCATCTCAGGATGAAGTTTTCCTCCTGGTGAATCCTCTCAAGATTCACCCCAAATGCGTTAGGGGTTTGAGGGGCGATAACACCATGCCATTCTCTCGTTTATCCAAACAAAAGATGTGGTCTTCTAAGAGTTCTTTCTAGCACTGTGGGCAATACTACTTTCTGGGTTTAAAACTGTCTTGAAGCTTGTACATATCAATAGACATTGTATATGGGGTCTGTGTAGAGAATTGGTAGTTAGGCTGGGGCTCTTTAAGCTCTAAATGGTGACCTCGTTTCCTAGAGACCATCCAATTTCAGACTGGACATGGAGCTCACCAAGCATTCTAGTTTCTGAATTCAATATAGACATGTGGTGAAGAGTAGCAGGGTATGGCATCCTGAAATATGACTGTAGAAGTTCAGGACATGCCACCACAAAATATGCATCTTTGATATATTGATAATTTTGAGCTGTAGGCACTTGCAAAACAGCCAATGAAGGGAAGTGCTTTCTCTGAACTCCCTTATCTGCCTAAAACAGACAATAAGAAAAGGATTCGGTTGTCCTAAATCCCTTCCCCGGGAGTTTTATCAACTAGTGAAGATTGACTCATCACAGGAGAGGAGACTAGAATTCAACAACACATTCAGACAAATGTCATCATCAAGTATCATACCCCCTATGCATTATTCTAAGGGCCCATTCATCTTTCCTAAATATCATTCACTTTCCTCTAAATATCATTTACTCTCCTGTATATCAGCCTCTTTTCCCTCTGAAGATGATATTCAAGCCTGAATTCTAAAGCCACCTCAGGGAATTACTCATTTTTCCCTGGATATATTCCTTATATACATGAAATATACACGTGAATAAACTTCTGCTTTGTTTTCTCTTGTTAATCTGTCTTTTATTACTGGGGTCTCAGCTAAAAACCCAGAAAGGTAAAAGGAAAATTCTTTCTTCCCAATAGTTGACACACAATTTTCAGGAAAAGAGTTTTTCCACTTAAGTGAAACTTACACTAGAAATATCAAATGACACCAAAATTCTGAAGAAGTGCTATGGAGAGAAATATCTGGTGTTTCGTCATCCAAATTAGCACTAATGCCAGTGATGGGCAGGGAGTAGCAGAGGTGGAGAGTGAGTGGAGTTGGGCGCCCCTGCTGGCCTGTGCTCACTTTCTTAGGAAGAGACAGCTTTTAGAGTACTTAGGATTTTTCCAGAAAAATCTGTGAATTACCTTGAATTCACATTTGCCTCTACCAAAACCCTAGAACTAGTATTAACTATTACTTAAAAAGTGTCTTCCATCTTCTCATTTATATTTTAGGATTCTCCAGTCCAGGCTAACACAATGGCCCTGAGAAAATGCTGAAGTAACCATCTTGCTGATGAAATGGGCATTAGCAGGTGTTTGGATCCTCTAGCTCAGCGGTTCTCAACCTGTGGGTCGCAACCCCTTTGGGGGTCGAATGACCCTTTCACAGGGGTCTCCTAAGACCATCGGAAAACACATATATAATTACATATTGTTTTTGTGATTGATCACTATGCTTTAATTATGTTCTGTTTGTAACAATGAAAATACATCCTGCATATCAGATATTTACATTATGATTCATAACAGTAGCAAATTACAGTTATGAAGTAGCAACGAGAATAATTTTATGGTTGGGGGTCACCACAACATGAGGAACTGTATTAAAGGGTCGCGGCATTAGGAAGGTTGAGAACCACTGCTCTAGCTCAAGGTGGTTTGGGGAAGTTTCTGAATCCCAGCCAGGATACTATTTAGCTAAAAGTGGGTTATCTCTGTACCCATGCAAAAGACTTTGTTCTTCCAGTGTTTTCATCATGACCATAACAAGTGAAGTAGAGATATTATCCAATTTTTATTAATGATGAGCTAAGACTAAGAGATGAACCTAAGGTCACAGAACTACTAAGTGTCAGAGGTAGATTTGCTCTCCCAATTTAGAACCATTTCCACTACCTGTAAAGGTTTCAATATACTATACATGAAGTTTAGAATATTTCTGACACATGATAAGCAACTAGTACATGTTATTACACGTATATTTAATATTAATGGTTCTTATTTTTTCTATAGGAACCCATCCCATTTACCTATCTACTTTGATGCTTTTTAATGTAAGTTACTCATTATATCAGCTTTTGGGTGGTAAGTAGAAAATTACTCTGCATAGATTGTTTACCTCATTATTCCTAATAAAACAGTGTTGTCTGACACTTATTAAGGCCTAAATAAGTATGACATTTTCTTAAAATAGCAGGTTCCTATTCCTATGTGAATGGGCTCTGAAAGCTTACATAATTTTTCCCATAAGTGGTAGAATACAAATGTATTTATTTGTTATTTTGTTATTTTTTTTATCACTTTAGAATACAAATTTAGATCCAACAGAGGCAACAATGCTTAAAGGGCTGTATGTATTTACATCTCACAAGTTTATGTGGCTGTGGAAAGTGATTCTATTTTTTAAAATAATGAATCCATGAAAGAAAGTGTTTTTAAGTGGGTTAAATTGAGTTTCATTTAGGTACGCTGATTTTAAGGTGATGGTTAGACAATCTAATAGAAATGCTTAGCAGAGCACTGAGAAGGCCTGGAAGAGAGATCAGGAGGACATCTTTCAAACAAATCTTGGATGAACTTGAAGCTTTAAGATGTTATTCATTGTGATGGAGAACATCTATGGAAAATGAAGAGGTCTGAAACAGAGACTTGGGGCATATCCAAAGTGTTAGGAAAGGGAAATATTTCTTGAGTGCCTACCATCTGCCATGCATTTGCCTCATATGTCCACTCTAGCTCAGGGGTTATCAAACAGGGGTGATTTTGCTCCCCCTTCAAATGATAGTTTTCAATGTCTGGACACAGTTTTGTCACAACTAGGCTAGTGATACTGGAGTCTGGGGCAGAGGCCAGGGATGCTACTAAATATCCTACAATGCACAGGACAGCTCTCGACAAAAGAATTGTGTGTTGAATGCCATCAAGTCAGCTCCAACTCCTGGCAACCCTATGAATGAGTGACGTTCACAATGTCATGTCTTCAACAGTCCTGCTCAGCAACCACAGATCCATGCCTGTGTCCTCTTTTATGGAGTCAACCCATATCATACTTAGTTTTCCTCTTTTCCTGCCGCCTTCTATTTTTCCCAGTGCTATAGACTTTTCCAGATAATCCTGCCTTCTCATGATGTGCCAGAAGTAGGACAGCTTCAGTTTTGTCATTTTTGCCTCCAGTGATGTTTCAGGCTTAACTTGCTAAAGAGCCCACTTTTCAGTTTTCTGGAGGTCCAGAGCTCTCCTCCAACATCATATTGCAAATGACTAGGACTCAAACCTGTCAGACTTGCAAGCCTGTGCCTCCAAATGAATCTTTTTTTTCCTAGAAGCCTTCTTCACTGCCCAACTTTTGCATCTATACATAAATTACAAAGAATTATCTTGCCCAAAAGTCAATAGTGCTAAGGTTGAGAAATCTTGCCTCTAGGTATAAAAAAAGACTAGGAAGAAAGGAAACATTGATCTGGCATCTAGGGGTAAGTTGTCACACCCAGGAAAAGCCTTTTGGAGAGAATAACCTCAGAGTAAGCACACTGAGTTACATTTTCTATTACAGAATATAACGAGGACCTTTAATAAGAAGTTATAAAGAGAATTAAAAGAATTTGCATAGAAAACTCATAAGTTTGGTTCGTTTGGTGGGATGGCAGGTAACAGAGAAAGTCAGCAAAATCAATAAAAATGGTCTTGAGGTTAAAGATAAAGGTGATGGTGTTCTTCATTATAAGTCAACCTACATTTATTAAATTTTGCCATAAACAGAGCATATTCACACTAATAAGTTGAATTGTGTCCCACCCAAATTCATGTTGAAATCCTAACCCCCTAGTAGCTTAGAATTTTTCCTTATTTGGAGAATAGAGTCTTTACAGAGGTAATCAAGGCCTAGTGAGGTCATTAGAGGGGCCCTAATCCAATATAACTGGTGCTCTTATAAAAAGGGAAAACTTGGACACAGGGATACACTTAGGGAAGATACTGTAAAGAGACACAGGGAGTAGAAACCCACCTACCAGCCAGGAAGGAACCAATTCTGTCAACACCTTGATTTCAAACTTCTAGCCTCCAGAACTGTGAGACAATAAATTTCTGTTGTTCAAGCCACCAGTTTGTGGTTCTTTGTTATAGCAGCCCTAGCAAATACTGACTTATAAGGAGAACCAGGTCAAGAACACAGAAGCTTTTATCTTTGACTAGAGGCCTGGTGCATGAAAATTCATGCATTGGAGCGGGGGTCCCTCAGCCTGGCCTGCCCCCTCTCACAGTCCAGGAGCCCTCAAGGGCGGGAGGCGACCCGGCTATCAGGAGAAGGGGAAGCCCCATCACACCTCTGCTGCTGCCACTGCCAGTAGCACAAGCCTCGGCCGGCCCTGGTTACCTGAGCCTCAGGCAGCCCTGGGCAGCTAGGAAGCCGCCATCCGAGTCTTGCCTGCACCTCAGGCTGGCCCTGGGAAGCTGGGCAGCTGCCATCCAAGGCTTACCTGTGCCTCTGGCTGGCCCTGGGAGGCTGGAGGGCTGAGGGGACTGTGGGACTCTGACAGCAGGAGTGTGGAGCAGCCAATCCCGCCTGGGGGCAGGCCCATCCTTGCCATGTGCCTGCCACCCCGGCAGGACTGAGGGGACTGGGCACCGCCAACTTGTGGCTGTGGGCACCTCCATCTTTGAGGGCGGGACAGTCAATTAGCATATTCCCTCCTTATTGGCTGTGGGTGCCTCCATCTTTGCAATGGCATGAGAGTCAATTAGCATATTCCCTCTTTATTAGATAGGATGGTAAGCCTCTTTGATGGAATACCTGAAGGTCACTGATTTATTTCATTCTAGACTTGGATAAAGACACTGAGCATAAATTTAAGAGGAAATAAGTAAGGGCACTGCCTACTTGTGGCCCTGTTCTATAAAGATTGTGAGAAATAATATGAAATTACTGTGTCACTGTTTTACATTTTTTCCTATAGTCAGGAGTTTAACAATTTGTTAAAAGCAAAGAGTCTGAGCATCCAGACGTAAATCCTGACTACACAAAGGACACTGGAAATACTAGTTAACTTATTGGAGTTTCAATAATTCCTATATCATGGAGGTGGTAGGTCTGAAGTCCTTGGCACAGAATGCAAATATAAAATGCAGGGATAATTATTTTACTAAAAGCCTACCACACTCTATTAGAGTATGTGGTGTGAGCCTAACAATGTACAGTTGCCCGAATTAATTTTATTTTTAAAATTTATTGAGTACTTTTATGAGATCTGTATCAGCACCTTTACATGTCTACATTATCTCATGTAATCACCTATGAGATGGAACCCATGATAATTATCCTATATAACAAAATGGTAATATGCAATTGACCCTAACAGCAGAACGACCAGAATGACCACTGGACCAGTCACTATGAGGTGCACTGACCACCTCTTGGTCCCTTTCCCCGGCCGGCAGGCTCCGATGGCCTAATGGCCACCCGTGGCGGGGGTGGGGCTGGCAAGCGGGCAGGAACAGCTGACCTCTCAGACCTCTCAGTCCCTTCCCCGGTCGTCAGGCACCGATCACCCGATGGCGAATGGGGAGCCAGGGGTGGGTGGCTGCGGGGGCCGGGGCCAGCTGTGAGCAGCTGGGGAAGATGGCCCTGATTGCAGGCCAGGCCTAGGGACCATACCCGCACACAAATTTCGTGCTCCGGGCCTCTAGTCCTATCTAATAAAATAGAAAAATGGTAATTGGCGTACGACAATACCCTTTTCATTGGCTAATCAGGGCTATATGCAAATTAACTGCCAACTAACATTGGCAGTTAACTGCCAACTAAGATTGGCAGTTAACTGCCAACAAGATGGTGGTTAATTTGCATATGTAGGCACAATGCAGGGAGGCGAAAGGGAAAGCAGGAAGAAGCTCCCTGCCACTGACAGTGATCAGAACCCAGGGGGGAGCTAAGAGCTCGGGGGCAGGGCAAAGGCGGCCCTGGGGCCGCCTTTGCCCTGCCCCCCAGCCATGATCGGAGAATCAGGTGCCTTTTCCGCCCTGGCCAGTGATAGCAGGAAGTAGGGGTGGCACCAGCGATGGGAGCTGGGCACGGTCGAAGCTGGCAGTCCCAGGAGCTAGGGGTCCCTTGCCTGGGCCTAAAGCGGAGCCCACAATCGCGGGGCCGCTGCAGCTGCGGGTCCCCGCTGCCCGGGCCGGATGCCTCAGCCAGAGGCGTTAGGCCTGGGCAGGGGCGGAACCTGCAACCGCGGGGAGCTGGGGGTCCCCTGCCCAGGCCTGACACCTCTGCTGGAGGCCTCAGGCCTGGTCAAGGGGCCGATCCGGTGATTGGTGATCGGAGGGTGATGAGGGTCAACTCCTCTGGCCGAGGCATCAGGCCTGGGTGGGGGGCGGAGCGGGGGATTGGGGGTATATGATGGTCCCCTTGCCCAGGCCTGAAGCCTGGGTCAGAGGCATCAGGCTTGGGCGGGGGGTGGAGCAAGCGATCAGAGGGAGATGCGGGTCCCCTGCCCAGGCATGATTCCTGGGCCAGAGGCCTCAGGCCTGGGCGGGGGCCAGAGCCAGTGATCAGGGGGATATGGGGGTTCCCTGTCCAAGCCTGACACCTCTGGCGGAGGCGTCAGGCCTGGGCAAGAGGCCGATCCTGCGATTGGAGGGTGATGGGGGTCAACGCCTGAGGGCTCCCAGTATGTGAGAGGGGGCAGGCTGGGCTGAGGGACACCCCCCCCACACACACCCAGTGCACGAATTTCGTGCACCGGGCCCTTAGTTAATTATAATATCCCTATTATACATGTGGAAATAACTGAATTTTGGAGATTATCTAATTCAGCCAAGGTCATTTTGCTGATAAATAGGAAAACCAGGTCCAGAACCCAGCTCTATCTGATCCCTTAACCCATATTTTAACCATAAATACGGCATCCCTCTAACTGCTTCCTTATCGCAAAAAGGAAAGGAAAGGGGAGAATGATTCTGTGTCTGTACTTGGAACTGTAACAAGTGCAAGTTATCAGGAACTATGGTGTTTATCCAAGCAAACAGTTTGGACATGGGCTTGTAAAGCCCTCATTCTTACATGCTGGGATCTCAAAAAAGTGGCCTAGTATTTAAGCTTGGAGAGAAAAATTACAATTAGTTTTAGTAAAACTTTGGAATAATCTCCTATGCCATTTCCCAAACAACCAGGTTAATAACCTGGTGGGTTGGGATGGAGGGGAGGAGGTTAATCATTATGAGCTGAAAGAGAAAGGTCTCCTCCTGCCACCCCCTCACCTTCTGGTGCAAGAGCACAGCTGGTGCGTTGGCCTGTACTCCAGGCAATATGCTTTTTCTGACCTTAGGCTTTGGTCCATATGGCATTGCCTCCCCAAGTCAAAAAGGAAAGCTGTTTATTTTATTGAAAATGAGGTTCATATATACATAGCATTGACAAAGGCATTATAGGAGTAAACCATTTGTTAACTTGTAACTTAACAAGATGCCCCTCTGGACAAGAGAAAGGCTCTAAGGAGCCAGGAAAGCGCCTTCGTGCTGTTTGCTCAGTACTAATCCCCCAAAATCCACTGCCTGAAACCAGACAAAAGGCAAATTATATGGGTGTTGAGGAGTTTATTTTTCCAGATGGCCAACCTGAAGCTATAGTTCACGGCACATTAAGTCCCCCAATGTGGAGAAATCCAGTCCAATCATGTATTTAATAAAAAGCACAAAGTTAACTTCTCAAACAAGTTATTTGGAAACATGGAAGGTGCTGGAGAAAGTATATAAAGGGGAGCCTTTGCTACATATTGAGTTTCATCTTTCATGTTTGGTCAGTTGGTAAGGAAACAGAGCTATGAAAACTACTTTCAAATTGTCCCAGTGATTCCTGTTTATATTGATCTAATTCTTCAAAGACAGCCATTTGCTTTACTGCCTTGATAAGGTCAAGCTGTTTATTTTACTGGGTTCCCAATGAGCTGATTTTTCTTCTTTAATATTTCTCTATGGCAGGGAAATATCTATGTATTTATCTATCTACATTGCTCTATATAGATGTAGGGCACATAAGCTATATAAGAGATGTGTATATAATACACACATATATACCTCTTGTATTTGATATATGATATGTAGGACACATAGATTATATGGGAGATGTGTATGTATCTCATATATATATATTAGAGGCCCAGTGCACAAAAATTTGTGCACTCGGGGTGGGGGGGGAGAGGGGAGGTCCCTCAGCCTGGCCTGTGCCCTCTCGAAGTCTGGGACCCCTCGGGAGATAACAACCTGCTGGCTTAGGCCTGCTCCCGGGAGGTAGAGGGAAGGCCCAATCCCTAGGTGCAGCCTCTGGTCAGGCTCAGAGCAGGGCCGATTGGGGAGTTGGGGCGCGGCCCCCCATAATGGTTTTGTTTTTAATCTGGGCCAGCTTTAGCTCTGAGGCTTGGCTCCAGCTCTTAGGCCTCGGCTGCTGAAAGCAGGTATCTGGTTTGTTTGGGTTCTATAATCAAAACACTGTTTCAACTCCAGCTCTGAGATCCCAGCTGGCTGAAAGCAGGTTTCTGGGGTTTTGTTTAGCTTCTATATTTGTAACAATGTTTCAAACTGCAAGCTCAAAGGCCGGCAGCGGCAGGCGGGAATGTTGGAGTCCTCCATCACTGAAGCAAGCAAGCCTCATGTTCGCTTCAAGCTGCCTGGCTGCTGGCCGCCATCTTGGCTGGCAGTTAATTTGTATATCACCCTGATTAGCCAATGGGAAGGGTAGCAGAGGTACAGCTAATTACCATGTTTCTATTTTATTAGATAGGATAATCATTGTTACATTAGCTTTAGACTCCTGTAATATTTTTAAACGAAAGCATATCTAGGATTGTTGAGATAATCAAGGTGTAATTCTGTATTACTAGGGGCCCGGTGCACGAAATTCGTGCACTGGGTGTGTGTGTGTGGGGGGGGAGTGTCCCTCAGCCCAGCCTGCCCCCTCTCACATACTGGGAGCCCTCAGGCGTTGACCCCCATCACCCTCCAATCGCAGGATCGGCCCCTTGCCCAGGCCTGACGCCTCTGACAGAGGCATCAGGCCTGGGCAGGGGACCCTCATTTCCCCCATCACTGGTTCTGCCCCCAGCCCAGGCCTGATGCCTCGGCCAGAAGCGTAGACCCCCATCACCCTCTGATCGCCTGATCTGCCCCTTGCCCAGGCCTGACGCCTCCGCCAGAGGTGTCAGGCTTGGACAGGGAACCCCCATATCCCCCTGATCACTGGCTCTGGCCCCCGCCCAGGCCTGAGGCCTCTGGCCCAGGAATCATGCCTGGGCAGGGGACCCCCATCTCCCTCTGATCGCTTGCTCCACCCCCAGCCCAAGCCAGACGCCTCTGACCCAGGCTTCAGGCCTGGGCAAGGGGACCATCATATCCCCCCAATCCCCGGCTCCGCCTCCCACCCAGGCCTGATGCCTTGGCCAGAGGAGTTGACCCTCATCACCCTCCGATCACCAATCACCGGATCGGCCCCTTAACCAGGTCTGAGGCCTCCGGCAGAGGTGTCAGGCCTGGGCAGGGGACCCCCAGCTCCCCGCGGTTGCAGGTTCCGCCCCTGCCCAGGCCTAACGCCTCTGGCCTAGGCGTCCGGCCCGGGCAGCGGGGACCCACAGCTGCAGCGGCCCTGCGATCGTGGGCTTCGCTTTAGGCCCAGGCAAGGGACCACTAGCTCCCGGGACTGCCAGCTTCGACCATGCCCAGCTCCCATCGCTGGCTCCACCCCTACTTCCTACTATCACTGGCCAGGGCGGAAAAGGCACCTGATTCTCTGATCATGGCTGGGAGGCAGGGCAAAGGCGGCCCCAGGGCCGCCTTTGCCCTGCCCCCCAGCTCTTAGCTCCCCCCTGGGTTTCCGATCACTGTCAGTGGCAGGGGGCTTCTTCCTGCTTTCCCTTTCGCCTCCCTGCATTGTGCCTACATATGCAAATTAACCGCCATCTTGTTGGCAGTTAACTGCCAATCTTAGTTGGCAGTTAATTTGCATATAGCCCTGATTAGCCAATGAAAAGGGTATCGTCGTACGCCAATTACCATTTTTCTCTTTTATTAGATAGGATTTTTCACAGACCCTTTAACTCCACTTAGGTAATAAAGTGTGGACAAAACTGGGCGTGTTATGCTTGACCTTACCTAAAGAATCTTTAAGATTTGGAGTAAGAATTTTTTAAAGTATTTATTTGTAAGACTATAAATCCTATAATACTCTTATATAATTGGAACCTCTAACAGGTACCTGAAACATTTACAATCTGCATTTTTTAGCTAAATGCAAGAATATCCAGGAATTTGTCAACCTTACTTACACTAGAATAGAAAATGAAAACATAGTCTTGAAAAGTCCCATGTTTATCTCTAAGTTCATGATTAAATATGGCATAATTGTGCATACAACTCATGAAAATCAAAGGGAATTACTGAGTTAAAACCTCAGTACTCAGCAGTCAGAAGTAATGTAAGTAACAGCCTAATAGCAACGGCCTCCTCTGTCAATTGATGAGCTGCAGCATGGGGTCCTACCATTCTCATTTCTGATCACAGCAATCTTCTCTTAGACCCATGTGAAAGCTGTTCTCTTCTAACATTTCTCACCTAACCAATTTACCTCAATTCATATCTCTAGTTATGAATATCAGAGCACTCTTCTGACTTGGAAAGAGAATTAGAATACTTTTTCATCAGCCCTAAATGACAGGAATATTTGCTATTATAATTAGGACCATATCCCATATTCTGTAACTATAATTGGCTAAAGGTTCACCAAAATTCTGCAAAACTTAAACTGATTTGTACAAGAGTGGCCAAAATGTCACTTGCTTCTATCAGTATCCCTAGGGGAATAGATAGAAATAAATTTCATTAAAGTTTATTACCTCCTTCTCACTTTTAGGAATCAATTATATGACTGTAAAACTTTAACAAAAACAGGGAGCATGTTAATAGCAATTTATATATGGAAATTTAAAGACAAGTTAAATTAATTAAAAACTCAATTACATTATTTTTGTTGGCCTTTATATCTCATCTGAAGCAATTAATAATCACCCACTTTTACTTAAGAAATGATACAAATTTCTTTTATTTTGTGTTAAATATATTTTATGAAATGCAGCTTAAGAATTTGACATAATTTTAATAATAAATTATGTGTTGCTTTATAAAGAATGAAAATTATAAAATAAAAATGATATCATATATGTGATAAATATTTAGCCCTCAATATTAACTTCCTGTGCTTAAGGCTAGTAATTATTAATTAAATTATTTTTACAAGCAAATTTATTTTTAAGACACTTAGCTTTCTGGATTCCATAACTACTTTTTCCCAAGCAATATTATTTTCATCCTTTGTCCACTGTAATTAATTCCAAGGACTCAAAGTTTTATATATTGCATATGTAGATAACCTATTTAGATTCAAATATTTTATATTTTGTGTTCAAATTCTATAGTAATTAATAGGCATGAAAAAAACTGGTTATAGTAACTGGTTAATACCCATGTGCCAAGTGATTTATAATTATTTTAAACAGATTTATAAATTGTCTTTACCTTTTGATAATTTCTACTATCAACACATGAGCCACATGGTTTATAATGAATTGAGAGTAAACTCCCTTCTCAAAAAATACAGAAGCAGCCAAAGTTGATTTTGTATTCCTGTTTTAAAAAATTTTATTGAATTTATTGGGGTGACATCTATCCTATCTAATAAAAGAGAAAAACGGTAATTGGCGTACAACGATACCCTTTTCATTGGCTAATCAGGGCTATATGCAAATTAACTGCCAACTAAGATTGGCAGTTAACTGCCAACAAGATGGCGGTTAATTTGCATATGTAGGCAGAATGCAGGGAGGCGAAAGGGAAAGCAGGAAGAAGCCCCCTGCCACTGACAGTGATCGGAAACCCAGGGGGGAGCTAAGAGCTGAGGGGCAGGGCAAAGGCGGCCCTGGGGCCGCCTTTGCCCTGCCCCCCAGCCATGATCAGAGAATCAGGCGCCTTTGCCGCCCTGGCCAGTGATAGCAGGAAGTAGGGGTGGAGCCAGCGATGGGAGCTGGACACGGTCGAAGCTGGCAGTCCCGGGAGCTAGGGGTCCCTTGCCTGGGCCTAAAGCGGAGCCCACGATCGTGGGGCCGCTGCAGCTGCAGGTCCCTGCTGCCCGAGCCGGATGCCTCTGCCAGAGGCATTAGGCCTGGGCAGGGGCGGAGCCTGCAACCGCGGGGAGCTGGGGGTCCCCTGCCCAGGCCTGACACCTCTGCTGGAGGCCTCAGGCCTGGTCAAGGGGCCGATCCAGTGATTGGTGATCGGAGGGTGATGAGGGTCAACTCCTCTGGCCAAGGCATCAGTCCTGGGTGGGGGGCGGAGCCAGGGATTGGGGGGATATGATGGTCCCTTGCCCAGGCCTGAAGCCTGGGTCAGAGGCGTCAGGCTTGGGCGGGGGGTGGAGCAAGCAATCAGAGGGAGATGGGGGTCCCCTGCCCAGGCATGATTCCTGGGCCAGAGGCCTCAGGCCTGGGCGGGGGTCAGAGCCAGTGATCGGGGGGAGATGGGGGTCCCCTGTCCAAGCCTGACACCTCTGGCGGAGGCGTCAGGCCTGGGCAAGGGGCCGATCCTGCGATTGGAGGGTGATGGGGGTCAACGCCTGAGGGCTCCCAGTATGTGAGAGGGGGCAGGCTGGGCTGAGGGACACTCCCCTCCCCACACACACCCAGTGCACGAATTTCGTGCACCAGGCCCCTTGTATATATATAAAAGCCTAAGCCACTGAATGATCAAACAACGGAACAACCTGTCGACCAGTTGCTATGATGCGCAATGACCACCAGGGGACAGACAATGAAAGCAGGAGCTGCCCCCTGGTGGTCAGTGTGCTCCCACAGTGGGAGCACTGCTCAGCTGACTGACCCATCCCAGAGGCCCACCAGCCTGGCAGCAGCCACTCACTCCCTCAGTAGTCCTGAAGGTCCAGTCTCTGCAGAATAGGCCAGGCACTTCTGGACCAGCACCACTGGCACAATCCCAACTGTGGATCCTGGAAGTCGGCCTCAGGCACTGTGGCCACTTCCTCTCCCTAGACCAGTGGTTCTCAATCTTCTGGCCATTTAAATGCAGTTCCTCATGTTGTGACCCAACCATAAAATTATTTTCATTGCTATTTCATAACTGTAATGTTGCTACTGTTATGAATCATAATATAAATATCTGATATGCAGGATGGTCTTAGGAGACCCCTACAAAAGGGTCGTTCGACCGCCAAAGGGGTCGCGACCCACAGGTTGAGAACCGCTTCCCTAGACACTCTGCAAGGAAGAAACTATATAAAAGCAGCCGCCAGTAGCTACCGACAACCAGTGTGAAAGTCAGTGGGATGGATCTGGATCCCGGGCCGGCAAGGGCTTCTCACTGTCTGCCCAGAGGGTCGATTGCATCCCAGCCCTCCACCCCCTGACCCCCTTTGGAATGGCCGCCAGATGCAGGGCTCATGACTGGCAAGCACCACTGTGGCAGCACCAACCTCACCAGATCAGGACTGACTGGCATGAGCCTGTGGCAGGTGCAGCAGGGCCGTGATAAATGGGGGCAGCAGGCAGGAGCAGCAGGTGGTGTTGGACTGCGGGTTTCGGCCTGATCCCTGCAGGCCAACCCAAGGGACCCCACCCATGCACGATTTCATGCACCGGGCCTCTGGTTGGTTATTAAAATTATACCGGTTTCAAGTGTACTTTTCTATAACTCATCATCTGTATATTGTATTGTATGTTTACCACCCAAAGTCAAGTGCCCTTCCATTACTATGTATCCCCTCTTTATCCTCTTCTATCTCCCCTCACTCTCCTTTCCCTGTGGTAATCACCATACTGTTATCTGTGTCTATGAGTTTTTGTTTGTTTCTGTTTTGTTCAGTCCCTTCACCTTTTTCACCCTGCCCAACTCCCCTTCCTTCTGACAGCTGTCAGTCAGTTCCTGTTATCTATGAGTGTGCTCTATTTTGTCTGTATAAAGAAAAATATATGTAGGCATTCAAATAGTCTTACAAAGTTACAATTAAAACTGTGAACAAAAACAGAAGCGCGAAAACATGCCTTAGGCACAGCGCCCCCAAATGTAGTTAGCGCGAATAAAGCACCTGCTACTTGGTGAGCATGGTGCAGGTACAATGGGGAGACTGCCATCAATAGTGAAAGCAATGCGTTCACCTGGAGGGCTTTATGAGCATCACTTCTGTGTTTAATTGGTCATTCTCAACCCCCACTCAGAGGTGTGGGTGATGGCAAAGAGAATTCAAATAATCATGGCGGAATGTCATTTACAATAGACCACAATGTCCTCTTGAATATCAATTTTTGTCTCAGTGGCCCCGTAAACAGAGATGGAAAAACACACAAATATGAATAGACTAGGAAAGAGAGCAGTTAAATGCAAATGGAAGTTGCTATGATGGCCAAAGCAAAGGCACAATATAGAGAAGGTCCGATGCATTAAGCCCTCCATTAACCAGCTCTGCCAGAGTTGCTCCCATTCCCCACTGTCAACTCCCTGTTCAACACGAGGGCTAGACATTTGACAAGGATCTCATCAGCATCCTCCAAATACTTGAACTAATGTTTATTTTAAGACTTAGAGCATAAGAAAAAGAGATAATTAAATACCAAAGTTATTTAGAATTAGCTGTGAAGAAGATGACTTTCAAATTTTCCCCTTAAGAAATTTTCACTCCTATTTGCTGCCATCCTGGAAGTCTTACAGTGGCTGAGAGAGCGATGATTCTCAAGGTCACCTATTGCTAGACACTCAAAGTACAGGCCGGAAAAGTGCTACTCTCCCCAATTAAGCCAACCACAGAGTTCCTGGAAAGCTTATTAACAGCTTAATCAAATGGTTATGGAAGTTTTAATTCCTTGGACTTTTTCCGGCTTGCCTTTTAGTAAGTAGATGGAACTTGAACAAGCTTGTATTTGCAGTATCATCAGTAGCAGAGGGAATGTCTGTGCATTTGTTATTCCAGAGCAATTAAAAATCCTTGAATATAATTAATCATCTATGTCTACTCAGAGAAAGGCAGATGGAAAAATGACAAGATCAGAAGTTGAGAGAAGAAGATAATTTTTTTTCTTTTAAAGGAATAAAACAAAATTGGAGTATTGGCCTTAGTCATACAGGAACTTAACTCTGTATTTCACCTTCCTCATTTCTAGAGATGGCGAAGGTAAGACACATGGAGTCATCCAGTTCAACCACTCACATGGGGCTGTCTTACACCACAAAAGTGCTGGCAGACAGTTCACCAGGCTCAATATGGACATGACCCGTGATAGCGAAGATAGAAAAGAACCACTCATTCAATTGCTTCAGAAATCTAAAAAAAAAAAAAAAAAAAAGTTTAAAAACAATTAAAGGCTTTTTATTTTGGACACTTCTATGTTAGTAGTGACCCTGGACGTAACTCATATATGTGACTGACCTTCACATATTTTGAGACAACTGTCACTCAAACTCAGTTATCCCACTTTTCTGTGGCTAAAATCTTCAGTTCTCAAGGTTAAAGAACCCAAATTTAAAAAAAAAAAGATATTCTTCATGACATAGAGTTTTAGATTCTTCACTACCCGGGTCACCTCTTGGACATTATGTTAATGCTTAGTGGCTCACAAAAAGGTGGTGTCCTGCAAAGTAAGAATGACAGAAGCAACCTCTCTCAGCCAAAGGCAGGCATGGCAGCATCAGACAGGACTCAGTGTTTCCAGGAGCTGCCCTGGAACTCACACAAGCCCACGGTGGTCTCCTGTTGAACATAAGCAATTTCACAGAACACCAACATAAGACGAGGCCATTCTGACCCTGATGGATTAAGCCAAAAATAAGACTACTTGGTAGAATGAGCAAGTATTCTTTATCCTAATATGAGCCCGTCCTTTTTTTCTTTCTTTATCAACTACTGTTTTAGTCTCACTCCATTCCTCCTACTTTCTCAATAAAAATTACAGCCTGCTGGTGTGGCTCAGTGGTTGAGCATGGACTTATGAACCAGGAGCTCAGTTTCTCAGTCAGGGCTTGATCCCCATTAGGGGGCATACAGGAGGCAGCAGATCAATGTTTTTCTCTCATCATTGATGTTTCTATCTCTCTCTCCCTCTCTGAAATCAATTAAAAATAATAAATAAATAAATAAATAAATAAATAAATAAATAAATAAATAAGATACACAGTCATAATGTTTGCAAAAGGGTAATGGCAAGGCAAAAAGATAGCAACAAACAAAAGACATTTGATATAGAATCCAAAGGCTAAGATAAAGAAATAATAGTCGTAGGTACACTACTTTTAATGTTGCTATTATTATTACTACTAACAATAGCATAATAAAATTAGAGTTATTACCTATTGCCTATGGAAGTATTCATTACGTGCTTGGTCTGGATTGTGGCTAGGCTGTGTGCTAAAAATTTTACCTACATTATTTCTTCACTGTGCATAATTTATAAGTCTAGTTATACTCATTTTACAGGGTAGAAAAAAATGAGGCTTGTGAAAGTGATTAGCACCAAATCATTAAGCTAATAATTAAGTATTGGAACCAGGATCCAAAATTTACATGACAAGATTTCATTCACCCAGCTTAAGTCATTGAGTGGGGCTGACATTCTTGAAGTGATTTTGTGTAACCAAGAGAAGGATGCCTTTAAAAAAATTTTTTAGCCGGAGGATATGCTTATTACAAGTGCTCAAAAAAGTGCCTGTATGCCAACTATGAATCCTCTCAATATGTGAAAAATCCATGCCAGTCTGGTTTACAAATACCTTCTTTAAAAAATTCCCCTAAAGTTTGGTTAATTTTTATTATTTCTATTAACTTATTTCCAAATACATCTGTTAATTCTCATATGACAAGTACCAACCAAAAGGTTGTTCTCTATCAGCCAAATTTTCATTTTATTCTATCTTTCACTAAGCTTTCACTGCCTCATCAAAAGTTGGAAATATTGCCCTGGCCTGTGTCACTCAATGGTTAGAGCTGTTCCCTGTGCAACAAGGTGTCACGGGTTCGACATGGGTTTGATTCCCAGTCAAAGGTGAGTAACTGGGTTGTGGATTTGCTCCCCACTCCAGGTTGGGGCATGTGCAGGAGGCAACTAGTTGATGGCGCTCTCTCTCTCTCTCTCTCTCTCTCTCTCTCTCTCTCTCTCTCTCTCTCTCCCTCTTTCCCTCCCTCCCTCCCTCCCTCCCTCCCTTCCACTCTCTCTGAAAAGCAATGGTAAAATATCCTTAGGTGAGGATTAACCAAAAAAAGTTGGGAATATTGATTAATGTTCTATTGCATAATCAAGATTATCATGTTTCCAGGATCTTACTCTGAACAGGCAGATGATGTGTCTTATAAAATCTTTTCCAGCACACTTTTAGAAATTCAAATATTCTGCCTGATGGTTTATATTGACTAAAAACAAAGATTATAATCTAACTCAAGCTTGTTAAGAAAGGCTAGAAGCAAAACTACTCACCAAATACCCATTTCCCATCACGAAAATTCACAAAATTACAAAAATACTTAATGACACTTCAATGTATCAAAAGCACTAATGTTAAGAAAGGACTTCAAGTCCTTCCTACAAACAATAAGGGCAATCTGTGTAGTTATCCTTTCCCAGAAAATATAATAAACTCTGTTAATAATTTCAGAAAATAGCTAATGCAAACAATGTCAATTTCTGGGAAAAATAAAAGAATTTAGTTGTTTAGATCCAAGTTACTATGACCCGGCTCCAATTTTCTTTCAAATAGTACCATTCTGAAAGCTTCAGGAATGGAAATCATTTTTAATTCCTGGATCATATATAGTAGAGAGCAGGTTTTACAGTTTTATTGAGCAATAATTGACTTAAGGTGTACAGCATGATGGCTGTATTTACATATACTGTGAAATGGTTACTACATAGAGATAAAATAAAAAGAAAGAAAGAAAAGAGAAAAGGAAAAAAGTTTTCTCCTTGTGATGAGAACTTGGAAGATTTACTCTCACAACTTTCCTCTATGTTATACAGTATCATTGACTATATTAATCATGTGCATTACCTCTTTAGTACTTATTTATCTTAAAACTGAAAGCTTGTATCTATTGACCACCTTACTTCAATTCCCTTTCACTCCACCCTCCACCTCTATTAACCACAATCTGATACATTTTTCCATGAGTTTGTTTTTCAGATTCCACATATAAGTGAGGTCATACAATATTTGTCTTTCTCTTTCTGATTTATTCCCCTTCAAAGTCCATCCATGTTTTTAACTAGTGGTAGGATTTCTTATTTTTTTTATACCTAAATAAAATTTCATTGCATTTATATACCTCAACTTCTTTATCCATTCATCCATCAAAAGGCATTTGGATTGTCTCTATGTCTTGGCTACTGTAAGTAATGTTGCAGTGAACAAGGGGGTGCGGATATCTTTCCAAGTTAGTGTTTTCATTTCCTTTGGACATATTCCCAGAAGTGGAATTGCTGGAACATATGCTACTCCTATTTTTAAGTTTTTGAGGATCCTTCATACCAATTTACAATTTCACTAACAGTGCACAAGGGTTCTCTTTTCTCCACATACATTCCAGCATTTTTTAGCTCTTGTCTTCTGTGTGTTTATTTTATTTTTATTTTTATTTTTAAATCGTTACTGTTGAAAATATTACATATTTCCCCCTTTTTCCCCATTGACCTCTTCTAGCCCTCCCTGCAGGCCTTCACCACCCTATTGTCTGTGTCCCTGCGTTATGCATATATGCATACAAGTTCTTCTGTTGATCTCTTCCCACCCACCCGCCCTCCCCAGCCCTTTTTTTTCTTTTTTTTTATGATGGCCATTCTAACAGGCTTAAGGTGATGATATCTCATGGTGGTTTTAATTTGCATTTCCCTAATGATTAGTGATGTTGAGCATCTTTTCACACACCTGTTGGCCTTTTTGTATATCTTTGGAGAAATGTCTATTCCGGTCCTTTGCCCATTTTTAAATTGGATGGGTTTGTTTGTTGTTTTTTTGCCATTTAATTGTATAAGTTCTTTATGTATCTTGGATATTACTCTCTATCAGATACACAGTTTGTAAATATTTTTCCCATTCCATAGGTTGTATTTTCACTTTATGAATAGTTTCTTCTGCTATATGGAATTTTAGTTTGATGTAGTTCTACCTGCTTATTTTTTATTTCGTTGCTTGTGATTTACGTATCATATCCAAAAACATTATTGCCAAGACCCACCGTTTCATCTATGAGTTTCATGGTCTCAGGTCTTATGTTTAAGTCCTTAATCCAGTTTGAGTTCATTTTTGTGGTGCCTGTGGCCATTTTCACTCTTTACGTGTGAGTATTCAATTATCCCAACACCATTTATTGAAGATAATGTATTTTCTCCAATGATTATTCATGACTAGAGGCCCGGTGCACAAAAATTTGTGCACTCAGGGGGGGGGGGGGCGGTCCCTCAGCCCGGCCTGTGCCCTCTCACAGTCTGGGACCCCTCAGGAGATAACGACCTGATGGCTTAGGCCCGCTCCCTGGTGGCAAAGGGCAGGCCCAATCCCTAGGTGCAGCCCCTGGTTGGGCTCAGAGCAGGGCCAATTGGGGAGTTGGGGTGCCACCCCGTCATGCACAGAGCAGGGTGGATTGGGAGGTTGCGATGCCACCCTCAGTCACACTCAGGGTAGGGCCGATACGGGGGGTTGGGGCAACTCTCCCTGTCACACTCAAGGCAGGGTCGATGGGGAGGTTGCAGCAACATGCCCTATCAAGCACACAGCAGGGCCAATCAGGGGGTTGGGGCACTGCCCCCTGTCACACACAGAGCAGGGCCCATCAGGGGCGTTGGGGCTCTGTACCCTCTTACGCACAGAGGAGGGCCCATCAGGGGGTTGGGGAGCTCCCCCCTTTCACACACAGAGCAGGGTTGATCAGGGGGTTGAGGAGCTCCCCCCTGTCACTCACAGGGTAGGGCCCATCAGGGGAGTTGGGGCACCGCCCCCTGTCACACTCAGAGCAGGGCGGATCAGGGGGTTGGGGCGCCACCACTGTCACACTCAGGGCAGGGCCGATAGGGAGGTTATGGCTCTACCCCATCACACACAGAGCAGGGCCCGTGGGGTGGGGGTTGGGGCGCCACCCTCTATCACCCACAGAGCAGGGCCGATCAGGGGGTTGGGGTGCCGCCACTCTCACACTCAGGGCAGGGCCGATGGGGAGGTTATGGCTCTACCCCGTCACACACAGAGTAGGGCCGATCAGGGGATTGGGGTGCTGCCCCCTGTCACACACAGAGCCGCAGGGTGATCAGGGGGGTGGGGAGCTCCCCGTATCAGGCACAAAGCAGGGCTGATCAGGGGGTTGGGGCGCCTTCCCCTGTCACGAACAGAGAAGTGTGGATGGGGAGGTTGTGGCCCGGCCCCCTGTCACACACAGAGCCGCAGGGCGATCAGGGGGTTTGGGCGCTGCCCTCTGTCACACTGATCCCAGTACTGTGAGGCCTCTCGGCTCTGCTGATCCCGGTGCTGGGAGGCATATTACCCTTTTACTATATAGGTAGAGGCCTGGTGCACGCGTGGGGGCCAGCTCGTTTGCCCTGAAGGGTGTCCTGGACCAGGGTGGGGGTCCCCACTGGGTGCCTGGCCAGTCTGGGTGAGGGGCTGAGTGCTGTTTTCAGGCAAGTGAGTGACTGAAGCTCCCTACCGCTCCTTTTTTTTTTTTTTTATTCTGGGCCAGCTTTAGCTTTGAGGCTTCTTGGCTCCAGCTCTTAGGCCTCCGCTGCTGAAAGCAGGTTTCTGGCCTTTGTTTACCTTCTGTCTTTGAAACAATGTTGCGATCCTGCTGGCTGAAGCCTGATGGACTAAAGCAGGTTTCTGGGCTTTTGTTTAGCTTCTATATTTGTAACATAGTTGCTTAGAGTTGCAGCTCAGAGGCCGGCAGCGGCAGGCGGGGAACGTTGGAGTCCTCCGTCACTGAAGCAAGCAAGCCTCATGTTCGCTTTAAGCTGCCTGGCTGCCGGCCGCCATCTTGGCTGGCAGTTAATCTGCATATAGCCCTGATTAGCCAATGGGAAGGGTAGTGGTCATACACTAATTACCATGTTTCTCTTTTATTAGATAGGATTACCTTGTCAAATATTAGTTGACTATACATTGAGTGGCCAGGTTATTATGACCAGCCAGATTATTATGACCACCCCATCAGTACTTTGATGGGCCACCTTTTGCCTTCAATACTGTGGTGATTCTTCTTGGCATTGACTCCACGGGATGTTGGAAGGTGATGCGAGGAATCTGACACCATGCCTGATGAATAGCACTGTCCAGTTCTGTGAGATCTGATGGTTGTGGAACTAGCTGCCTGATGGCTCTTTTAACTTCGTCCCACAAATGCTCAATTGGATTGAGATCTGGTGATTGTGGGGGCCAACTAAGCAAGGTAAAGTCTCCCTCATGTTCTTGAAACCACTCCTGCACAATACGAGCACCGTGGCATGGTGCATTTTCTTGTTGGAAGAAGCCATCTCCATGGGGATACACCATCAACATGATAGGATGAACTTGATCAGCAATGATACTTAGGTATGTTGTGCTATTCAGACGTTTATAATGATCTGGCCCTCTAGCAACTTCAGCACAAAATTATAGTTAATTTGCCTACAAACATCAGGTGGTCATAATAATCTGGCCACCCAGTGTATATGCTGGGGTTTATTTTTAAGCTCTCAATTCTGTTCCATTAGTCTATGTGTCTTTTTTTTATTGTGGTACCATTCCGTTTTGATTACCATAGCTTTACATATAGCTTTAGGGCAAATGACTCCACCAAGTCTGAAAAGAGAAATACAAATTAACATGGTCCACAGGCCAATGATCTATGAGAAATAGAGTTAGAGACATGTGAGATGTGATTTTCTTTAATAGTGAAAAGAGCACTTATGCTTAATGTCAGAATAAGAGATATGGAAAGAGTCTTAGGTATAATTATATGGCTTTAACCCCTATTCATTTACTGTAAACTGGGAAAAGACAAAGACAATTTCAGCTTTGACTATTTTGGTATTACATTTCTTTAAGAGAATAAATGGAGAAATGTCAACCTGTTATTTTGTGTGTCCAGCATTCACTTTACATTTATCTCAAGGGGCATACAGGTTTTCTAGTCTCAGACCACCTGTTTCAGGTGAGGCTAACAATCCCAGGCCTTTACAGTTGATTAATGGTGTGTTATATGGTCTAACGCAAACCCATCAGCATACTCCATTTCTCTACTATAGCACATGACCCAAAAGAGATCAGGGAAACTACATTCCAGGGATTTGGGGAACTTTTAGGCTGGGATTCTGGGTTGTAAGAAAACCTACATATTTTACAGACTACCAAAGCAGTAAGCTCCTTCTTGAGAATGAAGTTAACATAGATTAATAAAGCACCTGCGATAAATATCTCTAAAGCACACTAGAGATAAGAGATAGTGGGTACAAACTCACACACTCATATGGGGGGTAGAGGGATGAAAGGAAGAAAAAGATACAGAGAAAGTGTTCTGGCAATATTGGTTTGTTTTAACCATTCTTGAATCTTGGCTCCCAGTACAGATGTTATTATTTTATTCTTAAATAATTTTTTTTAAAATTCTCACTAGAGAATTTAAATTTTGAGAGAGAGAGAGAGAGAGAGAGAGAGAGAGAGAGAGAGAGAGAGAGAGAGAGAAACTTTGATGTGGCAAAGAAACATCAAGTATTCCCTTCCCTTCCCCCTCAGCTGCATGCATCCCAACCAGGGTCCCGACCGCAGCCCAGTTATGTGCCCTGACCTGATTCAAGCCCACAACCTTTTTGGTGTGAGGGACAACGTTCCAACCAACTGAGCCACCGAGCTGGGGCTCAAATAATTTTAAATTGGGTTAATTTCATTCATAACTAAAAGACTTAACAATATACTCTTATACAGATGAAGAAACTAAAATTGAGAAAAGGGAAGTGCCTTATACTTCCTTAGGCTTAATATTTTGCAGTGAAGGAATTGTGACTGTATCCATGGCTCCTAATTTCCAGATCTTTACACCATGCCAGGCTAACTTTATTAAATAAAACAATTTATTTAATAATCACTATGCTTATTAAAGGCATGGAATATTGAAAGTGATACCTATCGCCGAAACCGGTTTGGCTCAGTGGATAGAGCGTCGGCTTGCGGACTGAGAGGTCCCAGGTTCGATTCCGGTCAAGGGCATGTACCTGGGTTGCGGGCACATCCCCAGTAGGAGATGTGCAGGAGGCAGCTGATCGATGGTTCTCTCTCATCGATGTTTCTAACTCTCTGTCTCTCTCCCTTCCTCTCTGTAAAAACTCAATAAAATATATTAAAAAAAAAGAAAGGGATACCTATCATTTAATATTTAAGCTAATATAATAATTTTCTTGAAGAGAACCAAACAACTACTTCTCCAAGATGCACCCCTTTTTCTCAGTTATGCTCCTACAAAGAGGAGGCAGAATTTGAGTCTCTGAGTTTATTTGGCCATTTAGCTTTCTGCTGAGATTGCCCAAAGAGGAACAATTGTGCCCAAAGGATAGTCTAAGAAAAAAATTAAGTAAAATTACTCACTGAAATTCTTATTACCAGAAACAGCACTTGTCCATTCGGCAGGTAATTTGGAGTAATGGTTAGTAATTGATAGCAATTTCTGATAATTAAATTCTGAGCCATTTCTTTATGTAATATTGGTTTCTCTTAGTAAACCCTGTCCTAAGAAAAGAAATTAGTGGTTGATGGCCATGTCTTACATTGAAATGCTTTACAAAGCAGAGGAAGTACAGAATTAAGGAGAAAGTGGCTGATTTACAGGGTTGAATTGCCTAAGTGGGTTTGTACTGAAAAAAATATCTCCGATTATGTAATTAAAAATTTTGAGATTGTATAAAAGAAAAAAAGAGTACATATATGGACTGCATTAGGTTTTTAATGGATATGAATTTCCAGGAAATGTATTGCCTTTAGAGTTCACTCCAAAATCTTCATACTTTTAAGGGGGATAAAATAGTTTAAATCTATTAAAAGGTTCTAGAAAGATACTTGAGACCATTATCGTTTTTTTTTTTTTTATATATTTTATTGATTTTCTACAGAGAGGAAGGGAGAGAGACAGAGAGTCAGAAACACTGACGAGAGAGAAACATTGATCAGCTGCCTCCCGCACACCTCCCACTGGGGATATGCCCGCAACCCAGGCACATGCCCTTGATAGGAATCGAACCTGGGACCCTTCAGTCCGCAGGCCGACGCTCTATCCACTGAGCCAAACCGGTTTCGGCAAGACCATTATCTTAATTGTCATTGTGATAATTTATGGATCACTAGATCAGAGTGGAATGTCCCCTTCTAGAATGGAGTTTCCTAGGTAGGAGTAAATTCGTAGCCAGGATTATATGTATCATGTATTGAATATTATATAGTTGTTAAAGGATTCTATATAATCACTGAATTGTCTTGATTCTAAGCTCTGATTGGCTTAAATACCATGAATCTATTTCTACAGAAATGTTTAATTCGATGATTTATAAGTACATATATCACAAAATACACATTTTCAAGTCAGGTATTTTATTTCCTCTTTGGTGTGCTGACCTCTGGATCTACCTTCATCTCCATTTATGTCTTTTTGGTTCCTCCCCCATTTCTGTCCCTTATCCAGTCTATCTTGCAACTGTGGCTTCTTGTGGGGTATTGTAAACTGTGGTTTGATTACCTACTTCTTAGTTGTTTTTTTCTCTTTTGCAAAAGCCCTTTGAACCCCTAAAAACATAAGTGCTCTAAAAATTCAAGTGCTGTAATATTCAACAATTAATATCTCATCTTGAGAAGTCTGAAGGTCCCTGAAGAGCAACTTAAGCATCTATTCCTTCTAAGAAATAACAGGAAATTTACATATTAGTAATTTAAAATACTAAATATTTTAAAGCACATATAAATAAAGCAATCAGTAGTTAACAGGACATGCCAGAACTACCATGAATCAGTGATTATGGATGGATATAAAACCATTTTTTACTAAACGTTTTTCATAGTATGAGTATTTGTGCTCTGGGTCATTCATTGAAATTGTCAGGTGAATTCCTTTCAGACTCTAAATATCGGAAAGAAAATAATATTTTGGCACCGGGATCAGTGTGACATGGGGCAGCGCGCAAACACCGAGATTTTTAAGGAGTGCAGATGAAAGGGAGGAAAGGAGGGAGGGAAGTCCAGAATGTAAACTGAGGCGAGAAAGAAAGCTGCAGAGCAGGTCGAGGATGACGACAACCTGTGCTGTCACTCAGGGGACACTCAGGAGCACTCAGTGCTGGGTTTAATGCTCCATTGTCACCATTTTGTGATTCTTCATAATTTTACCTTAAAACTCAGCTTTGTAAGTAAAGTTTATGGAGACAATGGAGCATGCGCATGAGGGGATGTGCGCAATATGAGTACCTGCTTTTCCCTTCACAAACAGCATTGGGGAAGCCCCATGGCACAGAATTTCCATGGACCCATGATGGTGGGAGTTCAGTGAGACTCAACATGAGTACCAGTAAGCTTGCTCTGTCTCCCACTAAGTAAGGGGGTGCTGACAGCCCTGAGAGGCTACATCCTTTTCATTTGAACCAGTTGCCTTTTGGGGACCCTGAAAACAGCTGTCCGCATGCGGCTCCGCACAGGGATAGTAATAGGGACGGGAGTGAGAGAGCACCGAGGATTGTCCCTAGGAAACTGAAAACTTATGAGAGTCCTAAACGAATGACTTATAGCCAATGATCCTCCTCAAATAGCAGCACGTTATTCAGGTCAAGATTCTGGAAAACACTCCTCCTTGTAGACAATATAACCAAGTGCAGTCTGATATGTGGACCCGGACTTCTGTGTGGGGATGTACCCCAACTGAGAACTTGTCGTGGGGTTGTATGGGGATCACACTCTGACACACACCAACTCGGCCACCTCCATGTCTGCTTGAAATGTCCTGCGGAGAGCTTTATTACAGAACTTAGGGGTTGGATATATGTAACCTATGAGAAATGTATTCCTGGGGGGTGGGGGAGGGATGATATTTTAGACTTTATTATTCAATTATAACTTACTAAAAAAAATTTCTATTTAACATTCACAAAACTATGGAAGTCTAAAAGACCTTCAAGTTCTTTACCCACATTTATGTAAGTTGGATTTGAGGACATATATGATCCTCAGTGTAAACGTCTGGGCACAAGCAAAATTTCCAGGGAGTATTTCAGACTTGTAAGGTAGTGGACCTGGTGAGACCAAAGTCAAAGTGTCCAACATGAAAGGAGACCCAGCTAATATCTGGGTTACAGATGAAACACGCAGAGCATTCATAACGGTAAATAAATATAAGATATGTTAAAAGGCACATTGGAAAACAGGCTAGGAGAGTAGGGCAGAAGGACCTAGAGGCCCAGAAGAGATGGAGGGAATCTGCTGGGCTGGTTGGGGGGCGGGGCAGTGGACAGACCCTCTTGAAGGTGGACCCACCCCCACTCTCAGAAACCCTCTGTGACTCCACAGTGCTCTATGATGCAGGCCTGGCTATAAAGCCAAGAGTCGGAGCTCTCAGAGCTCAGTTGCTTTAAGCAGCGGTGTTGTTCGGAAAATGGGACTCAGTCTATTTCTGAATAGCCTTCTAGAGTTTTATCTGAGCTTCTGCTCAGAACGTTTATATGGGAACCTCAACATCATTTCCATCTCGGTGTTGAGCTTGTTCCTCCTCTTCTTCATTTTTTTCGTGGGAATTCCATCCATCCCAGCTTTCTGGAAAAATGAACATACCCCAAAGGTAAGGAACCCTGAGTGAGTGAGCCCCCAAAGAGTTCTTCATTGTTGTTGCCATTTCGATTCCCACATTTCTCAATGAGTTTGGCTGAGTCAGAGAGACACTGAAGATGGCACATCTGAGGAGAGAACAGAACATCGCTTCTCTAGGGGAAGAGACCAGGCAGGTCTAGGGGTTCAGGGAGGACTCAGGCTTCCATCTGAATCTCACAGACCATCGGGGTGTGGTGACAGGTTTCTGGCTCCAAACACAGGGACTCCCTAGTCCTGGATCCAGTTATTCAAAGACGTGGGAGTCTCTGTAGGACATCAGAGTTAACCAGCACTTCATCCTGAGTCACACTGCCCTGGCAGGCATCACTTAACCAAGCCTTTGTGTTGGGCTGCTAAGCAGGGAGTGCTGAGCCTCTGAGAGCCTCTGAGTGAGCAGAGGCTGCAGCCTGAGCACCATCAGGTTACTGGGTCCTATCTGATGGGACAGAGATGGACTGTAGGCCTCAGATTATATGCCGACCTTGAGCAGAGGACCTCTGAGTATACCAAGTGTGGACCCCATAAACAAAGTCCTTCTTTTGAGTTTTTACAAAAGGAAAAATTAAAAACATTTTAAAGCTTTAAAAATGGTAAAAGGAACACAAAGTTCTATTAGTTAAAATGTACTTGGTTGGCTCAGGGAGACATTATTCTTAGGTAGTAAATGTCTGAGTTTACTAGGGGGAGGAGGAGAGAAATGAGGCCTAATCACCCATTCATTCCTTTTTGTTCTCAGCATCGGGTCAGAGCCAAGAGGAGAAGGAAAGGTGGGACATGGAAAGGTAAGGTTCTGCCTATTCCACCTGAGCTCCCCAAGGGTGACCCTTCTCTCTCCTTCCCATGAGGTACCAGGTCCATGGTCTCTGTCACTTGGTAGATACAGCCCCTCTCATGAAACAGAGCCCTCAGAGGAGAGGCTCATGGAAAGACTGGACCTGAGATACTGCTCAGATTCCCTGCTCTGCTGCCCCTGGGTAAGAAGCAGTGAGGGACCTGGGCCATGGGTGTTGCCCAGTAGATGTTGAGAGTCAGAAGTTCTGTCCCCTGACTTTGAGAAAGTACTCTGCCTTCAGAATGATCAGAATCATCTTTGTTGTGACCTTGGCCCCTCTGCTTCAGAGTGGTTTTGAGCATCAAACGCAATCCTATCTCATAATAGAGAAACATGGTAATTAACCATAACTTTGCTACCCTTCCCATTGGCTAATCAGTGAGATATGCAAATTAACTGCCAATCAAGATGGCGGCCGGCAGCCAGGCAGCTGAAGGGAACAGGAGGCTTGCTTGCTCCAGTGACGGAGGAAGCCAAGGTTCCCCGCCTGCCACTGCCGGCCTCTGAACTGCTCTCTAAGAAACAATGTTACAATTATAGAAGCTAAACAAACTCAAGAAACCTGCTTTCAGCCAGCCGGGCCTCGGAGCTGGAGCTGAAACAGTGTTTTAATTATAGAACCCAAACAAACCCAGAGACCTGCTTTCAGCAGCCGAGGTGTCAGAGCTGGAGCTGAGCCTCAGAGCTACAGCCGGCTCTCAGCTCCAGTGACAGCCATAAAAGGTAAGTAAATCCCAGAATAAAAAAAAGAAAGAAAGAAAAAAAGGAGAGGTTGGGAGCTTCAGTCGCCCGCCAGCCTCAAAACGGCCCTCAGCCCCCCACCCAGACTGGCCAGGCACCACAGTGGGGACCCCCACCCTGAAGGGGGTGCGACCAACTGCAAACAGCCATCATCGCCTCATCCAGGCTGGCCAGGCACCCAAGCGGGACCCCCACCCTGATCCAGGACACCCTTCAGGGCAAATCAGCCGGCCCCCACCCGTGCACCAGGCCTCTATCCTATATAGTAAAAGGGTAATATGCCTCCCAGCACCGGGATCAGCGGAGCAGCGAGGCCTCCTGAACCCGGGATCAGCAGAGCCGCGAGGCCTCTTGGCCCCTGGAGCAGCGTGACAGGGGGCAGCGCCCAAACCCCCTGATCTGCCCTGCTCTATGTGTGACAGGGGGCGGTGCCCCAACTTCCCTATTGGCCCTACTCAGTGCATCATAGGGGGGAGCTCCCCAACCCCCTGATCTGCCCTGCTCTGTGTGTGATAGGGGGTGGGGCCACAACCTCCCTATCAGCCCTGCTCTGTGTGTGACAGGGGGCGGCGCCCCAACCCCCTGACCCGCCCTGCTCTGTGTGTGACAGGGGGCAGCGCCCCAACCCCCTGATTGGCCCTGCTCTGTGCGTGACGGAGCGGCGCCCCAATCCCCCAATCAACCCTACCCAGAGCATGACTGGGGGTGGCATCACAACCTCCCGATCCGCCCTGCTCTGTGCATGACAGGGGTTGCGCCCCAACTCCCCAATCGGCCCTGCTCTTAGCCCGACCAGGGGCTGCACCTAGGGATTGGGCCTGCCCTTTGCCACCAGGGAGCGGGCCTAAGCCATCAGGTCGTTATCTCCTGAGGGGTCCCAGACTGTGAGAGGGCACAAGTGGGGGTGAGGGACACCCCCCTCCCACGCCAGTGCACAAATTTTTGTGTACCGGGCCTCTAGTAATACATATAAAAGTACTTTATCAATTAAGCAACATCCACATGGGGGGGGGCACCTTATCAATATTATCATTGACCATTTGATTTCATTTACTAATTCTTGAGGGTTTCACAGTCTATTATCCCAATGGTCTCCCATAAAGGGACCCCTGTGTAATGCCTATGTGTGTACCTTCATTACATGTAACTCACTCCCCTGGTTCCCAGGTTCGAGATATCACAGCGAGGACGAAGACAGGGAGCTGATTTCTTTCCTGAAAAGGTGACTAGTCTTTCCCCATTTTCCCTGGTCTCTCTATAACATGTTCTGTGCAATTCCAGGGATTCAATGGAGCCTTCCCTAGTCATGGTAAAGGTTGCCATAGGAGGGGGAATGTGAGTGAATGCTTGGGATGAGTGCAACTGAGTGCATTATGAAGTCATAGATGTGGAGTAAGAAGGGGCAGCAGGCTTCAGGTGGCCCCACCCTCACCAGGACCTCCTTTCCTTGTTCTGGTCCTGGCTGCATCTTTTTACCTCCTGTCTCCTGCAGCACCCTGGGACAGAATTATGACATCACCCGCGTTCGTCGACTTTTATGTCCAGACTCCTCCTGTGAGGTGTGTAACAATGCAGCCAGTGAAATCAATGGGCTTTGCTTAAGGGCTTTGGCAGCTTCTACTCCATCTGGGTCTCCTGTGGCCTCCACAGCTCCTGTGACAGCTTCTATGACTGAGACATCATTCAATCAGTCCTCTGCTTTCTCAGGAGTCCCTCCAGGAGAACTCATACCAACTCCACTGCCTGAACCTTCCCAACCATCTCCCTCCATTCTCCCCTCTAACTCAATGACAACCTTGGGTAATTTTCTGTCACCCTCACCACCGGGTCAAACTGTGCCTCCACAGCCAGTGCACCATTCCTCACCTCAACCCAAAGACTTGTGCTCTTCGACCTTGACCCAATATGATTCACATCAAGGGTTTCTTGCTCTGGGTTCTACAAAGATCTCTTTTGGGGCAGACCCTGAAGCCAAACTTATAGATCCTAGTCATCTCTTATTTCTCAGCCCTGATGAGCATGACTCAGCACAGGAGTACATATATCCTAAGACCTGGGAAGACAACATAAAGAAAAATCTTGCCCAGCTATTCTGGGGTCTCCCAACTCTGCATAGCGAGTCCTTGTCCTCTGCTATCCATGCCTCAGGTGAATATTCCATCTTCTTCAATAGCATCTCAAATTCCTTCACAGACCAAGAATCCCCAGGACTTTCTGATTTACAATCTCCATCCTTGGCAGAGGTCCAACCTCAACCCTTGCCTCAAACCCTGCCTCAGTCCCAGCACTTACATCTCACTCAGATCCAAACCCAGGCCCACCTTCAATCCCCACTCCCAATCCTACCATCCAGTCCCATTACCCAGAATAAGGTCTGTGAAATGAATGTCCACATACCCAGTAATGAATCAGAATGCCACACCTCATCTGAAACGGAACACCTGGAATGCAATGTGTTGCTGAAAGAACAGGAAAGTTTGTGGGGTTTAAGCTCTGTGGCTCAAAGTTCTAAGGCCCATCTTGCAATCTCCATCGATCCTGTAGAGTTTCCTCTTAGCAGTGAATTTCGAGATAAATTTGAGCATCACCTTAGAAAGAGGCTCATCCAACACCACCAGGGCCAGCCCTGCATGATCAATGGGTCTCTGTCACTAATGAGGCCTCTGAGCAATTGCTCAGGCATACTTGAGTCAAAGAGCAGTTCTGGCCTCTCACGGATCTCTGTGGAGAAGGACCAGAGTAGTGAAAACCCAAATGTTGGATTGAGCCAACCAGGAAGCTTCTATGAGAGGAGCTCAGAAATGTTTCAAATAGAGGAGAATGAGGGGAAGGATGAGGGACACAGCCAAGGGAGTGATCCAAGAGTTCATCTGCTGAGCGATTCAAAGACCTCCTCACATAAACCCGTTGATATCCAAGGCATACTCGTAGAGGAAATCCAAAAAATTTTGAAAGCCAAACTGCCTCTTACAAACACCATTAGTGGCAAAAAAAGTCAGATACGTTCTCTGATAGCCCACATCCAACCCCCGAAGCTGCCTGCAAGGCGAGCAGGGACCCCACAGGAGACAAATAATAACGGTGTGAATTCTAATGACCGAGGAGAAATACGACAGGGCGCAAATAGGGAGAAATCAGAACCTGCTTCCAGGCCCAGCATGTCTAGGGAGATAGTCAGGGCTGAGAGGCTCAAAGCTCTTCAACCCAGTGGCGTCTTGACAACCAGCAAGCCAGGAATCTCCCAAAAGATAGAGAGAGACACCACTGTGACCACTGAAAACCAACCATCTAAAATATCAGATCTAGCTCCTACCTTATCAGAACTTAGAAAGCAACTAATTGCTGAGATGAACTTGAAGTTGGAGAGCAGGAAGCAGAGCCAGGCCCAAGGCCAACCCCTGGACATGTCCAGTGACTCGGACATCTTGACTTACAAAGCCCCCCTGACTCCTGATAAGTGTGTGTCCAGTGTGGACACGGAGGTTCACCAGGTGCTGCATGTCCAATCGGAGGACAGCGGAGTCAGTCTGGAGAAGCAGCAGGAACCATGGCTTCCTAAGCAGGCATTAAGGTCCTGCCAGGATCAGAATTCCCCACCAGCTGTAAAGAAAGATATCGTGTGCCCTCCCCCAGAGCCTACAGGCCCCAAATCTGAGGAGTTTGGTGCAGGAGATGCACGACTGAGAATTTCCCGACCTGGAGGGAGGAGATTTCCTTCTCGGGACCCGGCTTCAGATGACGTGCTTGGGAGCAAGTCTTTCCACAGCCTAACACAGACGGCTCCTTCTGATAGCCTTTTGCTACATCCAATGAAGAGCCTTTTTCAAAGGCTTTGTCCTTCAATCAAATGTAGAATGGAAGAAACCACCCAGGAAATGGGAAGGCACATATCATCTGCACAGAGTAGAGGCCCACTTCAAAGCAGAGCTCCCTTTACTGGAACCACCCAAGTTGATAGACACCGGCCTGCAGTAGTTACCACCTGCCCCCAAGAGCCCCTTCCCTCCGCAGCGCAGTCGGGGAAGCCCGTGCAGAAGGGAGCAGTGCAGGCCCAGGCAGAGCCAGCGCAGAGGCGTCATTTCCAGCGCAGGGCTCCCTCCTATGACCTGACAAATGCCGTGCCCGGCCGCCACACAGCTATCTTGGCTGGCCAGGGCTCTACCAATACTAGACATACCAGAAACGAGGACAGACCCCCCCAAAACGCTGTGGTATCAAAGGGGCAGCAAATATGCCAGAAGCACCCTCAATCTGTGCCCCTCAGGCGGACTCTGCCCCATCCAAGCCCCAACTGCAGGCCTCAACCTGCCAACGGGACTCCTGCTGTTCTCACCACTGCTGGAGGCGCTGCCTTCAGAGACCAGCCTCCACGATTTAGACACACAATGCTTCTCTATAATTTCCAGGGGCAAACATTTCCCACCCCCAAGTAATTCCCTCCTTGTGGGGAATATTGACTTGCCTAATAAATGTGTCTGTAATAACAGTGATGTCTTCTCCGTGTCCTGAGTTGGGGGCAAGGGTTTCTCAGGGCTTGTGCTTAAGAAAAGAAAGGAGTAAGTTCAGCTCCTACTGATTGCTTCCTTTGGCTTCCAAAAGTGACCGTTTCCTGGAGCTCTTGTTGAGAACTAGATACCATGTGCCCTCCCCCTAAGCCCACTTCCTCCCTGATGAGGTTTGAGGAGATGGGCTCTGTCTCCTTCCTCATAGCTTAGCCTGAAGGAACATGGAGAGCAGCCCACCCCTTTCCCTTCAGGGAATGCTGTATGTCCTGGAAGGCAGCCGGGAAGACAGGCCTTCCACATCTGAAGAAGATCAAGGACGGGTATATTTTTCAGAAAGTGTTAGTGAAGAAGAGACAGTGGCTTAATCATTATTTAGAAGTCAGTGATCAGAGGGTCCCACAGGTGGGTGAACCCTGAATAGGAGTGTTTGGGGGGTATTTTTTTCCCCTGACAAATGTGCACACACACCCACCCTTTCTACAGTGGTCTAGAGGGAAGGCAAAGCCACTTGTACAGACTGAAACACAAAAATGGAATGAGCGTCCTCATGAGCACTTCAGGTAGCTTTTCCAGTAAACCTTGTGAATCCTGAGTGTAAATAGAAAAAACCAAACCAAACAAAAACCAAACAGAGCCCCCTTTCACTACCACACTAGCATCTTCTTGTCTAGAGTTATGCCATTGGCCATGCAATGTCTGAAGCTAGAGATCAGAGAAAAAAATGCAGAACAAAAAGGAACTAAAGGTGGAATGGGGCCCAAGGCAGGGGCCGTGAAGAGGTGAGCAGGCAGCGGAGGGTTGTAACAGCCAGGTGGACAAGCGGCCAATAACGCACCCTCCCAGTTCCTACACCATCTCATCTTGGGGTCCTGTACTGCCGCTCCAGTGCAGTCACTGCCACACTGCAGACCTTATTACCAGGAACATCTCTGCCTCAGGAATCATACAGTCTGACCTTTGACCCTTTGGCCTCATCCCCTATCCTTCCAGCATCGATGCCCATAGTTCACATTTTTCAGTTCCAGGTCATTCATTTATCCACTCACTCCCTGTCAATCCACAAAGCTCTTGGCTTCCTCCCTTACTAAGGTAGACTTGATGGTCCATCTAGTGACTAACATTTAAAAAGCTCCACGACAATGGGCCCCCCTTCCAGTTCCCTTTAACCCTTCCTATAAATTTCAACTCTGTGTTTTTCTAGAAATGGCTTCCTATAAGTAACTGACCACTACTGGATTAGATCTAACAATGGGTTCTACTGGTTCCATGGAACTATCTGGAACTCATTCATTCTACAGATAATGCTCTGATGCTTACTAACATGTGAACAAAACAAATGGAACTCAGTTCCCTCTTTCCTTTGTCTATTCTCTCTACAAAGCTCCTCAAATCCATGGCAAATCTCACTTTCCTCAAACTGAGGGCATCACCACTTGTCCAACAGATGTGCTGGACCACTGTTCAGAGAGGAGCAAGAAGCCATGAGATGGGGACTTTTCAACAAAATATTAAAAACAACATCAGTGTGTTTTCAAATATTTAGAAGAATTTTTCCTGTTATGCATGCAAATGACTTAAATGCAGATCAGATACACTTGTTTCTCTCTTTCTTTCCAAAAATGCCATTAAAAGTAAAATATTAGGTGAAAAGATGCACAATATCACTAGCCATCAGAAAAAAAAGGCAAATCACAAGCACTGTGAGATAACAACAGACTCACATACAGAAAGGCTAGCAGTCTCGCTGAGAATGTCGAGAAGGCGGAACCCTCACACATAGCGGGCGGGAATGAAAAATGGTACAGCCACTTTGACAAAGAGTCTGGCCCGTCCTCAAAATGTCAAACAGGGTTTCCATATGACCCAGCAACTCCACCTCTAAGTACACACTCATGAGACATGAAAACACATGTCCACACCAAATCTGTAAACAAATGCTCACAGGAGTAGCATCCAGTATTCATAATACTCAAAGGGTGGAAACAAACCACATGACCATCAGCTGATGAATGGTAAGTAAAATGCAGTATATCCATGCAATGTCATATCTTTTGGCAATAAAAACTATGAATACATGCTATAACATGGATGAACCCTGAAAGCATTATGCTAAGTGAATAAAACCAGTCACAAAGGATCACATGTGATTCCATTCATATGAAATGTTCAAAACAGACAAAACTAGAGGAATATAAAATACATTAGTGGTTGCTTAGGGCTGGGGGTGGGGGAAGAAAGGGGAGGAGAGATGACAACTAAAGATTGTAAGTTTTCTTTTCGAAGTCATGAAAATGTTTTAAAATTGACTGTGGGGATGTACATATCTGAAAATACTAAAATCATAAAATTAGACACTTTAAATGGGTGAATTGTATGGTATGCGAACTATATGTAAACAAAGGATTGAAAGAGAGTAAGTACTTGAGAAGGACAAATAGGGGAAAGGATAAGACAAAAGATGTCAACACATTTCCGGACTCAGAGAGGGAATGCAGGCAAGAAATGTAAGGAAATGACACGGCTTCATTTCAGCAGTTTATAATCCAAAAACAGGAGCTGTAGTGGTTGTAACTATTCAAGGATTAGCTGGCATGGGGAGAGGTAGTAAATACATATACAACATCAACAAAAACTACATTATTTAAAAAACTATAGAGATGCCAATAGGAACTTCAGTAAAAACTTAGTAGGTTTTGGAAAACAATCATTAATGTTTAATAGAAGGAAACATCAGTGTGAGTAAAACAAACAAACAAAAAACCACACACACACACACACACAGCCCAAAATGTACTGCTAAATATAATCACAATCGTGCTCAGAAGTTATGTTAAAGAGAAGCCCACTCCAGAATCAAAATGTGTTTGGTCCTGTGTTGTGGACTGTGTTGTTACAATTGCTAATGTAAACTAAAGAATTTAAAATGTTGTGGAAAGAGAAGGAAGTTGGCAGAAGAAAGAGGGATCAGCAGGGCTAGATACTGTATTGGTGAAGGGAACTGGATGCGGTGGTTCTCAACCTGTGGGTCGCAACCATGGGAAAACACACATAGCATACCAGAAATTTACATTATGATTCATAACACTAGCAAAAGTACAGTTATGTAATGGGGGGGATGAGGACACATTTGTAATACATTAACTAATAATAATAATAAAAAAGTACAGTTATGAAGTAGCAACGAAAATAATTTTATGGTTGGGGGGTCACCACAACATGAGGAACTGTACTAAAGGGTTGCGGGGTTAGAAAAGTTGAGAACCACTGAGAGAGGCTAGCTAGGCTATTAGGGGCCTATAGCCTTAAAGGGATTTTGCCAGTAAAAAGATTACTAAAGAATGTAGAGATGTTTGCCATTGGTCCATGGGTGTGCCATGGCCTCATCGCCCTCTCTGTCTTGCTTTCTGTTCATTGGTACAGTCTGATCTGCTCCCCCATGCTTTTATAAAATTTCACTTTTCAAACTGAGGACATCTCCACTTGCAGATGAGAACTGCTGGGACTCTCATGATGAAAAAATTTTTGCTCAGACAAGACAACACTTCCCATCCTCCTGGTAACTTTGCAGGGCACTTTGTTCTATTAGTTTTTTATTTTTCTTCTGAGGAAAAGTATCTGTGACCATGAATTGGAAGAATTAACATCAACATCATTAAAATGTCTACACTACCCAAAGAAGTCTATAGAATCAACACAATCCCTTTTAAAATACCAATAGCATATTTCATAAATCTAGAAAAAATATTCCAAAAATTATATGGCACCAGAAAAGACCCCAAATAGCCTCAGCAATCTTTAAAAAGAAGAAAAAAGTTGGAGGGAGCACAATACTGGATATCAGACTATACCACAAAGCCATTATCGTCAAAACAGCCTGGTACTGGCATAGAAACAGACATATAGATCAATGGAACAGAACAGAGGGCCCAAAATTTCTCAAAACCACCATCACTGCAACTGTGTTTGGTGATGGATTATTGCAGACCAATTAATTTTGTACACTGTTGGACAGAATAGTTAAGAACATAAAGAAATGAGAAAATATTTCCTTTAAAGACCTTTGCATGGTTAAAATTTATCCCATCTATAAATAAAGATCTCCAGAAAACACATTTTGGTAGAGTATTCCCACCTCCCACTCTGCATATATCATGTGCTTTTCCCCTTCTTCTACCCCAGCAGATATGTTAGCTGAACACATGATCTCTTAGCTAAAGACCCCAGTCTGAGGTTCCCAACCTCCTTTCCATTTCAATATTACACATGGTGTAAGGTCTTGAAAACAAGATGAGCGAGCGATGTAAGTTAATAGAATGGTCCTTAAAAGAAATGGACCTAGGCATACATTCTCTTTTCCGTGTTCCACTGGCCAGAATAAAGATGTGTGGTAAGCCATCTGATTCTCCACTTTTGGCTGAAGATAACACCTTGGGAGGGCACAAGTGTAAGAGAGAAGGACGGTGCCTCACCAACTCCATTGTCACCAAATATGCTGCTCTGAAGGAGAGAAAAATGAAGTAAATAAAACTCTCTCTTATTTAAGCCAATTTTTTAAAGCAGTCTAGTCTGAATTCTAAATAATATATTAAAACTAATCCTTACAACTCTAAAAGTAATAAAAGTCCCAATATTGAAGTTTGGGACAGTTTCTCAGTGGTTAGAGCGTCGGTCAGTGCACTGAAGGGCATGTCCCTGGGTTGCAGGTTCCACCCCAGGACCCTGTCAAGGAGTGTGCGGGAGGCAACAAATGCATGTGTCTCTTTCACATCTCTCTCTCTCTCTCTCTCTCTCTCTCTCTCTCTCTCTCTCTCTCTCTCTCTATATATATATATATATATATATATACACATATATACACATATATATACATATATACACACACACACACACATATATAGTTATATATGTTTGTGTATGTATATATATGTGTGTGTGTATGTGTATATATATATATATATATATATATATATATTTACATATTGTTTATATTGTTTTCACATATTCATCTCATTATATACTCTCTTCCTGCCCAGATCGGGACATTCTGCAGAAACTGTGAGGCTCATGGGAAAAATCCTCTCACTTCTCATTTGTAACAAAAAAACATTTTAAAATTTAAAAAAACAAAAATTTCTCCCAGGTAGTCTTGTTTTTCACTATTGAGAGCATTAGAGTCCAGTAACCACTGAAATAAGTCATTGGAGTACTGAGGGCGTGGGGTGTGCTTTGTAACTCTGGAGAACTTAATATCTGGAAGCAGGCCCCAGAAGTTGCTGAAAACTTGCCATGCAGGGCCTCTGTGAGGCTTGCCCCATCACAGTCCAGCTCCAGGCGTAGGAGACAACAGTCAGGCCAATTATGAGGACATTGATGTAAATTCTCAAAACTGTCTTCCTCCAGCAGTTAGAATAGAATGCTTTGTGTTCAAAAATCAACACGCAAAAGAAAGAGACCCACATGCTAACAAGAAAACACTTCTCCCTTCCCCCACCCCCAAATATGCTGACTTTCAGGAAAGGTAGGGAATATCTGATTTAGATACAAGCAAGATTATAAATAGTTCCTGTATTAAATAAGAGGAGCCCAAAGTAATAAGAGGATAATAACACTAAGTCACAGTAACAGAAAGACTCTGGGATGAAAGCATATATAACCTGAGATGAATGAAGACGTGAAGGGGATGAAATGAAAGAGCACATTCAGTGGCAGATGATAGTAATGCAGACTACTGATAAAGGGAAAGACAATCTACAAGGAATAGGCATTCTGCTTAGAAAGGGAGCAATAATGAAAATCGAATAAAGAAAACTCCCAATTTGAGGAAAACACTTCAAATTCAAAACTGAGAGGGATCACACTAGCTAAGAAAGATAAGGTAATAGAGATGAATTCCATGATGTATTGAAATTTTACATTTTGAAGATTAAGAATACATACCCAGCCCTGCCTGAGTAGCTTAGAATGTTAGAGCGTTGTTGTCCCGATACACCAAGGTTGTGGGTTCAATCTCTGGTCAGGGCACATACAAGAATCAACCAATGAATGCATAAATATATGGAACAACAAGCTGATGTTTCTCCCTCTCTAAATAAATGAATAAAAAGAATTTTCAAGAATACATACTGAAGTCACAAAATTTGAACATCGGATACATACAGAGGGACATTCAAAATGATACAAGACAGTTTTTCATTAACAGATGAAAAACTATATTCAAGCAAACATAGATATATTGTTATCAAAGTAAAATTAGAGCAAAAAAGTCTAAACCAAGGTAAAAGTGTTGTTATATATTGATAAACTCAGAATTAATAGTATAGTGATATTGAAACTTTAAACAAGGGGAAATAAATAGAAATACAAGAGAAAGTAAAATTTTAAAATAACATCAGCTCATGGTAAGTCATGTAGGTAAATATATATAGAATATCAGGATACTTAAATAATGTAGTATATCAAATTGTTTACTTGGAGAGAACACTTACGGACATATTCATGCATCATCCACAAAATGATTATTTAAGATTCCATAAAGTATATTTAAAAACTTATCCTCAAATAGTTATCCATATTCTCATATCACAAGCAATGAAGATCTAGGTTAGGGTTTTTTTTTTGGTTGTTGTTGTTGTTGTTAATCCTCACCCAAGGATACTTTTTCTTTTGATTTTTAGAGAGCGCGGATGGGAGGGAGGAGAGGAAGGAGGGAAGTCCAGAATGTAAACTGAGGCGAGAAAGAAAGCTGCAGAGCAGGTCGAGGACGACAACCTGTGCTGTCACTCAGGGGACACTCAGGAGCACTCAGTGCTGGGTTTAATGCTCCATTGTCACCATTTTGTGATTCTTCATAATTTTACCTTAAAACTCAGCTTTGTAAGTCAAGTTTATGGAGACAATGGAGCATGCGCATGAGGGGATGTGCGCAATCTGAGTACCTGCTTTTCCCTTCACAAACAGCATTGGGGAAGCCCCATGGCACAGAATTTCCATGGACCCATGATGGTGGGAGTTCAGTGAGACTCAACGTGAGTCCAAGTAAGCTTGCTCTGTCTCCCACTAAGTAAGGGGGGAGCTGACAGCCCCGAGAGGCTACATCCTTTTCATTTGAACCAGTTGCCTTTTGGGGACCCTGAAAACAGCTGTCCGCATGCGGCTCCGCCCAGGGATAGTAATAGGGACGGGAGTGAGAGAGCACCGAGGATTGTCCCTAGGAAACTGAAAACTTATGAGAGTCCTAAACGAATGACTTATAGCCAATGATCCTCCTCAAATAGCAGCACGTTATTCAGGTCAAGATTCTGGAAAACACTCCTCCTTGTAGACAATATAACCAAGTGCAGTCTGATATGTGGACCCGGACTTCTGTGTGGGGATGTACCCCAACTGAGAACTTGTCGTGGGGTTGTATGGGGATCACACTCTGACACACACCAACTCGGCCACCTCCATGTCTGCTTGAAATGTCCTGCGGAGAGCTTTATTACAGAACTTAGGGGTTGGATATATGTAACCTATGAGAAATGTATTCCTGGGGGGTGGGGGAGGGATGATATTTTAGACTTTATTATTCAATTATAACTTACTAAAAAAAATTTCTATTTAACATTCACAAAACTATGGAAGTCTAAAAGACCTTCAAGTTCTTTACCCACATTTATGTAAGTTGGATTTGAGGACATATATGATCCTCAGTGTAAACGTCTGGGCACAAGCAAAATTTCCAGGGAGTATTTCAGACTTGTAAGGTAGTGGACCTGGTGAGACCAAAGTCAAAGTGTCCAACATGAAAGGAGACCCAGCTAATATCTGGGTTACAGATGAAACACGCAGAGCATTCATAACGGTAAATAAATATAAGATATGTTAAAAGGCACATTGGAAAACAGGCTAGGAGAGTAGGGCAGAAGGACCTAGAGGCCCAGAAGAGATGGAGGGAATCTGCTGGGCTGGTTGGGGGGCGGGGCAGTGGACAGACCCTCTTGAAGGTGGACCCACCCCCACTCTCAGAAACCCTCTGTGACTCCACAGTGCTCTATGATGCAGGCCTGGCTATAAAGCCAAGAGTCGGAGCTCTCAGAGCTCAGTTGCTTTAAGCAGCGGTGTTGTTCGGAAAATGGGACTCAGTCTATTTCTGAATAGCCTTCTAGAGTTTTATCTGAGCTTCTGCTCAGAACGTTTATATGGGAACCTCAACATCATTTCCATCTCGGTGTTGAGCTTGTTCCTCCTCTTCTTCATTTTTTTCGTGGGAATTCCATCCATCCCAGCTTTCTGGAAAAATGAACATACCCCAAAGGTAAGGAACCCTGAGTGAGTGAGCCCCCAAAGAGTTCTTCATTGTTGTTGCCATTTCGATTCCCACATTTCTCAATGAGTTTGGCTGAGTCAGAGAGACACTGAAGATGGCACATCTGAGGAGAGAACAGAACATCGCTTCTCTAGGGGAAGAGACCAGGCAGGTCTAGGGGTTCAGGGAGGACTCAGGCTTCCATCTGAATCTCACAGACCATCGGGGTGTGGTGACAGGTTTCTGGCTCCAAACACAGGGACTCCCTAGTCCTGGATCCAGTTATTCAAAGACGTGGGAGTCTCTGTAGGACATCAGAGTTAACCAGCACTTCATCCTGAGTCACACTGCCCTGGCAGGCATCACTTAACCAAGCCTTTGTGTTGGGCTGCTAAGCAGGGAGTGCTGAGCCTCTGAGAGCCTCTGAGTGAGCAGAGGCTGCAGCCTGAGCACCATCAGGTTACTGGGTCCTATCTGATGGGACAGAGATGGACTGTAGGCCTCAGATTATATGCCGACCTTGAGCAGAGGACCTCTGAGTATACCAAGTGTGGACCCCATAAACAAAGTCCTTCTTTTGAGTTTTTACAAAAGGAAAAATTAAAAACATTTTAAAGCTTTAAAAATGGTAAAAGGAACACAAAGTTCTATTAGTTAAAATGTACTTGGTTGGCTCAGGGAGACATTATTCTTAGGTAGTAAATGTCTGAGTTTACTAGGGGGAGGAGGAGAGAAATGAGGCCTAATCACCCATTCATTCCTTTTTGTTCTCAGCATCGGGTCAGAGCCAAGAGGAGAAGGAAAGGTGGGACATGGAAAGGTAAGGTTCTGCCTATTCCACCTGAGCTCCCCAAGGGTGACCCTTCTCTCTCCTTCCCATGAGGTACCAGGTCCATGGTCTCTGTCACTTGGTAGATACAGCCCCTCTCATGAAACAGAGCCCTCAGAGGAGAGGCTCATGGAAAGACTGGACCTGAGATACTGCTCAGATTCCCTGCTCTGCTGCCCCTGGGTAAGAAGCAGTGAGGGACCTGGGCCATGGGTGTTGCCCAGTAGATGTTGAGAGTCAGAAGTTCTGTCCCCTGACTTTGAGAAAGTACTCTGCCTTCAGAATGATCAGAATCATCTTTGTTGTGACCTTGGCCCCTCTGCTTCAGAGTGGTTTTGAGCATCAAACGCAATCCTATCTCATAATAGAGAAACATGGTAATTAACCATAACTTTGCTACCCTTCCCATTGGCTAATCAGTGAGATATGCAAATTAACTGCCAATCAAGATGGCGGCCGGCAGCCAGGCAGCTGAAGGGAACAGGAGGCTTGCTTGCTCCAGTGACGGAGGAAGCCAAGGTTCCCCGCCTGCCACTGCCGGCCTCTGAACTGCTCTCTAAGAAACAATGTTACAATTATAGAAGCTAAACAAACTCAAGAAACCTGCTTTCAGCCAGCCGGGCCTCGGAGCTGGAGCTGAAACAGTGTTTTAATTATAGAACCCAAACAAACCCAGAGACCTGCTTTCAGCAGCCGAGGTGTCAGAGCTGGAGCTGAGCCTCAGAGCTACAGCCGGCTCTCAGCTCCAGTGACAGCCATAAAAGGTAAGTAAATCCCAGAATAAAAAAAAGAAAGAAAGAAAAAAAGGAGAGGTTGGGAGCTTCAGTCGCCCGCCAGCCTCAAAACGGCCCTCAGCCCCCCACCCAGACTGGCCAGGCACCACAGTGGGGACCCCCACCCTGAAGGGGGTGCGACCAACTGCAAACAGCCATCATCGCCTCATCCAGGCTGGCCAGGCACCCAAGCGGGACCCCCACCCTGATCCAGGACACCCTTCAGGGCAAATCAGCCGGCCCCCACCCGTGCACCAGGCCTCTATCCTATATAGTAAAAGGGTAATATGCCTCCCAGCACCGGGATCAGCGGAGCAGCGAGGCCTCCTGAACCCGGGATCAGCAGAGCCGCGAGGCCTCTTGGCCCCTGGAGCAGCGTGACAGGGGGCAGCGCCCAAACCCCCTGATCTGCCCTGCTCTATGTGTGACAGGGGGCGGTGCCCCAACTTCCCTATTGGCCCTACTCAGTGCATCATAGGGGGGAGCTCCCCAACCCCCTGATCTGCCCTGCTCTGTGTGTGATAGGGGGTGGGGCCACAACCTCCCTATCAGCCCTGCTCTGTGTGTGACAGGGGGCGGCGCCCCAACCCCCTGACCCGCCCTGCTCTGTGTGTGACAGGGGGCAGCGCCCCAACCCCCTGATTGGCCCTGCTCTGTGCGTGACGGAGCGGCGCCCCAATCCCCCAATCAACCCTACCCAGAGCATGACTGGGGGTGGCATCACAACCTCCCGATCCGCCCTGCTCTGTGCATGACAGGGGTTGCGCCCCAACTCCCCAATCGGCCCTGCTCTTAGCCCGACCAGGGGCTGCACCTAGGGATTGGGCCTGCCCTTTGCCACCAGGGAGCGGGCCTAAGCCATCAGGTCGTTATCTCCTGAGGGGTCCCAGACTGTGAGAGGGCACAAGTGGGGGTGAGGGACACCCCCCTCCCACGCCAGTGCACAAATTTTTGTGTACCGGGCCTCTAGTAATACATATAAAAGTACTTTATCAATTAAGCAACATCCACATGGGGGGGGGGCACCTTATCAATATTATCATTGACCATTTGATTTCATTTACTAATTCTTGAGGGTTTCACAGTCTATTATCCCAATGGTCTCCCATAAAGGGACCCCTGTGTAATGCCTATGTGTGTACCTTCATTACATGTAACTCACTCCCCTGGTTCCCAGGTTCGAGATATCACAGCGAGGACGAAGACAGGGAGCTGATTTCTTTCCTGAAAAGGTGACTAGTCTTTCCCCATTTTCCCTGGTCTCTCTATAACATGTTCTGTGCAATTCCAGGGATTCAATGGAGCCTTCCCTAGTCATGGTAAAGGTTGCCATAGGAGGGGGAATGTGAGTGAATGCTTGGGATGAGTGCAACTGAGTGCATTATGAAGTCATAGATGTGGAGTAAGAAGGGGCAGCAGGCTTCAGGTGGCCCCACCCTCACCAGGACCTCCTTTCCTTGTTCTGGTCCTGGCTGCATCTTTTTACCTCCTGTCTCCTGCAGCACCCTGGGACAGAATTATGACATCACCCGCGTTCGTCGACTTTTATGTCCAGACTCCTCCTGTGAGGTGTGTAACAATGCAGCCAGTGAAATCAATGGGCTTTGCTTAAGGGCTTTGGCAGCTTCTACTCCATCTGGGTCTCCTGTGGCCTCCACAGCTCCTGTGACAGCTTCTATGACTGAGACATCATTCAATCAGTCCTCTGCTTTCTCAGGAGTCCCTCCAGGAGAACTCATACCAACTCCACTGCCTGAACCTTCCCAACCATCTCCCTCCATTCTCCCCTCTAACTCAATGACAACCTTGGGTAATTTTCTGTCACCCTCACCACCGGGTCAAACTGTGCCTCCACAGCCAGTGCACCATTCCTCACCTCAACCCAAAGACTTGTGCTCTTCGACCTTGACCCAATATGATTCACATCAAGGGTTTCTTGCTCTGGGTTCTACAAAGATCTCTTTTGGGGCAGACCCTGAAGCCAAACTTATAGATCCTAGTCATCTCTTATTTCTCAGCCCTGATGAGCATGACTCAGCACAGGAGTACATATATCCTAAGACCTGGGAAGACAACATAAAGAAAAATCTTGCCCAGCTATTCTGGGGTCTCCCAACTCTGCATAGCGAGTCCTTGTCCTCTGCTATCCATGCCTCAGGTGAATATTCCATCTTCTTCAATAGCATCTCAAATTCCTTCACAGACCAAGAATCCCCAGGACTTTCTGATTTACAATCTCCATCCTTGGCAGAGGTCCAACCTCAACCCTTGCCTCAAACCCTGCCTCAGTCCCAGCACTTACATCTCACTCAGATCCAAACCCAGGCCCACCTTCAATCCCCACTCCCAATCCTACCATCCAGTCCCATTACCCAGAATAAGGTCTGTGAAATGAATGTCCACATACCCAGTAATGAATCAGAATGCCACACCTCATCTGAAACGGAACACCTGGAATGCAATGTGTTGCTGAAAGAACAGGAAAGTTTGTGGGGTTTAAGCTCTGTGGCTCAAAGTTCTAAGGCCCATCTTGCAATCTCCATCGAGCCTGTAGAGTTTCCTCTTAGCAGTGAATTTCGAGATAAATTTGAGCATCACCTTAGAAAGAGGCTCATCCAACACCACCAGGGCCAGCCCTGCATGATCAATGGGTCTCTGTCACTAATGAGGCCTCTGAGCAATTGCTCAGGCATACTTGAGTCAAAGAGCAGTTCTGGCCTCTCACGGATCTCTGTGGAGAAGGACCAGAGTAGTGAAAACCCAAATGTTGGATTGAGCCAACCAGGAAGCTTCTATGAGAGGAGCTCAGAAATGTTTCAAATAGAGGAGAATGAGGGGAAGGATGAGGGACACAGCCAAGGGAGTGATCCAAGAGTTCATCTGCTGAGCGATTCAAAGACCTCCTCACATAAACCCGTTGATATCCAAGGCATACTCGTAGAGGAAATCCAAAAAATTTTGAAAGCCAAACTGCCTCTTACAAACACCATTAGTGGCAAAAAAAGTCAGATACGTTCTCTGATAGCCCACATCCAACCCCCGAAGCTGCCTGCAAGGCGAGCAGGGACCCCACAGGAGACAAATAATAACGGTGTGAATTCTAATGACCGAGGAGAAATACGACAGGGCGCAAATAGGGAGAAATCAGAACCTGCTTCCAGGCCCAGCATGTCTAGGGAGATAGTCAGGGCTGAGAGGCTCAAAGCTCTTCAACCCAGTGGCGTCTTGACAACCAGCAAGCCAGGAATCTCCCAAAAGATAGAGAGAGACACCACTGTGACCACTGAAAACCAACCATCTAAAATATCAGATCTAGCTCCTACCTTATCAGAACTTAGAAAGCAACTAATTGCTGAGATGAACTTGAAGTTGGAGAGCAGGAAGCAGAGCCAGGCCCAAGGCCAACCCCTGGACATGTCCAGTGACTCGGACATCTTGACTTACAAAGCCCCCCTGACTCCTGATAAGTGTGTGTCCAGTGTGGACACGGAGGTTCACCAGGTGCTGCATGTCCAATCGGAGGACAGCGGAGTCAGTCTGGAGAAGCAGCAGGAACCATGGCTTCCTAAGCAGGCATTAAGGTCCTGCCAGGATCAGAATTCCCCACCAGCTGTAAAGAAAGATATCGTGTGCCCTCCCCCAGAGCCTACAGGCCCCAAATCTGAGGAGTTTGGTGCAGGAGATGCACGACTGAGAATTTCCCGACCTGGAGGGAGGAGATTTCCTTCTCGGGACCCGGCTTCAGATGACGTGCTTGGGAGCAAGTCTTTCCACAGCCTAACACAGACGGCTCCTTCTGATAGCCTTTTGCTACATCCAATGAAGAGCCTTTTTCAAAGGCTTTGTCCTTCAATCAAATGTAGAATGGAAGAAACCACCCAGGAAATGGGAAGGCACATATCATCTGCACAGAGTAGAGGCCCACTTCAAAGCAGAGCTCCCTTTACTGGAACCACCCAAGTTGATAGACACCGGCCTGCAGTAGTTACCACCTGCCCCCAAGAGCCCCTTCCCTCCGCAGCGCAGTCGGGGAAGCCCGTGCAGAAGGGAGCAGTGCAGGCCCAGGCAGAGCCAGCGCAGAGGCGTCATTTCCAGCGCAGGGCTCCCTCCTATGACCTGACAAATGCCGTGCCCGGCCGCCACACAGCTATCTTGGCTGGCCAGGGCTCTACCAATACTAGACATACCAGAAACGAGGACAGACCCCCCCAAAACGCTGTGGTATCAAAGGGGCAGCAAATATGCCAGAAGCACCCTCAATCTGTGCCCCTCAGGCGGACTCTGCCCCATCCAAGCCCCAACTGCAGGCCTCAACCTGCCAACGGGACTCCTGCTGTTCTCACCACTGCTGGAGGCGCTGCCTTCAGAGACCAGCCTCCACGATTTAGACACACAATGCTTCTCTATAATTTCCAGGGGCAAACATTTCCCACCCCCAAGTAATTCCCTCCTTGTGGGGAATATTGACTTGCCTAATAAATGTGTCTGTAATAACAGTGATGTCTTCTCCGTGTCCTGAGTTGGGGGCAAGGGTTTCTCAGGGCTTGTGCTTAAGAAAAGAAAGGAGTAAGTTCAGCTCCTACTGATTGCTTCCTTTGGCTTCCAAAAGTGACCGTTTCCTGGAGCTCTTGTTGAGAACTAGATACCATGTGCCCTCCCCCTAAGCCCACTTCCTCCCTGATGAGGTTTGAGGAGATGGGCTCTGTCTCCTTCCTCATAGCTTAGCCTGAAGGAACATGGAGAGCAGCCCACCCCTTTCCCTTCAGGGAATGCTGTATGTCCTGGAAGGCAGCCGGGAAGACAGGCCTTCCACATCTGAAGAAGATCAAGGACGGGTATATTTTTCAGAAAGTGTTAGTGAAGAAGAGACAGTGGCTTAATCATTATTTAGAAGTCAGTGATCAGAGGGTCCCACAGGTGGGTGAACCCTGAATAGGAGTGTTTGGGGGGTATTTTTTTCCCCTGACAAATGTGCACACACACCCACCCTTTCTACAGTGGTCTAGAGGGAAGGCAAAGCCACTTGTACAGACTGAAACACAAAAATGGAATGAGCGTCCTCATGAGCACTTCAGGTAGCTTTTCCAGTAAACCTTGTGAATCCTGAGTGTAAATAGAAAAAACCAAACCAAACAAAAACCAAACAGAGCCCCCTTTCACTACCACACTAGCATCTTCTTGTCTAGAGTTATGCCATTGGCCATGCAATGTCTGAAGCTAGAGATCAGAGAAAAAAATGCAGAACAAAAAGGAACTAAAGGTGGAATGGGGCCCAAGGCAGGGGCCGTGAAGAGGTGAGCAGGCAGCGGAGGGTTGTAACAGCCAGGTGGACAAGCGGCCAATAACGCACCCTCCCAGTTCCTACACCATCTCATCTTGGGGTCCTGTACTGCCGCTCCAGTGCAGTCACTGCCACACTGCAGACCTTATTACCAGGAACATCTCTGCCTCAGGAATCATACAGTCTGACCTTTGACCCTTTGGCCTCATCCCCTATCCTTCCAGCATCGATGCCCATAGTTCACATTTTTCAGTTCCAGGTCATTCATTTATCCACTCACTCCCTGTCAATCCACAAAGCTCTTGGCTTCCTCCCTTACTAAGGTAGACTTGATGGTCCATCTAGTGACTAACATTTAAAAAGCTCCACGACAATGGGCCCCCCTTCCAGTTCCCTTTAACCCTTCCTATAAATTTCAACTCTGTGTTTTTCTAGAAATGGCTTCCTATAAGTAACTGACCACTACTGGATTAGATCTAACAATGGGTTCTACTGGTTCCATGGAACTATCTGGAACTCATTCATTCTACAGATAATGCTCTGATGCTTACTAACATGTGAACAAAACAAATGGAACTCAGTTCCCTCTTTCCTTTGTCTATTCTCTCTACAAAGCTCCTCAAATCCATGGCAAATCTCACTTTCCTCAAACTGAGGGCATCACCACTTGTCCAACAGATGTGCTGGACCACTGTTCAGAGAGGAGCAAGAAGCCATGAGATGGGGACTTTTCAACAAAATATTAAAAACAACATCAGTGTGTTTTCAAATATTTAGAAGAATTTTTCCTGTTATGCATGCAAATGACTTAAATGCAGATCAGATACACTTGTTTCTCTCTTTCTTTCCAAAAATGCCATTAAAAGTAAAATATTAGGTGAAAAGATGCACAATATCACTAGCCATCAGAAAAAAAAGGCAAATCACAAGCACTGTGAGATAACAACAGACTCACATACAGAAAGGCTAGCAGTCTCGCTGAGAATGTCGAGAAGGCGGAACCCTCACACATAGCGGGCGGGAATGAAAAATGGTACAGCCACTTTGACAAAGAGTCTGGCCCGTCCTCAAAATGTCAAACAGGGTTTCCATATGACCCAGCAACTCCACCTCTAAGTACACACTCATGAGACATGAAAACACATGTCCACACCAAATCTGTAAACAAATGCTCACAGGAGTAGCATCCAGTATTCATAATACTCAAAGGGTGGAAACAAACCACATGACCATCAGCTGATGAATGGTAAGTAAAATGCAGTATATCCATGCAATGTCATATCTTTTGGCAATAAAAACTATGAATACATGCTATAACATGGATGAACCCTGAAAGCATTATGCTAAGTGAATAAAACCAGTCACAAAGGATCACATGTGATTCCATTCATATGAAATGTTCAAAACAGACAAAACTAGAGGAATATAAAATACATTAGTGGTTGCTTAGGGCTGGGGGTGGGGGAAGAAAGGGGAGGAGAGATGACAACTAAAGATTGTAAGTTTTCTTTTCGAAGTCATGAAAATGTTTTAAAATTGACTGTGGGGATGTACATATCTGAAAATACTAAAATCATAAAATTAGACACTTTAAATGGGTGAATTGTATGGTATGCGAACTATATGTAAACAAAGGATTGAAAGAGAGTAAGTACTTGAGAAGGACAAATAGGGGAAAGGATAAGACAAAAGATGTCAACACATTTCCGGACTCAGAGAGGGAATGCAGGCAAGAAATGTAAGGAAATGACACGGCTTCATTTCAGCAGTTTATAATCCAAAAACAGGAGCTGTAGTGGTTGTAACTATTCAAGGATTAGCTGGCATGGGGAGAGGTAGTAAATACATATACAACATCAACAAAAACTACATTATTTAAAAAACTATAGAGATGCCAATAGGAACTTCAGTAAAAACTTAGTAGGTTTTGGAAAACAATCATTAATGTTTAATAGAAGGAAACATCAGTGTGAGTAAAACAAACAAACAAAAAACCACACACACACACACACACAGCCCAAAATGTACTGCTAAATATAATCACAATCGTGCTCAGAAGTTATGTTAAAGAGAAGCCCACTCCAGAATCAAAATGTGTTTGGTCCTGTGTTGTGGACTGTGTTGTTACAATTGCTAATGTAAACTAAAGAATTTAAAATGTTGTGGAAAGAGAAGGAAGTTGGCAGAAGAAAGAGGGATCAGCAGGGCTAGATACTGTATTGGTGAAGGGAACTGGATGCGGTGGTTCTCAACCTGTGGGTCGCAACCATGGGAAAACACACATAGCATACCAGAAATTTACATTATGATTCATAACACTAGCAAAAGTACAGTTATGTAATGGGGGGGATGAGGACACATTTGTAATACATTAACTAATAATAATAATAAAAAAGTACAGTTATGAAGTAGCAACGAAAATAATTTTATGGTTGGGGGGTCACCACAACATGAGGAACTGTACTAAAGGGTTGCGGGGTTAGAAAAGTTGAGAACCACTGAGAGAGGCTAGCTAGGCTATTAGGGGCCTATAGCCTTAAAGGGATTTTGCCAGTAAAAAGATTACTAAAGAATGTAGAGATGTTTGCCATTGGTCCATGGGTGTGCCATGGCCTCATCGCCCTCTCTGTCTTGCTTTCTGTTCATTGGTACAGTCTGATCTGCTCCCCCATGCTTTTATAAAATTTCACTTTTCAAACTGAGGACATCTCCACTTGCAGATGAGAACTGCTGGGACTCTCATGATGAAAAAATTTTTGCTCAGACAAGACAACACTTCCCATCCTCCTGGTAACTTTGCAGGGCACTTTGTTCTATTAGTTTTTTATTTTTCTTCTGAGGAAAAGTATCTGTGACCATGAATTGGAAGAATTAACATCAACATCATTAAAATGTCTACACTACCCAAAGAAGTCTATAGAATCAACACAATCCCTTTTAAAATACCAATAGCATATTTCATAAATCTAGAAAAAATATTCCAAAAATTATATGGCACCAGAAAAGACCCCAAATAGCCTCAGCAATCTTTAAAAAGAAGAAAAAAGTTGGAGGGAGCACAATACTGGATATCAGACTATACCACAAAGCCATTATCGTCAAAACAGCCTGGTACTGGCATAGAAACAGACATATAGATCAATGGAACAGAACAGAGGGCCCAAAATTTCTCAAAACCACCATCACTGCAACTGTGTTTGGTGATGGATTATTGCAGACCAATTAATTTTGTACACTGTTGGACAGAATAGTTAAGAACATAAAGAAATGAGAAAATATTTCCTTTAAAGACCTTTGCATGGTTAAAATTTATCCCATCTATAAATAAAGATCTCCAGAAAACACATTTTGGTAGAGTATTCCCACCTCCCACTCTGCATATATCATGTGCTTTTCCCCTTCTTCTACCCCAGCAGATATGTTAGCTGAACACATGATCTCTTAGCTAAAGACCCCAGTCTGAGGTTCCCAACCTCCTTTCCATTTCAATATTACACATGGTGTAAGGTCTTGAAAACAAGATGAGCGAGCGATGTAAGTTAATAGAATGGTCCTTAAAAGAAATGGACCTAGGCATACATTCTCTTTTCCGTGTTCCACTGGCCAGAATAAAGATGTGTGGTAAGCCATCTGATTCTCCACTTTTGGCTGAAGATAACACCTTGGGAGGGCACAAGTGTAAGAGAGAAGGACGGTGCCTCACCAACTCCATTGTCACCAAATATGCTGCTCTGAAGGAGAGAAAAATGAAGTAAATAAAACTCTCTCTTATTTAAGCCAATTTTTTAAAGCAGTCTAGTCTGAATTCTAAATAATATATTAAAACTAATCCTTACAACTCTAAAAGTAATAAAAGTCCCAATATTGAAGTTTGGGACAGTTTCTCAGTGGTTAGAGCGTCGGTCAGTGCACTGAAGGGCATGTCCCTGGGTTGCAGGTTCCACCCCAGGACCCTGTCAAGGAGTGTGCGGGAGGCAACAAATGCATGTGTCTCTTTCACATCTCTCTCTCTCTCTCTCTCTCTCTCTATATATATATATATATATATATATATATACACATATATACATATATACACACACACACACACATATATAGTTATATATGTTTGTGTATGTATATATATGTGTGTGTGTATGTGTATATATATATATATATATATATATATATATATATATTTACATATTGTTTATATTGTTTTCACATATTCATCTCATTATATACTCTCTTCCTGCCCAGATCGGGACATTCTGCAGAAACTGTGAGGCTCATGGGAAAAATCCTCTCACTTCTCATTTGTAACAAAAAAACATTTTAAAATTTAAAAAAACAAAAATTTCTCTCAGGAGGTCTTGTTTTTCACTATTGAGAGCATTAGAGTCCAGTAACCACTGAAATAAGTCATTGGAGTACTGAGGGCGTGGGGTGTGCTTTGTAACTCTGGAGAACTTAATATCTGGAAGCAGGCCCCAGAAGTTGCTGAAAACTTGCCATGCAGGGCCTCTGTGAGGCTTGCCCCATCACAGTCCAGCTCCAGGCGTAGGAGACAACAGTCAGGCCAATTATGAGGACATTGATGTAAATTCTCAAAACTGTCTTCCTCCAGCAGTTAGAATAGAATGCTTTGTGTTCAAAAATCAACACGCAAAAGAAAGAGACCCACATGCTAACAAGAAAACACTTCTCCCTTCCCCCACCCCCAAATATGCTGACTTTCAGGAAAGGTAGGGAATATCTGATTTAGATACAAGCAAGATTATAAATAGTTCCTGTATTAAATAAGAGGAGCCCAAAGTAATAAGAGGATAATAACACTAAGTCACAGTAACAGAAAGACTCTGGGATGAAAGCATATATAACCTGAGATGAATGAAGACGTGAAGGGGATGAAATGAAAGAGCACATTCAGTGGCAGATGATAGTAATGCAGACTACTGATAAAGGGAAAGACAATCTACAAGGAATAGGCATTCTGCTTAGAAAGGGAGCAATAATGAAAATCGAATAAAGAAAACTCCCAATTTGAGGAAAACACTTCAAATTCAAAACTGAGAGGGATCACACTAGCTAAGAAAGATAAGGTAATAGAGATGAATTCCATGATGTATTGAAATTTTACATTTTGAAGATTAAGAATACATACCCAGCCCTGCCTGAGTAGCTTAGAATGTTAGAGCGTTGTTGTCCCGATACACCAAGGTTGTGGGTTCAATCTCTGGTCAGGGCACATACAAGAATCAACCAATGAATGCATAAATATATGGAACAACAAGCTGATGTTTCTCCCTCTCTAAATAAATGAATAAAAAGAATTTTCAAGAATACATACTGAAGTCACAAAATTTGAACATCGGATACATACAGAGGGACATTCAAAATGATACAAGACAGTTTTTCATTAACAGATGAAAAACTATATTCAAGCAAACATAGATATATTGTTATCAAAGTAAAATTAGAGCAAAAAAGTCTAAACCAAGGTAAAAGTGTTGTTATATATTGATAAACTCAGAATTAATAGTATAGTGATATTGAAACTTTAAACAAGGGGAAATAAATAGAAATACAAGAGAAAGTAAAATTTTAAAATAACATCAGCTCATGGTAAGTCATGTAGGTAAATATATATAGAATATCAGGATACTTAAATAATGTAGTATATCCAATTGTTTACTTGGAGAGAACACTTACGGACATATTCATGCATCATCCACAAAATGATTATTTAAGATTCCATAAAGTATATTTAAAAACTTATCCTCAAATAGTTTATCCATATTCTCATATCACAAGCAATGAAGATCTAGGTTAGGGTTTTTTTGGTTGTTGTTGTTGTTGTTAATCCTCACCCAAGGATACTTTTTCTTTTGATTTTTAGAGAGCGCGGATGGGAGGGAGGAGAGGAAGGAGGGAAGTCCAGAATGTAAACTGAGGCGAGAAAGAAAGCTGCAGAGCAGGTCGAGGATGACGACAACCTGTGCTGTCACTCAGGGGACACTCAGGAGCACTCAGTGCTGGGTTTAATGCTCCACTGTCACCATTTTGTGATTCTTCATAATTTTACCTTAAAACTCAGCTTTGTAAGTCAAGTTTATGGAGACAATGGAGCATGCGCATGAGGGGATGTGCGCAATCTGAGTACCTGCTTTTCCCTTCACAAACAGCATTGGGGAAGCCCCATGGCACAGAATTTCCATGGACCCATGATGGTGGGAGTTCAGTGAGACTCAACGTGAGTCCAAGTAAGCTTGCTCTGTCTCCCACTAAGTAAGGGGGGAGCTGACAGCCCCGAGAGGCTACATCCTTTTCATTTGAACCAGTTGCCTTTTGGGGACCCTGAAAACAGCTGTCCGCATGCGGCTCCGCCCAGGGATAGTAATAGGGACGGGAGTGAGAGAGCACCGAGGATTGTCCCTAGGAAACTGAAAACTTATGAGAGTCCTAAACGAATGACTTATAGCCAATGATCCTCCTCAAATAGCAGCACGTTATTCAGGTCAAGATTCTGGAAAACACTCCTCCTTGTAGACAATATAACCAAGTGCAGTCTGATATGTGGACCCGGACTTCTGTGTGGGGATGTACCCCAACTGAGAACTTGTCGTGGGGTTGTATGGGGATCACACTCTGACACACACCAACTCGGCCACCTCCATGTCTGCTTGAAATGTCCTGCGGAGAGCTTTATTACAGAACTTAGGGGTTGGATATATGTAACCTATGAGAAATGTATTCCTGGGGGGTGGGGGAGGGATGATATTTTAGACTTTATTATTCAATTATAACTTACTAAAAAAAATTTCTATTTAACATTCACAAAACTATGGAAGTCTAAAAGACCTTCAAGTTCTTTACCCACATTTATGTAAGTTGGATTTGAGGACATATATGATCCTCAGTGTAAACGTCTGGGCACAAGCAAAATTTCCAGGGAGTATTTCAGACTTGTAAGGTAGTGGACCTGGTGAGACCAAAGTCAAAGTGTCCAACATGAAAGGAGACCCAGCTAATATCTGGGTTACAGATGAAACACGCAGAGCATTCATAACGGTAAATAAATATAAGATATGTTAAAAGGCACATTGGAAAACAGGCTAGGAGAGTAGGGCAGAAGGACCTAGAGGCCCAGAAGAGATGGAGGGAATCTGCTGGGCTGGTTGGGGGGCGGGGCAGTGGACAGACCCTCTTGAAGGTGGACCCACCCCCACTCTCAGAAACCCTCTGTGACTCCACAGTGCTCTATGATGCAGGCCTGGCTATAAAGCCAAGAGTCGGAGCTCTCAGAGCTCAGTTGCTTTAAGCAGCGGTGTTGTTCGGAAAATGGGACTCAGTCTATTTCTGAATAGCCTTCTAGAGTTTTATCTGAGCTTCTGCTCAGAACGTTTATATGGGAACCTCAACATCATTTCCATCTCGGTGTTGAGCTTGTTCCTCCTCTTCTTCATTTTTTTCGTGGGAATTCCATCCATCCCAGCTTTCTGGAAAAATGAACATACCCCAAAGGTAAGGAACCCTGAGTGAGTGAGCCCCCAAAGAGTTCTTCATTGTTGTTGCCATTTCGATTCCCACATTTCTCAATGAGTTTGGCTGAGTCAGAGAGACACTGAAGATGGCACATCTGAGGAGAGAACAGAACATCGCTTCTCTAGGGGAAGAGACCAGGCAGGTCTAGGGGTTCAGGGAGGACTCAGGCTTCCATCTGAATCTCACAGACCATCGGGGTGTGGTGACAGGTTTCTGGCTCCAAACACAGGGACTCCCTAGTCCTGGATCCAGTTATTCAAAGACGTGGGAGTCTCTGTAGGACATCAGAGTTAACCAGCACTTCATCCTGAGTCACACTGCCCTGGCAGGCATCACTTAACCAAGCCTTTGTGTTGGGCTGCTAAGCAGGGAGTGCTGAGCCTCTGAGAGCCTCTGAGTGAGCAGAGGCTGCAGCCTGAGCACCATCAGGTTACTGGGTCCTATCTGATGGGACAGAGATGGACTGTAGGCCTCAGATTATATGCCGACCTTGAGCAGAGGACCTCTGAGTATACCAAGTGTGGACCCCATAAACAAAGTCCTTCTTTTGAGTTTTTACAAAAGGAAAAATTAAAAACATTTTAAAGCTTTAAAAATGGTAAAAGGAACACAAAGTTCTATTAGTTAAAATGTACTTGGTTGGCTCAGGGAGACATTATTCTTAGGTAGTAAATGTCTGAGTTTACTAGGGGGAGGAGGAGAGAAATGAGGCCTAATCACCCATTCATTCCTTTTTGTTCTCAGCATCGGGTCAGAGCCAAGAGGAGAAGGAAAGGTGGGACATGGAAAGGTAAGGTTCTGCCTATTCCACCTGAGCTCCCCAAGGGTGACCCTTCTCTCTCCTTCCCATGAGGTACCAGGTCCATGGTCTCTGTCACTTGGTAGATACAGCCCCTCTCATGAAACAGAGCCCTCAGAGGAGAGGCTCATGGAAAGACTGGACCTGAGATACTGCTCAGATTCCCTGCTCTGCTGCCCCTGGGTAAGAAGCAGTGAGGGACCTGGGCCATGGGTGTTGCCCAGTAGATGTTGAGAGTCAGAAGTTCTGTCCCCTGACTTTGAGAAAGTACTCTGCCTTCAGAATGATCAGAATCATCTTTGTTGTGACCTTGGCCCCTCTGCTTCAGAGTGGTTTTGAGCATCAAACGCAATCCTATCTCATAATAGAGAAACATGGTAATTAACCATAACTTTGCTACCCTTCCCATTGGCTAATCAGTGAGATATGCAAATTAACTGCCAATCAAGATGGCAGCCGGCAGCCAGGCAGCTGAAGGGAACAGGAGGCTTGCTTGCTCCAGTGACGGAGGAAGCCAAGGTTCCCCGCCTGCCACTGCCGGCCTCTGAACTGCTCTCTAAGAAACAATGTTACAATTATAGAAGCTAAACAAACTCAAGAAACCTGCTTTCAGCCAGCCGGGCCTCGGAGCTGGAGCTGAAACAGTGTTTTAATTATAGAACCCAAACAAACCCAGAGACCTGCTTTCAGCAGCCGAGGTGTCAGAGCTGGAGCTGAGCCTCAGAGCTACAGCCGGCTCTCAGCTCCAGTGACAGCCATAAAAGGTAAGTAAATCCCAGAATAAAAAAAAGAAAGAAAGAAAAAAAGGAGAGGTTGGGAGCTTCAGTCGCCCGCCAGCCTCAAAACGGCCCTCAGCCCCCCACCCAGACTGGCCAGGCACCACAGTGGGGACCCCCACCCTGAAGGGGGTGTGACCAACTGCAAACAGCCATCATCGCCTCATCCAGGCTGGCCAGGCACCCAAGCGGGACCCCCACCCTGATCCAGGACACCCTTCAGGGCAAATCAGCCGGCCCCCACCCGTGCACCAGGCCTCCATCCTATATAGTAAAAGGGTAATATGCCTCCCAGCACCGGGATCAGCGGAGCAGCGAGGCCTCCTGAACCCGGGATCAGCAGAGCCGCGAGGCCTCTTGGCCCCTGGAGCAGCGTGACAGGGGGCAGCGCCCAAACCCCCTGATCTGCCCTGCTCTATGTGTGACAGGGGGCGGTGCCCCAACTTCCCTATTGGCCCTACTCAGTGCATCATAGGGGGGAGCTCCCCAACCCCCTGATCTGCCCTGCTCTGTGTGTGATAGGGGGTGGGGCCACAACCTCCCTATCAGCCCTGCTCTGTGTGTGACAGGGGGCGGCGCCCCAACCCCCTGACCCGCCCTGCTCTGTGTGTGACAGGGGGCAGCGCCCCAACCCCCTGATTGGCCCTGCTCTGTGCGTGACGGAGCGGCGCCCCAATCCCCCAATCAACCCTACCCAGAGCATGACTGGGGGTGGCATCACAACCTCCCGATCCGCCCTGCTCTGTGCATGACAGGGGTTGCGCCCCAACTCCCCAATCGGCCCTGCTCTTAGCCCGACCAGGGGCTGCACCTAGGGATTGGGCCTGCCCTTTGCCACCAGGGAGCGGGCCTAAGCCATCAGGTCGTTATCTCCTGAGGGGTCCCAGACTGTGAGAGGGCACAAGTGGGGGTGAGGGACACCCCCCTCCCACGCCAGTGCACAAATTTTTGTGTACCGGGCCTCTAGTAATACATATAAAAGTACTTTATCAATTAAGCAACATCCACATGGGGGGGGGGCACCTTATTAATATTATCATTGACCATTTGATTTCATTTACTAATTCTTGAGGGTTTCACAGTCTATTATCCCAATGGTCTCCCATAAAGGGACCCCTGTGTAATGCCTATGTGTGTACCTTCATTACATGTAACTCACTCCCCTGGTTCCCAGGTTCGAGATATCACAGCGAGGACGAAGACAGGGAGCTGATTTCTTTCCTGAAAAGGTGACTAGTCTTTCCCCATTTTCCCTGGTCTCTCTATAACATGTTCTGTGCAATTCCAGGGATTCAATGGAGCCTTCCCTAGTCATGGTAAAGGTTGCCATAGGAGGGGGAATGTGAGTGAATGCTTGGGATGAGTGCAACTGAGTGCATTATGAAGTCATAGATGTGGAGTAAGAAGGGGCAGCAGGCTTCAGGTGGCCCCACCCTCACCAGGACCTCCTTTCCTTGTTCTGGTCCTGGCTGCATCTTTTTACCTCCTGTCTCCTGCAGCACCCTGGGACAGAATTATGACATCACCCGCGTTCGTCGACTTTTATGTCCAGACTCCTCCTGTGAGGTGTGTAACAATGCAGCCAGTGAAATCAATGGGCTTTGCTTAAGGGCTTTGGCAGCTTCTACTCCATCTGGGTCTCCTGTGGCCTCCACAGCTCCTGTGACAGCTTCTATGACTGAGACATCATTCAATCAGTCCTCTGCTTTCTCAGGAGTCCCTCCAGGAGAACTCATACCAACTCCACTGCCTGAACCTTCCCAACCATCTCCCTCCATTCTCCCCTCTAACTCAATGACAACCTTGGGTAATTTTCTGTCACCCTCACCACCGGGTCAAACTGTGCCTCCACAGCCAGTGCACCATTCCTCACCTCAACCCAAAGACTTGTGCTCTTCGACCTTGACCCAATATGATTCACATCAAGGGTTTCTTGCTCTGGGTTCTACAAAGATCTCTTTTGGGGCAGACCCTGAAGCCAAACTTATAGATCCTAGTCATCTCTTATTTCTCAGCCCTGATGAGCATGACTCAGCACAGGAGTACATATATCCTAAGACCTGGGAAGACAACATAAAGAAAAATCTTGCCCAGCTATTCTGGGGTCTCCCAACTCTGCATAGCGAGTCCTTGTCCTCTGCTATCCATGCCTCAGGTGAATATTCCATCTTCTTCAATAGCATCTCAAATTCCTTCACAGACCAAGAATCCCCAGGACTTTCTGATTTACAATCTCCATCCTTGGCAGAGGTCCAACCTCAACCCTTGCCTCAAACCCTGCCTCAGTCCCAGCACTTACATCTCACTCAGATCCAAACCCAGGCCCACCTTCAATCCCCACTCCCAATCCTACCATCCAGTCCCATTACCCAGAATAAGGTCTGTGAAATGAATGTCCACATACCCAGTAATGAATCAGAATGCCACACCTCATCTGAAACGGAACACCTGGAATGCAATGTGTTGCTGAAAGAACAGGAAAGTTTGTGGGGTTTAAGCTCTGTGGCTCAAAGTTCTAAGGCCCATCTTGCAATCTCCATCGAGCCTGTAGAGTTTCCTCTTAGCAGTGAGTTTCGAGATAAATTTGAGCATCACCTTAGAAAGAGGCTCATCCAACACCACCAGGGCCAGCCCTGCATGATCAATGGGTCTCTGTCACTAATGAGGCCTCTGAGCAATTGCTCAGGCATACTTGAGTCAAAGAGCAGTTCTGGCCTCTCACGGATCTCTGTGGAGAAGGACCAGAGTAGTGAAAACCCAAATGTTGGATTGAGCCAACCAGGAAGCTTCTATGAGAGGAGCTCAGAAATGTTTCAAATAGAGGAGAATGAGGGGAAGGATGAGGGACACAGCCAAGGGAGTGATCCAAGAGTTCATCTGCTGAGCGATTCAAAGACCTCCTCACATAAACCCGTTGATATCCAAGGCATACTCGTAGAGGAAATCCAAAAAATTTTGAAAGCCAAACTGCCTCTTACAAACACCATTAGTGGCAAAAAAAGTCAGATACGTTCTCTGATAGCCCACATCCAACCCCCGAAGCTGCCTGCAAGGCGAGCAGGGACCCCACAGGAGACAAATAATAACGGTGTGAATTCTAATGACCGAGGAGAAATACGACAGGGCGCAAATAGGGAGAAATCAGAACCTGCTTCCAGGCCCAGCATGTCTAGGGAGATAGTCAGGGCTGAGAGGCTCAAAGCTCTTCAACCTAGTGGCGTCTTGACAACCAGCAAGCCAGGAATCTCCCAAAAGATAGAGAGAGACACCACTGTGACCACTGAAAACCAACCATCTAAAATATCAGATCTAGCTCCTACCTTATCAGAACTTAGAAAGCAACTAATTGCTGAGATGAACTTGAAGTTGGAGAGCAGGAAGCAGAGCCAGGCCCAAGGCCAACCCCTGGACATGTCCAGTGACTCGGACATCTTGACTTACAAAGCCCCCCTGACTCCTGATAAGTGTGTGTCCAGTGTGGACACGGAGGTTCACCAGGTGCTGCATGTCCAATCGGAGGACAGCGGAGTCAGTCTGGAGAAGCAGCAGGAACCATGGCTTCCTAAGCAGGCATTAAGGTCCTGCCAGGATCAGAATTCCCCACCAGCTGTAAAGAAAGATATCGTGTGCCCTCCCCCAGAGCCTACAGGCCCCAAATCTGAGGAGTTTGGTGCAGGAGATGCACGACTGAGAATTTCCCGACCTGGAGGGAGGAGATTTCCTTCTCGGGACCCGGCTTCAGATGACGTGCTTGGGAGCAAGTCTTTCCACAGCCTAACACAGACGGCTCCTTCTGATAGCCTTTTGCTACATCCAATGAAGAGCCTTTTTCAAAGGCTTTGTCCTTCAATCAAATGTAGAATGGAAGAAACCACCCAGGAAATGGGAAGGCACATATCATCTGCACAGAGTAGAGGCCCACTTCAAAGCAGAGCTCCCTTTACTGGAACCACCCAAGTTGATAGACACCGGCCTGCAGTAGTTACCACCTGCCCCCAAGAGCCCCTTCCCTCCGCAGCGCAGTCGGGGAAGCCCGTGCAGAAGGGAGCAGTGCAGGCCCAGGCAGAGCCAGCGCAGAGGCGTCATTTCCAGCGCAGGGCTCCCTCCTATGACCTGACAAATGCCGTGCCCGGCCGCCACACAGCTATCTTGGCTGGCCAGGGCTCTACCAATACTAGACATACCAGAAACGAGGACAGACCCCCCCAAAACGCTGTGGTATCAAAGGGGCAGCAAATATGCCAGAAGCACCCTCAATCTGTGCCCCTCAGGCGGACTCTGCCCCATCCAAGCCCCAACTGCAGGCCTCAACCTGCCAACGGGACTCCTGCTGTTCTCACCACTGCTGGAGGCGCTGCCTTCAGAGACCAGCCTCCACGATTTAGACACACAATGCTTCTCTATAATTTCCAGGGGCAAACATTTCCCACCCCCAAGTAATTCCCTCCTTGTGGGGAATATTGACTTGCCTAATAAATGTGTCTGTAATAACAGTGATGTCTTCTCCGTGTCCTGAGTTGGGGGCAAGGGTTTCTCAGGGCTTGTGCTTAAGAAAAGAAAGGAGTAAGTTCAGCTCCTACTGATTGCTTCCTTTGGCTTCCAAAAGTGACCGTTTCCTGGAGCTCTTGTTGAGAACTAGATACCATGTGCCCTCCCCCTAAGCCCACTTCCTCCCTGATGAGGTTTGAGGAGATGGGCTCTGTCTCCTTCCTCATAGCTTAGCCTGAAGGAACATGGAGAGCAGCCCACCCCTTTCCCTTCAGGGAATGCTGTATGTCCTGGAAGGCAGCCGGGAAGACAGGCCTTCCACATCTGAAGAAGATCAAGGACGGGTATATTTTTCAGAAAGTGTTAGTGAAGAAGAGACAGTGGCTTAATCATTATTTAGAAGTCAGTGATCAGAGGGTCCCACAGGTGGGTGAACCCTGAATAGGAGTGTTTGGGGGGTATTTTTTTCCCCTGACAAATGTGCACACACACCCACCCTTTCTACAGTGGTCTAGAGGGAAGGCAAAGCCACTTGTACAGACTGAAACACAAAAATGGAATGAGCGTCCTCATGAGCACTTCAGGTAGCTTTTCCAGTAAACCTTGTGAATCCTGAGTGTAAATAGAAAAAACCAAACCAAACAAAAACCAAACAGAGCCCCCTTTCACTACCACACTAGCATCTTCTTGTCTAGAGTTATGCCATTGGCCATGCAATGTCTGAAGCTAGAGATCAGAGAAAAAAATGCAGAACAAAAAGGAACTAAAGGTGGAATGGGGCCCAAGGCAGGGGCCGTGAAGAGGTGAGCAGGCAGCGGAGGGTTGTAACAGCCAGGTGGACAAGCGGCCAATAACGCACCCTCCCAGTTCCTACACCATCTCATCTTGGGGTCCTGTACTGCCGCTCCAGTGCAGTCACTGCCACACTGCAGACCTTATTACCAGGAACATCTCTGCCTCAGGAATCATACAGTCTGACCTTTGACCCTTTGGCCTCATCCCCTATCCTTCCAGCATCGATGCCCATAGTTCACATTTTTCAGTTCCAGGTCATTCATTTATCCACTCACTCCCTGTCAATCCACAAAGCTCTTGGCTTCCTCCCTTACTAAGGTAGACTTGATGGTCCATCTAGTGACTAACATTTAAAAAGCTCCACGACAATGGGCCCCCCTTCCAGTTCCCTTTAACCCTTCCTATAAATTTCAACTCTGTGTTTTTCTAGAAATGGCTTCCTATAAGTAACTGACCACTACTGGATTAGATCTAACAATGGGTTCTACTGGTTCCATGGAACTATCTGGAACTCATTCATTCTACAGATAATGCTCTGATGCTTACTAACATGTGAACAAAACAAATGGAACTCAGTTCCCTCTTTCCTTTGTCTATTCTCTCTACAAAGCTCCTCAAATCCATGGCAAATCTCACTTTCCTCAAACTGAGGGCATCACCACTTGTCCAACAGATGTGCTGGACCACTGTTCAGAGAGGAGCAAGAAGCCATGAGATGGGGACTTTTCAACAAAATATTAAAAACAACATCAGTGTGTTTTCAAATATTTAGAAGAATTTTTCCTGTTATGCATGCAAATGACTTAAATGCAGATCAGATACACTTGTTTCTCTCTTTCTTTCCAAAAATGCCATTAAAAGTAAAATATTAGGTGAAAAGATGCACAATATCACTAGCCATCAGAAAAAAAAGGCAAATCACAAGCACTGTGAGATAACAACAGACTCACATACAGAAAGGCTAGCAGTCTCGCTGAGAATGTCGAGAAGGCGGAACCCTCACACATAGCGGGCGGGAATGAAAAATGGTACAGCCACTTTGACAAAGAGTCTGGCCCGTCCTCAAAATGTCAAACAGGGTTTCCATATGACCCAGCAACTCCACCTCTAAGTACACACTCATGAGACATGAAAACACATGTCCACACCAAATCTGTAAACAAATGCTCACAGGAGTAGCATCCAGTATTCATAATACTCAAAGGGTGGAAACAAACCACATGACCATCAGCTGATGAATGGTAAGTAAAATGCAGTATATCCATGCAATGTCATATCTTTTGGCAATAAAAACTATGAATACATGCTATAACATGGATGAACCCTGAAAGCATTATGCTAAGTGAATAAAACCAGTCACAAAGGATCACATGTGATTCCATTCATATGAAATGTTCAAAACAGACAAAACTAGAGGAATATAAAATACATTAGTGGTTGCTTAGGGCTGGGGGTGGGGGAAGAAAGGGGAGGAGAGATGACAACTAAAGATTGTAAGTTTTCTTTTCGAAGTCATGAAAATGTTTTAAAATTGACTGTGGGGATGTACATATCTGAAAATACTAAAATCATAAAATTAGACACTTTAAATGGGTGAATTGTATGGTATGCGAACTATATGTAAACAAAGGATTGAAAGAGAGTAAGTACTTGAGAAGGACAAATAGGGGAAAGGATAAGACAAAAGATGTCAACACATTTCCGGACTCAGAGAGGGAATGCAGGCAAGAAATGTAAGGAAATGACACGGCTTCATTTCAGCAGTTTATAATCCAAAAACAGGAGCTGTAGTGGTTGTAACTATTCAAGGATTAGCTGGCATGGGGAGAGGTAGTAAATACATATACAACATCAACAAAAACTACATTATTTAAAAAACTATAGAGATGCCAATAGGAACTTCAGTAAAAACTTAGTAGGTTTTGGAAAACAATCATTAATGTTTAATAGAAGGAAACATCAGTGTGAGTAAAACAAACAAACAAAAAACCACACACACACACACACACAGCCCAAAATGTACTGCTAAATATAATCACAATCGTGCTCAGAAGTTATGTTAAAGAGAAGCCCACTCCAGAATCAAAATGTGTTTGGTCCTGTGTTGTGGACTGTGTTGTTACAATTGCTAATGTAAACTAAAGAATTTAAAATGTTGTGGAAAGAGAAGGAAGTTGGCAGAAGAAAGAGGGATCAGCAGGGCTAGATACTGTATTGGTGAAGGGAACTGGATGCGGTGGTTCTCAACCTGTGGGTCGCAACCATGGGAAAACACACATAGCATACCAGAAATTTACATTATGATTCATAACACTAGCAAAAGTACAGTTATGTAATGGGGGGGATGAGGACACATTTGTAATACATTAACTAATAATAATAATAAAAAAGTACAGTTATGAAGTAGCAACGAAAATAATTTTATGGTTGGGGGGTCACCACAACATGAGGAACTGTACTAAAGGGTTGCGGGGTTAGAAAAGTTGAGAACCACTGAGAGAGGCTAGCTAGGCTATTAGGGGCCTATAGCCTTAAAGGGATTTTGCCAGTAAAAAGATTACTAAAGAATGTAGAGATGTTTGCCATTGGTCCATGGGTGTGCCATGGCCTCATCGCCCTCTCTGTCTTGCTTTCTGTTCATTGGTACAGTCTGATCTGCTCCCCCATGCTTTTATAAAATTTCACTTTTCAAACTGAGGACATCTCCACTTGCAGATGAGAACTGCTGGGACTCTCATGATGAAAAAATTTTTGCTCAGACAAGACAACACTTCCCATCCTCCTGGTAACTTTGCAGGGCACTTTGTTCTATTAGTTTTTTATTTTTCTTCTGAGGAAAAGTATCTGTGACCATGAATTGGAAGAATTAACATCAACATCATTAAAATGTCTACACTACCCAAAGAAGTCTATAGAATCAACACAATCCCTTTTAAAATACCAATAGCATATTTCATAAATCTAGAAAAAATATTCCAAAAATTATATGGCACCAGAAAAGACCCCAAATAGCCTCAGCAATCTTTAAAAAGAAGAAAAAAGTTGGAGGGAGCACAATACTGGATATCAGACTATACCACAAAGCCATTATCGTCAAAACAGCCTGGTACTGGCATAGAAACAGACATATAGATCAATGGAACAGAACAGAGGGCCCAAAATTTCTCAAAACCACCATCACTGCAACTGTGTTTGGTGATGGATTATTGCAGACCAATTAATTTTGTACACTGTTGGACAGAATAGTTAAGAACATAAAGAAATGAGAAAATATTTCCTTTAAAGACCTTTGCATGGTTAAAATTTATCCCATCTATAAATAAAGATCTCCAGAAAACACATTTTGGTAGAGTATTCCCACCTCCCACTCTGCATATATCATGTGCTTTTCCCCTTCTTCTACCCCAGCAGATATGTTAGCTGAACACATGATCTCTTAGCTAAAGACCCCAGTCTGAGGTTCCCAACCTCCTTTCCATTTCAATATTACACATGGTGTAAGGTCTTGAAAACAAGATGAGCGAGCGATGTAAGTTAATAGAATGGTCCTTAAAAGAAATGGACCTAGGCATACATTCTCTTTTCCGTGTTCCACTGGCCAGAATAAAGATGTGTGGTAAGCCATCTGATTCTCCACTTTTGGCTGAAGATAACACCTTGGGAGGGCACAAGTGTAAGAGAGAAGGACGGTGCCTCACCAACTCCATTGTCACCAAATATGCTGCTCTGAAGGAGAGAAAAATGAAGTAAATAAAACTCTCTCTTATTTAAGCCAATTTTTTAAAGCAGTCTAGTCTGAATTCTAAATAATATATTAAAACTAATCCTTACAACTCTAAAAGTAATAAAAGTCCCAATATTGAAGTTTGGGACAGTTTCTCAGTGGTTAGAGCGTCGGTCAGTGCACTGAAGGGCATGTCCCTGGGTTGCAGGTTCCACCCCAGGACCCTGTCAAGGAGTGTGCGGGAGGCAACAAATGCATGTGTCTCTTTCACATCTCTCTCTCTCTCTCTCTCTCTCTCTCTCTCTCTCTATATATATATATATATATATATATATATACACATATATACATATATACACACACACACACACATATATAGTTATATATGTTTGTGTATGTATATATATGTGTGTGTGTATGTGTATATATATATATATATATATATATATATATATATATTTACATATTGTTTATATTGTTTTCACATATTCATCTCATTATATACTCTCTTCCTGCCCAGATCGGGACATTCTGCAGAAACTGTGAGGCTCATGGGAAAAATCCTCTCACTTCTCATTTGTAACAAAAAAACATTTTAAAATTTAAAAAAACAAAAATTTCTCTCAGGAGGTCTTGTTTTTCACTATTGAGAGCATTAGAGTCCAGTAACCACTGAAATAAGTCATTGGAGTACTGAGGGCGTGGGGTGTGCTTTGTAACTCTGGAGAACTTAATATCTGGAAGCAGGCCCCAGAAGTTGCTGAAAACTTGCCATGCAGGGCCTCTGTGAGGCTTGCCCCATCACAGTCCAGCTCCAGGCGTAGGAGACAACAGTCAGGCCAATTATGAGGACATTGATGTAAATTCTCAAAACTGTCTTCCTCCAGCAGTTAGAATAGAATGCTTTGTGTTCAAAAATCAACACGCAAAAGAAAGAGACCCACATGCTAACAAGAAAACACTTCTCCCTTCCCCCACCCCCAAATATGCTGACTTTCAGGAAAGGTAGGGAATATCTGATTTAGATACAAGCAAGATTATAAATAGTTCCTGTATTAAATAAGAGGAGCCCAAAGTAATAAGAGGATAATAACACTAAGTCACAGTAACAGAAAGACTCTGGGATGAAAGCATATATAACCTGAGATGAATGAAGACGTGAAGGGGATGAAATGAAAGAGCACATTCAGTGGCAGATGATAGTAATGCAGACTACTGATAAAGGGAAAGACAATCTACAAGGAATAGGCATTCTGCTTAGAAAGGGAGCAATAATGAAAATCGAATAAAGAAAACTCCCAATTTGAGGAAAACACTTCAAATTCAAAACTGAGAGGGATCACACTAGCTAAGAAAGATAAGGTAATAGAGATGAATTCCATGATGTATTGAAATTTTACATTTTGAAGATTAAGAATACATACCCAGCCCTGCCTGAGTAGCTTAGAATGTTAGAGCGTTGTTGTCCCGATACACCAAGGTTGTGGGTTCAATCTCTGGTCAGGGCACATACAAGAATCAACCAATGAATGCATAAATATATGGAACAACAAGCTGATGTTTCTCCCTCTCTAAATAAATGAATAAAAAGAATTTTCAAGAATACATACTGAAGTCACAAAATTTGAACATCGGATACATACAGAGGGACATTCAAAATGATACAAGACAGTTTTTCATTAACAGATGAAAAACTATATTCAAGCAAACATAGATATATTGTTATCAAAGTAAAATTAGAGCAAAAAAGTCTAAACCAAGGTAAAAGTGTTGTTATATATTGATAAACTCAGAATTAATAGTATAGTGATATTGAAACTTTAAACAAGGGGAAATAAATAGAAATACAAGAGAAAGTAAAATTTTAAAATAACATCAGCTCATGGTAAGTCATGTAGGTAAATATATATAGAATATCAGGATACTTAAATAATGTAGTATATCCAATTGTTTACTTGGAGAGAACACTTACGGACATATTCATGCATCATCCACAAAATGATTATTTAAGATTCCATAAAGTATATTTAAAAACTTATCCTCAAATAGTTTATCCATATTCTCATATCACAAGCAATGAAGATCTAGGTTAGGGTTTTTTTGGTTGTTGTTGTTGTTGTTAATCCTCACCCAAGGATACTTTTTCTTTTGATTTTTAGAGAGCGCGGATGGGAGGGAGGAGAGGAAGGAGGGAAGTCCAGAATGTAAACTGAGGCGAGAAAGAAAGCTGCAGAGCAGGTCGAGGATGACGACAACCTGTGCTGTCACTCAGGGGACACTCAGGAGCACTCAGTGCTGGGTTTAATGCTCCACTGTCACCATTTTGTGATTCTTCATAATTTTACCTTAAAACTCAGCTTTGTAAGTCAAGTTTATGGAGACAATGGAGCATGCGCATGAGGGGATGTGCGCAATCTGAGTACCTGCTTTTCCCTTCACAAACAGCATTGGGGAAGCCCCATGGCACAGAATTTCCATGGACCCATGATGGTGGGAGTTCAGTGAGACTCAACGTGAGTCCAAGTAAGCTTGCTCTGTCTCCCACTAAGTAAGGGGGGAGCTGACAGCCCCGAGAGGCTACATCCTTTTCATTTGAACCAGTTGCCTTTTGGGGACCCTGAAAACAGCTGTCCGCATGCGGCTCCGCCCAGGGATAGTAATAGGGACGGGAGTGAGAGAGCACCGAGGATTGTCCCTAGGAAACTGAAAACTTATGAGAGTCCTAAACGAATGACTTATAGCCAATGATCCTCCTCAAATAGCAGCACGTTATTCAGGTCAAGATTCTGGAAAACACTCCTCCTTGTAGACAATATAACCAAGTGCAGTCTGATATGTGGACCCGGACTTCTGTGTGGGGATGTACCCCAACTGAGAACTTGTCGTGGGGTTGTATGGGGATCACACTCTGACACACACCAACTCGGCCACCTCCATGTCTGCTTGAAATGTCCTGCGGAGAGCTTTATTACAGAACTTAGGGGTTGGATATATGTAACCTATGAGAAATGTATTCCTGGGGGGTGGGGGAGGGATGATATTTTAGACTTTATTATTCAATTATAACTTACTAAAAAAAATTTCTATTTAACATTCACAAAACTATGGAAGTCTAAAAGACCTTCAAGTTCTTTACCCACATTTATGTAAGTTGGATTTGAGGACATATATGATCCTCAGTGTAAACGTCTGGGCACAAGCAAAATTTCCAGGGAGTATTTCAGACTTGTAAGGTAGTGGACCTGGTGAGACCAAAGTCAAAGTGTCCAACATGAAAGGAGACCCAGCTAATATCTGGGTTACAGATGAAACACGCAGAGCATTCATAACGGTAAATAAATATAAGATATGTTAAAAGGCACATTGGAAAACAGGCTAGGAGAGTAGGGCAGAAGGACCTAGAGGCCCAGAAGAGATGGAGGGAATCTGCTGGGCTGGTTGGGGGGCGGGGCAGTGGACAGACCCTCTTGAAGGTGGACCCACCCCCACTCTCAGAAACCCTCTGTGACTCCACAGTGCTCTATGATGCAGGCCTGGCTATAAAGCCAAGAGTCGGAGCTCTCAGAGCTCAGTTGCTTTAAGCAGCGGTGTTGTTCGGAAAATGGGACTCAGTCTATTTCTGAATAGCCTTCTAGAGTTTTATCTGAGCTTCTGCTCAGAACGTTTATATGGGAACCTCAACATCATTTCCATCTCGGTGTTGAGCTTGTTCCTCCTCTTCTTCATTTTTTTCGTGGGAATTCCATCCATCCCAGCTTTCTGGAAAAATGAACATACCCCAAAGGTAAGGAACCCTGAGTGAGTGAGCCCCCAAAGAGTTCTTCATTGTTGTTGCCATTTCGATTCCCACATTTCTCAATGAGTTTGGCTGAGTCAGAGAGACACTGAAGATGGCACATCTGAGGAGAGAACAGAACATCGCTTCTCTAGGGGAAGAGACCAGGCAGGTCTAGGGGTTCAGGGAGGACTCAGGCTTCCATCTGAATCTCACAGACCATCGGGGTGTGGTGACAGGTTTCTGGCTCCAAACACAGGGACTCCCTAGTCCTGGATCCAGTTATTCAAAGACGTGGGAGTCTCTGTAGGACATCAGAGTTAACCAGCACTTCATCCTGAGTCACACTGCCCTGGCAGGCATCACTTAACCAAGCCTTTGTGTTGGGCTGCTAAGCAGGGAGTGCTGAGCCTCTGAGAGCCTCTGAGTGAGCAGAGGCTGCAGCCTGAGCACCATCAGGTTACTGGGTCCTATCTGATGGGACAGAGATGGACTGTAGGCCTCAGATTATATGCCGACCTTGAGCAGAGGACCTCTGAGTATACCAAGTGTGGACCCCATAAACAAAGTCCTTCTTTTGAGTTTTTACAAAAGGAAAAATTAAAAACATTTTAAAGCTTTAAAAATGGTAAAAGGAACACAAAGTTCTATTAGTTAAAATGTACTTGGTTGGCTCAGGGAGACATTATTCTTAGGTAGTAAATGTCTGAGTTTACTAGGGGGAGGAGGAGAGAAATGAGGCCTAATCACCCATTCATTCCTTTTTGTTCTCAGCATCGGGTCAGAGCCAAGAGGAGAAGGAAAGGTGGGACATGGAAAGGTAAGGTTCTGCCTATTCCACCTGAGCTCCCCAAGGGTGACCCTTCTCTCTCCTTCCCATGAGGTACCAGGTCCATGGTCTCTGTCACTTGGTAGATACAGCCCCTCTCATGAAACAGAGCCCTCAGAGGAGAGGCTCATGGAAAGACTGGACCTGAGATACTGCTCAGATTCCCTGCTCTGCTGCCCCTGGGTAAGAAGCAGTGAGGGACCTGGGCCATGGGTGTTGCCCAGTAGATGTTGAGAGTCAGAAGTTCTGTCCCCTGACTTTGAGAAAGTACTCTGCCTTCAGAATGATCAGAATCATCTTTGTTGTGACCTTGGCCCCTCTGCTTCAGAGTGGTTTTGAGCATCAAACGCAATCCTATCTCATAATAGAGAAACATGGTAATTAACCATAACTTTGCTACCCTTCCCATTGGCTAATCAGTGAGATATGCAAATTAACTGCCAATCAAGATGGCAGCCGGCAGCCAGGCAGCTGAAGGGAACAGGAGGCTTGCTTGCTCCAGTGACGGAGGAAGCCAAGGTTCCCCGCCTGCCACTGCCGGCCTCTGAACTGCTCTCTAAGAAACAATGTTACAATTATAGAAGCTAAACAAACTCAAGAAACCTGCTTTCAGCCAGCCGGGCCTCGGAGCTGGAGCTGAAACAGTGTTTTAATTATAGAACCCAAACAAACCCAGAGACCTGCTTTCAGCAGCCGAGGTGTCAGAGCTGGAGCTGAGCCTCAGAGCTACAGCCGGCTCTCAGCTCCAGTGACAGCCATAAAAGGTAAGTAAATCCCAGAATAAAAAAAAGAAAGAAAGAAAAAAAGGAGAGGTTGGGAGCTTCAGTCGCCCGCCAGCCTCAAAACGGCCCTCAGCCCCCCACCCAGACTGGCCAGGCACCACAGTGGGGACCCCCACCCTGAAGGGGGTGTGACCAACTGCAAACAGCCATCATCGCCTCATCCAGGCTGGCCAGGCACCCAAGCGGGACCCCCACCCTGATCCAGGACACCCTTCAGGGCAAATCAGCCGGCCCCCACCCGTGCACCAGGCCTCCATCCTATATAGTAAAAGGGTAATATGCCTCCCAGCACCGGGATCAGCGGAGCAGCGAGGCCTCCTGAACCCGGGATCAGCAGAGCCGCGAGGCCTCTTGGCCCCTGGAGCAGCGTGACAGGGGGCAGCGCCCAAACCCCCTGATCTGCCCTGCTCTATGTGTGACAGGGGGCGGTGCCCCAACTTCCCTATTGGCCCTACTCAGTGCATCATAGGGGGGAGCTCCCCAACCCCCTGATCTGCCCTGCTCTGTGTGTGATAGGGGGTGGGGCCACAACCTCCCTATCAGCCCTGCTCTGTGTGTGACAGGGGGCGGCGCCCCAACCCCCTGACCCGCCCTGCTCTGTGTGTGACAGGGGGCAGCGCCCCAACCCCCTGATTGGCCCTGCTCTGTGCGTGACGGAGCGGCGCCCCAATCCCCCAATCAACCCTACCCAGAGCATGACTGGGGGTGGCATCACAACCTCCCGATCCGCCCTGCTCTGTGCATGACAGGGGTTGCGCCCCAACTCCCCAATCGGCCCTGCTCTTAGCCCGACCAGGGGCTGCACCTAGGGATTGGGCCTGCCCTTTGCCACCAGGGAGCGGGCCTAAGCCATCAGGTCGTTATCTCCTGAGGGGTCCCAGACTGTGAGAGGGCACAAGTGGGGGTGAGGGACACCCCCCTCCCACGCCAGTGCACAAATTTTTGTGTACCGGGCCTCTAGTAATACATATAAAAGTACTTTATCAATTAAGCAACATCCACATGGGGGGGGGGCACCTTATTAATATTATCATTGACCATTTGATTTCATTTACTAATTCTTGAGGGTTTCACAGTCTATTATCCCAATGGTCTCCCATAAAGGGACCCCTGTGTAATGCCTATGTGTGTACCTTCATTACATGTAACTCACTCCCCTGGTTCCCAGGTTCGAGATATCACAGCGAGGACGAAGACAGGGAGCTGATTTCTTTCCTGAAAAGGTGACTAGTCTTTCCCCATTTTCCCTGGTCTCTCTATAACATGTTCTGTGCAATTCCAGGGATTCAATGGAGCCTTCCCTAGTCATGGTAAAGGTTGCCATAGGAGGGGGAATGTGAGTGAATGCTTGGGATGAGTGCAACTGAGTGCATTATGAAGTCATAGATGTGGAGTAAGAAGGGGCAGCAGGCTTCAGGTGGCCCCACCCTCACCAGGACCTCCTTTCCTTGTTCTGGTCCTGGCTGCATCTTTTTACCTCCTGTCTCCTGCAGCACCCTGGGACAGAATTATGACATCACCCGCGTTCGTCGACTTTTATGTCCAGACTCCTCCTGTGAGGTGTGTAACAATGCAGCCAGTGAAATCAATGGGCTTTGCTTAAGGGCTTTGGCAGCTTCTACTCCATCTGGGTCTCCTGTGGCCTCCACAGCTCCTGTGACAGCTTCTATGACTGAGACATCATTCAATCAGTCCTCTGCTTTCTCAGGAGTCCCTCCAGGAGAACTCATACCAACTCCACTGCCTGAACCTTCCCAACCATCTCCCTCCATTCTCCCCTCTAACTCAATGACAACCTTGGGTAATTTTCTGTCACCCTCACCACCGGGTCAAACTGTGCCTCCACAGCCAGTGCACCATTCCTCACCTCAACCCAAAGACTTGTGCTCTTCGACCTTGACCCAATATGATTCACATCAAGGGTTTCTTGCTCTGGGTTCTACAAAGATCTCTTTTGGGGCAGACCCTGAAGCCAAACTTATAGATCCTAGTCATCTCTTATTTCTCAGCCCTGATGAGCATGACTCAGCACAGGAGTACATATATCCTAAGACCTGGGAAGACAACATAAAGAAAAATCTTGCCCAGCTATTCTGGGGTCTCCCAACTCTGCATAGCGAGTCCTTGTCCTCTGCTATCCATGCCTCAGGTGAATATTCCATCTTCTTCAATAGCATCTCAAATTCCTTCACAGACCAAGAATCCCCAGGACTTTCTGATTTACAATCTCCATCCTTGGCAGAGGTCCAACCTCAACCCTTGCCTCAAACCCTGCCTCAGTCCCAGCACTTACATCTCACTCAGATCCAAACCCAGGCCCACCTTCAATCCCCACTCCCAATCCTACCATCCAGTCCCATTACCCAGAATAAGGTCTGTGAAATGAATGTCCACATACCCAGTAATGAATCAGAATGCCACACCTCATCTGAAACGGAACACCTGGAATGCAATGTGTTGCTGAAAGAACAGGAAAGTTTGTGGGGTTTAAGCTCTGTGGCTCAAAGTTCTAAGGCCCATCTTGCAATCTCCATCGAGCCTGTAGAGTTTCCTCTTAGCAGTGAGTTTCGAGATAAATTTGAGCATCACCTTAGAAAGAGGCTCATCCAACACCACCAGGGCCAGCCCTGCATGATCAATGGGTCTCTGTCACTAATGAGGCCTCTGAGCAATTGCTCAGGCATACTTGAGTCAAAGAGCAGTTCTGGCCTCTCACGGATCTCTGTGGAGAAGGACCAGAGTAGTGAAAACCCAAATGTTGGATTGAGCCAACCAGGAAGCTTCTATGAGAGGAGCTCAGAAATGTTTCAAATAGAGGAGAATGAGGGGAAGGATGAGGGACACAGCCAAGGGAGTGATCCAAGAGTTCATCTGCTGAGCGATTCAAAGACCTCCTCACATAAACCCGTTGATATCCAAGGCATACTCGTAGAGGAAATCCAAAAAATTTTGAAAGCCAAACTGCCTCTTACAAACACCATTAGTGGCAAAAAAAGTCAGATACGTTCTCTGATAGCCCACATCCAACCCCCGAAGCTGCCTGCAAGGCGAGCAGGGACCCCACAGGAGACAAATAATAACGGTGTGAATTCTAATGACCGAGGAGAAATACGACAGGGCGCAAATAGGGAGAAATCAGAACCTGCTTCCAGGCCCAGCATGTCTAGGGAGATAGTCAGGGCTGAGAGGCTCAAAGCTCTTCAACCTAGTGGCGTCTTGACAACCAGCAAGCCAGGAATCTCCCAAAAGATAGAGAGAGACACCACTGTGACCACTGAAAACCAACCATCTAAAATATCAGATCTAGCTCCTACCTTATCAGAACTTAGAAAGCAACTAATTGCTGAGATGAACTTGAAGTTGGAGAGCAGGAAGCAGAGCCAGGCCCAAGGCCAACCCCTGGACATGTCCAGTGACTCGGACATCTTGACTTACAAAGCCCCCCTGACTCCTGATAAGTGTGTGTCCAGTGTGGACACGGAGGTTCACCAGGTGCTGCATGTCCAATCGGAGGACAGCGGAGTCAGTCTGGAGAAGCAGCAGGAACCATGGCTTCCTAAGCAGGCATTAAGGTCCTGCCAGGATCAGAATTCCCCACCAGCTGTAAAGAAAGATATCGTGTGCCCTCCCCCAGAGCCTACAGGCCCCAAATCTGAGGAGTTTGGTGCAGGAGATGCACGACTGAGAATTTCCCGACCTGGAGGGAGGAGATTTCCTTCTCGGGACCCGGCTTCAGATGACGTGCTTGGGAGCAAGTCTTTCCACAGCCTAACACAGACGGCTCCTTCTGATAGCCTTTTGCTACATCCAATGAAGAGCCTTTTTCAAAGGCTTTGTCCTTCAATCAAATGTAGAATGGAAGAAACCACCCAGGAAATGGGAAGGCACATATCATCTGCACAGAGTAGAGGCCCACTTCAAAGCAGAGCTCCCTTTACTGGAACCACCCAAGTTGATAGACACCGGCCTGCAGTAGTTACCACCTGCCCCCAAGAGCCCCTTCCCTCCGCAGCGCAGTCGGGGAAGCCCGTGCAGAAGGGAGCAGTGCAGGCCCAGGCAGAGCCAGCGCAGAGGCGTCATTTCCAGCGCAGGGCTCCCTCCTATGACCTGACAAATGCCGTGCCCGGCCGCCACACAGCTATCTTGGCTGGCCAGGGCTCTACCAATACTAGACATACCAGAAACGAGGACAGACCCCCCCAAAACGCTGTGGTATCAAAGGGGCAGCAAATATGCCAGAAGCACCCTCAATCTGTGCCCCTCAGGCGGACTCTGCCCCATCCAAGCCCCAACTGCAGGCCTCAACCTGCCAACGGGACTCCTGCTGTTCTCACCACTGCTGGAGGCGCTGCCTTCAGAGACCAGCCTCCACGATTTAGACACACAATGCTTCTCTATAATTTCCAGGGGCAAACATTTCCCACCCCCAAGTAATTCCCTCCTTGTGGGGAATATTGACTTGCCTAATAAATGTGTCTGTAATAACAGTGATGTCTTCTCCGTGTCCTGAGTTGGGGGCAAGGGTTTCTCAGGGCTTGTGCTTAAGAAAAGAAAGGAGTAAGTTCAGCTCCTACTGATTGCTTCCTTTGGCTTCCAAAAGTGACCGTTTCCTGGAGCTCTTGTTGAGAACTAGATACCATGTGCCCTCCCCCTAAGCCCACTTCCTCCCTGATGAGGTTTGAGGAGATGGGCTCTGTCTCCTTCCTCATAGCTTAGCCTGAAGGAACATGGAGAGCAGCCCACCCCTTTCCCTTCAGGGAATGCTGTATGTCCTGGAAGGCAGCCGGGAAGACAGGCCTTCCACATCTGAAGAAGATCAAGGACGGGTATATTTTTCAGAAAGTGTTAGTGAAGAAGAGACAGTGGCTTAATCATTATTTAGAAGTCAGTGATCAGAGGGTCCCACAGGTGGGTGAACCCTGAATAGGAGTGTTTGGGGGGTATTTTTTTCCCCTGACAAATGTGCACACACACCCACCCTTTCTACAGTGGTCTAGAGGGAAGGCAAAGCCACTTGTACAGACTGAAACACAAAAATGGAATGAGCGTCCTCATGAGCACTTCAGGTAGCTTTTCCAGTAAACCTTGTGAATCCTGAGTGTAAATAGAAAAAACCAAACCAAACAAAAACCAAACAGAGCCCCCTTTCACTACCACACTAGCATCTTCTTGTCTAGAGTTATGCCATTGGCCATGCAATGTCTGAAGCTAGAGATCAGAGAAAAAAATGCAGAACAAAAAGGAACTAAAGGTGGAATGGGGCCCAAGGCAGGGGCCGTGAAGAGGTGAGCAGGCAGCGGAGGGTTGTAACAGCCAGGTGGACAAGCGGCCAATAACGCACCCTCCCAGTTCCTACACCATCTCATCTTGGGGTCCTGTACTGCCGCTCCAGTGCAGTCACTGCCACACTGCAGACCTTATTACCAGGAACATCTCTGCCTCAGGAATCATACAGTCTGACCTTTGACCCTTTGGCCTCATCCCCTATCCTTCCAGCATCGATGCCCATAGTTCACATTTTTCAGTTCCAGGTCATTCATTTATCCACTCACTCCCTGTCAATCCACAAAGCTCTTGGCTTCCTCCCTTACTAAGGTAGACTTGATGGTCCATCTAGTGACTAACATTTAAAAAGCTCCACGACAATGGGCCCCCCTTCCAGTTCCCTTTAACCCTTCCTATAAATTTCAACTCTGTGTTTTTCTAGAAATGGCTTCCTATAAGTAACTGACCACTACTGGATTAGATCTAACAATGGGTTCTACTGGTTCCATGGAACTATCTGGAACTCATTCATTCTACAGATAATGCTCTGATGCTTACTAACATGTGAACAAAACAAATGGAACTCAGTTCCCTCTTTCCTTTGTCTATTCTCTCTACAAAGCTCCTCAAATCCATGGCAAATCTCACTTTCCTCAAACTGAGGGCATCACCACTTGTCCAACAGATGTGCTGGACCACTGTTCAGAGAGGAGCAAGAAGCCATGAGATGGGGACTTTTCAACAAAATATTAAAAACAACATCAGTGTGTTTTCAAATATTTAGAAGAATTTTTCCTGTTATGCATGCAAATGACTTAAATGCAGATCAGATACACTTGTTTCTCTCTTTCTTTCCAAAAATGCCATTAAAAGTAAAATATTAGGTGAAAAGATGCACAATATCACTAGCCATCAGAAAAAAAAGGCAAATCACAAGCACTGTGAGATAACAACAGACTCACATACAGAAAGGCTAGCAGTCTCGCTGAGAATGTCGAGAAGGCAGAACCCTCACACATAGCTGGCGGGAATGAAAAATGGTACAGCCACTTTGACAAAGAGTCTGGCCCGTCCTCAAAATGTCAAACAGGGTTTCCATATGACCCAGCAATCCACCTCTAAGTACACACTCATGAGAAATGAAAACACATGTCCACACCAAACTTGTAAATACATGCTCACAGCAGTAGCATCCAGTATTCATAATACTCAAAGGGTGGAAACAAACCACATGACCATCAGCTGATGAATGGTAAATAAAATGCAGTATATCCATGCAATGTCATATCTTTTGGCAATAAAAACTATGAATACATGCTATAACATGGATGAACCCTGAAAGCATTATGCTAAGTGAATAAAACCAGTCACAAAGGATCACATGTGATTCCATTCATATGAAATGTTCAAAACAGACAAAACTAGAGGAATATAAAATACATTAGTGGTTGCTTAGGGCTGGGGGTGGGGGAAGAAAGGGGAGGAGAGATGACAACTAAAGATTGTAAGTTTTCTTTTCGAAGTCATGAAAATGTTTTAAAATTGACTGTGGGGATGTACATATCTGAAAATACTAAAATCATAAAATTAGACACTTTAAATGGGTGAATTGTATGGTATGCGAACTATATGTAAACAAAGGATTGAAAGAGAGTAAGTACTTGAGAAGGACAAATAGGGGAAAGGATAAGACAAAAGATGTCAACACATTTCCGGACTCAGAGAGGGAATGCAGGCAAGAAATGTAAGGAAATGACACGGCTTCATTTCAGCAGTTTATAATCCAAAAACAGGAGCTGCAGTGGTTGTAACTATTCAAGGATTAGCTGGCATGGGGAGAGGTAGTAAATACATATACAACATCAACAAAAACTACATTATTTAAAAAACTATAGAGATGCCAATAGGAACTTCAGTAAAAACTTAGTAGGTTTTGGAAAACAATCATTAATGTTTAATAGAAGGAAACATCAGTGTGAGTAAAACAAACAAACAAAAAACCACACACACACACACAGCCCAAAATGTACTGCTAAATATAATCACAATCGTGCTCAGAAGTTATGTTAAAGAGAAGCCCACTCCAGAATCAAAATGTGTTTGGTCCTGTGTTGTGGACTGTGTTGTTACAATTGCTAATGTAAACTAAAGAATTTAAAATGTTGTGGAAAGAGAAGGAAGTTGGCAGAAGAAAGAGGGATCAGCAGGGCTAGATACTGTATTGGTGAAGGGAACTGGATGCGGTGGTTCTCAACCTGTGGGTCGCAACCATGGGAAAACACACATAGCATACCAGATATTTACATTATGATTCATAACACTAGCAAAAGTACAGTTATGTAATGGGGGGGATGAGGACACATTTGTAATACATTAACTAATAATAATAATAAAAAAGTACAGTTATGAAGTAGCAACGAAAATAATTTTATGGTTGGGGGGTCACCACAACATGAGGAACTGTACTAAAGGGTTGCGGGGTTAGAAAAGTTGAGAACCACTGAGAGAGGCTAGCTAGGCTATTAGGGGCCTATAGCCTTAAAGGGATTTTGCCAGTAAAAAGATTACTAAAGAATGTAGAGATGTTTGCCATTGGTCCATGGGTGTGCCATGGCCTCATCGCCCTCTCTGTCTTGCTTTCTGTTCATTGGTACAGTCTGATCTGCTCCCCCATGCTTTTATAAAATTTCGCTTTTATAAAATTTCACTTTTCAAACTGAGGACATCTCCACTTGCAGATGAGAACTGCTGGGACTCTCATGATGAAAAAATTTTTGCTCAGACAAGACAACACTTCCCATCCTCCTGGTAACTTTGCAGGGCACTTTGTTCTATTAGTTTTTTATTTTTCTTCTGAGGAAAAGTATCTGTGACCATGAATTGGAAGAATTAACATCAACATCATTAAAATGTCTATACTACCCAAAGAAGTCTATAGAATCAACACAATCCCTTTTAAAATACCAATGGCATATTTCATAAATCTAGAAAAAATATTCCAAAAATTATATGGCACCAGAAAAGACCCCAAATAGCCTCAGCAATCTTTAAAAAGAAGAAAAAAGTTGGAGGGAGCACAATACTGGATATCAGACTATACCACAAAGCCATTATCGTCAAAACAGCCTGGTACTGGCATAGAAACAGACATATAGATCAATGGAACAGAACAGAGGGCCCAAAATTTCTCAAAACCACCATCACTGCAACTGTGTTTGGTGATGGATTATTGCAGACCAATTAATTTTGTACACTGTTGGACAGAATAGTTAAGAACATAAAGAAATGAGAAAATATTTCCTTTAAAGACCTTTGCATGGTTAAAATTTATCCCATCTATAAATAAAGATCTCCAGAAAACACATTTTGGTAGAGTATTCCCACCTCCCACTCTGCATATATCATGTGCTTTTCCCCTTCTTCTACCCCAGCAGATATGTTAGCTGAACACATGATCTCTTAGCTAAAGACCCCAGTCTGAGGTTCCCAACCTCCTTTCCATTTCAATATTACACATGGTGTAAGGTCTTGAAAACAAGATGAGCGAGCGATGTAAGTTAATAGAATGGTCCTTAAAAGAAATGGACCTAGGCATACATTCTCTTTTCCGTGTTCCACTGGCCAGAATAAAGATGTGTGGTAAGCCATCTGATTCTCCACTTTTGGCTGAAGATAACACCTTGGGAGGGCACAAGTGTAAGAGAGAAGGACGGTGCCTCACCAACTCCATTGTCACCAAATATGCTGCTCTGAAGGAGAGAAAAATGAAGTAAATAAAACTCTCTCTTGTTTAAGCCAATTTTTTAAAGCAGTCTAGTCTGAATTCTAAATAATATATTAAAACTAATCCTTACAACTCTAAAAGTAATAAAAGTCCCAATATTGAAGTTTGGGACAGTTTCTCAGTGGTTAGAGCGTTGGTCAGTGCACTGAAGGGCATGTCCCTGGGTTGCAGGTTCCACCCCAGGACCCTGTCAAGGAGTGTGCGGGAGGCAACCAATGAATGTGTTTCTTTCACATCTCTCTCTCTCTCTCTCTCTCTCTCTCTCTATATATATATATATATATATATATATATATATATATATATATATATATATATATATCTCCTATCTAATAAAAGAGAAACATGGTAATTAGCCATACCTCCCCTACCCTTCCCATTGGCTAATCAGGGCTATATGCAAATTAACTGCCACCCTAGATGGCGGCTGGCAGCCAGGCAGCTTGAAGGGAACATGAGGCTTGCTTGCTTCAGTGACGGAGGAAGCCAAGGTTCCCCGCCTGCCGCTGCTGGCCTAGAGCTTGCAGTTTGAAACATTTTTACAAATATAGAAGCTGAACAAAACTCCAGAAACCTGATTTCAGCCAACCGGGATCTCAGAGCTGGAGTTGAAACAGTGTTCTTATTATAGAACCCAAACAACCCAGATACCTACTTTCAACAGCAGAGGCCTCAGAATTGGAGCCAAGCTTCGGTACTAAAGCTGGCCCAGAATAAAAAAGAAAAAGAAAAAAATGAACAGTTGGGAGCTTCAGTCACCCGCCAGCCTGAAAACAGACCTCAGCTCCTAATCCAGACTGGCCAGGCACCCCAGTGGGGACACCCACCCTGATCCAGGACACCCTTCAGGGCAAACCCACCGGCCCCCACCCATGCACCAGGCCTCTATCCTATATAGTAAAAGGGTAATCTGCCTCCCAGCACCAGGATCAGCGGACCCGCAAGGCCTTCCAGCACTGGGATCAGCGTGACAGGGGGCAGCACCCAAACCCCCTGATCATCCTGCGGCTCTGTGTGTGACAGGAGGCGGGGCCACAACCTCCCTATCCGCCCTGCTTGGTTTGTGACAGTGGAAGGCACCTCAACCCCTTGATCAGCCCTGCTCTTTTCCTGACAGGGGAAAGCGCTCCAACCCCCTGATCTGCCCTGCTCTGTGCCTGATAGGGGGAGCTCCCCAACCCCTGATAGCCCTGCGGCTCTGAGTGTGACAGGGTGCGGCGCCCCAACCCCCTCACCCCACGGGCCCTGCTCTGTGTGTGACAGGGTAGAGCCATAACCTCCCCATCGGCCCTGCCCTGAGTGTGAGAGTGGCGGCGCCCCAACCCCCTGATTGGCCCTTCTCTGTGGGTGATAGAGGGTGGCGCCCCAACCCCCTGATCAGCCCTGCTCTGTGCCTGATAGGAAGCTCCCCAACCCCCTGATAGCCCTGAGGCTCTGTGTGTAACAGGGTGCGGCGCCCCAACCCCCTGATCATCCCTGCTCTGTGGGTGATAGAGGGCAGCACCCCAACCCCCCCCACGGGCCCTGCTCTGTGTGTGACTGGGTAGAGACATAACCTCCCCATCGGCCCTGCCCTGAGTGTGACATTGGCAGCTCCCCAACCCCCTGATCAGCCTTGCTCTGTGTGTGACAGGGGGCAGTGCCCCAACTCACCTATTGGCCCTACTCTGTGAGTGACAGGGGGGAGCTCCTCAACCCCCTGATTGGCCCTGCTCTGTGTGTGACAGGGGGAGCTCCCCAACGCCCTGACTGACCCTGCTCTGTGTGTGACAGGGTACGGAGCCCCAACCCCCCTGATGGGCCCTGCTCTGTGAGTGGCAGGAGGCAGCGCCCCAACCCCCTGATTGGCCCTGCTCTGTGCGTGACAGGGGGTGGCGCTGCAACCTCCCCATTGACCCTGCCTTGAGTGTGACAGGGGGCGGTGCCCCAACCCCCCAATCGGCCCTACCCTGAGCGTGACTGAGGGTGGCATTGCCACCTCCCAATCCGCCCTGCTCTGTGCATGACATGGGGCGGTGCCCCAACTCCCCAATCAGCCCTACTCTGAGCCTGACCAGGGGCTGCACCTTGGGATTGGGCCTGCCCTCTGCCACCCGGGAGCAGGCCTAAGCCAGCAGGTCGTTATCTCCTGAGGGGTTCCAGACTGGGAGAGGGCACAGGCCGACCTGAGGGACCCCCCCTCCCCCCCCCCGAGTGCACAAATTTTTGTGTACCTGTCCTCTAGTATCCTATCTAATAAAAGAGAAACATAGTAATTGGCGTACGACCGCTACCCTTACCATTGGCTAATCAGGGTGATATGCAAATTAACTGCCAGCCAAGATGGCGACCAGCAACCAGGCAGCTTAAACTGAACATGAGGCTTGCTTGCTTCAGTGACGGAGGACTCCAACGTTCCCCACCTGCCTTGCCAGCCTCTGAGCCTGCAGTTTAAACATTGTAACAAATATAGAAGCTAAACAAAACCCCAGAAACCTGCTTTCAGCGAGCCAGGATCTCAGAGCTGGAGGTGATACAGAGTTTCGATTATAGAACCTAAACAAACCAGATACCTACTTTCAGCACCTGAGGCCTCAGAACTGGAGCAAAGCCTCAGAGCTAAAGCTGGCCCAGAATAAAAAAGAAAAAAGGAGCGGTTGGGAGCTTCAGTCCCAGCCTGAAAACAGCCCTCAGCCCCTCACCCAGACTGGCCAGGCACCCCAGTGGGGATCCCCACCCTGAAGGGTGTGTGACCAGCTGCAAACAGCCATCATCCCCTCATCCAGGCTGGCCAGGCATCCCAGTGGGGACCCCCACCCTGATCCAGGACACCCTTCAGGGCAAACCAGCCAGCCCCCAACCATGCACCAGGCCTCTATTCTATATAGTAAAAGGGTAATATGCCTCCCAGCACCTGGATCAGTGGAGCCGCGAGGCCTCCCCGCACCGGGATCAGTGTGACGGGGCAGCGCCCAAACCCCCTGATCGCCCTGCGGCTCTGTGTGTGACAGGGTGCGGTGCCCCAACCCCCCACCCGACGGGCCCTGCTCTGTGTGTGACAGGGTAGAGCCATAACCTCCCCATCGGCCCTGCCCTGAGTGTGAGAGTGGCGGCACCCCAACCCCCTGATCGGCCCTGCTCTGTGGGTGATAGAGGGCAGCGCCCCAACCCCCTTATCCGCCCTGCTCTGTGCATGACAGGAGGGAGCTCCCCAACCCCCTGATCGGCCCTGCTCTGTGAGTGACAGGGGGCAGTGCCCCAACCCCCTGATTGGCCCTGCTCTGTGTGTGACAGGTTGTGGCGCCGCAACCTCCCCATTGACCCTGCCTTGAGTGTGATGGGGGCGGTGCCCCAACCCCCCAATCGGCCCTACCCTGAGCGTGACTAGGGTGGCATCGCAACCTCCCAATCTGCCCTGCTGTGTGCATGACGGGGCGGCACCCCAACCCCCCAATTGTCCCTGCTCTGAGCCGGACCAGGGGCTGCACCTAGGGATTAGGCCTGCCTTCTGCCACCCGGGAGCAGGCCTAAGCCAGCCAGTCGTTATCTCCCAAGGGGTCCCAGACTGCGAGAGGGCACAGGCCAGGCTGAGGGACCCTCCCTCCCCCCGTGAGTGCACAAATTTTTGTGCACCGGGCCTCTAGTGTGTGTGTGTATATATATATATATATATATATATATACACACACACACACACACACACACAGAGACACACACACTCACACACACACACACACACACACACGAGGGGCCCAGTGCATGAATATTCGTGCACTGGGGGTGGGTCTCTATGCCTGACCTGCACCATCTCCAATCTGGGAGCACTCAGGCGAGCTCTCTCCAATCCAGGCGTTTCTGTATGTCTTTGCAATCATATGAGTGAATTGTCTAAGGCCCCCAACCCAGTTTGGTTTATTGCTCACAGAATAATAGAGACATTTTTTTTTCTTTGCTTCATTGGTGGAGATTTCCTCGAAGTTTTAGGTTATCTTCCCTTTAATATTTCCTAGACACTCTGATTTTACTTATGTCTCTCACCTTTGTTTCTCCACTGCAACAGTAACTTGCTCCAGGCTCACTTTGCTAGTGTCTAGGACAGGGGTGGGCAAACTTTTTGATTCAAAGGCCACAGTGGGTTCTTAAACTGGACCAGAGGGCCGGAACAAAAGCATGGATGGAGTGTTTGTGTGAACTAATATAAATTCAAAGTAAACATCATACATAAAAAGGTACAGTCTTTTTTTTTTTTTTTAGTTTTATTCATTTCAAACGGGCTGGATCCAGCCTGCGGGCCGTAGTTTGCCCACAGCTGGTCTAGGAGATCCGTTTGCCACCAGAACTAGAATTCCCTGCATTCCTGGTGCTCCCTGCACTCTGGGCTTCCACTTCCGGTCCAGGGGCTGCCACCAGAACTACTATACCCAGAATTCCTGGTGCTCCCAGAGCAGTTTTTCTGCTGTCCCACTCCACCATCTTTGGGTTAGTTTCCATACTCACTCCTGATTGGCTGGTGAGCATAGCAGAGGGATGGTCAATTTACATTTCTCTTTCATTATATAGGATATACACACTAGAGGCCTGGTGCATGAAGTTTATGCACGGTGGGGGGGGGGGCCTCAGCCCAGCTTGCACCCTCTCCAATCTGGGACCCCTCAGGGGATGTCTGACTGCCAGTTTAGGCCCGATTCCACAGGGATGGGGCCTAAACTGGCAGTCAGACATCCCTCTTGCAATCCAGGACCGCTGGCTCTTAACCACTCACCTGCCTGCCTGCCTGCCTGCCGGTCACCCCTAACTGCTCTCCCTTGCCAGCCTGATCCCCCTAACTTCTCTCCCCTACTGGCCTGATTGCCCTAACTGCTCTCCCCTGCCAGCCTGGTCGTCCTAACTTCTTTCCCCTGCAAGCCTGATCCCCATAACTACTCCCCCCTGCCAGCCTGATCCCCCTAACTGCTCTCCCCTGCCAGCCTGATCGCCCCTAACCACCTCTGCCTCGGACCCCGCCACTGTGGCTTTGTCCGGAAGGACTTCTGGAAGGATTTTCAGAAGGTGTCTGGTCTAATTAGCATTATTACCCTTTTATTAGTATACACACACACACACACGCACACACACACATATGTCTCTGTCATAGAGAGACATATCATACATAGATATATAAAGATACAGATACAGATATATGTTAGGTCTTTGATTGCATGGGGGCAGAGTGAGAGTAAGCAGGAATAATGAATGAAAATAAAAATCAATCTATTCTACTGTTCAGCAAGTTTAGTTAATATAACTATCAATTTTACTTTTTAAGTAAGAATTATATTGAGCAGCAGACAGTAGAGAGGTGAGGGAAAATGGTTAGGAATTAAGAGTCCAGTTGCCTTCATGATAATAATATTGATAATAATACTGGTACCTCTCATTTAATTAAATAAGTGCTAATTGTGTGTCAGAGAGCAGACAACGCATTTTGTGTGTATTTGTTTATTTAACCTCACTACAAAATTATGACATAGGAATTTCCATTTCATAGATGAGGAAACAGGCTTAGAAGGCTATTAACCTGCTAGTGTTGGTGGAATTAGGATTCAAAACCCATCAGTCCTACCCCAGAGATTTTATGCTTAACTACTATGCTCTCATTTGTTTACCCATTCAATTACTCCACAAATATATCCTTAAATACCTGCTCTGTATCTTACATTAAATATTGGGCAATTAGATAAAGACACTCTTCATGTATTGAGCTCTCCATCTTTGGGGAGATAGCCATAAAAAAAAATAAGTGCAGTGTGGTGACATATGTTCTAGAACTGAGTTATGGAAGAGTGCCAAAGGCCCAAATAAAGCGATCCCTACTTACCCTAGGGAAGAGGAGATGAAGAGAGTTCAAAGGCACAAAATTAGCATCCAGAATACCTTTCTTTTGCATCAAAATCAACAGACATGTTCTAAAGATGATATGTCTACAAAAACAAATAAAACAAACACTTGTTTTCATGGTTGGTTTCTCTTAAGATTCCGTTTTTAAATTTTATAAGAGACCCCTTTTTAAGGTAAAGAAAAATTTATCTTATCTCCAAATTTCTCTTGTTTCGTCTTATAGGCCCTCTTCCCCTATTTTTCAATACTTTTCTAATGAAATTCCTGTCGTTCAGTTTAGTCTCTGCTCAGCTTAACCTTCACTCTGCTACCAAGGTGAACTTTCTAATATGAAAATATGACCATAGCATGTCCCTACTAAATATCCTTGATGGTTCTCTTGACTCTTACAAAAGCGTGCAATTTGGTGCTCCAACTGCACTCCCTCCATGTTCCACCTTCATGACATTAACATCTATTTATTTAGTGATGACCTGTTTCAGGCAGTTTAAATAGCCCATCTCTAATTTTCACAGAAACCTTGGAATGTAGGAGATTTTATCTCCATTTATAAATGAGGGAATCGAGCCCTGCCTGGTGGGGCTCAGTTGGTTGAGCATTGTCCAGTGTAGCTAAAGATTGCTGGTTCAATTCCTAGTTCAATGCCCAGGTTGCAGGTTCAGTTTCTGGTTGGGGTGCTATGGGAGGCAACTGATCAATGTTTCTCTTTCTCTCTCCCTTCCTCTCTCTCTGAAAAACAAAAACCAAAACAAAAGGTAAAAACAAAAAAACAAATGAGAGAATAGAAGATCAGAGCAATTGATTGACTCACTTAAGTTCATGCCAATAATAGATGGCAGAATGGCAACCAACACTGTTGTCTTCTCCACTAGACAAATGGGTACTTTAAGACAAAAAAAAGTCCTTCTTTTTCATCTCTGTATTACCAACTGTCAACATAATGCCTGACTGTGAATGGATGAATGAATGAATATATGTTTTCAGTTCTGCAACATAAAAAATTTGGTTCTCAGTTCCACATCCCTTCCATCTTGTTCTCTGAATGACTGTATTTCACAGATTTCCTCAAATGCCATTACAAAATAAAAACAGCCTCAGATTTATTTCCTCACTGAGTTCCAAGAAGGGATTCACAATCTACCTGGACTCCTCTTACCCACAGGAGAAAGCCAAAGTATGCATCATCATTCCAGTCCCTCGTTTTTTACTGTTTTCAAAGTGCTGCCAAAATCTCTGAGATGCCAATGTTGTGTGGAACTAGTCCATCTCAATCCATATCCCACCTATCATTTGGTTGTATGACTTGTGTGGAAACATGGCTAAATGTGTGGATGCTTAGTTGGAATGTATAGGATAAATTAGAAAAGGAAGATGTTGCAATTGTCCTGGTGGGATATATAGTACTGCCCATCTTAAAAGGCTTTTAGAAGAATGGATTAGTTAATATATGTAGAATGCTCAGAACAGTAACTAGTACGCAGTAAGTAACCCAACTGGGTTGACTATTACTAATATAATTTTATCTTATCCTTGTGTCCATGTTGAGATAGGTAATATAAATATTATTATTTCAGTTTTACTGATAGGGACAGAGAAGAGAGAATAATCATGTTCCAAAGTTCATAGAATTCTAATAACTAGAAATCCACCTCTATGAGGCCTTGAGCACATGATACTCAGGAATAAAAGGGGTACATTCAACATTAAAAGTATCGCTGTCCTGTTGGTAATGAAGACCCAAATGGGAACACCTCAGTAAGGTCCTGAATTAGGGTATTAGAGCTTTGTCAATTGCACTCCCACTCTATTCATTGAGTTTCAGCCTGAGGATCAAATGAATAAGAGAGTTTTTGGAAAAGGAATTTATACTATAAGTGGTTGCTGCTAATAAGAAAATAATTTTAAATATGTAGACAGAGGTCACTATATGTCAGTCCCCCTTCCCTGACTAATGCTATACACTAAGCACTTTATACAACTGACTCATTTAATCCAATTTTACAGATAAGGAAGTTGAGAGGCTATAGCTCAGTATAAGTAAAATAGGACTCAAACCTGTCAGACTTGCAAGCCTATGCCTCCAAATAATCATAGAAACACCCTAGCATCCATGTTCAAGCATGAAGAACTGAGAAGCACTGTCTTCACATTTTTCCTTTTAAGGATTCTATTAAATGATAGGCCTTTTTTTGGTATCGGACTATATGCTATGCCCTGCTTGATCTCACTGGCAATACTCATGCTGCAATAGATTTTTCAGATGCCTTAATAGAAGGCTGCCACTTTTTGCTAATTCCCAAACTAATAAAAATATTCAAAAGGAAATCAGAAGGTCATTTAAAGAAAGAACATGATACAATGTGCCATTATGCCATCAAAGACATTCTCTACATTGATGATGGGAACTGCCCATACAAACAGAATAATATGTGTGGTCAAAATTTAGGAAGATCTAGATGATTTTGTCACCCATTAATATATCCTGAAAATCAAACTTTTCAGCAATAATTATGGAGATGCAGAGCATTTGCTAATGGTTAAAGGCCTTCCAGGGGCTAGGGACAAAGGACCAATCACCCCAGTTGCTCAGTAATCCTTTAGCAATAAGTGCTCACGTCCAGATTCATTTTGTACTGATAGATTATCCTTAGGGGATAGAAGGATAAAAGTTCTCACAAAGAACACATGAAGATTTTTTAACTGGTAGGCAAAAGTGCAATATATGCCCGGAAATATTAATGTATGCTACTACACACTAACCTTCATTATCAGATACTCACCATTTCAAGTTTGAAGTTGCCTCTAAAGACAAATTATCAAATCTCCATTTCTTTCCTCCTACCCACTCTGTCCACCACCAATAAAAATTGAATCTATTTTCTATATAGTATTCTTTACATGAAGTTTTCCACCCTCTGTAGTCCCACTGCAGTAACCAACATTTGATACTTGAAGGCAACAGGTAGGTAAGAAAAAACTGGTATTTCATCTTGAGACTTTTGAATAAGAAATAGGAACTCAAATGTACCCTAGGGATTCTACTGGCAGCAATGCTCATGCATTTAATAGACAGACAAGCATCCTCTCAAACCAATACTGTGCCTTTTCTTTCCTCTGTGTTTTTTGTCCACCCATCCTAACCCTACCTATCAATCGTGGTTCACTCTTAACCTCCAAAAAGCTTCCCTTAGGCTCCAAGAAGCTTTTAATGATTATCCCAAACCCACTATATGCCTTCTCTGAACTTCTATAATATTTCAAGTCCAATCTTCCAAAAAAGTATTACATTTCTTTTTTAGATTAAAAATTATTTATTTTATGTTTAATAAAGTCTTATCTTTTTCTTTCATCCTTCCCTTGTAACCCTCAGTATGTAGGTAGCAGCATACAGATCTAAGAGAATGTTCAACACAACTTAAAGTTGGAAATAGCAATTTGATGGGGAAAGACCCGTTCAATAACCTCACCTAAGAACCTTCATAGCACCTGTCAACATAAGAAACATTTATACCTGTGAAGAATTTTCGTGAGTTTATTTGAGCCAAAACTATCAACAACTGCTTATTATGATTGGAATAATTGAAATCTGGAATACTGTCCATAATAATTGTGTTGAATTATTTAATAACAAGGGCATACAAGATTACAACTACTTCTTCCTCAGCCTTCTAGAAACAAATTACTCAGAGTAGGATTCAATGATAGTATGAATGAAGCATATCTGAGAGTCTGGCCTAATTTTATCTTTCCAAGTATTTATGCATACCAACTCCTTAATAGGGACAATAGGTTTGAAATCTTACCCAACTCTCTTCAAACCTGCTATACAAAAATTATTTTGACAACTTTAATCTAATATATATTTTAACATTTAAAACAACTCATTGGAGAAAAAGGCTTTTTGAAAGTTTTCAATTTCTATATTATTTATTTTAGTGATTATATTCTATTCCCATTATTCCTGGTGTTTGCTTAATGTTAAGATACCAAATCACTGTCATCAATGGTAGAGACAAATTGAACATCATAATCATGTGACTAGATATGGCAATCTTTTTTGGAGAATATTTTCATGCTTCGCTTCCAACCCAGAAGCTATAAAATTTGTGGGAATATTACTATTCCCCTAGCCAATCATATGTACAACAGTTGGCTCCATGAGTCAATGAAATTACCTAATTTCATACTAGCTTAAAAATACATTGTCTCAACAATGAAATACATCATCTCAAGATAAAGTAGGAACTTTATCTCCACAAATTCAAAAACTTGCCTTTTTCTATTAAACAACTATGATGGAATAAGTAAACAATTGAAGAACAAAAGCAGGAATGAAAGAATAATCTTCACTTGAATCATAGAACGAATCCTAAAAAGCAAGCTTAATCAAATGCTTGTGTTTTTTTTGTCTTGTTTCTAAGGATATAACACTTAGAATCTTCTTGGGATTTTCCAGTTTCTTTTCTCTCATAAAGCAAAAAGAAACCAGGCACTATCATCTATGATTTAATTTTGAGGAAGATTGGGAGAATAGTATGAGTATTTCTATTACATAGATAGTTCATTATAAAAGACAAAATTTTGCTGTATTTGTTCAAATTAAATGTGTTTTCTGAAAACAGCATTTTTGTCTCCTGGTGTGAGCAGAATCTCAAAGTGTTTTTATTTGCATGTAACTCAGTAGCATGCATGATCATTGGCCAGCCAACGCCAGCATTTTGTTTTTCAAAGAACAATACATGCTCTGATAATCTTTATACTGACCTGTTCATCTGATGGAATATGAATATATATGCCTGTATCTTTTTGTGAGTTTCCTGTTGCTATTTCTGTTCTGGAGAAACTGTCCTGACTTAACTAACAACTTGGCAACCCTACGAGCTCAGAAATGCTCCCCTGGGGTGATGTGCTTTAAATTAGCATTGCTGGTAAATGCTTTCAAGAACTATACAATTATAGCCAGATGAACACATCCTCATACAATTTCAGGATTAATATTAGTCTCCTAACAACCTAGAAACCAAGATCATAATTACCAACTGCCATTTCCCCCCATTGTTCAGGTAACGGGCCCTCAATATATGACCAATTTGAAAGCTGGGAATCTTGGGGGAAAGCATCAGGTCTGCTGTTGGGAAATTGAATTCAAGTGTAGTCCTGCTCCCTGAACGCTCATATTCTTCTTTCCTCTTTGTGCTATTTGTTGGTCTCTATTGTGCACAGCTATCGTTTGTGCACACATTCTGTGTTAGATTTTCTACCCGATTGAGCTTGAAAAACCAAAGCTTAAGTACTAAATGTTTCCCTAAGGCCTGAATGGACTTAAAAGGACATAGGTGCAAAAAAGAAAAGAAAGGAAAATAGGGAGAGAAAACAGGGCTTGTTAAGTTGTTGCAATAATCTCATGCTGAGAATAAAGACTTTCAGAGTTAAGAGAATGAAAAACACTCTTCTAAATAGATTGCTTGCTTTTGTTGCACAGGTGGCAAGGCCTGGAAATACAAGATACGGGCAACAGCAGGGCAGCCTGCTAGCTTTTCATTAAGCGTAGAGAATAGCAGAATTGTGGAGTGGTTTCTTCCCACTCTGCCAGAGACACAGACTACCTGACAACCTGGACTTTGGAGTGCTAGCTGTCTGGTGTGTTTTCTACCAGGAAATACTCTGGGGAAAGAGCAGCTCTCCCTATATTTTGTAGAATTTTACCTCCTCCCCCTTTATTAAAACAAAGCCTTTTCCCATGGAACATAGATCTGTGATCATCACTGTTTTGGACTTTCCTCTAGATACAACTTCAGAGAAAATGCTAGCTCTGGATACTGCCACTTAAAATTATGCAAGGGTAATGTGCCATGACAATGGGCAAACTTTTTGGTTCAGGAACTAAATCACCACCTCAATAAATGAGCAATAAACTGAAAAGCTTCTTTACAGAAAAGAAAACCAAACAGAACATCATCAGAATGAAAATGAAACCTATGGAATCAGAGAAAATATTTGCAAATCATATATCTGATATGAGTTTAATTTCCAAAATATATAAGAAACTCATGCAACACAATAGCAATAAATAAATCCTCTATAATAAAAGGCTAATATGCAAATTGTCCCCTCAGGAGTTTGACCAACCAGTTCAACCACCCTCTATGACGTGCGCTGACCACCAGGGGGCGACTTGGAACAAAGGAAGGCCCTGGCCGGCACCAGAAGGCCCTGATTGGCCCTGATTGCAGGCCAGGCCTGGGGATACTCTAATTAATTAATAATAAATACAAATAATAACCCAATTAAAAATGGGCAAAGGATTTGAATGGACACTACTGCAAAGAAGATGTATAAATGGCTAAAAGGTATGCAGAAAGATGTTCAACATTATTAATTATCAGGGAAATACAAATCAAAATTATAAACTGACATCTATTAGGATGTGGCTATTTTCAAGAAATAAAAGACAACAAGTGTGGACAAATTTGAATCCTTTGGAATGTAAAATGGTGTGAGCACTATAGAAACAGTATGGAGGTTTCTCAAAAAATTAAAAACAGAACTACCGTATGACCGAGTAATCCCATTTAGGAGTATATGTCCAAAAGAATTGAAATCTGAGTCTCAAAGAGATATCTGCACTCCCATGTTCATTGCAGTTCTAGTAGGATCCTTAAATCCTTAAATCATGCACCAAATGTCCATCAACAGATGGATGGATAAATAAAATGTGGCATATGCATACAATGGTATATTATTCAGCCTTAAAAAGGATGAACATGGATGACAACATGGGTGAACCTGGAGGACATTGTGCTAAGTGAAATAAGCCGGTCACAGAATGACAAAGACTACATGATTCTCTTTATAGGAGGCATCTAAAAATAGTCAAACTCAACAAAGCAGAAACTACAATATTGGTTGCCAGGAGCTAGGAGGTAGAGAAAATGAGAAGCTATTGTTTAATGGGTATAAAGTTTCAGTTATGCAAGTTGAATAAGTTCTACATATCCGCTGTACGACATGGTACCCAGAGTTAGCAATACAATAGTGCACTACAAAATTTGCTAAGAGGGTAGATCTTGTGTTAAATGTCCTTTCCACAAAAACAAACACAAAGGGACACAAGGAAACTTTAGGAGGTGTTTAATATGTGTATTACCTTGATTGTGGTGATGGTATCACATATGTTAAAACTCATCACACCGTATACATTAAACCTGTGCAGTTCTTTGTACATTAGTTATATCTCAATAAAACTCTTGAAAATAAATGAACAATAAAACAAAATGAAAGAATAATATTGTTGAATGTGAAGAGTGGAGGGAAATTTAAATAAATATCTAAGTGTTGGCTGCTTTTATCTGTCTTCAGCACAATGTCAAAAATAGCATGAGTTGGCCATAATTCATAACTTATAATTCCTAACCCTAACTTAAAGAGTTCTAGTAAGACTCCTTAAATCATGCAACACTGATTTTAATTTGGTGGTTATGCCCAATCAGATTAAATATTTGTGTTTCGATGTCATTTTATTCTTGATACAGCCATTTCCGACTTTTGGAGTTTAGTTCAAACTTCATGGATGAGAAAAAAAAAGTGTGGCTCAGAGAAAATGAATGGGCTTCTTTAAACAGACATTTTAAAGGTCTGGTGGGAATGAGGACATAATTGCTCTCAAGTTTCTGGTTAGTTGTTAAATTCACATTCTTTGATATTAACTGTCTTATACAGCTCTTCAGGCTGTCAGAAAAAATAATTCAAGATAATTCAGAAGCAAAATATGAGAAATATTTTCAACTTCATACATCTCCAAAAATGAATAAATATATGCTTTAGAATACAATGATAGTTTAGGTCAGTGGTCAGCAAACTCATTACTCAATAGAGCCAAATATCAACAGTACTTCAAAATAGACTCGCCCAGGCCGAAAACCGACTTCTGCACATGGGCCACGAAGTTTCAATCGCACTGTACGCGCACCCGCACATGGTATTTTGTGGAAGAGCCACCCTCAAGGGGCCTAAGAGCCACATGTGGCTTGCGAGCCGCAGTTTGCTGACCATGGGTTTAGGTCATAAAGCAGAAGATTGTGACTTTGCAGATATACCAGTGTAACTGTCCCAGATAACCCCTTCAAGGAAATCTAAGGTCCGTATCAGGCACAGAGCAGGGTTGATCAGGAGGTTGGGGTGCCTTCCCTAGTCACGAACAGCGCAGGGTGGATAGGGAGGTTGTGGCCCCTCCCCCTGTCACACAAATAGCTGCAGGGCGATCAGGGGGTTTGGGAGCTGCCCCCATCATGCTGATCCCGGTGCCGGGAGGCTTCTCGGCTCCGCTGATCCCAGTGCTGGGAGGCATATTACCCTTTTACTATATAGGATAGAGGCCTGGTGCATGGGTGGGGCTGGCTGGTTTGCCCTGAAGGGTGTCCTGGATCAGGGTAGGGGTCCCCACTGGGGTGCCTGGCCAGCCTGGGTGAGGGGATGATGGCTGTTTGCAGCTGGTCACACACCCTTTAGGGTGGGGGTCCCCACTGGGGTGCCTGGCCAGCCTGGGTGAGGGGATGATGGCTGTTTGCAGCTGGTTACACACCTTCAGGGTGGGGGTCCCCACTGGGGTGGCTGGCCAGTCTGGGTGAGGGGCTGAGGGCTGTTTTCAGGCTGGCGGGTGACTGAAGCTCCCAACTGCTCCCTTTTTTCTTTTTATTCTGGGCCAGCTTTAGCTCTGGCTCCAGCTCTGAGGCTTCTGCTGCTGAAAGCAGGTATCTGGTTTGTTTGGGTTCTATAATAGAAACAATGTATAAACTCCAGCTCTGAGATCCCGGCTCACTGAAAGCAGGTTTCTGGGGTTTTGTTTAGCTTCTATATTTGTTACAATGTTTCAAACTGCAAGCTCAGAGGCCGGCAAGGCAGGCGGGGAACGTTGGAGTCCTCCATCACTGAAGCAAGCAAGCCCCATGTTAGCTTGAAGCTGCCTGGCTGCCGGCTGCCATCTTGGCTGGCAGTTAATTTGCATATCACCCTGATTAGCCAATGGGAAGGGTAGCGGTCGTATGCTAATTACCATGTTTCTCTTTTATTAGATAGGATAACATACATCAATTAAGATTCAATATTATGTCCTCATGTTTATAAAAGAAAGGGGAAAATATAGCCATTTGAATAAAGTTGCACTTTTATAATAACAAGTATACACCATTTTATATAAGTATACTATGTTAGCTCCTTGAGTAAGGGACTTTGTCTTATGTTTCTATAAACTTTAATAGCTAGCTCAATGCCTGATCATGTAGTATGTGCTCAATAAACAAAATAATAATTAATTAATTTGGATTAGTAAATTCATAAGGAGCAATAACTTTACCTTCAATTCAATGTCCATAAAAATGCGGTCCCTGTTCAGAAAATTGTCTTTCCTCTTATCTGACAAATAGCACTAGCTTCCAACAGTTTTCACTTTTTGTCTTAGCTATCAGGAAACTCTACGCTATATTTTGTGCTCCACCATAACTTTTGCTGGAATTTCAAAAGCACAGAAGTAGGAGGAAAATTACAGTGCATTCTTATTTATTCATCAAAGCACACATAGGCAAACACTGTTAGCCTGACTCCTATTGCCAAATGTACTTGAATGCAATAAAATTAAATTTCACCTAAAATACTTTATACTTCAGAGTGACATTCTTTTCCCCCTTTCCCATAATTTCAGGCCAATGAGATTTTTACCAAATGTATATTCCAACTTAGTCTGGCCTTAGAAATATAGTTTAGAACAAAACTAAGAAATCTAAAAAGCCAATGTACTAATACTTATAGGAAGAAAGTGTTGATTCAAAATGTACAAATCTCTTTTGAGGACCAGATGGACTATAGGAACGAAGTTGTGTATTTGTATGGCTCACCTGTGTTCCACATCATATCCGACATGGGATGGGTTCTAACAGAGTGCGTTCCCTAACACAATTTAAAAGCTTAACAACAGTAGTTTCTTGTAGAGTACGAGCATGCGCTTTTTCCAAGGAGAAATAACAGTTATAACATTAATAAGACCATGGTGTCCAAAGGCAGACAGATGGGAGTGCTGGTCTTCATGTTAGTCTCACAAAGGCATAAGGCTCAAAATAATTCTGATGTTAGCAGCTGTATGTAATTCAGTGCTTGCGGCGGCTCACGGATAAGGAATGATAATCTCCTCTCCCTTATAAAAGGGGTAAAGATGAGTTTGTTTGCACAGACTAAGGTTACAGAGAAAGCCTGAAGTATAGAGGGCTCATAAGCTTATTTGGTTACAGATATGATCTTTAACTTTCCCTAGCCAGAGAAGCCGAAAATAAACATTTCATAACTTTTAATGTGTGGTTAGCAAATATAGCTGGCCCATGGTCATGTCCCTGCAGCTGGAGTCCTGGACAGAGTCAGCTTAACTGGATGCCTGGGTGCCTTGGCTGCCTGCTTAGAGCCTTCCCTATAGTTTCAAAAGAACAGGGACCTTTTTATCCGCTTAGCTCAGTTGCTATAAACACTTGCTGTATGTTAAATGACTTCTCAGGTCCATCCAATCCGATTTGCACATCATTAGTCTGTGCAGAACGAAATGGATGCCTTTGGATATTTAATTTTGTTAAATACTGAGATCTTTGTAAGGGAAAAGCCCTTCATATAAAATATTACATCAGGGTTGGCTAACATTCCTGTTTCATGAATCACTGCTACCTTCAAGTTGTCCTTGAAATTTCAAACTCACTCTAGACACTTCCAGACATGTACAGTATGTCTTTTTTGTTTAGTTTATTTATGTTTTGACTCGGATGCCAACTGTGCCATGAAAGAATGTGTAAAATTTAGCATCGGAGCAAATGCCCTTCGTGTACATCAAAAATAGAAAAGAAAAGCAGCATTACACACCCGAGAGGAAAATGCTAGTCTAAATGCCAGAAAAAATGCATCATAGGTCCACACTTCACCCTGACTTACCATAGTTATTCAGTGAGCATCACTCATCTTTTCTATTTCTCCCTGATAATGGACATGTTCATGCTAAACGCCTCTATTTTCATGTGCATTCAAACTATACTACAAAGCCATTGTAATCAAAACAGCCTGCTACTGAACAACAGGCATATAGATCAATAGAACAGAACAGAGACAGAGACTCCACGATATATGGTCAATTAATACTTGACAAAAGAGGCAAGAGCATACAATGGTGTAAAGGCAGTCTCTCCAACAAATGGTGTGGGAAAATCGGATAGGTACATGTGAAAAAATGAAACTACACTACCAACTCACACCATACACAAGAATAAACTCAAAATGGATAAAAGACTTAAATGTAAGTTGCAAAGCCATAAAAATCCTAGAAGGAAACATGGGCAGTAAAATCTCAAACATCTCACGTAGTAGAATTTTAACAGATAACATCACCTAGGGCAAGGGAAACAAAGAAAAAGTAAACAAATGGGACTATATCAAACTAAAAAGCTTCTGCACAGCAAAAGAAACCAGCATCAAAATGAAAAGGAAACCCACTGTATGGGAGAACATATTTGCCAATGATATATCTAATAAGGGGTTAATTGCTAAAGTAATAAAGAACTCGTACAACTCAACACCAGGAAGACAAACAATCCAATTAAAAAATGGTCAAAGGACCTAAATAGACCCTTCTCTAAAGAGGACATACAGATGGTCAATAGACATATGATAAAAATGCTCAATGCACTAATCATCATAGAGAGGCAAATTAAAACTGCAATGAGGTATCAGCTCACACATGTCAGAATGGCTACCATCAATGAACCAAAAAACAACAAGTGCTGGCAACTATGTGGAGAAAAGAGAACCCTAGTACACTACTGGTGAGAATGCGAAAACAGATGGAGTTTCCTCAAAAAATTAGAAATGGAACTGCCTTGACCCAGGGATTCCCACTTCTGGGAATATATCCTAAGAATCCTGAAACATCAATCAGAAAGGATATTTGCACCCCTGTGTTCATAGCAGAGTTACTTACAATAGCTAAGATCTGGAGACAGTCCAAGTACCCACCAGTAGATGAGTGGATAAAAAAGATGTGGTACATTTACACATGAAATACTATGCTACATGGGTGTATAAAAGAAGGATCCATTACCCTTTGCAACAGCATGAATAGACCTGAAGAGTAGTATGCTAAGCGAAATAAGCCAGTCAGAGAAAGACAAGTATCGTATGATCTCACTTATATACGGAATCTAATGATCAAAATAAACTGACAAATTAAATAGGCCCAGAAGCATTGACGCATGAAACAGACTGACAGATCTCAGAGGAGGGGAAGGTGAGGGGACTGGAAGAGATTAGCAGATAACTTATATGCATACATGCATAGCTCATGGACACAGACAATAGTGTGGTGAAGGCGTGGGGTGGGATGGGAACTGGGTGAAGGGGGGCAAATGGGAGGATAAATGGGGGGCATCTATCAACAATAAACAATAAATTTAAAAAAAAACAGATAAATAAGCAAAAAGTTACATGTACTTGTAAAATTTGAATTTTGACAGTGTTCATGTAATAACTGCTTATGATTATAAATAGGACAATCACTTTCAAAAACTAGATTTTAATTAGGCCAACCCACCATTGATGCTTTAGAGGCAGTGCTGTGATCTCACGTTGAGGTGGCTGGGATGTGTCCTGGGCTTTTCTGTGATGATGCTTCCTTCGCCTGCTGCTCTGGGGCCTGCCTTTCACAAGATGTCACTGAGGTAATGAATTGCTCCTGCAGCAGCTACACAATGGGGCAGAAGCTTGATGGAACAAGCAGCATCACTATCATTTCTTGGGAATACCCTCACATCACTTTCCTCATGAGGTTTCCTTGCTGCTATAAGATGACAGCCACGGGGCCAAACACGTCTCACCAAATCTCAGTTTCCTATCACTTTGCCTGCAGGGCTTCTGGTAACAGATTTCACCTGAGAAATTTCAGAGGCTGCGGTTGCTTTCAAAAGATGACCTATTTTGCAACAGTAACAATTTCACAGTCTGTGGGTTTTAACTTTTATATGGGACTGAGTTTTTGATATGATTAAAGAAAAGAGAGGAACTTTGATATTTATTGGATGTATTTCATGGTAAGAGTTTAAGGTACATGTGTGTCTCATTTGAACTCCAAAATAGCCCTGAAATCAGAGGGTATCCTGATCCTTGCTTTTCGAAAACAGAAACTGAATCTTCCAGGGGCCTTGTTAATTGCTTTCTTTTTCAAAATATTTTTTTTTAAATTACTGAAACTGTGCCAATAAGGGTAACCATCATTCCATCGAAAATTACCAATACTGTGACTATTTTTAATCCAAAACATTGTTGAGAAGCAAGAAGTGGGAGATATTCCCGAATGATAGAAAGTTGATGGGATTCTGTCTCAGAAAATCGAAACCGAGGACAGCACAATTAAAAACACATAGAGGTGAAAACTGCTGCAGAAGGAGGAGTGACGGAGAGGTCTCTGGAGCCAGAACCAATAGGTGCAGGAGGTCACATTGGGCCCAGGGGAAGCAGCAGGTGAGGCTCTGGGGACTGCAGAGGGCAATGGCATTGGCGCCCAAGTAAAAGCCAGGATTGTGAGCACTGAGACGAAGGAGGCGGGACATTGCTCCAAGTAGCCCCAACCCCCAAGGTAGCTCGTGGCAAAACCAATAGCATGTTTCCCACCTTCCCCATGGTCTGGAAGTGGGCTAAATAGAAGCATTGTGCATAGACAGGTGAGTGGGAAATTTTAAATATAAGAATGACTACATAACTAAGGGTCACTAAGCTCAACTCTGAAGAGACAATAATCTTCATAAAATAATGATAAATTCAATATGACTGCAGCCAAACTCATAGGACTTTCATGAAACTAGACAAGGCGACTGAGGAGGGACAATTGGGATAACAAATATCAAAACATACTATAAATTTATGAAAATGCATGCTGTACGTTAGCATAGGAATAGACAAGGAGATCCATGGAAGAAACTGGAGAGTCCAGAAAAAAGAGATGTGTGTGTGTGTGCACGCGCACGCTAATATGTGAGAAAAAAAAGGAAAATTTAAATTAGCATAGAAAGTTTGGATTATTTTTAAAGTGTAATTAGCCCTTTAAATTAAGATTAGCCCTAGCCAGTTTGTCTCAGTGAACAGAGCATCGGCCTGTGGACTCAAGGGTCCTCGTTCGATTCCGGTAAAGGACACATGCTCCAGTTGCAGGCTCAACCCCCAGTGGGGAGCGTGCAGTAGGCAGCCGATCAATGTTCTCTCATCATTGATGTTTCTATCACTCTCTCCCTTCCTCTCTGAAATCAATAAAAAAATATATTTTAAAAAATAAATTAATTAAGATTAAATTGGCAGTTTACTGAACACCATACACAAAATAAATTACAGAATGACTAAGAAGGTAATGTAAATAACAAAATTATTGAAATATTGCAAAATAGAATGTCTTCTTAATCTTGAAAAATGAGAAAGGGCCTCCCACAAACTAAAATGATAACACTTCAACTATATAAAATCTTACAACTTTGGCAAAGATTATCATCAACATCTATAATAATAATAAAAAATTCAGACAAAAATATTTGCAAGAAGTTAGTAATACAAGTAGTATTACAGGTTAGTGATATAGGTAGTAATTACCATTGTATATAAAGACCTTCCATGTTATTAACAAAATAGAAAATTGTCTTATAAGAAATTGGATAAAAAAATACAAGGAAGAAATTCACTGAAAGAAAAACTGTATAATAATATATATATATATATATATGTTTAGCATATATATGAAATCATGCTAAACATTAATAGTACTCAGTGCAATTAAAATGAAAACAATATCACTATATAATTTTTACTCCTCAGATTAAATAAACTTTTTAAAAATTTGATAATATCCATCTTGGGGAAGGTATGGAGAAACAGGTACTTTCATACTCATTGATGAAAGTTTGAGGTAATAAACAAATTGTAGAGGGTACTTTTGTGAACATGTATTAAAATTAACATTTCTATATACCACATTCATGACTTTTACTTCTATATATCTAGTATATAGAAATGTATATTTTCCCAAAGATTCATGAATATAAAAGTTCATTGCTAAATATTTTAAAGCAAATAAATCAAATTAATCTATTTTCTGCCAGAGAATAACTAAATAAATCATGGCATGTCAGTTCTATGAAATATATTGCACTTAATAAATAATGATTTATATCTATATAGACTAACACTAAAGAGTTACCAAGATAAATCCTTAAAACACTAATCCATTTCAGAATAATGTGTACAGTAAGATCTACTTTATATTTTTCAAATTCATGTATGTGAGTGTGTAAGAAAAAAAGTGTGTAAAAAAAGAAAAAAAGAGTGTGCGTAAATGCAAGAGATAGTGATTGTTTTGAAATAAGTTTGTGGTGGTAGAGAAGTGGTGGAATTTAAGAAGGGAAATACCTTTAATATGGTATATAGCAAATTTTTAAGTATCATCTCTCTGTGTGCAACTACAAGCTAAGATAAACTCTCTCTTACGAACCTAAAGTAAGGAATATCAGCTAATAAAAGTATCTAATTGTATAGGCTTCATTATCAAAACATGTTTCCTCTCCAACCCTCATGGAAATTTCAAAAAATAAAATAAATTACAACCTTTTTATTATTTCATTTAAAAAATAACATTTGTAGTAATTCAATTATGTGGAATCACTATTTCTACTTTCAAAACCAAGAAAGCAAAATATTAAAGTAAAAAATAAAACATTGGTTTGGAGAGGAAATAAAGGATTCTAAAAGGATAGCCATAAAATTGTCTTTTTCAAATTTTTACCACTGCTTTTTACTAGACCTTAAATCATTTTAGCACTCTCCCATGGATAAAATTCTAATTTCACTTCATTTACTTGGATATTTGAGGCCAAATGAATTTGAAGTATGAATAACAAAAGTAATTACTCTAAACTTTCTATTTTGGCTAGGAAAACCATATTTGGCAAGATTTCCCAATATAATTTAGTTGGTACTTGGCAAGATTTCCCACCATAATCTATGATATAGCTAACTGATGCCTTTGGCATTTTTCTGTAGACAATTTATTCCCAGTGTTATAAAATGACAATGAGGTAGATTACAGTTTTCTTTACAAATTAAAGATGGAGTTATCACTTTAAATTTTAAGTCTTCAGAATGAAAAATAATTGAAGATAAATTCTTGTATGATTTTGTATCAGTCCTCAATTTTAAATAATAACTGGAAACAAATCAACAGAGAACATCATTAACTTCCATTACAAAATCTCTTCAACATTTTTATTCTTTAGTTCTAATCAGAAGTCAGAAAATCAGCTTTCATTTTTGTGCATTAGCTTTAAGAATCTTCACAATACTGATAGAATGCCTGGAACTGGAAGATATGTGGGAACTTAAGTAGAATTTGTCAACTTGTTTCTCTTGCATTTTGGTTTTTGAGCCCCTGGTAAAGGATAAAATTCATTTCAACACCATTCACTGAAGGTTGGAACGCGGAAGCTACCATGAATGGACAGAGGCAAGAACAGGCTTGTGTGTAGAAGGCATAAGTGAGAGGGTTCTGCATGTACTAGTAAATGAAAGCTATGGACCAGGAGTTTGGAATAAGGCTAATTGATATTTGAAAAGATATGAACAAAGCTCACTACATTCAGACTACATAATTCAGAGTTATGGGTCTGGATTGTTTGTCTGTTTGTCTGTCTGAATCCTCTCCCAAGGATATTTTTTCCCATTGATTTTTAGAGAGAGTGGAAGGAGGGAGGAGAGAGAGAGAGAGAGAGAGAGAGAGAGAGAGAGAGAGAGAGAGAGAGATCTACATTTGAGAGACACATTGACTGGGGCCAGGGATCCAAACTGCAACCAAGGTATTTGCCCTTGATCAGGAATTGGGCCTGCAACAACCTTTCGGTCCTCAAGCCTATGCTCTAACTCCTGAGCCAATCCAGCCAAGGGCTGGGTCTGAAGTTTTAATGGTTATTTTGTAAGATTATGTCCTAAATGTTCTGAAAGACGCTGAATTACACATACTGTTTTCCTTTATAGGTCTCTCTCCCCTACTAGACTGAGTTCCATGAGGAGGGGATAGGTTTTAGAATTTTCTGAATCCTCAAGACCTAATACAGTGACTACTGGAATAACTGCTAAATTTGAGTAAATTAATGTATTAATGCATCAATCAATCAATTAGAAAGTGACTCAATATACCCCTTCTAAATTCTGAACAAATATTCTAACTTTATATAATTTGGTAGATAAACCAATACTTATTAAGGTATTAAGAGCCTAGCATTTATTTGGTCTTATGTTTAACTACATGTTGAAGAATATATTTAAAGTGTGACCATATTCTCAAGAAGCTACAATCTAGGCAAGTGAGAAGATGAGGGTAACACTCTGAAACAACAACAAACATAAGCAGCCAGCATGTGACTAAGAGTGTGTAAAGATCCAGAATTGGGAAGGTACGGGACACAGCAGCCTAAGACACTTTCCTTACCCTGATTGACTCCTATTTATCTCTCACATTTAACTAAAATGTCTAAGAAGCCTTCTCTGTGCTCCCATAGCATCCTGTATTTTTCCTTTTTGTCACTTATTACAATTAGTCATTATGTATTTATTAGTGTAATTTTCATTAATTAATATCAGTCTTTTCCAAACAGGAATGTCAGGGATCATGTGTCTCTTGTTGACTACTGTATATTCAGTGTCCTAGTACATTCTGGACTATTGTAGGTGCTCAATAAATATTGGTTTAATTAATTATGCATTCTAATGGGCTTGTTCAAATTCTTTTCCATACCATAGAGTAAAACCAAACTATCTGAAACTTAAAAAATAAAAAACCGACTCCCGTCCTTGTTGCTTTGAAATTGGAACAAATATCTTTATAATGGAAGATGTATACTTACATTATTTAGAAACTACAGCACTTTTCTGCCTTCTTTCTACTTACTGTCCAAAGGAGAGTACTTGACAAATAATATCTGTTTCTCTGTGAAGAATCTAGATTAATAATATTTCAAATTTTAATCTACAACAGATTTCGGGGGGTAGATAAATATATAAAGAGACAGATGGATAGAGTGATAGATCAATAGATTGCTCTATTGATAGAGACCAACAAACAGCTAGATACAGAGTATATTCAGCTTGGCTGGTTCATATATCTGTGAGTCCACTGGAAGTCAGCTGACCTGGGTTGGACATGCAAGTTCACTTAAAGCTAGCACTGGTGTATTGTCACTTCTTCCTATTCTATTGGCCAAAGCAAGTCACATGGAGAAACTTAAAGTCAAGTACCAGAGAAATATACACTGCCTCTTTAATGGGAAGACCATATTCACATAAAAAGGACTTATATACAGGAAGGGTTTGTCCCAAAGTTTTGAACAAATATGCAACGTACCAACAAGAGACAGGAAATAGAAATATCAAAGCAGAGTATATACATACAACCAATTAGATACAGGAGTAGTAAAGGTTGGATGAATGTTTTTCATCACATTTGTAAAGAATTTGTTCCCTATGTCATTATATTTTCTGCTGATCTGCAAATATCATGCATGACATTTTTTGTTGACTATCTTACTTGTTTACACTTATGTTTAAGGAAATTTATACTGAGCCCTCTTACTCTAGTGTTTAGCTACAAATAGGATAGCCATTTTTGTATATTTGAGTTTTAAATCATATAAATAAAACCAACTCCAAATATTACTATTCCTTAACTTCATGTCATTATAGTTTACCCTAAATTATATATTATATATAGTTAATATATATAAATGTTAATCATCTTCTTGGGAATCAAGTTTTTGTTCCCATGATAATGAGACTCATAGTCTTGATAGTGGGATTGGGTTGTATAAGGTGGGAAAGGTTAAGAGCCACTGAACTCAGTGCCCTCACAGAGTCCTGCAAAGCTCTTTAGTTTTCTATTTAATTAGGTTCCTAGATCACAATTATCCAACTATTTTACTACTTACAAAACAATATAACATTGGCCAACTACACTATATCTGTATGTCCGGGATGTGTAAAAGTAGTCTTTCTTAACTGTTTTCAGTTTTAATAACCACATTTATAAATTTATTATATTTCCAGCACAAGTTACTAATATGCTTACTATAAAATAAGGCACTCTGAGCAACCTGCACTAAATCACTTGCAGTAGGAGTCATACTAGATTGAGTCACGGAAATTTATCAATTGGACAATACATGGTATATTTAAATGATAACTAGAGGCAAGGCTGAAGGAAGCAAACGCATAGGTTATTTAAGGATTTTGACCGGTGAGAATGTCAATTAAAGTTTAGAGGAAACTAAATGGCTATAATTAATACCTGTACACAGCTTCTGGCCTTCAGGCTCACCTTGCCCAACAATGCATAATAATTAGAAAACATTTTATTACCAGTGGACATCAAAGGATTAAATGTGTGTGAAAGAGCTTTGCAAACTATAACGTTATGAAACAGGATAGCTGTTATTTCCATTAGTATCAAGTGATGCACCAAGTGGACAGGCCATTTGAAACCTCACCAATAAGTATTTAGTGATTGATAAACTTTGAATACTGTGTGCACCATAACTATGGGGAAGTGTAAATTATTCTTTTCACTAATCATAAAAGCAGAAGTCAAATTTAAGATTTTACTGAGTTATTTTTCTAATTTAGAAATATATTAATATTAATTGTGATATTAATGTCACTGATTTACTTTTAGATATAAATTCTTCATATAATCAATATTAAGAACCGCTATACCTCCTTATAATTTTACATAAGTTCAAGGAGGAGAAAAAGTTCAAATAAGTCCCATATATCAATCATGTTTATTCTCATTTACATATTTAAAAGCAAAATGAAACAATTAATGATCAGAACTTTAAATATTGCCTGCAACCAGACAAATGTGGGAGCCATAGATTTGAATGATTGGTCTATCAGATTCCTTAGTCCAATATGCCTCCTCAACATAAAGTAGGAATTTAGAGATTTTATATATATGTGTGTGTGTATATATATATATATATATATATACACACACACATATCTATATATATTTACAAAATTACTACTAACTACAATTAAAAATTATATAGAAATTTGTCCCATAAGAGTTCTGAGGCCTCTGAAAGATGGAGAAGAGATGTGAGGCTGTAAGCTGTCTTCTGTCTTTACATCTCTAGCATTAGTCCATTAAAGAGTAGATCAATAATTGGTTGCAATATTTGGATTTTTTTAATTGAAATGTTTTCCCATGTGACCTGATGACCAAAATATACCATTCCATACTCAGAAGTTAAACACAATCTATTGACTTGCTTGTTAATGTGCTTCTGATGGGCTTGCTCCATTCAATCATCCATCCATCCAGTCACTCATATACCTTCTATGTACCAGGCATTTTGCGAGGAGCTAGGAATACAGGATGAAACAAATCATATTACCTACTTCCAAATAGCCTGTATCCCAGTGGGAAGGCATGTCTGCATATTATTAACAACTAAGCAATAGAATAATTGTTTTAATGGAGAATAATTATTACCTGTATTTGTCTAAGAGAAGAGGGAAATTACTTGATCTGTATATGGATGGATGCATTTTCAGGAGTGCACCAGGCATTTAAGGAAGAGATATAATAGTGTAGCTGTTTGAAGGAAACAGCACGTGGTTCTATATGGCTGGAAAGTAAAGTACAAAGAGTATAGTATATGGAAAGCTGGCAGGTCAGAGAGTCAGAAGCCAAATAACTGTTTAATTTACTCAAATGTTAAAGGTAGAAAATAATTCATCTATAGAATACACTGGGTACTAGAGATATGTGTTGACATAACAAAAGCATCTTGCTAGAACATCATAGATAAATATGGGGCCACTGAATGTAAAAAAATATTCAATAACCTTTAACACCTATGGAAACTAGAATTATTTTTCTGTCAGAAATATAAGGAAGTTCTGCTACATACAATGCAGATTGAACAAGAGAGAATAAGATACAGAGGTGAATGGCAAGGAAGGAAAAGAAATGCTACTGAATCTCACTTTATAAACCTGGACTATGAGGAGTTGGAAGATGCTTCCTTCAGAGTCAGTGGCCAGGAGGCCAAAAGAGGGCTAGAATGGCAGGTGTCTCCATCTATCAAAATGAAAAAACAAAAGGAGGAAAAAAAGTAATGAAATGTATGAAGAATGGTATTTCCAAGGAGGAGAATAAGATTAAGAATCAGAGAGAATCAATGAGCATCAAAAAACAGAAGAAAAATGTAAGGAGACTTGAGATTTATCCTCTCAATAATACTCAAGAAAACATTCCAGCTTCTGATAAGAAAGCAGTTAGGAAGATAGATTGCTTTCTGAGATCAGAGAAGAAGGCATGAAAACTAAAAACACAACTGTAGAATTAGCAACTACAGTGGAGATAGTATGCAACACAGAAAATATGCAGGCAATGCAATTTAAAAATATAAGACAAACTCTAGAAAATTTTCCAGAACCCAAAAGTAATTAATCCTATATATGAAAACCCTAATATACAAATTGACCAAACTGCGGAGGGCCTAAGCTGGCAGGCGGACATTCTTTGAGGGGTCCCAGACTGCGAGAGGGCGCAGGCCGGACTCAGGGACCCCTCCATGCCCCAGTGCACGAAATTTCATGCACCGGGTATCTAGTAGGTAAATAAACACAAAATAAACGAGATTTTGACATATATATGTACTGTAAACAACAGAGCATACAGATACTGAGCAATAGTTAAAAAATAATGGAAAATTTGTAAAAAGGAGCAAAACAGGACTCTTCAGATAAAAGTGTTTTACTAAGTAAGAGTACTTCTTGTCAAGTAAAAGGTCAAATCCTTGATGTACACTGATTGGGAACAAATGTTTTTTATTGTTGAAACTATTACAGATGTCCCCCAGACCACCTGCACCCAGCCCCTGCTCCCTCCTCTGGCCTTTACCATACTGAGGTCTGTGCCCATGTGCTATGTATATATGTTCTTTGACTAATCTTTTAATCTTGTAATTTTTTAAGTTTTGTATTTTAAGAGGTTTACAATATCACCACAAAGGAAAATTAAAAAAAAACAAAAAAACAAATTATCTTGAAAAGGGAAAAAAATTGAATCATTTTGGAGACAGACTTCTCTTTTACAGTGCAAAATACCAAGAATCAATGATTTGGGGGGAAATTATTCTGAAACAAGGATTCCATGTCCAGGAAATTGTTTTTTCAGGTTCAAAAGTAACTAAAGTTCTTTAGACAAAGAAGAGGTGTGACATCTATATTTTCTTCCTAAAAAATTGCTCAAAAACAATATCTAGCTAAGAGGTATACCCAAATAAAGAAATCTATGAAAATATAAGAAGTAAAAAATTGATAGCAACAAAATAATCCAATCAAATAATCTGTTTTATGAGGATGATTCATTTTATAATTGTAACAATTTTTAACGTCTATAAACTTCAAAATAAATATCAAAATAGTATCTAAAAATTAGTCTTCAAAGAAATAACACTAACCTGGACCTAAATGCAAATTAACATTAAAAAAATTGAGAAGGTAGATGAGGAATAATTAAATTATTACATGCCAAAATTTTAACCCTATCCAAGACAAATCATTAAATAATATTTTATTCTTGATATTTGTAATTATAGAAAATATACTCAATTGTATGTTCTATACTTTCAAATTTTTCTCACAATGAAAATATGCTGTTTACAACATTAGGAAAATAAAGCTGACTACAAATTTAAAGGAATTAAAAGAAAAGGAAATAATTACTCTTAACTTTCTACATTAGCCAAGTGATAGCAATCTATTAGAACTTTTGTATATCTTCAGATTTTCCTCTTTGCTTCCATATCATCAAAGACCACATGAATAATTATTAAAGTATTCAGAATAATCATGTGGTATTTGTCTATGTTTCTTTCTCTCTGTGTCATAACCTATTCATAAGAGTAATTTCTATACATAAATAAACAAATAAAACATTTTTATCAAGTCATGCATTACTAGAGTTTAAAGGACTACTCTGAAATACCATTATGTATTTTATAGAAACAATGCTGTATCCAGAAAAAAAAATGTTAAAACGGCAAAACTTACAAGCATAAAGAGTTCCAAAGGTTATAAACAATCCAAGTAAAAAATGGGCCGAGGACCTAAATAGACACTTCTCCAAAGTGAACACACAGATGGCCAACAGACATATGAAAAATCCTCAGTCACTAATCATCAGAGACATGAAATTAAAACTACAGTGAGGCATCACCTCACACGTGTCAGAATGGTTACTATCAACAGATCAACAAATTACGAGTGCTGACAAGGAAGTGTAGAAAAGGGAATCCTAGTACACTGTTAGTGGGCATGCAGATGGGTATAGCCACTATGAAAAACAGTATGGAGTTTCCTCAAAAACTTAAAAATTTAACTGCCATTTGACCCAGCCATCTCACTTCTATGAATATATCCTAAGAAACCTGAAACACCAATCAGAAAGAATATATACATCCCAGTTTTAGCACTTTTAACAATAGCTAAGATCTAGAAGCAGACCAAATGCTCATCAATAGATAAGTGGATAAAAAAGCTGTGGTATATCTACACAATGGAATACTACTAGTCAATAAAAAAAAGAAAGACCCCTTACCATTTGCAACAGCATGGATGGATCTGGAGAATAGTATGCTGAGTGAAATAAACCAGTCAGAGAAAGATAAGTATGACATGATCTCACTCAGATGTAGAATCTAATGAGCCAAATAAACGGATGATCAAAAATAGATCCAGAGACATAGAAGCATGAACAGAATATTGAACCTCAGAGGGAAGACAAGGGATGGTGGGTGGGAAGAGATTAGCCAATGAACTTGTATGCATATATGCATAACCTGTGGACACAGATGATGGGGTGGTGAGGGCCTGGGGGAGGGAGTGCGGGACCAGAGTGGGTTGGAAAAAGTTAATGGGGAAAAAGGAGGACCTATTTAATACTTTCAATAATAAAGATTAAAAAAAATATATGCGGTACATTTACATAATGGAATACTATGCAGTCATAAAAAAAGAAGGATCTCTTATCCTTTCATACAGTGTGGAGGGACCTGGAGAGTACTATGCTAAGTGAAATAAGTCAGTCAGAGAAAGACAAGTATCACACCATCTCACTGATACGTGGAATCTAATGAACAAAATAAACTGACGAACAAAATAGATCCAGAGACATGGAAGCATGAAACAGATTGATGACTTCTGGACAGGGGGAGGGGGGTGGTGGAGTAAGAGATTAATCAAAGAACTTATATGTACATATGCATAACCCATGGGCAGACAATAGTGTGGTGAAGGCTTGGGGAGGAGGAGGGAGCAGCGTGGAGGGGATCAATGGAGGGAGAAAGGGGACATCTGTAATACTTTCAACAATAAAAATAATTTTTTAAAAAAGAAGTTATATAGCTTAAACAGGTAAGGCCGAATGAGAAAGCATGGTGGCGGGATTTAACATTTGACAGTTAAATCGCCCATGGTGATTTATACTACTTTACAGTGTATGCACCTTGAGATCCTAGTTCTTACTTTGAAAACCAATTAGTTACTTAGGCAGTGACACTCTTGCTCTGGGAATTGGGATTCACTACCTACAACAATGTCACTGCATAACTTGTGACATCCAAGCCTTAATGCATTTTGTATCACAACCCTTCCCATTTCTACTTTCAAGTGTTTAGAATGTGAAATACAATGTCATAAGCAAATCCGTTGTCTCCACCTATTCATCATAAACTCATTTGTCTGTCTAAAGCTCTTCTTTTTTTTTTTAAGAAAAGGAAGAAACTCCTGTTTAAAACATATAAGCCATAGCTCTGAGGCTTAGTTTTCACCTCAGTAAAGCTAAGATGTTGGATTAAATGACCTCTGAGCCCCTCGGAGCTCCAAATCCTATAATTCTACCATCTGGTCACCTCAGGCTATAGAGTTCAGGGAAGTACTTACCATGTCAACTAATTGAAAAGTATTCATGAATAGCTCAAGTAAAAGCATTTTAACAATTATGTTTTAACGAATATAAGCCTAATTTTTAAAACCAGCAATAGTGGGATTTCCCATTCTTCTCTTTTTCAACAAAACAAGGCATATCTCAAGTTAAATAAACATACAGTTTATTCAATGAATATGTTTAAATTATAGCTGGCAAATTGTCAAAATATCCAAATCTAAGGCATGAAGAAAGAACTTGAGTTTTTTTGCACAGGCTATAGAAAAATAATTGTAACTATAAATACTATACCTTCAGGTTATTAACTTGGTTAGATCACAGTTACCTAGTTATCTTTGTAATAAATATGCCAAAACATGGCAACCCTCCATCAAATAACTTTATGCTCTATTATACTGGTGTCAGGCATGTTTTAACTTAAATTTCAGAAGCATTTACAAGGTAATTCATTTATATTGCCATACCTAGAGATTCTATTACATTCATGATCATCCACTTTCTCAGAAAATGTAACTAATTTTTCCTTAAAGTAACATGTCAAATGCAGGGAAAATTTGACTCTCTGTACCCCACCTCCACCACCTTGCTGACACCCACATTAACACAAATCACCCAAGCACCATATGTTGTAGCACAAGTGTTAATGAGATGTCAAGTTGTGCAGTTGAGACTTGTTACTTTGATGATCCCATGTTAGACTCTTAAAAATGAAACTAATTAAAGCATACCCTGAGTGTGAATTTCACTAGGTACAAGGGGGAAAGAAAATTTTACATATTGAGAACAAGTTAGACTTTATGTCCAGAGTTCTTGGAACCTATAGCCTGACCATAAAAATTTACAATGCTTCACCGAGAACAAGATAAAAAGCAAAAATACTATGCTTATCCAGAATACCCATAGGTGATGCTCTTCGATACCTGAACACTAGCATTGCGCTCCCCTTATCATACAGACTTATATTTCTTTTAGAGTCCCAGCTTTGTAACCTAGAAGAATATACCTTCAGCCCAGCTGGTGTTGCTCAATAGTTAAGCATGGACCCATGAACCAGGAGGTCACGTTCAATTCCTGGGCAGGGCACATGCCCGAATTGTGGGCTCCATCCCCAGTAGGGGCATACAGCAGGCAGCTGATCAATGATTCTCTCTCATCATTGATGTTTCTATCCTTCTCTCCCTTCCTCTCTCTGAAATCAATAAAAACATTTTTTAAAAGAATGTACCTTCTATACAGCCCTTCTTACAAGCTACAAAGTAGAAAAGATTGAGGAAAAGAGAAAATATCCTCACATGTCACAGAGAATCAAGACCATTTGTTTTAAAGAAAAATTAAAAATTAACACCTGAAAAAATAAAACATACCAAAAGCTTAACAGACTGTATTCGTTTAACATGTATCACTAAGTTCGGTGTATTAAATCAGAGGCAAATTAGAGAATTGTAGATTTCCAGGAGCATACATAACATTAGTGATTCCAAATAATAATATCATCTAGTGAGAGATCCAGCATTGGGTATTAAGATGCTAGTTGTTTATCTTTTCAGCCACTATCCACAATCATTGCATTTGCTATTGTAAAACCAAGATGGACACACTTGGGTGATTTGAAACCTGGTATAATTCAGATAGAAACCCTAGAGAGCATACACAGATGCCTGGGAATTTATGTGTGTCACATTGCAATCTATCCTGCTTATCTCCTTTGTTCCAATGATCAGATAACCATTGACAAAGGCTGGGTTCCAAATAACACAGATTCCCTCAGACAAAATAAATTGTTTCCCACCAAAAGAAAATAAAAAGATTAGAAAACTTACAGCTCAGATGTCTTTGTATTCGAGGGACACAGAGAATTAGTGGATGCAAGGAGAAAGCAAGATTGTGGTGATGGTCTCACAGATGTTTAGATATTTCCAAATTCATCAGATTGTATATATAAAATTTCATTTATTTGTATATCAAGTGGATCTCCATAAAGCTGTTTAGGGAAAAGTTTTTGGAAGATGGATTTATTTTATGGTATTCATTTTGGAAAACATGGAAATAATAAAAATAGACATGAAAAATTTCTTCTTGTTTGTCTAGAATCCATCACCATGGCTTTCTCTCTTGGTTTTGCAGGAGGATAAAGGAATTACAAAGACTAAGAGAAAAAAGAATATGTCTTTCAAGGTTCAATAAGATTAACAACATAGTAAATTAATATTTGTATAGCATTTTAGTTTTTACAAACAATTTTTGAAGACTGGGCAATATTGGAGATGAAATGGTCAAAAACAAATATACTCTGAGGAATGTTTAATAATTTTTGTAGAAAGTATTATGACATCCATTTTTCCCCTGATGGAAGATAATTAATTATCAGGTCAGTTTCTAAACAAGAAGTCATTATTCTTGCTGAAAGGAGTAAGATATATAGACTGAAGTGGGACAGCCAACATAAACAAGAAAACTAAGAGGAAAAATGCCATTCCTTGTTAAAAACATAGTCAGTCATTATGCAGAACTTAATGGAAAAGCCACATCTTCATCAAAGTTAAGTGATAAAGATTTGAACGTTAGCAGAATCTAAGAATAATCTGCAAAGAGTATTATGATCTAGTGAAGCAGGAGGCACCAAATTCCATTGAAATTAGAAAACAGAAAGAATCATTATTACTTGGGAAAAGATGAACCCAAACCAAAAGAGAAGCACTCCCTCAGTCTCAATCACTTAATTTTCTCACCAACTATTTCACCTTCTTTGTGAAACAAAACTAGAAAGCATCAAAGCTCCGCTTCACAGTAAGATAATGTATCTATATGTAGGCTAGCTGTGTCATATATGTAGTTCCCATTATGGAGTATGGTTTTTCTTAGACTCAACTGACCCTTTGTTATCTTCAGCGGGTTTTGACTCAAAGAATTCCCTCAATTAGTTTCAGAGATGAATGCGAATTGGGTGGACCTTGGGAGATGCTTAACAGTTAAGATTTGGTGTCCTAAATGGATAGTGCATCCTTGACAAAGTTTCATTCCCTCTGAATTTTTTAAATTAACACAAATACAATCACATTTGATATTCACAAAATTCATGTGAAATTGATGGGGCAGATATTAATTCTACTTTATGACAACGCTATTAAAGTCAGTTGTTTAAGCTCAGACAGTTTGTAAGCATATTGTATACAGTATATCATATATATAGCAGCTATTGTATATTATATTATTATATTTTATATTATAGTGTTCTATTCTATTTTAGCTGCTGTAGATCTACAACTGGTTCTAAATCTAAAACCCTTTGCTCTAGTCAGTGGCACACTGAAAGCCTAACACTTTCTCAGGTAAAAACAATCTAAAAGCTCTTCACTCTTTCATTTAATTTTAAACCCCACAGCTCTCAATGTCAAGCCAAATTCGTGTTGTTAGACCTTTTTTTGTTATTTTGAACTCTAACACTTAAATTTACTATTTTTTTTTATTTCAGACAATATTTTGCATAAAAATAAAACAACTCATAGAATTATCAGTGAAATTTATATTTTCAAATGACAGAATTCATCCATATGTTTTCCCCACTGACATATCAGAAAAAAAGCTTGGGTTAGGGATATACCACTATAGACCCATCAAAATGGCTAAAATTTCCACAACTGAAAATTCCAAGTGTTGACAAAACCATAGAGCACCTATACTGTGAAAATCACTTCAGAAAAATGGTCAGCATCTACTAAAACTGAACAAAATAATTCCTTCCTTTGCTGAGTATCTAACAGAATCATATATATATATATATATATATATATATATATATATATATATATATATATATACACAAAAAGACACAAGAAATTACATAGCTTTACTCGTGGTAACACCAAACTGAAAGCAATCCAAGCATTCAAGGGCAGCCCACAAGCCAAATCCAGCCTGTCAATTATTTTCTAAATTATTGGAACACAGCCATAGCTATTCATTTACACTTGTCCATGGCTGCTTTTATGATAAAGTATTGCAACAAAAATCATATGGCCCACAAAGGCTAGAATACTTACTCTTTAGCCATTTACAGATTAAAGTCTAGTGACTTCCAATCTACAGTATACTAGCAAACATCTTTGGGGTACATCCACACAGTGAAATATACTATAGAGCAATAAAAACAAATGATCTACACCTACATGCAGCAATAGCGATAAACCTCACCACATAATGGTAAGTTAAATAATTTATTTAAATTTCAGAAATGTTGAAAACTCAAGGAGCTTCCTGGGTGAAATCTGAAACTGGTCTTTATATACAGAGAGCAAGGAGAAATTGAAGAAAGATGCAGACCACTCCAAACTGGCATTTGTCAGGTTTAATAAGCAAGGAACAAGCATGTGAGACTTGTCTTGGGTCCCAAAAGATGAGTAGATCTCTATACATACCCTCCAGAATCTTAACTGGGTTAAGTACACCATCCAGATAGTCTCAACAATAATTCCTCTCTCAAGGCTGCCTCCCTTGCGAATGGCTCCCACTGTGTGAATGGTAGGCAGAATATGTATATGTGTGTGTGTGTGTGTGTGTGTGTGTATGTATATATATATCCCACATTCAAAGGCTGTTAAATCGCATTGTTTACCCATATCTTCAGAAAAAAATCACTTCTACTGTCATGGTAAACAACCTTCTTCCCTATTTATAATGGTCTGGTCCTCTAGCAACTCCAGCGGGAAATTATAGCTAATTTGCCTACAAATGTCAGGTGGTCATAATAATCTGGCCACTCAGTGTACATTCCAAGGAAAGGGGTGGGGGTTAGAAGCCTTTAATCCCCAGGTCCAACTCACAGGTCAACTGGCAGGCATATTCTCTTTATGACCTCCTCCCATAAGAAACTAGCAAAACTTATCTTTGGTCACATCGGATACCTTTGGGGAAAGGAAGGTATTAGTGATTGAAGGCATCATGAAGATGTTACTAATGATGGAAAGTTTCTAGTTTTAAGTGTTACTAGAAAGATATTTTTACAATCACTCATTGAGATGTCCATTTATATTATGTGTACTTTCTCAGTCTATATCATACTTTGCTGCAAAAGTAGAAGGAAAAAGGTGACATGCTAATTTACTGAGTAAGAGAAGAGGGTCTCATTCAGCTATAATAGGCAAAGATGACCAATCTTGGAAATCTAGTGTGAGCAAAATGTTGAGAAAAAGGCAGACAGGCAAAGATCTGGGAAGAAATATCCGAAACACCAGGAATAGCTGGTATAAAGGCTCTGAAATAAAGACAAAATCTGAGACTTCTCTAGTCAGAAAGATTAGTGTGGCTGTTGTGAATGGTGGACGTGAAGTCCGGGAGATGGCAAGGCCCAGATGGGAGTGAGGTCTTTCAGGTCATGGTGAGGACTGAATTTTATTCTAAATGGATTGGGATGACATTCTCCAGTTTACATTTAGAAAGATCTTCCTGACTAATGTATATCAGATGGACCAGGACAGTGGTCGGCAAACTCATTACTCAACAGAGCCAAATATCAACAGTACAACGATTGAAATTTCTTTTGAGAGCCAAATTTTTTAAACTTAAACTATATAGGTAAGTACATTCAACTTTAAATTCAACTTTAAATTCACGGTTTTCGTCTTCCGTTTTTCTTTGCTTCTTCTTTGTAGCCATCTCAAACAGGGCACCTAAAAAATGTTTCATTTTATAATAATAAAGCCACCAACACAAAATAATTACAATTCTTAAATTAATGACAAAAATACCTGTAGGATTTGCAGCTGGTTGGAAAAATACAGGTAACTTTATGCTTCAAGCAGGTACTTTTGTCACCTGCGTGCAATTTGCGCATGTGACTAGCACTAATCACTGCACGAGACTGCTGACTGACTGGCTCACTCAACTTGTGCATGAATCACACGCACCTCCCCTGCGCTGTGTATCCTGCAGCCCACCGACACCCCCCACTTCTTCTAACAACGCTTCTTCAAAATAGACTCGCCCAGGCCGAAGACCGACTTCTGTGCATGGGCCATGAAGTTTCAATCGTGGTATTTTGTAGAAGAGCCACACTCAAGGGGCCAAAGAGCCGCACGTGCCTCGCAAGCCGCAGTTTGCCGACCACTGGACTAGGACAAGAGAGGTGGGGTGAAGGGAGATGCGAGGAAAAGAAATCAACTGGTTGCATACGTACAGGTGAGAACGATAGTATCTTGGACTAGAGGTTTAGCAACAGAGGTCATAAGAAGTGGCAGAGTTTGGGGAATACAGACAATAGGATTTGCTGAGAGGTTAGGTAGAGATTATACTGGGGAAGGAGAGGATCACGAGTAACTCCTAGGATTTTGACTTGAGTAACTGAATGATAATGATGATACCCTTGGTGGAGCATATTTACAGACAGATATGGAGTGGAGCAAAAGCAGGTATGTAGTGGTGAGTACATAAAACAATTTCTTCTCATATCATTATTAATTATTGCATTGTTTGCCATGCTAACAACTGTAAACCTACTTTGCCCACCCTGCATATTGATGATTCAGTATGGGTGGCATATGTTTGAAATGACCCTTGAAGAAAAGATTCCTTTATAATCCAAAATTTTATCTTACGTTATCAATCATATGTTATTTAATAAGCCTTAGTCGCCTTATTAATGGGTTCCCTTTGTGAACCGTTAACCAAACTATTAAATGCCTGTCAGCACCAAGCTAAGCAATGGAAAATACTATAGTGACCATGCAGTGAGCTGATCATTACATCAACAAAAGCCCCAAAGCTCAAACCGAAATATAAACCACATCTAATTTTCAGGAGACTCTGCCTCAACAAATGCCACTGAGGTGAATTACCGAGCACTGTTCAGAGAAAGAGCCCATGGATTCCAAATAAGCTGACCTGCCCTGACTTGCTGAATAATTGCTCACATCCTAAATCACAGGAAGGTAGAAGCTATTGCCAAATGGGCTTGAGACATCCTTGAAGAATGACATCTATTAACTCAGTGCAGTTGTCTGGGTAAATCAAGAGTTTAGTTCATATTGTTCCCTTCTGAAGTATTCCTTGACCCTTCCCCCCATTCCTTGACAGAGTGAGATGCCCTTTTTTATCGGATCCCCTAGAATCCTCATTAAAACATTTAATTCATTACCTGTTTACTTTCTATTCTGCTAGACTGGAAGTCTTATGAAGGCAAGACCTGTGTCTTCTTTACCATCCAAACAGTGTCCAGAGAAGAGGATATTGGCCCCAAGTATTAAATATTTCTCTCCCTGCCGTAGGGAACAGTAACTCTAACAGCTTACCTAAGACACACCTCCTCAAACTACCCAAGTCTGCCATTTTATTCTGATTTCATGCAAACCAAACAACCTTCAAATATGACTTCCCTTGAAGTTATTTCTATTAGAAAATAATTATCTGGTCATGTTGATTTGAAAATGCAAGTTACATTTCTCATTGTTTTTTTAAAATTCATGTATTAATTAATCCCTGCAAGATGGATTTATTTTGAAAGAATTATCCAACCTAGTTTCTGGTTTTGCAGGCAATGTGTAGACCCTTTGGGAGGCAACCAGTTGACCTCTTCTGGTAATAATTTGACCTCATAGCATCTCATTCAATTTAAACTTCAACCCTATGAATTTGCATTTCATGGTTGGTTTCATTACTGATTTACTAATGGAGAGTAAAATGTTTCCTTCTTAATGGTTGGTTAGAAACAATTATTATTTTCCTTTAACTGTTTTCTTTTAAAGAATTTGCTGCCTTAGTAATTTTATTATGTATTGGGCCAAAATGTGTACAATGAAATACATTTCCAATCGTATTATAAGATTTAAGGATAAAATTCAATTTCATATACCAATTCAATTTATACAAATCTGTTTTTGGAAAATAAGCATTCCATAAAATGATTAATGCTTATAATGCATTGACTGAGTTTAAAATTTGTACCTATGTTTCTGTTGTAATATAATATTAATAATAAGATACAGTGCTGACAGCTAAAAACTCATTTCTTTCTTTGGTTGCGTTGCTTCACAAGTAGAGCGTTAGTGCTGATTGAGACACCTCTCGTTTGATCTTGTTTTTCTTGTTTTGTAGCCAATAGAAGTGTGCCATGTCATAAAATAAGTCACAATACAACTGAGGACTTCTCCATAGCCATTGTCCCATGCTACCTTCTACCCATACAGGCCTCCATATCTCTCTCTCTCTCTCTCTCTCTCTCTCTCTCTCTCTCTCTCTCTCTCTCTCTCTCTGTCTCACACACACACACACACACACACAAACACCTCCTTACCCAGTCTGACAATCTGTACAAAAGTACATCAGGCAATGGGCATGTTTTTAAATTTATGGACATATACTTCTCACTCCCTGAATGTTTAACTGAAACAGGCTGTGATTACAAACTCCAGAATTGTGATATTTTTGATTGCCTCACAAAACTGCCTGGGCTAAGGAGAGTTGGGCATTTATTTCCACTGGATCATCTCTTGATGCTCTTTTCCAGGAAGAAAATATTTGGAATGGATGTTAAGTCAGAAAGATTAATCTAAAATGATAGCAGCAGTTCTTTCTCCTTTAAGCGAGCTAGTTAAAAGGATTCTGGCCAGAAATTTCTCGGGAGCTTTAAAACACACTAAAGAACTTAATTTTTCATCTCCCAATAATTTTTCTTGGACTTTATTTCTCTTAATCCATTTTGTCCATCACACATCTCCCAAATGACTGCCTGTGTTGAATGAGATTTGGGAAAAGCGAATCAGCAGAGCCTACGAAGTGCAAGAGCTCCCTCTTGTGGGCCTTGGAAGTCACTTCTGGAACTTGAAGCTCCGGCCCCTGGAGGTCCACCGTTTGGTGAATTTGTAATGAAGTCTTTGTCTTCCAGAGAAGGTGTGGTGCCTTCCTTGCCCCACCTCACCGATGGAACAATCCCCATTTCAAGCTTTGCTTAGTTGCTCCAGGGACTGCCTTTTATAAACTTAGTTGTGACAATGAATGCCTACCATTTGCTCTAGTAAGTTTACATTCTACAAAGTACACCCACACATTATTTCATTTGGCGCAAGAACTCTGAAAATGTGGTATTATTATTCTGTTTCAGGTTTGGAGTCAGCAGGAGACAAACAAACCTGAATCTCCTGGCACCAAAGGTAAGGTTCCTTCCATCTCACCCCCACCCTCCTTGCCCTTCCACATTTGCAGTCTTGCAGTTCCTTCTCCCAAGATAAGATTCTTTCCAACTTTTCAAAGTCTCAGGTCACTGTCCCAATGTCTCTTTTTTCAAAACTTTTATGACAGATATATAATTGCAAAATTAAAACAATAATTCTGGCTTTGAAGCCAGATGTTTCTAACTCTTAAACTATGCACCAATTTACACCTCTCTCCACAGTGACAATATTTTTGGTAAGTATGGGACTGCATTTGGGGATAAAGTGTTTGGAAGTCTCTCAAATATTCAAAATTTAAGGTTTCCATTCCTATACCCTTTTTTGTTGTTGTTTGAGTATGCAGAAACAACTAATAAATTTGTGGGAAACTAGATTGAAATGTCATTTATCCAAGCAAGGTCATTAACTTAATCTTTATCAAATGATAATATCTGCTATGTACCTGGAAATGGATTACAAGGCCTATTACAGAGAGATAAGTGAAATTTTACTTATGCCCTTATGCCCCAAGTCCAGTTCATATCCACTTACATCTAGAAAGCAGTGTTAAGTCTGAAAACCAACTCTTCCCCCTACTAACTGCATCCTTGGGTAAGTGATTTTACCTCTCTGAGACATAGTTTCCTCACTTGTAAAATTAAGGTAATAATAAAATTTACCTCATAGGGGCATAGTAAGGATTAAAAGACACAATGCACACACACAAAAAAATACTTAATAGTATCTAATATAGATTAAGTAGTTAACAAATAAAATTCTTAATAGTGCTATTAATACTATTAATCCATGAGCTCTATAAACGCCTCAATTCTTGCTGCTTTTGTCCCATTCCTGATAGCTAAACATCTGAGGTCTAGTTTTGACCTCTCTTTGAACACTTCCATTTTCCCTGGTGTCTGACTCTTTATTCTTCATCTCTATTGTCTTTTAATCATGTACTTTTACCCTCCACAGTGATGACAAAGAGTGCCCTGCAAACCTCCCTGCCAAGCTGACATCATTGCCTTGATCAATGGCCCTACCACATCCTCTCTGGGTTAGCTGAAATTCCTAATCCTGACTGCACATGGGCAGCCTTATGCTCCCTGGCCCTGTATAAAACCAGAACAAGAATATGGGCACCATTTCTTGAATCCTAAAGTCACTGCTTGATAAACAGCTGGTTTTCATACTTTTAAATATCAATCATCCAACTAATAAGCCTGCTCAATAGAAACTCAACAACACAAGATGTCATTTAATCATTCACTTATTTATTCATGTGTTACTTATCTATTTAGGCACAACTGAAGATGAAAGAGCCGATTGCAACATGACGATGATCACCCCTACTTTCTTCCTCCTTATCACCACACTGTGGCTCATAACAGCACAAGCAGGTAGAAGAGTGAGTACCTAGAACTTAGAATGCATATGAAAGACAGGAAAATTTCAAGAATACGAGAGCATGCTGAGGACTAACCTGATACCAACAGAAAGATCAAACCTCAGACATAAAGCAGGAACAAATAAGAGCTGAGATACAAGAAAACAGGGATGGAGCTGCAAAAAATACAAAAGCTGGCATTTCTGCATAATAAATACCTGTTTAAGGATGACACAGAGGTTTGGGGAGTGAGACCACACACTTTTTAGTGAATGGGAAGGGATTCGCTGGATAAAAGCAAGTGATGACTATTTTCTCCTGCTATTACTTCCATTGCATTCTGGTTTAGATTAAATCACCCACAACCTTGAATAAATAGCTCTTTAGCAAGATCACAGAGAAATAGTTCTACAACCACTTTCATTGCATCATTATTCACAAAGCCAAAAGATGGAAGTAGCCCAAATGTCCACTGATGAATAACCGTGATAAATAAAATGTAATGGAATATAGTTAGCCTTCACAAAGGGAGAAATTTGTCACTGGCTGCAACATAGATTAACCTTGAGAACTGAACGCTAAGTGCAATAAGCCAGTCTCAAAAAAATAAGCATTGTATAATTCCACTTATATCCAGTATCTTTAGTAGCCACACTCATAAGAACAGAAGGTAGAATGGTGGTTTCCAAGGGCTGGTGGTGAGGAGGAAATGGGAAATTGTTGTTAATTGGGTATAGAGTTTTAAAGATAAATACACAAATATATTAACACGTGTTTGCATAACCATGTGAACATATAAACATGACCAAACTGTGTTAAAGTCCTTAACAGTTTTAAAATGGTTAAGCCTGGACCAGCCAGTGTGGCTCAGGGGTTGAATGTCAACCTATGAACCAGGAGGTCACGGTTCAATTCCTGGTCAGGGCACATGCCTGGACTGCAGGTTCAATCCCAGTTTGGAGTATGCAAGAGGCAGCTGATTGATGATTCTCTCTCATCATTGATGTTTCTATCTCTCCCTCCCCCTTCCTCTCTGAAATCAATAAAAATATATTTTTAGAAAGATGATAAATTTTATGTGTTTTTACCACATATTTTAAAAGGTCTACATGAACCATCTTCAGCATTCTGTGTGTGTGTGGTTGTTGTTTTGTCTGACAGAAGAGTAAATCACAGTGCTCAGCCACTACAACTCTCCCAAGCAATAGCAGCCTGCCATAACACCTTTGTTGTGGGTGATAAAATGGCAAGGGAGGCCACCCACAGAGAGAGAAAAACAATCCCCTCTTTCTCTTTTATAGAGAAGAACTTACTGTAAATGAAAGACAGAGTGATGGTGGCCAAGTTACAAGGATTACAGCCTTGTACTATATAAGGTTGCAGCCCTTGCTACTTATGATAACATGTGTGACTACTTTGTCAATGATAAAGATTATTCCTATCTGGCACTATATTCTCCATCAGGGTCCAAGCACCATTTTTTTTCAGTATGCCCAATAGAAAGTTTTAGGCATCCATTCTCCAAAAGCCTATCTCTGCTTGTCTCTTTCTCTGTCTCATTCACACACACACACACACACACACACACGCACACACGCACACGCACACATACTATCCTATCCTAGAGATTAACATCTCACAAATCTTGAAAAAATTCTATTTGTCCATTGTGATTACATTGCAGATACCTTTGTAACTTTGGGACAGTTCATCTCAGTAATGGTTCTGCCATTTCTGTTGATGCTCCTGCCATTCACTCCAATTTCAGACATGCCTGTATTTGTTTTAAGTAATGAGACATATCTAATTTGCTCAACTTCTGTGTCTCTTCTTGAGTCAAGATGGCAAGCAAGAATGTAAGTCATTATCAATATATATCATAAGGTGGAATCTTTGGAAATGCAAAGGTCATTTTGTAAATTTGTACTAATTAATATTTTTTCTGTTTTCAAAAAGCCTCAGCTGTATATACTGATCATTTTTTACTCTCTTTTGAGACAAATTCCATTTTGGATTAATAACCTCACAACATATGGTAGCTCCATAAATTCTTAGAGTTAAGTAGCAGGTATTCTGCAAAGCACTTTACAGACATTACTTTTTCATTCCTCACAATAAGCCTACAAGAAAGGTATTGTCATTATTAACCCTGATTTGTGAGTGATGACATTAAGATTTAGAGAAATCAAATAGCTTGCCCAAAGTTACCTATTAAGCACAAGAGCAAAGATTTTAACTCATCCAACCACATACTTCATGCTTAATCAATTTTACTGCCCATAAACCCAATACTTAGTTTGAAGAAAACTCAGCCTAGCTCATGATTTATTACCCCAAAACAAAATATCACCTCAATATATTTTAAAATGCTACAATGTATTCATTCATTTGTTCATTCACTCATTCATTCCTGTATTCACTCAATAAACATTCTTCCAAGTTTTAGGTATACAGTTATGCACACACAAAGTCCCTACTTTCGTGAAATTTATAGTCTAATCCAAGCATGTCAAACTCGCAGCCAACGGGTCACATATTTGACATGCTTGGTCTAGTCCATGTTCAAGGGCCCTCAATGTCTGCACATATGGCTTCGCACAGAGAGAAGCAGCTCTCTCTTTCTCAGAGAGAGGTAACTATCTCTTTCACAGATAGTTAGAGAACCATTGCAGGACAGAAGTCCATATCATGTGCTATAGAAAAAGCAACCATTGCTTGTGAAGAATAACCTTTTCTCCATTTCTATTTGGATCAAGGTTTACATGTTCAACTTACCTAAGTTACATGAATTTTTCACAAATATTCTCACATATGTCTTATGATATGTACGCATGTGTATGGTTCTATCTAAACTTACCGTTTGAAAAGCACATACTCTGACTCCTCAAATATCTTCTGTGCCTGTGATTAAAATCTGCAAGACGGTCATGCGAGGATAGGGTTGGGATTCTTTCCCTCTTAGTGCTGTACTTTTCATTTTCCCACTTCATGAGCTTAAAGATGCTCCATAACCAGCAAATGGGCTTTCACAAAACATGCAATTAGAAATAAAGTCAATGTCTTGACAAAGGGAGATTTATTTTCTCCTGACAACAGAGTTCTTTGACGTTACAGTCTCTAAGCAGCAAAACCTGAAGAGGCATTACTTCTAAATTCATGAGTCTTAAGACTTCAGAATTGCCAACGAGGCACCTTCCATGGCCCATTTAATGTACGGACTCAAAACTCTGGATTTACCCTTGCTTTATTTAAAAGGGGTTGATTAGCTTCGCAATTATGCCATACAGTTCTTGGGCTTTGCTCTGAAAGAGTGCCCCTCTACTTACTGCCACTTAAAAAGCCTTACTTTCCCTCTCATAGCCATTTCGGTTCGTTTCAATGGGAAAGAACAGACAACATCTCACAGCACCATTTAACACCAACTCAGTCTTACAAGTTCACCAAGGAACAAGCAACCCTCTCTGTTTGCAGTTAATGTATCAAAGCTTGAAATGACAAATTGGCTCGCGGAGGCACAATATGAATTAACTTTTAGTCAAAAATATTCATCCTCCCCTCCTGGCGTAAGCAAGTCTCATGTACTCTGTTTACCTCCTCGGGTGTGTTTCTCCTCTTCTGCATCCCTAGGCCTCATTCAGAGCTCTTGATATATCATGGCATAGTACCTCTATCATTTTAATCCAATGTTTTATGTTTTCAGCCTCCAAGACAAAAAGAAATGCACCACTTCATCATTAATTTCGGTATTGTAAACACTGGAGTACAAATTCAATAAAAAAAGAAAAGCCTCCAACATTAAATTCTGTAACCTCCGTGACTTTGGATGCTAATTGAATCAGGCTTTGTGTTTCTTAAAGTAAACACATTAATTCCAAATGTTGGTTTAGCTCAGGCTGTTTAGCCTGTCGGGTAAGGCCGCAGACTAATGTCGTAGCAGTAGCTGGCCTGTCCAATTAGCAAAGAGGTTTAATGGTTACGCTCCAAACCCTCTTGCCTCTGGTACTTTATAGATGCACCATTTCCTTGAAACAACATTTTAAATATTAGCTAAAAAGAAAACTATGTCAACAGCTTTGATGAATATATACCAGGACAGCCATTACATTACATACTCCCTAACCACCCTTTCATAGTCAACTTTTGCTAATTTTTTCCCCAATTAACATCTTCCTTCGAGAGAAAACACTCATATTTTCACTGAGAATGGCAATCTATTTGTTATCGTCTGTCATTGGCCTGTGTTTTCTAAAGGAAGACCGTCTGGTACATGAATGCTTGCATTTAACAACTGCTGACACTACTGTAAATACTGCTTACATGTTGTTCTATGCAGTATTGCCACAGAGTTTACTTTTTTTTTTTAGCTCTGTGCCAGATTTCTTAAACCTGAAGTCATCATCATTTTATGAGATGGTTTTTTCCAAAAGTAAATTACACGTTCGTGAATTAAGTAAGTGTTGGACCAGAAATGGCGCTTGTTTTTGGAAGTGACTTCTGTAGGTGTGTATGAAAAGTCAGGTTCGTGCCTTTCCACAGACATGGAGGGATAGACATAGTGTGCTAGAGAAGGCAAGGCTCAACTGAAAAATAAAGTATTTTCCAAGGTTTATCTGTAAATTGACATAGTTTCCCATAAGTAAGTTAAACATTTTTAAAATTTGTGTAAATATTTAACTTAATATATGTCAAACATATTTTTTCATGAAACTAATCCTGAACAAGATTGATATTGTTTAGTTTCACAAAGCTGTATTGAACAAGGCAACAGGTGAGGTTCTAAGAGCAGGCGTATGACGATGAGTAAGACAGAGTGCTGTCCTCAAGGATTTGCAAGGCAACAAGACAAAATTTACTTTTATGGGAAATTCATTTAAAGCTTTTCCTTGGAAGTCTAAATATGTATCACCCTTTAACAGTGGACTCCTCATATCCTTCCACCTACTGCCTTGAGCAAAGGTCCTGCTGTATATAATTCAATGCAATGTGGTAAGTGCATAGAATGTTAGTGAAGCAAAAAGGTACTCATTCAAGATGGAGAGGATGATGTGGGTATAAGTGGATAGGAAGGATTCCTGAAGGAGATGATTCTTCAGCTGCATTATGAAGGATTTATTAAACCACTGATTCATGAAAACTGTGGGATTCAGACCAACAGCATCAACATGACCTGACAACTTGCTAGAAATATAAATGATTAGGCTCCATTTCAGAGTGACTGAATCAAAACCTCTGAGGCAGGGAGTCAGCAATCTCGGTTTTAACAAACCCTCAGGAAGAACCTGATGTGCACTAAGGCTTGAACACCACAGTATTAAGGCAAGTTTCCAGGCCCTAGAGCAGGAGGAGGGGGTGAATGATTTTTTATGGAATGAATATGTAAGCATTCACTTGGAGAAGTTGTAGTACATCTCCCGGCTGTTTTGAGTATTGGTTGCTAAGAGCTGCACTCTTCTCAGAATTGTTCTCAATCTAAGAGAGTGGTTCACCTGGGAATGCCTGGGAGGCTATCCCCTTTCCAAAAGTGGCCACAGTCAATGATGGACTGATATGGAGATATGCAGGCCTTACCTCCATGGTAGACTTCATGTTCCAGAGCTTCCCATAGGGCAACTGAAACCACATCTTGTCCTGGCATCTTTCCCTGGCCTATTCTGCTTCCCTCACTCCCTTACAGGTTTCTCCTGAGAGCAGTCCCTCAGTAAATCACTGGCACAAGAATTCCCATCTTGGGCTGTTTCAAGGGAAGCCAACCCTAGGCAGTGGTACACAGCATAAGAATGCATGGAGAGCTGCAGGAGATTTGCATTGATGGAGCATAAAGTGTAAGTCAGAGAATAGTGAGAGGAGAAGCTGAAAGGGTGAGAGAAGCCAATTTATGACATACTTTGGCAACAATCCATAAAAGTAGCGAAGTTCCAAGAGATGGAGAGAGAGAGAGAGAGAGAGAGAGAGAGAGAGAGAGAGAGAGAGAGAGAGAGAGAGAGAGAGAGAGAGGGAGAATATGAATTTATAACTATAAAGCATTGGCATGGGTGGGGAAAAGAAAAATCACTCAGACTACCACCTTGAAAAGGAAAGTCCCTTCCATACTGACAACAAATAATAATTTACATCCCACCTCTCACTAGACACCAGAATAAGAAGACTTCTAAATCCAAACTACAAAACTCAGAGGCTGTGTGATCATTTGTAGAGACAGAGATTTTAAGGGATCTGGAAAGGAAAGAAAGACTGGCAAAGTGAAGAGCTCCAGGAAACCTCTAAGCCAGTGGTTCTCAACCTTCCTAATGCGCGACCCTTCCTCATGTTGTGGTGACCCCCAATTTCATTGTTACAAATTGAACATAATTAAAGCATAGTGATGAATCACAAAAACAATATGTAATTATATATGTATTTTCCGATGGTCTTAGGCGACCCCTGTGAAACGGTCGTTTGACCTCCAAAGGGGTCACGACCCATAGGTTGAGAACCGCTGCTCTAAGTGAATTTATTTTTAATGAATGGAAAAGACACTGGGATGAGGAAAATGGTGGAGACCAGAGGAATGAGATTCAGTAAGGGAAATCACGTGCTTCCTTTTTCCTTCTCCATCTTCTTCAGTTTCTTTCCATGACTCAGGGGAGTGAAGTCCCGCTACTGGAAAGTACTAGGGCCACATTTCTAATCTATAGGAGCTCAATGTTCATACACATTCTTTTTTAAAAAAAAAAATGTACTTTATTGATTTTTTACAGAGAGGAAGGGAGAGGAAAAGTGATAGAGAGTTGGAAACATCAATGAGAGAGAAAGATCGATCAGCTGCCTCCTGCACACTCCTACTGGGGATGTGCCCACAACCAAGGTACATGCCCTTGACTAGAATTGAACCTGGGACCCTTCAGTCCGCAGGCCGACGCTCTATCCACTGAGCCAAACTGGTTAGGGCTTCATACACATTCTTATCTCCTAAGAGCTTCTGCTTTCCCTCACTCGCCAGTGACTGTTTCTAACCAGGATCTCTTCCCAATTTGAGAGCCAACACTCCAAGCTTACCTCCTTCTCTTGTCACTCAAGTAAGTAGACATCTTTAGAGAGCATCTTAAGATGTTTTCTTTTCCTGTTAGCACAATTTTAAAAAAAACCATGGAAATACATGAGTTTTTTTGTTTGTTTTTTTTTTACATTCTGAATGTGTGCCTCTTCCAGCAGCCGTTCCCTCTTCTTGTAACAACAATCCTCAGTTTCCTTTTAAGGGTCCACACTGCCTCCATTCTCACTTCCTTTGACCTGAAAAAGTCTCTACCACCAGTTCCACCAAAGACAGGGCCTCTTTCCCATTGCACTTCACCCTGAAGACATGAATGGCTGGAGAGTCTGTGGCTCTCAGTTGTGCTGCACGAACAGAGAGAATCACAGCAGCAGGAGAGGTGGGGTAACACATTGCTTGATCCCTGAAAACTTAGCTGTGTCTGAAGCCAAGTGTTCCCTGGATTTTTTGTGAAATAATGAAGTCCCTTTTTCTGTTTTAAACTGCTTTGAAACAGTTTTTTCTATCCCTTTCATGGGAGAATCCTAATTTAAGATGCCTTATATTTTTCAGAAAGTAAATATGAATGAGCCTAATCTTTCTCCAGGCTTCACTTTTATTTTATTTTATTTTTTTTTCAGGCTTCACTTTTAGTTGAAGAATCTTTAAATGTCTTCAATTCCTTCTTTCATTTACATACAGTATCCCCCCAAAAAATGTGTTCCGAGGAACATTAATTTGGGGTGTTGTGCCATTTAAAAATGTAAAAGGAAAGAGATGTTCTATGGTTGCAAAAATGTGGAAATTTTTTCTTTCAACGAAGTTAAATTGGTTTCTTTACTACAGGACATCTCTGAGTCTTTAACATGTGATTAATGTGTGAAATCTCTAAGAGAGAGTCATAATATGCCTAACTCTGCCAATGCATTTGGCTGTGGAAATCTTATTTTCATTGAGCAATTATGGGATAAGATTACATAAAGTATATTTCAGGAAATGGGGATTCAGCTAGAATTTCAGACTTTTTTCTATTCCACGCTGCTTAGCATTGAGAGTTATTTTGACTTTCCCACCTGAGTGTTTTGATTATTCCATCTGGTGGAGCTCAGAGGGCTCCAATAAGAACAGTTTGTAGAACAGAGTGAAGGAGAATGCTAACCAAAGGAAAAATATACATATGTGCACTTCCCACTACTCCAACATGGAACAAGGTTTCGTCACCTTTAGACAGTATGTTTTCAATGTAATATAGGCATTTTTATCATCATTGCTTCAAATGGTGTACATTTCTGGAACTTAAGGTGAATTAATACATCCACAAAAACCTATGAAACACAGTAACTTGGAAAAAACACCTCTATTCAGACTATGGAAACTATCATGTCCATGAATTATCTTGAATACATCTGAACAGAAGAGATTTTGAAATCACTTATAAAGTTTTGGCTGAACTTCTTGAAATGTTTTTGATGGGATTCTAATGTTTTAAAAGTCTGACAGCTGCTTCTGAAAATGAAATACTTTTTGTCATCAAGCTACAGTTAACTCATCTAAATAAATAGGTAATCTGTTCCTTTAGAAAACAGTTGAAAGCATCCACTGACATTTGAGTATAAAGAAAAACTGGGAAATTTGGGAGATGGGAGGATCAAATCTTACCATCTTGTCTCAAGCTCTCTGAGTGTAAGCAAGGGATTGGACACAGGAGGGCAGTGGGTCTGCAGTGAAAGGGATCCAATAGCAAATGACTCTCTTTTAACACCTGATTTAGTGAAAAGAGGCCACAATATGAAAATCTGATTCCTCTGTGTGGTTTTTTGCATTTACTTTTAAAAGATGTGTCATCTAGAGCATCTCTCTGAGCCTCACACTTTCATGTTCTTATTGTGGGTAACATGAAATTCAGACATTTTCTTTCAAGAGCTTCTCCATCAAGTCAATGGTTCCCCTAACAATTCCCTGATGCAGTTGGTTGGACCAGATCAGAGGTTGTTCTATTTTCTCCAGCATTTGGTATTCACAATAGACTGTCTATCCACTCCACAGCTCACACACACACAGACAAGCACACACAATCAACAGCTGGTCAGGAAAACAGAAATCACTGTAACACTTCAAAATACAAAGGATTTAATACAGGGAAGTGGTTTCAATAGGTGTTGGATGACTAAAAGAGGATAAAAGGAGCTCTGAGGTAACCCAGAGAGAAAGCAGTTACCACTCTAAGGCTAGAAGAAGAAAAGGAAGAGGCGCAAGGAGCCTGTGGAGTTGGTGCACCATTGGTTGCGGCCAGTATCTCTCAGTGGGTCTGAAAACACTGGTGCTTACAGTGCTTAAAATCATTAGAGGTTAGAACCAACTTTTGCTGCTAGGCACCCCACTGCTTCACCCTGTAGCAATAGGGTAATAGGAAGAGAAGTCCCTTCACTCCGCCACCCATTTTCCAGTCTCTCTCTAATGTAGGGGTGGGCAAACTTTCTGACTCAAGGGCCACAATGGGTTCTTAAACTGGACCGGAGGGCCGGAACAAAAACATGGATGGAGTGTTTGTGTGAACTAATATAAATTCAAAGTAAACATCATTACATAAAAGGGTACGGTCTTTTTTTTTTTTTTTTTTAGTTTTATTCACTTCAAACGGGCCGGATCCGGCCTGCGGGCCTTAGTTTGCCCACGGCTGCTCTAGTGCCTCTATTGGCAGATCCTAAAGTAGAAACCCCTTGGCAAAGGAGTCTTGAAAATGTAGCTTGCAGAGTCCCATGGCAGTATCATAGAGGCACATAGGAGAGTTGACTTGGATCTGAGAGAAAATAGGTAAGTAGCCATCCCTACGTCAAACTTCCTGTCTCCTCCATAGCTAGCTCCAGCCTCTACTCTGCATTCTCCTGGCACAAACATAATCAAAAGAATAGAAATTAGTATCATTACAGCCTCCCCTAAGCCCCAAACATCAAACTACTTGTCCTGGGTCATAATGCTAGTGTCATAGCCATGACTGTTTCCCCTAAGATAAGGTGACTAACATTGGACAAGCTGCATAAACTCAAGGACAGTTCCCTCTTCTGGGTTAACTACATCTACCTTGGAAGGGAAGATCAAGTATACAAGTAGAGCAGTGATTTTCAACCTTTTTCATCTCATGACACATAAACTAATTACTAAAATTCTGTGGCACACCAAAAAATACGTATTTTTTCCTGATCTGACAATAAAAAGTATAATTTTGATTCATTCATACTGGACAGCTATTGTTGTGTTGACTGCTATCATTTTTTCATTTGACAACCTAAGGGCATAGAGGCCAGTGCCCTTGACTAAATAGTCAGGTATTGCATGTTTTAAAAATTCTTACAACACACTGATTAAAAATTGCTGAAATAGATCATCTGAATCAAGGAGCTTGGCACAGTGCTTGTCCTGTGATAGATACACAATAAATATTAGTTGACTTCCTTCTTTTCCTCCCTTATTCCTCATCCTTCCTTGTGGAATGGAAGGCTTTGCAACTTGTTACTGGAATTTCGGGCATCAGTAAATACCTGTGAGATCACTGGGAGGGAAATGTTTCCTTTTAGCTAAAGAGGTTTTACCAGTCCAGTAGTGAGATTCTCAAGAGTTCCAAGGAAGAGACACACAAATTGCTTATAAGGGTGTATCTGTTGAAAGGATACCTGGGAAATAGAAAAGGAGGTCTTACAACACTTTCCTGCTCAGGAATGTGGGGCGGATCGGGAAAATCTGCCTGACTTTGCTAAAGACAAGAGCTTTTGTTTAAGTGGCATGCCTTTTCTTTGCTTAATTGGCATTTGTATTTCCACAAAATTGTGGATTGAAATGGGTCCTTTTGTCTCACTACTTACAAAGCATCGCTGTTGAGCAAAATGCAATGACCCCAAGTCATCTCAAAGGTTATTGGCCTTTCAAACTCAGGCTACCTGCGGTTGATTTCAGCTCATGCACCTTTCTCTGTGCAATCACTGTGCTAAGGGAGGGAGGTCCAGACTGGTCTGTGAGAGGACCTCTCCGAATTCATTCACCTCAAAACGAAAGGCCATCCAGGCATTTCCCTTCAAATCAGACCTCATTGGCTTTTCCTTCTATCCTGACATAAAGAGACGTTTTCTACTTCTCCTTTGTAACTACCCGGTCTCAGAACTACTTGTCACTAACAAGGGCTTCATGAAGAACTCTGAGCAGAGGCCGCCAATGTGAGATTTCTAGGACAGAAGATACCCTGTCTCTCGCCCATGTTGTTACATGGTTCTCCGAAGTGGGAAACAAAGGAAAGGAGAAACTATACCTACATCTCTGAACTAACAGTTAAATACACGTGACATTATTAACAGAAAAAGAGAAAACCATGATAGGGCTGCTTGTGGTGAATTAATTGTAGGAAAGTCAGAGATGATGCTTGTGAAGTATCCAAACACATGGTATAGAGGTAAAGGCTTAAAATCAGAGAATGAATGAGAGTTTTATTTTTAGTACAATGATTCCTAAACTTCTTTATATCATAGATTACTTTGAGCATCTAATGACAGTTATACACACTCAGAATAAACAAAGAAATAGATTTTCAGAACTCCAGCTCAAGTTGCACCTCCCCACCTCATCTAGTGAAAAGAAAAAAAAAAAAATATATATATATATATATATATATATATATATGAAAAGAGAAAAGTCTGAGCACTGAATCTGTACTGCATTAGAACTTAATCTTCCTTCCTCTTGTAGTTCACCTTCCTCACCCCAAACAAGCTAAAATTTTATGTGTGCCAAATAGCTTCTTGCCCAGAAATGCTTCTGAGGGGTAATGAGAAACAAAGCAGGACAACTCAATAATAAGAGTTCCCAACCACCGCCAGCAAGAAAATGACCCAAGGTGTCCATTTTCTCAATTACTGCAATGCTCATTTTCTCGTTGGATGGACAAGTGCCCCTGAGGAAACCTTGAGGCTAATTGTATATATACTGGCATATACAGTGTGCCCCAAGCCCAGAGGCAGCAGCTAGCAATTATATTCCACTGATTAACGTGCAATCCTAAATTTATAGGCTTGATGGTCCAAAGAGGCTCCCTGCTATGTGAGATAATGAATAGGAAATTGTCAGAATAATTAGCCAAGTCAGATCTCACAGGTCTACCTTTAAAAACAAACAAACAAAAATGCCTGTCCTTCAGCAGAATTGGACATCGAAAGATGGGATGTGGAGAAAGAATGGTATAGTCAAATATTCCTTTGTGCCATTTTTGCTTCATTCAGTTCACTGACCGTAGTGTCTCTGGTGAATACAGTGCTGCACCTCTCAGGTCCTCCTTCAGGGAACCGGGACTTATTGCTCCCACACCAGCCTCTAGAAGTACTACTATGACTATAATCAGTTGTCTCCAGAATTTGCCCTCAGCTGAAGACAGCTGCCTTGCTCAAGGTCAGGCTATCCACCCAGGAAGGGATAGGGTAGTCCACATTCAATGACAGGCCAATCCCAGATTATAAAGGCCTGGCCCATCTTATCAGAACAAGAGGAAAATCAGCAGGGCCAATCCATTTTCTAGCTCCCTAAGAGGGTGACTGACGCTTTGGTTGAGACCACACTGCAGACCACCTTCTCCCTCTGCCCATTCCTAGTCTTTCCCTGAAGACACTCCTAGTACTCTTCCTACACACTAACTGTTAACTGAATCTGCTTCCCAGAGACTACAACTTGCAATAATGTCAAATCACACATTGGTGTCAGGATTACTATATAAAGAAATGACCTTGCAGTGATTCTTGGCATTGACTCCATGAGATGTTGAAAGGTGATGCGAGGAATCTGATACCATGCCTGATGAGTAGCACTGTCCAGTTCTGTGAGATTTGATGGTTGTGGAACCAGCTGCCTGATGGCTCTTTTAACTTTGTCCCACAAATGCTCAATTGGATTGAGATATGGTGATTTGGGGGCCACCTAAGCAAGGTAAAGTCTCCCTCATGTTCTTGAAACCACTCCTGCACAATATGAGCACCGTGGCATGGAGCATTGTCTTGTTGGAAGAAGCCATCTCCATTGGGATACGCCATCAACATGATAGGATGAACTTGATCAGCAACGATACTGAGGTATGTTGTGCTATTCAGATGTTGTTCCACATGAATTAAAGGGCCCAAATCATGCCAGGAAAACATGCCCCAAACCATAACACTGCCCCCACCAGATTGAAGGGTTGTACTCATGCAAGTGGGGTGCATGCTTTCATGCTGTTTCCACCAAATTCTCCCTCTGCCATCGGCATGTACAACTGGAAACGTGATTCATCGGACACATGACTTTTTTCCGACTGTCCAATCCTTGTGTTCCTGTGCGAATTGGAGACGTTTTATCTTGGTAACTGCCGACAGCAAAGGTGTTCGAACAGGCCTTTGGCTTCCATATCCCATACGATGCTGTGTACGGCTAATTTGCCTACAAACGTCAGGTGGTCACAATAATCTGGCCACTCAGCAGTGTGTGTGGTGTGTGTGTGTGTATCTCACATTCAAAGGCTGTTAAATTGCTTTGTTTACCCATATCTTCAGAAAAAAATCACTTCTACTGTCATGGTAAACAACCTGCTTCCCTATTTATAATGGTCTGGTCCTCTAGCAACTTCAGTGTGAAATTATAGCTAATTTGCCTACAAATGTCAGGTGGTCAAAATAATCTGGCCACTCAGGGAATATAAAAGCCTACGCAACCATTACCACCAGAAAGACCAGGACAACCGGAATGACTGGAATGACCAGCCGACCAGTCACTATGCTATGCACTGACCACCAGGGAGCGGATGCTCAATGCAGGAGCTACCCCCCAGTGGTCAGTGCACTCCCACAGTGGGAGCGCCACTCAGCCAGAAACAGGACTTGGCTGACGAGCGCAGCTGCAGCAGTGGTAGGAGCCTCTCTCACCTCCATTGCAGCGCTACTGAGCAGCAGCGGCGGCAGGCACAGCAGGCCGGGATGAGTGGTGGCGCGACGCCTGGCCCCTGTTCGGGCTCCTCCCCATTCTCCTGCCACTTTGGCACTGCTACATCCCTTGAGGGATGTCAGACTGCCAGTTTTGGCCCAATCCCTGCAGGCCACACTGCAGGGATCAGGCTGTAACCGGCAGTCCAACATCCCTCAAGGGGTCCCAGATTGAGAGGGCACAGGCCAGGCTGAGAGACCCCAGCCATGCATGAAGCTGTGCACCGGGCCTCTAGTTAACTATAAAGACCAAGAATGGTGAACTGAACAAATCACCCATGATAAAGGATGGCCAACTGTTCAAGTGCCATATGAATATACTTTAATGCAAGTGGACCCCATTAAGTAAACCTAGTATACGAAAATATAAATTGCTATAAAGGAGAGTAATCCTATATAATAAAAGGCTAGGTGGCACCATCACAAGATAACCACCACAAGATGGCCACCCTCATGTCATCACAAGATGGCCAGCAGGGGACGGCAGTTGTGTGTAATCAGGCCAGCAGGGGAGGGCAGTTGGGGGCGATCGGGCTGGCAGGGGAGCAGTTAGGCATCAATCAGGCTGGCAGGGGAGCGGTTAAGGGGTGATCAGGCTGGCAGGCAGAAATGGTTAGGGGCAATCAGGCAGGCAGGCAGGTGAGTGGTTAGGAGCCAGCAGTCCCGGATTGTGAGTGGGATCAAGCCTAAACCAGCAGTTGGACATCCCCCAAGGGGTCCCAGATTGGAGAGGGTACAGGCCGGGCTGAGGGACAGCCCCCCTCCCATGCATGAATTTTGTGCACCAGGCTTCTAATCTTCACTAATAAAAGAGAAAAATGGTAATTGGCGTACGACGATACCCTTTTCATTGGCTAATCAGGGCTATATGCAAATTAACTGCCAACTATGATTGGCAGTTAACTGCCAACTATGATTGGCAGATAACTGCCAACTATGATTGGCAGTTAACTGCCAACTATGATTGGCAGTTAACTGCCAACTAAGATTGGCAGTTAACTGCCAACAAGATGGCGGTTAATTTGCATATGTAGGCACAATGCAGGGAGGCGAAAGGGAAAGCAGGAAGAAGCCCCCTGCCACTGACAGTGATCGGAAACCCAGGGGGGAGCTAAGAGCTGGGGGGCAGGGCAAAGGCGGCCCCAGGGCCGCCTTTGCCCTGCCCCCCAGCCATGATCGGAGAATCAGGCGCCTTTTCCGCCCTGGCCAGTGATAGCAGGAAGTAGGGGTGGAGCCAGCGATGGGAGCTGGGCACGGTCGAAGCTGGCAGTCCCGGGAGCTAGGGGTCCCTAGCCTGGGCCTAAAGCGGAGCCCACAATCGCGGGGCCGCTGCAGCTGCGGGTCCCCGCTGCCCGGGCCGGATGCCTCAGCCAGAGGCGTTAGGCCTGGGCAGGGGCGGAGCCTGCAATGCGGGGAGCTGGGGGTCCCCTGCCCAGGCCTGACACCTCTGCCGGAGGCCTCAGGCCTGGTCAAGGGGCCGATCCGGTGATTGGTGATCGGAGGGTGATGAGGGTCAACTCCTCTGGCCGAGGCATCAGGCCTGGGCGGGGGGTGGAGCCGGGGATTGGGGGGATATGATGGTCCCCTTGCCCAGGCCTGAAGCCTGGGTCAGAGGCGTCAGGCTTGGGCGGGGGGTGGAGCAAGTGATCAGAGGGAGATGGGGGTCCCCTGCCCAGGCATGATTCCTGGGCCAGAGGCCTCAGGCCTGGGCAGGGGCCAGAGCCAGTGATCGGGGGGAGATGGGGGTCCCCTGTCCAAGCCTGACACCTCTGGCGGAGGCGTCAGGCCTGGGCAAGGGGCTGATCAGGCAATCGGAGGGTGATGTGGGTCGACGCCTCTGGCCGAGGCATCAGGCCTGGGCAAGGGGCAGAGCCAGCAATCGGAGGGGTCTGGGGGTCAATGCCTGAGGGCTCCCAGTATGTGAGAGGGGGCAGGCTGGGCTGAGGGACACTCCCCCCCCCCACACACACACACCCAGTGCACGAATTTCGTGCACCGGGCCCCTAGTTTTAAAAATAATTTACTACAGGGGTTTTTTAAAATTTGGTGAAAAATATGTCCCAAATTTTAAAATACATTTATACAGTATTCAACTTTTTATCAGCATATCTTATAGATATGTTTTAGCATTTGAAATCCCCTTTTATCCCTATCTTCTATAAATATTATAACTTGTATCACTGCTTTTATTTTTTATATTGTGACATTGTAATTTGTAATAAATATATATTTGGTTTTGATCCTCTTTTCTGACAGAAAACACCTAAAACCCTTGGAATTTCTTAAGTGATGAGAGCAACAAAGTTGTCTCATTATGTTAATGAAGCGAATTTTGGAAAGCACCTAAGGAAGGGGCTGCTTTCCAGGAGAACCAGCCACTGAGCAGAGGGTCAGAATTTTCAGTCTCACTCCCCTGATCTCCTGGGAGAAAAAAAGGGGCTAGAGGTTAAATCAATCACCAATGACCAATAATTTAATCAATTATGTCCTTGTAATAAAGCTGTTATTAAAACCTATAAGGATGGGGTTCAGAGTTTCCAGGTTGGTGAACATGTAATGATTTGGGGAGAATGGTGTTCTCTGAGAGAGTATGGAAGCTCAGAGCCCCTTCCCACATACCTTGCCCTATGCATCTTTTTGTTCCTAAATTCAATTCTTTTGTAATAAACCAGTAACCTAGTAAATAAAACATTTCTCCAAGCTCTAGTCAATTAATTGAACCTAAGGAGAAGGTCATGGAACTACTGATTTATAGCCAGTAGGTCAGAAGTACAGGTGACAACCTAGGCTTAGGAATAGTGTCTGAAGTGGGGGTTGCGGGGAGGAGAGAGACAGTCTTATAGGACTGAACCCTTAACCTGTGGAATGTAATGCTATTTCCAGTTAGATCATGTGAGAGCTGAATTGAGTTGTATTTTCAAGACACCCTGATGGTGTTGGAGAGTTGCTTGGCAGTATGTGGGGAAGCAACCATCTCGCCACCCACCCCCCCACCACCAACCCCACCCCACATTCACACACACACATTGGAATCGGGGCCAATAAATCAAATGATAAACATACATATAACACTCCCTCTTCTGCCCCTTACCAGCATTGTGACCTTACAAGGGTCATTTAATCATTCAAAGCCTCAATTTCCTCTTCTGTAAAATGGAGATGGAAATAGCTAGCTGAGAACTGTTGAGATGACTAATGAGAAATATATGAGAAAATGTCTCACAATCTTCAGTGGTTATTGTTTGTTTTCCATAATGTAAAATGTTTGATAAAATTTCCCTTATAGAGATTTAAAATGGAATATGTCCAAATGATGCAATGATTTAGGACACATTCAAATCCCTTGTACCTTACATGGCTGTGTATATATATTTTAATCCAAACAGAGTATTTTCAAAAAATAAAACTTTTTACAATTTTATAAATAACTAGGGGCCCGGTGCACGAAATTCGTGCACTGGGTGTGTGTGGGGGGGGGAGTGTCCCTCAGCCCAGCCTGCCCCCTCTCACATACTGGGAGCCCTCAGGCATTGATCCCCATCAACCTCCAATCGCAGGATCGGCCCCTTGCCCAGGCCTGACGCCTCTGACAGAGGCGTAGACCCCCATCACCCTCCGATCGCCTGATTGGCTCCTTTCCCAGGCCTGATGCCTCCGCCAGAGGTGTCAGGCTTGGACAGGGGACCCCCATCTCCCCCCAATCACTGGCTCTGACCCCCGCCCAGGCCTGAGGCCTCTGGCCCAGGAATCATGCCTGGGCAGGGGACCCCCATCTCCCTCTAATCGCTTGCTCCACCCCCCGCCCAAGCCTGACGCCTCTGACCCAGGCTTCAGGCCTGGGCAAGGGGACCATCATATCCCCCCAATCCCCGGCTCCGCCCTCCGCCCAGGCCTGATGCCTCGGCCAGAGGAGTTGACCCTCATCACCCTCCGATCACCAATCACCGGATCGGCCCCTTGACCAGGCCTGAGGCCTCCGGCAGAGGTGTCAGGCCTGGGCAGGGGACCCCCAGCTCCCCGCATTGCAGGCTCCACCCCTGCCCAGGCCTAACGCCTCTGGCCTAGGCGTCCGGCCCGGGCAGCGGGGACCCGCAGCTGCAGCAGCCCCACGATCGTGGGCTTCGCTTTAGGCCCAGGCAAGGGACCCCTAGCTCCTGGGACTGCCAGCTTTGACCGTGCCCAGCTCCCATCGCTGGCTCCACCCCTACTTCCTGCTATCACTGGCCAGGGCGGCAAAGGCGCCTGATTCTCCGATCATGGCTGGGGGGCAGGGCAAAGGCGGCCCTGGGGCCGCCTTTGCCCTGCCCCCCAGCTCTTAGCTCCCCCCTGGGTTTCCGATCACTGTCAGTGGCAGGGGGCTTCTTCCTGCTTTCCCTTTCGCCTCCCTGCATTGTGCCTACATATGCAAATTAGCCGCCATCTTGTTGGCAGTTAACTGCCAATCTTAGTTGGCAGTTAACTGCCAATCTTAGTTGGCAGTTAATTTGCATATAGCCCTGATTAGCCAATGAAAAGCGTATCGTCGTACGCCAATTACCATTTTTCTCTTTTATTAGATAGGATGTCCTGATACAGAAAAACTTATTATCTCTTTCCAAAATGGCCAAAGATAAAAGATAAAAGAAACTGCTTTGAGATTAAGAATATCTGCATGAGTCTGTTCTATCTAAATACATAATGCTCTTTGTACATATTGGTGGGGGGAGGGGGGGCAGAAGACTCATGAGGAGAGGCAACGGCCACACTGAGCAACCCAAGCATTTTGTAATATAAGGATCTAACAAGTGTAATAGGCCTTGAATAATCCTTCTAGAAGAATCTCTGTACTGTGCTTAGTAAATAATTTTAACTACTGGGATCATTTGCTTTAATGCTGAATTTGCTGAAAAGCCTAAGGAACAATTTTAACAGTGTCCCAAACCACTGTAATTGGGCAATTAATGCTTAATGATATAGAGGAAGAGTGCAGCTCTATCCAACATAAAATTGAAAGAAAAGTATTGCTTGAGCTGTTAAGACCATGGAGGCATGCATTTCCCACTGTCAGCATTGCAGGGTTTTGTTGTTTTTGTTGTATTTTAGCAACAAAATAATATTTAATCTAAAGACAGTCAGTCAACATTTGGAAGCAAAATGTACAAATGGGAGACACTTTGATATTAATGTCTATTGAGAAGTCTAGTTGAGTTCATAGCATATTTACGGGTTTAGTAAACTTTCGTTTACTTTTCCCTAGCCCTGTTTCATGCATGACACTAGGATTAAGTATGTTTCGGAGGGCTATTGTTTTAACACTTTTCCAGTTTAGGACTTTTCTCCTTTAAGAGGCCAATATTTCTGTAAAAGAAACTTTGGGAAATGATTTCTTGATTCAAATTTGACTACCACAATGCCTATATTGTGACATTTTGAAATATTCAGTTATAGAGCATTTCAGTGCCAATGCACTCTGAGGCACAAGGAAATAGAAATCACATATATAGAGAGAGGGAGGAGAGAGAGAGAGACTACAACAATTTATACAACTAGTTTATATTAAATTAAGATTATTTTTGTAAACTTTAAAAAATTTGTTTTTATTGATTTCAGAGAGATGAGGGGGGAGGGAGAGAGAACATCAATGATGAGATAGAATCAATGATCGGCTTCCACCTACATGACCCTCACTGGGGATCGAGCCCACAAGCCGGCATGTGCCCTGACCAGGAATCAAACCGTGACCTCCTGGTTCATGGGTTGACACTCAACTACTGAGCAACTCTGGCTGAGCAAGGTTATTCTTTTGTAAGGTTGATGTGAAATAATCTTTCATGGATGAATTGTTCTTCTGAAAAGTGATAATAAACAGAAGCAATCCTATCTCATAAAAGAGTAATGTGCAAATTAATTGTCACTCCAACACAAAGATGGCGGCGCCCATAGCCACAAGATGGTGGCGCCCAGTCCTCTCAGCCCCACTAGAGTCCCCCAGTCCCAGGGGGCAGCCGCTGAGAGCAGGGCCTGCTTGGCCCTCACCCGCAGTGACCTGGGAGCGGCCAAGCAGCCCCCGCAGACAACAGAGAACCATGGGGAGTGGGCCTAATCCATCAGTAGGACATCCCCTGAGGGCTCCCAGATTGAAGAGGGTGCAGGTTTGGCTGAGAGACCCCACTTCCACCCCCTGTGCACAAATTTCATGCACCGGGCCTCTAGTAATTCATATAACGATCATAAAATAAAGACCAAAGAACTCCTTTTCTTGTGAGAAATCTGATTTAGAAGCAGAATTCAGACTAGTTCTGGCTTAAAATCCACTCAGAAATGGATCCACGGTGATAGCAAATCACAATAAGTATTTTTAAATAGTTACATTGCTAAAATAATCATTCAATTGACCAACATAAATATAGAGGAACAAAATAGTTTCTTAATACATTTGAGAATTCATGCATCCAAATAATGGCCAGGAGGCCCAGGGTGGAATTTCAACTCCCATTTGCTAACTGTACATCTCAACAATTTTTAAGTTTCTGTTTCCCCACCCATGAGTTTGACATAGGAAAGCCTGCCCTTTACTCAAAATACAGAATATTAATATAAAACACTTTTATGAATTATAAATGTGGTACAAATGTGGGGAATTAAATTGGCTGCCATTCAGGGTATCTTCTTATGAAACTACATATATTTACTTTTTTCTTTTTACATCTTTATGATGTTTTAATTATCATCATTTGCATCATGTTAGTCAGTTGAGTACGTCAAGCAATCAAACCAAATGACATTGCTTGAAAGTTGAAAATTGTGTAGGAAGAAACAAAGATTTTCTTTCTTTTTTTTTTTAATTCGTTTTGCATTCTGCACACTGACATAGAGGTAAAATAAAATGAATGAAACTTTAATATGAAGGAATTCCTTACAATTAAATCCACATTTTACACATTTATCTTACATGTCAGTGAAAATTCACCAACTATTATGAAATAGGAAAAAGTATATAATAGCTAAACAAAAAAAAATTCATAAAAATATGACCAGGCATGATGTCCTAACCGGTTTGGCTCAGTGGATAGAGCGTCAACCTGTGGACTGAAAAGGTCCCAGGTTCGATTCCAGTCAAGGGCATGTACCTTGGTTGCAGGCACATCCCGGTCTGGGGTGTACAGGATGCAGCTGATCGATGTTTCTCTCTCATTTATGTTTCTCTCTATCCCTCTCCCTTCCTCTCTGTAAAATATCAATTTTATAAATATATATATATATTTTTTAAAAAAAATACCCATGTCATCATCTCCTTTAAAAAAAAAAAATGACCAGGCATGAAAAGTATTGTATTCTTGGTGTCTCCTTGAACAAATGTATCCCCATACTATTCTTCAGTTGTTCATTTTACATATTCTTTGGTTGCTCCAAAACTATATTCATGTAGCCATCCAGACAAGCCAAGACCCCTCAATAAACCCCTCCAGAATTTAATTTTACCACCCCTGGTCATCCAATTATTTTCTTTAAGAATTTGCTTCCACTGGCTCATTTTAACAATTCTGATAAGAAATATGGAAGGTAGGAAACCTGAGTTCTAATCCCAGCTCTGCTACTTAATTAGCTGTGTACCTTGGATAATTCACCATTTCACCGCAGGTTTCTCATCTCGGATCTGGGAGCTGGAATCCGCACGCTAGGCGACCCACAAGCCTGGCCTCCACTACCAATGGAATGGAATCAAAACCCACCTATACTTACTTTAAAATAGTACAAAAGTTTTCAGACACATAAGTCATCTTAGGAGTGTACTCACCTGGAATTCTACTGAACCAAACTTCAGATGGTGCTGACTGTGTCTGATAAAGAAAAGAAATGTGTTGAAATTTGAAAAATAAAACCAAGAAATTCAATGTCTGGACCTACTTCAAGATAAAAAGTAGAAACTAAGTTCCTGAATTAGAGAGCATGCCCTTAGCAACAGAAAAGTGTGCCAAAGACAAAATACAGGACCCCCCACACTAACCCAAATCCTTCATGTTGTTGTTCACGTGGAGATTTCAGACATTTATTAACCAACTGGGAGCTAGAAGGGCATTCATAGAAATATATCCCATGGCTGGCTGTATGCTTTATCTTATTTTATTTATTTTTTTAGCTATGTGCTTCTTGAACAACATTCTACTGCCAATACCCAAGTCCCTACATAATCTTTTTTTCCTCATTAATTATGTTTTGTCAAAGTAATTCTGAATTAGAAGACTGCCTTTTTTTTCTCAAAATGTTTAGGAAAAGTAAGTATAAGTGGATAAATTCTAGTGTGAAAGCCAATGTATTGATCACACCATCCCTTGAGATTCAGACCCCTTTCAAACAGAAATGTAATATAGCTTTATGTGATATCAGGGCTCAAACTCAAGATTAAAAATTGAATTGTCCTTCACATGACTATCTCTGGTAACTGAACACCTAAAGCAGCAGTTCATTACCTAAAATCTATGGTCTTCAGGAGAGGAAGTATATCAAGAATGCTCCAAAGCCATGTGTAAAATATTTGTAAATATGAGCACTTTCCTGGAGAGGACCTGTTTCTGTCATTAGACCCTCAAGATGATCCAAGGCAAATGTATGGTGACAGAAGATGATGTATCATAGAAACGTACACTTGAAAACTCTATGACCCTATTAATCAATATCAACCCCAATAAATTAAATTTTAAAAGAATATTTCCTTAAAAATAAAAAATAATAAAGTATTTTTAAAAGATGATTCCAGACACAAAAGGTACCTTAGGCTGAACAAGAGAGCAGATTTCAGGTTTATCAAAGCTCCTGTCAAAACTGCATTTTTATGTCTTTTATTCTATAAAGGACAAGTTGGCAAACAATCAGCAAAAGTTGCTCTTCCCTTAAGTAAATATTTTTTTTATTTGGCTTGGCTCTTTAATTTCAAGTGATGATGAAAAATCATGCATTAAGCTGGATCAGCCAGTAGTTTTTCAGCCAGTGTATACACTCTGGGCTCTAATTCATAAGATTGCTCAACTAAGCTCTCACTTGTTGGCACACAAAAATGAGTGTGAAGGCTTTTTTCACAGTACTTTTAAGATTGGAAGGTTTTTTTAAATGACTTCTCTGATTGATGCATGCTGACATTTTAATGATATTTTTAAAATATAAGCTCCTGGCTTCCCAAGCAAAGAAAGCATGACTGTAATGAAAAATTCCAATTTATAAAGCTGTCCCCATTGCTTCAGCTTAACACAGTAAAAACATTTGTGAACTAAAGTTAAAATAAAATTCTCTGGAACTACAGCAAATGAAGTCATTTTAGATTAGGAAAAATATATTTCTCTCCCTTTTGAAGGCATTTTCTTCTTTGCCTGTACATGAAACTTTATAGAACCTCAAAATTAGTATCATAACTCAAACCGGTGAGTTTTAAAATATGTATTTTTTTTCAAATTAAAATAAGGAAAAGTAGCTCTATGATTTAATGTTTGTCTTCAGAATGACAGAGTGCTATATCAATGGTAGTAATAACTAACATTGATACCGAACTTTCCTTTGGAAAAATCCTTTTCTAAAATTTTATCTCTGGTCAATTTTTATTCATACAATGATATAACTTGTCTTTCTCCTCGACACTATTTTTTATCATGTCAACATCTTCCTAACTATTCTCACCAATCACCAATCTATGTTTCACAATATTAATGAAGTGATCACTCAAAAAAAAATGTTCATGATGATGAACACATTTAAAATCTTTCAGTGTCCCCTTATTAATTTTTGGACAAAATTTCAGTCTTTAATATTATATAAAAGTCTTTGCTGCCTTTCCAAATTCATCTTTCATTATTTTCCCAACACACCCTGCAAAATAATTGTACTTTAATTCCCTAATTATAATACATTTGGCCTCACCTCTTTGACTTTGCACATGCTAATCTTTCTGCCTAAAACGTTCTTCTCCAAATACAAAAATTAATAAAACCATAAATTTACAATTCCTAGTAAAATGACTTATTCAGGCAATGATCAACAATGGATATTAAAATCATTAAGCATAAGATTGACCAGTCATAACACCCTTTCACCATCTTAAATTGCTGATATACTAACAGTAAGCCAACCAGGCATTATTTGCTTCCTGATGGGAAGGAACATGAGATACTCAGCAATGTCTATGAAGAATTGTCTATAAAAACCTTTTCTAACTTTCAGTCTATCAAAATAGACTAATAAATTAAATGACATCTTGAAAACTATTTTGTCAGATTTAGATAGTAGATATCTGAGGCTGAGTTTCCCCCAGCACTTAATCTTCACAGAAATATATGACTTTTGAAAAAAAAAATGTTAATTTGAATTGTTCCTGAACAAAACACAAAGAAATATAATTTTTTCTTGAGAACCCTCACCTTATTTACTTATTATTTACCTGATATAACTATTTTTCAGGAGTTTAACTGCTTATTTTCACTATCCTTAAACCACTGATACCCTTAAGATCAGAACTATCCTCCACTATCAAATGTACATATCAGCCATTTAAACTTCATGTGCAGGGAAGGTCATGTGCTACTTCTCCTGGGTATTGCTTTATAGGTTTCAATTTTACCACAGGATATACTAGTAAAGTTGCCCCCTCCCCATTAAAAGAATTCAAGACATGTCTAGAACATATGCAACTGTTTTTTCTATTAGGACAAAAAGTCAGACTTATGTGGGTCAAATTAAAGACTCAAATTTGGGAGGAAAGAGAATGAAAATAGGTCCAAATTCAAAAGAATGTAATTTACAGTAAGAATTTTGTGTTCTACCCTAAAAGTCTTTATATATTATTTTCCCACAAATAGAAATATCCTATAAGAGAGGGATATAGTAATTAGCCCAGATATGCTAATTAGTCATGACCCATATGCAAATCGTCCATCACTCCAACACAATAACAAGAGAGGGATATGCTAATTAGCCCTGATATGATAATTAGTCACAACCAGTATGCAAACTGACCATCACTCAAACACACAAGATGGCCACCCCCACATGGTCAAAGATGGCCAGCAGGGGAGGGAGTTAGGGGTGACTGGGATGACAGGGGAGGGCAGTTAGGGGCAACCAGGCCTGCAGGGGAGGGCAGTTGGGGGTGACCAGGCCTGCAAGGGAGGGCCGTTGTGAGTGACCAGGCCTGCAGCAGAGGGCCATTGTGGGTGACCAGGCCTGCAGGGGCGGGCAGTTGAGGGGGGGGGACCAGGCCGGCAGGGGAGGATTGTTGGGGGCAACCGGGCAGGCAGGGGAGGGCAGTTGGGGGGGACCAAGGCTGCAGGGGAGGGCAGTTAGAGAAAACCGGGCCAGCAAGAAAGGGCCATTGGGGGTGATCAGACTGGCAGGGGAACAGTTAGGCATCAATCAGGCTGGCAGGGGAGTGGTTAGGGGGTGATCAGGCTGCCAGGCAGAAGCAGTTAGGGGCAATCAGGTAGGCAGGCAGGCAAATGATTGGGAGCCAGCAGTCCTGGATTGTGAGAGGAGTCCCAGATTGGAAAGGGTGCAGGCTGGGCTGAGGGACAACCCCCCCCCCCAGTGCACAAATTTCATGCACCGGGCCTCTAGTGTGTATCTTCACTAATAAAAGACAAACATGCAAATTGACTGTACCTTCACTATGCCTTAAGCCACGCCCACCAGCCAATCAGAGTGACTATATGCAAATTAACCCAACCAAGATGGCGGCCTGCAGCCACGGAGCTAGAGCAAGCAGGAGGCTTGGTTGCCTCAATGATGGAGGAAGCCAAGCTTCCTGCCTGTTGTGGCCAGCTCTGAGCTCCACTCAGAGCAACAAAGTTTCAATTACAGAAGGTAAATAAATCTCAGAAAAAAAAGAAAAGAAAAAATGGAGAGGCGTGGAGCTTCCATCGTTGGGGGGCTTGTCCAGCCTGAAAACGGTCCTCAGCCCCTCACCCAGGCTGGCCAGGCACCCCAGTGGGGACCACCACCCTGAAGAGGGTGTGACCAGCCTGCACACAGCCATCAGCCCCTCACCAAGGCTGGCCAGGCACCCAAGCGGGATCCCCACCCTGATCCGGGACACCCTTCAGGGCAAACCAGCCAGCCCCCACCCATGTACCAGGCCTCTATCCTATATAATAAAAGGGTAATATGCAAACTGACCCTAACAGCAGAATGACTGGGAATGACTGGTCACTATGACACACACTGACCACCAGGGGGCAGACACCCAATGCAGGAACTGCCCCCTGGTGGTCAGTGCACTCCCACAGGGGGAGCTCTGCTCAGCCACAAGCCAGGCTGACAGCTGCCAGTACAGCGGTGGTGGTAGAAGCCTCTCCCACCTCCTCAGCAGCGCTAAGGATGTCCGACTGCAGCTTAGGCCTGCACCCCGCTGGCAAGTGGACATCCCCCAAGGGCTCCCAGGCTGCCAGAGGGATGTCTGATTGCCAACGTAGGACAAATCCCCCAGGGAGTGGGCCTAAGCCAGCAGGTGGTCATTCCCCATGGGGTCCCAGACTACAAGAGGGCACAGGCCGGGCTGATGGACCCCCGCGAGTGCACAAATTTTTGTGCACCGGGCCTCTAATATATTATAAGAACATTTCAGGTCACTCCAGAGCTGAGCTAAAATAACAGAAAAAGGAAAATGGAAATAAGCATTAAAAAGGATAATGTGGCCCTGACGGGCATGGCTCAGTGGTTAGAGTGTCAGCCTGCACACAGAAGGGTCTTGGGTTTGATTACCATAACTGGATTGCAGGTTCCAACCCCATCCCCGATTGGAGCATGTTCGGGAGGCAACCAATTGATGTGTCTCTCTCCTCCACTCCCCTCCCCTCCCCTCCCCTCCCCTCCCCTCCCCTCCCTTCCGCTCCCCTCCCCTTCTCTCTCTCTCTCTCTCTCTCTCTCTCTCTCTCTCTCTCTCTCTCTCTCTCTCTCCTTCCTTCCCAAAGGATAATGTGAAAACAAAATAAGCTTTACAAAAGCCATTGAAATGTAATCAATTCAAAACCTCCATTCTTCAATATGTGAAATCACTCTCTCTTAGGTCAATCAAGCATATATCAAGATACTTTTGTTTTGAGGGTACTGCTACCCACCATAAAAGGAGTCCCAGGCAGATAATGACTAGGCGTGCTTTCAATATTTGGTTTATCATTCTAAATTTAGTTTGACTCATCTGGTGCATTATCTATGTGTTTTCTCATTTTTCACTTCTGTTGAAACAGTTTGAGTCACTATTTTGATTTAAAATTTACAAAAGAAATGCTGTCTGCAGACACCCACCACTTGAGTCATTGATGTTTTTATAGCTAGATTTTTAAATATAAATTCAATCTGTAGCTGCCCAAAACTTGAGTCAGAGATGTTTTTATACCCCATTTTCTTAAAAGGAGATTTTAGGGGTTTCCCCTTAACCTTACACAAATAATTTTAAAGCATGCACTATGAAAAACATTATGCTAGATTGAAATACAAGGTTAAATAAAACAATCTCTAACCTTGAGGAGTGTGATGTCTGGTTGGGGAAATAAAACTCATTAATTTAATTGAACATGTATTGTGTTAAGGCAATGAATGCTAATGAGAAACAGGCTAAGTTCCCTTGAGAAGCGTGGTGGTGGGTGGGTGGGTGTAAATAATCTAAATTTACAGTACAGTGTAGTAATGTCAAAACAGAGTCACCCACAAGATGATCTGGGATTGCAATGGAGGTGGGGGAGGGGAGGGAGAGTCATCCAGAGAGTTGCCTAGGTTAAATCTTAAAGGGTGAGTGGGAGTTAGAAGTTTACCAGGTAAAATAATTCAGAATTTAAGCAGGTTTTAAAAAATGGGTAAAGCCAATCCAGAAAGTAGAAACAGAACAAAAATGAGAGTTGAATGAAATAGCCAGATATCCAAAAGATAGAGTCTGATCATTGCCAGAGAAAAGGTGTCACCAAGGACTATTACAGGTCAAAACCAGGTAGAAGTTACTCCTAACTAGAAGGATCTGGGAAAGATTTCCTTGCAATGTGATATTTGAGGATGGATTACCAGGGGTGGGCAAACTTTTTGACTCAAGGGCCACAATGGGTTCTTAAACTGGACCAGAGGGCCAGAACAAAAGCATGGATGGAGTGTTTGTGTGAACTAATATAAATTCAAAGTAAACATCATTACATAAAAGGGTACGGTCTCTCTTTTTTTAGTTTTATTCATTTGCCCACGGCTGGGTTAGACCATGTAAGCACAAATAGAGGGGGTGAGGGCAGCAATAGGAAGAGAATTCCAGAAAGAAATAACATAGTTAATTTCAGCAAATTACAACTTCATCTTAGGCAGGAAAAAATACTCTCGGGCTCATATACCCAGCTATTCCCACTTTATAGTAATAACAACAATAATAACAAATAATAACCATAAAAGAGTATTAATTTGTGGGATTGGTTATGGACACAGTTAGTCTACCAGCAGGGGTGTGGAGAGTTAGCAGCTACCTGTGATGTCCTGCAGCACAATCTCTCCGACCACCCTGCTGATTTTGGCCAAGCAGCAATGAACAGCTCCATAGGAACCCAGACCCAACTCCCCATAAGCATCTTCTCACTTCCTGCCTCAGAACCTTCACTGACTCTGTGCTGGGCAGCCCAGAAGTGTCCTAAAGCCCTGGGTCAGGGTCATACACAGAGTGACCTAGGAATTCAAGGAAGGTGGAAAGGAATTGCCTAAGCTGAACCTCTAAAGATCTCAAGCATTTTTAGGGAATCCGAGCCCCCATTCATCACAGCAGCATGTTCAGTAACACACCCTCATAGTGGATTTCCCTCATTCCTGTCTCACTCTCCTCACTCCCTCACTCTTGAAATCACTTCCCAAATACACTACTTGTACAGGAGTTTTTGTTTTAGGCTCTGCTTTCTGGGAAGCCAAACCAAGACAAACTGATTCATATTTTTTAATTATAATGTGTGCAAGTCTTAAGGTCTACTTCATTTTTTAAAAAGTATAAACTACAAATGCTGGTGAGCTAAATATAGATCTCTCTTCAAATTGTAGGGTTAAGCAAACAATTTACAACAAGTCAAACTGAAATGATTAAGCTAAATGAACAGCAGTTTTTAATTTAAGAAAAGCAATATTAATGGGAAATGAAATGTAAAACCAATTTTAAAACTATACTGTGATAACTAACAATATGTACTTATGAAATTTTTCAATTACCTGGGAGCTTTGCAATTGCCAAGATAATGTCAGCCAGGTATGTTAACAGGAGAAATGCAAACCCCTACTGAACTTTCTTAATGCGCTGGTGCTTACAAATACCAAATTTTAGAAATGCCTTAAGACCTCTCAGAATAGTTCTGACAAACTGAGAAGGCAGAAAAAAAATTTTTTTTTTCATTACATAAAGCTATCTATTGAGATGGAAATTTGTCCCAATGGAATTTAAGTTATTATAAGTTTGCACACACAAAAAACAAAATGTGTAAGAAGCATTAATCAATTTCCTGTCTTGAGGGGGGAAGGTATTTTGAAATATACAGATACTTCTGAGGAGACCTTAGGAACCAAGTTTTGTTTATTTGAAACGGTCAGTAGCCAAAAATAACCTTTGAGGCACCGGGGATTCCCCATAATGTCGCTGAACAAAGCAAAAGCTTTGTCAAGGGAAATGTAAGGCATGTTTGTAGGCGGAAATGATCCATGGACTTTTCTCATTAACTAGAGGCCTGATGCATGAAATTCATGCAACAGTAGGCCTTCCTCCCCCCCCCCGCCCCCGTCCCACCCCGCCCCCCGCTGGCACCAGCTTCCCTCTGGCACCCAGAACCCAGGCTTCCCTTGAAGCCCCAGCTTTCATCAGGAAGGTCGTCCAGAAGGACATCTGGTCTAATTAGCATACTATGCTTTTATTATTATAAATATGGTTGGTTTCCTTCATTCAGTAATGAGCACCCTGCGTAACCCATGCATCTTGCTGGGTACAAGGGATAAATCACCAAAAGAGTCATGTCCCTATTCTTTCTAGTGAGTATACTTTTCTAGTGGAGACAATAAACGAACAAGTCCACTAACACAGAACTAGAAATTAGGATAGTTGCTAGGAAGGACAAGTATACGGAGAAGAAGGGAAGAGACCAAATTTAGATTAGGGTCAAGGAAGCAACATGCATGCTGAATGGGTCCAGAGGATTTCGCCAGATGAAGAGAATACTCGAGCACTAATTTCACAAAGCAAAAAGAGAGTTTAGTTAGTTCATGGAGGATTTTTTAAATTAGCGGGGAGGAACATAATAAGTATGGCCAATGTGGCTCAAGAGGAAGCTGGCGAGGTGGGTTGAGACTAAAGATGTGGCTCCTTGAAGGCCATACTGAAAAGCTTGGACTTTATAGTAAAATAGTAAATGCAGTGAGGATTGTAGAAACCATCTTGTCTAAATTTCAGCCAAATGCAAAAAAAAAAAAAAAAAAAGGACATCAATAGCTTCCCTGGCAAAGAGCTGATGGTGTTCTTCCTTCTCGTGCCACAACTGTCATGGAATTTCATATTAAAACAGCCGGTTTTCGTGCTGGATAGCATAACTGTACTGAATTAATGTTGTGATTTACCTCAACTTAATAGAAAAGGATTGTAATATGGACTCAGGGCAAGCCCAGAGACCTGTGGGCTGTGCTGAGCTCCTGGGACTCCATGGGGCGGATCAGAGTGGCACTGGCATAGTTCTGTGGAGCAGTTGCCACTTCTGTTCAGAAGACAATACAGCAGGGACCATGCCCAAGGTATAGGGTTAGGTGAGAAGGGTGGAGAGGGAAGGGTCTTAACCTTATTATTTGGTATCTACCAGATTCTAGGCACTGTGTGGGCGCGTGTACGGTGCGATTGAAACTTCGTGGCCCATGCGCAGAAGTCGGTTTTCGGCCTGGGCGAGTCTATTTTGAAGAAGTACTGTTGATATTCGGCTCTGTTGACTAATGAGTCAGCCACTGAATTAGGCCAAGGGAATGTTTCTGATAACTGAAAGGCGGGAATTCGGCTGCAGAATCTGGCAAAGGCTTATTTGTCCCCCGGGGCATAGCAGTTCCCTCTTCAAGGGGAAGGAAAGTTCTAGCTACAGTGTGAAGACCTTGAGAAAAGTAGGCTCCCCCCACCCCTCTCGCCCTTACCACATCCTTCCTGAGATTTGAGTTTGCCTTTGAAGAACACCACCAGTAAACTGCCGCTAGGTGTCCTCCAAGTAAAAACAATCACAGGAGAAAAAGTCCGGACTCCAGAACTAACCTGACTTTCTTGTTCAAGTTCTTTGAGTTCTGGGCTTTAAGGGACAGAGTAACATTTACGAATTAGACATGAACACTTGACCTGCTCATTGAGAGGTTAAATGGGGACCTGTACTCTGCTTCAGGAAGGCAGGCCAGGGCTTCATATGGGCCTGGGAAACACTGTTCCCGTTCCCAGGGGCCAGAGAGCCCTGCACAGCTGGGAACACCTAGGCACCAGCTCACCATGGCTCCCAGCTACTGGTAGATTTCAAATGTACAGAAACTGTGCTCTGGGAGATTTTTAACGACTAAACATCTTAACCTTTAAATTGGGCAAATTGCAGCCATTACCCTTCCCTGGCAGAGCACCTGCAACAGGCTTTGTTTTCTTTACGTAGTTATGGCGTGTGCAAATAGAAAGGCACAATTTAGCAAAATGTGTTCGCAGTTAGTCCTTTAAACAAACACAGACTTCTCACCATTGGTCTCTGCAGGCTCAGGGCCCCTTTCCTCCTCGCCTTCCTTCCGATTCCCTTCTCTCCAGTTCTTTCCCCCACCTGTGCTCTTCTGTCTTTCTTCTTCCATTTGCTCCCTCTAGTAACCATTTTGACACAGAATATCAATTTCCTGATTGTGATCTTTTATACATTCAACTTAAATAAGTGCTTTCTCTGGTTTTAGAGAATCAAAAGGGGGAAAATAAATAAAAATGGACCCCAAAAAAGAATATTAGAATGAGGTATCTATCTGCACCTGTCCAAAATTTAAGAAGGAAAATTAGCCCTTCCTCCCCCTAGGAGAAGCAAGTGATAGAAGCCACAGAGGTCTACTTCCCTGCCAAATGTTGCATGTTTTAGGAATTTCTAACCTTGCCACAGCCAGGTGACTCACACACACCGGCTGGCGCTTTAGGCTGCTACAGAACACCTGAGAAGATAAACCTAACCCAGAAAACAATCTCTCACTCCAGCTTAGCCTTTCAAAGGAGGTAGGGGAATTTTGAGCAATTATTTCCATTTTGTTCACCCAGGAATCACAGGCCGCAATCTCGATTTCAGACACTGTTGTGTCTGACAGTCAGAAACAATTTCCTGTCATGGGCAGGGGCTTGCTTCTGCCTGAGGAGGGAAACTGGGATGAGTCAAAGATGACCTTATTTGGGGAATCTCAGGAAGAACTGAGATTCCCCTGAGAGGGCACCCTATCTGCTTGCAGAAGCTGGCTCCCCGGCTCCCTCCTCAAATCCTTCCTCCTTCCATCTGTTCGCTACCCTGGAGGTTTTCGCTACTTCCTACAGTTAGTATGTCTGTAATCCTTCAGTGCCTCCTTTTTGCCCTTTTAGTTCTCTAGTACACAACTAACCATTCTTTATTAAACTTCCTTTGTGAAATAAAAAATATTATATAGAGAAAAGTAGATATTAATGATTATATTTTTATATTATGGAGAACCTGGGCACCTGCCAAAATCATTGGAAAACTCTGTAAAGTTATTAACAAATATAAAATAAAGCATGTTCTTTACTATGAATCCTCAAAAATAAAAAGTCCTTCCTCCCTTCATGCACCTCACTGGTCCCAGGTTGCCTTTTGGGGACATGTTTTCTTTATCTCCCTCACAGCGGACTAAGATGATCTTGGTAAATAAAGTGTCTGGGAAGGCAAGCCATAAGGGAAAGAGAAAGTGGGGTCCACAGAGCCTAATTTGAAACTTAAATGTTAATTGAATCCATAGAGACCATCATATACCAGCATGACTCTTCTTTTTGCATGAAAATCAGAAGAAAAAAGGAATCAGGTAACTACTTTTCTGAAAGTGTATACAGGAGTCCTGACTTTAGGACCCTGGATATAGAAGTAAACCATGCATACAATAGGCAACTCCCTGTTCAACTCTTGTTTCTGAGGTAACAGCTAATATTAACCAAGCACTTAAAATATCCCTGGCTCTGTGCAAGGGGCCCTATAAACATTAATGAGATCCTCTAAACAACCCTAAAGAATATATATCATTTTAAAGTGAGATATAATTGACATATAACATTGTTTAGATTTAAGATGTATGATGTGTTGCTTTGCTACATTCATATATTGCAATATGACTACCACTGGATATCATTTGCTCAGAGAGGTTTGAAACTTTCCTTGAAGACATCATTGGACTGAGGCTGTGAAGATGCCTGAGAGCCTGAGGGACCTGGGAATTAGGAAAAACTAAACTAGAATTTAAGATGGGGAATTAGACCATTTATTAAGTTTTGGATTTTCAAAAATGGAAACACCCAATATTAATATTTCTCAGTATACAAAGGAGGGAAACAGACTCCCTTACCATCCCCTAATATTATCTTTCTCTCTCTTAGAAAATTATTCATATTCTTTCCCAGTAGACTTCATTCCTACTTAAGTTTCCGTGGGCCCTGAATTAGTGGCAAAAGGTTCAGAATTTGAACCCAGGACGATCCAGTCCAGAGCCTGGGCTCCTATTCACTCTGCTAGACAGACTTGTCACTGTTGGCACCCTCATACCGTTGCCATGGAGACCCAATGTAAAGGATGGAGAGACTGAAACTTTTAGAAATCTGAGTGCTTTTGTGTGAATGAAAGGGAACAAGTGTGAAATGCCAATGGAATGGGGGAAAGTTAATTCCCGTAACCAACTCTTATTAGAGACTGCCTGGTATGCAGTACTACACCCCATTCAGAAGAGGTTCTCTAAGGTTGTTTACTACAGTGATACCGAGTGTGGTCCAAGGACCTCCGAACAAGGTAACGACAATTGAGAGTGCACAGATGATGTAATGCCACATCCTCAAAGCAAAATATCCTATATGTCCAAAAATATGTCTGCCATGGTTTGTAATTTTCTTTTAAATGTCCTTTAAGAGAGAAAAAGATGGCGGCTGACAGGTCGGAGGTGAGGGATAGGAAGTGAGTGAGTGAGGGGATGAAAGGAGAGTGTGTGGATGTGTGCGGTGTGTGTGTGAGTGAGTGAGGGACAGTTAAATCCGGCAGGAGCAGCAGAGGCTGGCAGACCAGGCTCTCTGGGACAGGGAGAGACCACCACCGCTGTGGGCACTCCCCGGACTGCGGGACTCAGGCACGAAGCCCACGCCATCTTAAAGGGGAGAGCGGCCATCTAGGAACTCATCAACACCACCACCCAGACAGGCCTTGGACACTGCCCGCGACCCCGCAGCCACTCCAGCCAAAATCCTGCAACCACACCCGCAGGCTACAGACCCTGGGATCTCCACCTCCAAAGGAGCACGGAGCCCGCAGCAGTAAGTGCAGCCCCTGCCTCCCCAGAGGCAGATCTCCCACATCTCGTTCCTGCGTCTCCAGAGCGCAGGTCTCAGAGGCACACCACTCCATAGACTTCTCTTGGGAGTCACTGTGAGCCTCAGCTGGGTGTGATTTTGTACAGACACAGGCGCACTGCCCCCCAGTAGAAATTCTGAATTCCCTCTGCCTGAATAACTGCCCCCACACCCAGCTGCGCAACTTTAGCACCAGGGCCCCTCAGCGCCAGGGCCCCTCAGGGTGTGTCAGAGCTCAGCACCGGCACTGCCACAGTTACTCACTCCCCCTCAGCCCATCTATCCACAGGGCACTTTGGGAAGCCACAGTGAGCCTCTGCTGGGTCCGATCTTGGACAAATAGGGACGCACTCCCCTGGGCAGTAGAAATTCTGAATTCACCCATCCTGGATACTGGCCCAAAGCCGCCTCAATTAAGTGTGTCAGGGCCCTTCAGAGTGCTTCAGTGCACCTGCACTAGCAAACTCACTGCGGGTGCTCCTGGGCGCCCCCACTGGGAATGCGAGCCTGTCCACCACAGGTGCATGAGCAAAAACTGAGTTTCCCCACCCCACAGCTGCAGAACTCTGGACACAACAGTTGCATGCTTTTCCAGCATGCAGGTCTCCCAAAACCACTGCTCCACAGGCAGCTCTGGGGCCCCGCTGCGAGCCCTGCTTGTCACGCACTTAAACAAATAGGGGTGCACTGCTGGGCTGTAGAAACACTGAATTCCCTCTTCTGAGATACCTGCCAACAGACACTGCAATCCAGTGGCTTCAGTGCCAGGGCCCTTCAGAGTGTGTCATGTCAGTACACCCTGCTGGCAAACACACCACAGGTGCCTCTGTGAGCTGCTGCTGGGAAAGCATGCATTCAACCAGAGCGGCAGCAGCAAAAGCTGAGTCTGCCCACCCCACAACTACAGAACCCTGGACACCACAGTCATGCCTTGCCAGAATGCAGAATTCCTGAGCCCCACCACCCCAACAGACGGTTCCTGGGTGCCACTGTGAGTCCCTGCGGGGCACGCATGATTTCAACCAAGGGCATAAGACAGCAAAAATTGGAACACCCCCTCCATGGCTGCTGACTTCTAGACACCTCAGTTGCGCTTTTCCAGCTCGCAGGCCTACATCAAGAGAACCCAAATAGCTCAAGTAGGGAGCTACACTAGCCTACCAAACCCAGGAGACCTGAGAGGTCATACCAGTAGCACCATACCCTAAAGAAACTGGGTAGCACAGCAATCAGAGCTACAATTAAAACATTACAGCAAAACATGGGAAGACAAAAAAGCAATCCACAAAGGAAAGAAAAAGAGGAATCACCAGAAAGGGAGTTAAATGAAATTGAGGCTACTAACTTATCAGAGAGAGAATTCAGAGTAATGGTTATAAGGATGCTCAAACGGCTGGATGACAAATACACACAGCTGAATAAGAATTATAAGGAACTGAATGAGAATGCCACCAACATGAAAAGGAACCAAGAGGAAATGAAAAACGACATAGCTGCAATAAAGAACACAGTGGAAGGCTTAAACAGCAGACTTGAAGAGGCTGAGGACCGCATCAGCGAATTAGAAGACAAGGTAGGAAAAAACACACAAACACAGGAGCAACTGGAAAAAATACTTAAAAAGCAAGAGGAAAGCCTAAGGGAGCTTTGGGACAATGCAAAACGAAACAACATTCGCTTAATAGGGGTACCAGAAGGAGAGGAGGAGAAGCAGGTATAGAAAACCTGTTTGAAGAAATAATGACAGAAAACTTCCCTGATACTAGCAAGAAAAAAACTACACAAGTCCAAGAAGTACATAGAGTGCCAAACAAGATGAACCCCAAAAGACCAACACCAAGACACATCATAATTAAATTGGCAAACACCAACGACAAAGTAAGAATCTTAAAGGCTGCCAGAGAGAGACAGAAAGTTACCTACAAGGGATCTCCTATTAGAATATCAGCTGACTTCTCAACAGAAACGCACCAGGCAAGAAGGGAATGGAATGAAATATACAAAGTGATGCAAAGCAAGGAAATGAATCCAAGAATACTATACCCAGCAAGGCTATAATTCAAAATTGAAGGTGGAATCAGGAGCTTCACAGACAAAAAAGGGCTAAGAGAGTTTATTACCACCAAACCAGCAATGCAAGAAATGCTAAAGGGACTGCTGTAAAAAGAAGAAACAGAATGACAAGAAGAAACACAAACATTAAGAATAAAAATGACCACAAACAAGTACTTTTCAATAATAACATTACATGTAAATGGATTAAATGCTCCAATCAAAAGACACAGGGTAGCTAAATGGATAAGAAAACATGACCCATATATTTGCTGTCTGCAAGAGACCCACCTCAGAACAAAGGATTTACACAGACTGAGAGTGAAGGGATGAAAAAAAAGTTTTCAGGCAAATGGAAATGAGAAAAAAGCTGGGGTTGTGATACTTATATCTGACAAAATATACCTTGAAGTAAAGGCCATAATAAGAGATAAGGAAGGCCTCTTCATAATACTAAAGGGAGCAATTCAACAAGAAGATAAAACTCTGGTAAACATATATGCACCCAATACAGGAGCACCCAAATACATAAAACAACTTCTGGAAGGTATCAAGGGAGAAATCTATAGCAATACAGTCCTAGTAGGGGACTTTAATACCCCACTGACACCACTGCATAAATCCTTTAAATAAAAAATCAGCAAGGAAACAGCAATCCTAAATGACTCACTAGATCAGATGGACTTAATTGACATCTTCAGAATATTTCACCCCAAAGCTACAGAATATACATTCTTCTCCAGTGCACATGGGACATTTTTAAAGATAGACCATATATTAGGACACAGGCAAAGTCTCTTCAAATTCAAGAGAATAGAAATCATAACAAGCATCTTCTCAGATCACAATGGCATAAAATTAGAAATCAACTACAATAAAAACATTGAAAAAAATCAAACACTTGGAGGCTAAATAGCATGCTATTAAACAATGACTGGGTTACCAGAGAGATCAAAGAAGAAATAAAAAAGCATCCTGGAAACAAATGACAATGAAAATATAACAATCCAAAATCTATGGGACACAATGAAAGCAGTCCTGAGAGGGAAGTTCATAGCTCCACAGGCCTACCTCAAAAAAAACAAGAAAAACTGGCAAGAAATGATCTAACCCTACAACTCAAAGAGTTAGAAAGAGAGCAACAAGAAAAGCCCACAGTATCCAGAAGGAAGGAAATAAAAAATCAGAGCAGAAATAAACAACATAGAGACCAAAAAAACAATACAAAAGATCAATGAAACCAAGAGCTGGTTCTTTGAAAGGATTAATAAGATTGATGAACCTCTCACCAGGCTCACCAAGAAACAAAGAGAGAGAACCCAAATAAACAAAATCAGAAATGAAAGAGGTGAAGTAACAACTGACCCTACTGATATACAAAGGACTGTCAAAAAATACTATTCTGGTACCCTTATTATGTGGATGTTGTTTCGTTTTGTGTTGTCCCAAAACTCCCTTAGGCTCTCCTCTTGCTTTTTAATTTTTCTTTCCAGTTGCTACTGTGTTTGTGTGTGTTTTCCTACCTGGTCTTCTAGCTTGTTGATGCGGTCCTCAGCCTCTTCTAGTCTACTATTCAAGCCTTCCATTGTGTTCTTTATTGCAGCTATGTCATTCTTTATTTTCTCTTGGTTCCTTTTCATATTGGTGACATTCTCATTCAGCTCCTTATAATTCTCATTGTGTGTATTTGTCATTGAGTTGCATGTATTTGTCATCCAGCCGTTTGAGCATTCTTATAACTGTTACTCTGAATTCTATCTCTGAGAAGTTACTTGCCTCGGTTTCATTTAACTCCCTCTCTGGTGATTCCTCTTTTTCTTTCCTTTGGGGGTTGCTTTTTTTGTCTCCCCACGTTTTGCTCTAATGTTTTAATTGTTTCTGTGTCCTAAATCTGACTATTTTGCTACTCCGGTTCTTTTGAGGCGGGTGCTGCTTGTGTGATCTCTCGGGTCTCCTGAGCTTGGTAATCTGGCATAGCTCCCTACTTAAGCTGTTTGGGTTTTCTTGATGTAGGCCTGTGAGCTGGAAAGGTGCAACCGCACTGTCCAGATGTCAGCAGCTGGACAGGGGAGGGGAATGTTCCAATTTTTGCTGCCTTGCGTCCTTGGCTAAAATCGCATGTGCCCAGCAGGGGCTCACAGATGTACCCAGGAGCTGTCTGTCAGGGTGGTAGGGCTCAGGAGGCCTGCACACTGGAAAGGCACAACTGCGGTGTTCAGAGTTCTGTAGCTGTAGGGTGGGAAGACTCAGTTTTTGCTGCTGGGCCTGTGGTTGGATACCCACGCTCCCAGTGGTAGCTCACAGGGGCACCCGCGGTGTGCTTGCCAGTGCGACACCCTGGCGCCCTCTGAAGGGCCCTGTTGACGCCAAGCGATCAAGGCATCTGTGAGCAGGTATCCAGGATGAGGGTATTCAGAATTTCTATTGTTGGGGCAGTGCACCCTTGTTAGGATAGGAACACGCCTGTGGCACAGTGGGCTCAGGAGGCCTGAGCACTGGAAAAGCACAACTATAGTGTCCAGAGTTCGGCAGCTGTAGAGTGGGAAGACTCAGTTTTTGCTGCTGTGCCTGTGGATGGATCCACACACTCCCAGTGGCAGCTCACAGCGGTACCCGTGGTGCATTTGTGGTGTGGAGCTCAGAGGTACCCTGAGGGGCCCTGGGGCTGAAGTTTGGCGACAGCGTCTATTGGCAGTTATTCGGGAGAGTGAATTCAGAATTTCTGCTGTGGGTCAGTGCACCCCCGTTTGCACAATATCGCACTCAGCGGGTGCTTGCAGTGGCTCCCAGGGGCTGCCTGTGGAGTGGTGGGATCCAGAGGCTTGCACGTGGAAACTTGCAAATGTGGTGGGGAGGGGGGGGGTCTGCCGCTGGGGAGGGGGAGGCTGCACTTACTGCTGCGGGCGCGGTGCTCCTTTGGAGGTAGAGATCCCAGGGTCTGCGAGTCTGTAGCCTGCGGGTGTGGTTGCAGGACTTTGGCTGGAGTGGCTGCTGGGTCGCGGGCAGTGTCCAAGGCCTGTCTGGGTGGTGGTGCTGATGAGTTCCTAGACGGCCTCTCTCCCCTTCAAGATGGCGTGGGCTCCGTAGTCCCGCAGTCCGGGGAGTGCCCGCAGCGGTGGTAGTCTCTCCCTGTCCAGGAGTCTGGTCTGCCAGCCCCTGGTACTCCTGTGGGACTTAACTTCCCTCACTCACTCACACACACACCACACACATCCATACACTCTACCTTCACCCTCTCACTCACTCAAGTCCTCTCCCTTACCTCCGTCCTGCCAGCCGCCATCTTTGGAACTGTCCCAATTTTAATTTATTACTTGTCTGTCTCAGGTCTTTGCTCAGTAATATAAAATATCCCCCTAAAATTTTGAAATTCTAAACTTATCCTCAGGAAGAATTGAAGTGGGGGGGTTAATTTATAACTCTAGGAAGGCCTGGAGCAAGCAAGTATATTAAATTAAATGTGCCTCTAGGTTGATAACACCCCAGGATCTTGTCTAAAAGAAACACAAATCCTTTCTGAAACGTTGAGCATCTTCACTCATTTCCCTCAATAGTCCAAAAAAAATTATGATCAGCCAAATATGAGGAATAAAAAGTTATCAAAAATGAACAAAAGTAAGTAAAAATATAAACAACTTTCAGGAATGAAAATATAATTGCCAAAATTAAGACTCACTAGATTATTAAAACAGCAGATTAAAATGAGCTGAAGAAAGAACTGGTAAACTAAGAGCTAGACATGAATAAATTATGGTTCATAGTTCACAGAGAGACAGAGTTAGAAAAGATATGTTAAGAGATGTGGAAGGTAGAGTGAAATGTGCTAATAATGTCCACTTTGAGTTCTAGAAAGAAAGAAGTATCGTATCTATTGCCATTTAACAACTTACTCTAAAACTTAGCTGTTTAAAGCAACAAAGAGTTGTTTCTCACAGTTTCAGAAGGTTCAGGAATCTGGAAGCAGCTCACCTGAGTAGTTCTGGCTTAGAGTCTCGAATGATGCTGCAGTCAAATAGAGCTTGACTAGTTCAATCAGCCAGGATGATACAAAAATACTAAACTTGTGTACACCTGTTAACATAGCCTCATAACATATAAAAGAAAAAATTAACGAAGTTGCAAAGAAAAGTTGACAAATCCACCACCAATAGAGGAAATTTTAACATACCTTCCACATGATGAATAAATAAAGCAAACAAATATAATCACAGGAATAAAGAATATTTGAACAACATAATAATGTATGAAATTGGCACAAATTAACCCCTACATACCTGATGATCAGAGAGTATACATTCTTTTACATGGAACTTTGATGACAACTGGCCACATGTCAAGCCACAAAACAATTCTGTAAACTTCATTCAGTAATATTCAAACTATGTTCTAGGCCAGTGATGGCGAACTTATGGACACGCATGTCAGAGGTGACACACGAACTCATTTTTTTGGTTGATTTTTCTTTGTTAAATGGCATTTAAATATATAAAATAAATATCAAGAATATAAATCTTTGTTTTACTACAGTTGCAAATATCAAAAAATTTTTATATGTGACATGGCACCAGAGTTAAGTTAGGGTTTTTCAAAATGCTGACACGCCGAGATCAAAAGGTTCGCCATCACTGTTCTAGGTCTTCAATGCAATTATATTTGGAATCATTAAAAATAATCATAAGAAGTTAGATTTGGGAAAAATCATAAACATACTTTATTAAACAACTAAAGTATCAAAGAAAAATTCTAATGAAAATTAAAATAAACCTAGGCCTGGACTGAAGCTTTTATAAGGGCAAGAGCCATGTCTGTTTCTTTAATAACTTCACATTCTAGCAGTTAGCAGGAACTGCATCAATAAACGCCAAATAAATACATGAATGGGTTTGAATAATAAAAGAAAAATATTTTCATGTTACATATTTTCATTTTCTATGGCTACGTTTTCTGAGGTAATGGAAAAATAGTCATTTAGCTTTTGTTACATTGCAAGGTGTCACTAGCTGAGCTGTTTAAAGGGTCTGGCTGGCAGATTAGTTAGGCAATTTTGTGGGGTGTTTTTTTTTTCAGCTAAGCTAATGATTTTCAGTTTAATTGACAAATAAAAATAGTATATACTTAAAGTGTACAACTTGATGTATTGATATACATATATATTGTGAAGTGATCACCACAATAAAGTAATTAACATATTCACCTCAAAAAGTTACTTTTTTATTTTTGGTGAGACCAGCAATGATCTACCCTCTTAGCAAGTTATAGGTAGAAAAATATACAACTGTTAACTATTCTCACAATGCTATACATTATATCTCCAGAACTTACTCATCTTACATAACTGAAACTTGCCTCATTTCTCCTATCCCCAACTTCTGGCAACCACCATTCAACCTAGTGTTTCTATGAGTTCAAGTATTTTAGATTCTACATATAAGTGAGATCGTGCAATAGTTATCTTTCTGTGTCTGGCCTATTTCACTTATCATGATGTCCTCCAAGTTCACCCATATTGCTGCAGTAGGATTTCCTCTTTTGAAAGGTTGAATAACACTGCCTTTTATAATGCATGTCAATTTTTTAATTACCATGAAAGACTGAAGCAACTATTTTCATGAGATTCATGTGTCATTAGAAAATATGTTAGCTATAAAATAAAGAAAAAATAGGAAGCAATTGCTTTTCACCTAGATAAAACTACACACTTAAAAATGCTATTGTCTCAGAGAGTGAATCATATATCACAGTAAGTTAATGACATGGAAATGTTACATTCAGTCAGATCCCCATTCTAAACCTTAGACAAAAGAAGGCAAGAGAGAATAACTGTCTTTCTTGGGTTCTTACAGCTCTTTAAGGGAAAATGTCCATCACCTAATTCTAGTAATTTGTAACTGTACCATGTTTACATAACGTGTCTTCCACATGATTCCTGATTTCATATATCATGACCTCCCCCTCTACACACCTTCCCCCTGAATGACCCCAGAAGACCTAGACCTGAGAGTGTAAATAACACTCATTTACAGGAATGTTTATGTATTCCTAAAAAATTTCAGAAATGAGAGAATTTCCTAGAAAATTCTCAGCTAACCACTGCTATAAGTTATATTTTATCACAAAATGATATTGCCCCTGAGTAGTTACTCCTCATAATCTCTACCATTATCTGCTCCCAAGAAAACATTGGCACAAATATCACCTGATTACTGTGGTCAGGAGAGGAAAGAGGACGCCAAACTAGGTGATGAACATTTCTTCTAACTGAAGATTTCTGAGTCCTGGCTTGACTTGCGTTTGTTTCTTATTTCTTTCCATAGATTTGTAGCCACACTGGGATCTGACATGCAACATACACGGAGCACTTCTCCCCAGCTCGGGTTCAACACTGTGCCCTGCCCTCCTGCCCAATCTAGAAGCGCCTCTGGGAACAGGCAGTTGAGTTTAGGAAGACCGTTTAGGGGTTTGTTTATGGAGAAGAAATTTTCTCAGGAGCAGAAGACCTGCTGCCTTGTGAGAGAGTCTCACCTCTCAGCATGTGAGAAATGTTCCATTAGGGTTAGGAAACTAATTTCATTTCCAAGGTTTCACATGATTTTTATAATATACCTTTTTGTCATGAGTTTCCAAAGTCTATTTATATACAAACATCTAAACTTTAGAACTTTACTTTGAGAACTTTTAGCCATGTCTAAAAGTCCTCATTTTAGTTCTTTAAGTAATTAAGATTTTTTTCTCACTGCAAACTGGCAAAAGATAACATTTAGTACCAGAATTTACTCCATTATTCTAAGATCCTTACATTCTCCACATCAAATCCATTCCTTTACCCAATGTTAGTCCAAATATGAATACAACATAGTGAGAACAAAAGAACTTCGAAATAATTATCCTCATAAGAGGAGAAGCCGATATCATATGACCATTATAGCGATATAGATCACAAGTTATTTCAACCTCTGGTTTTACTGCAATCAAGTAAGTTTAGAGGAAAAAAAAATCAGGTTTATGGGAATCAGAGCAATTTTCCTGTTTTATGGATTAATTGACTCACCCATTCATTTATCAATTCCTTCCCTTTTTTTGTTGTTGTTGTTGTTAATCCTCACCTGAGGATATTTTCGCAGTGATTTTTTTTTTGAGAGAGTGGAAGGGAAGGGGAGAGACAGAAACACCAATGTACACATCGATTGGTTGCCTCCCTGCAACCAAGGTACATGCCCTTGACCAGAATCAAACCCGGGACCCTTCAGTCCACAGGCTAACACTCTATCCACTGAGCCAAACCAGCTAGGACTATTCCTTCCTATTTATATATTTTATAAGCACTCACTGGGTAGAATGCAGGTATGCACTAGGTGTTAGAGAAACAGCTTTAAAGTTCTTCCCACACCACTACCCCATCACATGCAATTTACATTCTAACAGAGAAGAAAGATAATAAATTGGTACGCAAATGAATGTGAGTACTGTCCAGTTTTATGAAGAAAATACAGCAGGGCTAGAGGGGGGGAATGATACTATGCATAAGCAGTCAGGCTAGGGGGCCTCTAAGGAGGTGACATTTGAACAGAGATCTGAAAGAAGTGAAGGAACAAGCCACAGCAATTTCTCATACAAAGGTGTTCCAAAGGGAAGGAATGACAAGTGCAAAGAGCCTGGAACAGGAATGTGATAAAGAGGGGAAAAGGACATTCTTTTATATTTTAGTCCTATTTTGCCTGTATAATCTTACGTTTTTAACACAGGACTAATGCACGCACCAAAAAATACAGAGCACTTACTATGCTAATACCAGGCTGATGACCCTACAGATGCAGAGTCTGTTTGAAGGAATTTAACAGTAGTTTCTACAAGGTGAAAAAAAAATCTTAGCAGTTGAGGTCAGCCACTCAAGCAGAATCTCTGAAATTAGGTGAAAATGTACCCTTTTTTTTTTTTACATTGTGTAACCCAAGTTTAATTACTTAAGGGACAGCAGAGATATCACTCACAAAACAGAAATGGAGGTTTATCTTTCACAGTCTCAAGTATTCCAGTAGGTCATAAATCAACTGGTCATTTCTCTATTTAATGATTTACCACCTTATCAAAGGCATCTCCTTGTTAGCTTTTTATGAGGCTTATCATCTAGAGCCAGCCTCCAAAATTAGAGGCTAATAAATGATTAGCTACATGTCTAGATGTGCAACAGCTGACTGAGGAGCAATAAAAGATCCCTCCCCACCTGACCATTCCACTGGGTGACTTAGTCTGTGTCCACTGGCATAATCCACTAAAGATCTGGAAATCATTCTGTTCATATATTCATTGCCGCCGGGGGAAAGCCTCGTCCAAGTGGCCTTGGGGGAGCTCAGTGACCTACTGCTTACACTGATCACATTCAGAAGTCTCAGTCCTCCACCTCCCTCTGTCATGTGTCTGTAGACAGAGGCAGATATTGATAACTTAATTTTTATTTATAATTTTGAAAATAGTTGGCTTTTCAAATATGCTGTCAGACTTCACACATCTCTATTCAAATTGCACTAATTTTGGAAGCCCAAATGATGTTAACAATGGAGGCCAAATAGTTTTAGTTTAAGTCTCATGATGCAATGGTTCTCAGCCTTCCTAATGCCACGACATTTTAATACAGTTCCTCATGTTGTGGTGACCCCCAACCATAAAATTATTTTTGTTGCTACTTCATAACTGTAATTTTGCTACTGTTATGAATCGTAATGTAAATATCTGATATGCAGGATGTACTTTCAGGGGTCGTGACCCACAGGTTGAGAACCACTGTGACTTTAGAGCCCTGTTACAGCATCTGTCACACCATAAATACCCAACTAACTTGTATTTTCTTCCTTCTTCCACTAATAATCAGTTTCTTTACCTGAAGAGGTGAGAAAATATGTATATCCTATATAATAAAGAGCTAATATGCTAATGATTGTGACACCCTCATGCCGTAACAACCAATCAGCAGGAGGCTGCATGCGGGGCAGGACAGAGCCGTCACCTTGCTCCAGAGACCAGGGGGGAGCGGGGAGGCACCCAGAGGAGGCGGGTCCACCGCAAGGAAACTCATGGGACCAAGGGTGGGCGTTAAAGTGGCCAGAGAAGACCGGAGGGGTGGGGGCAGGGCCAGGTGCACTTGATCTCTGGGTGGAAAGGTTAGGGTGTCAAGGCAGGGTGGCAGGTGGGTGGGCAGGGCGCACTCATTGGGTGGGTGGGGCCACGTGATTTCACATACTGGGTCACTAGTATTTAATAACGGGAATGTTCCCTTAGGCTTACCGTTGTAATGTTTTAATCATAATCCACAACTATAATATTGATGGTATTATCCACCATACCTCAGAGGTTTGGCTTGTTCTGTTTCCATAATCTACAGCTCTATCCAACTTAGAGCATGACTTTGACATGAGGAAGTAGAGACTCCAAGGACAGAAGACGAGTTGTTCCACCCCTTGTTTAGTCTCTGTAAATTATCCCAACTAAACACCAGAACAGGGCTTCTGTGTGCACTAGGTCAAGCTGTAAATACCCACAGTCTGAAGAATTAAATCTGTGTGATATTCCCAGGGATGTGAACAAGAGCCAAATATTTATAACAATGGAAAGATCCTTCCTCGGGCATTTCTTACCCAAAGTTGAACTTTTATCAAAGAATGTTTTTTCCAACAGGCTGTTTCAAATAAATGTTAACCATGCAGTGTCTCTTCTCTCCCTTCAGGATACACAAACCACAGAATTCCGATGACTCACCCCAAAGTAGCTTATGAATATGCCAAGGGCGGAAGGGCATGCTGTTTGGTTCTTTAAAACTTCCTGCCAAACTGAAGAAACTGAGAAACTGAACATACACATATATTTGGGGGCTAAACTGTGAGTAATAATGAGAATTTAATCCCTTTTAGTATTCTGGGTTAGCAGCAGCTTGCCTAACATGTCCGGTTACATCCTGTTTGCTACACATGTGACTCCTTGAAAAAAAATATAATATTAATAGCACAGTGTTTCATTGTTAAGACTGCTATTATCTAAGTCAATGGTTCCCATACATTTGCTGCCATTTCTTGGGAGAACTATAAATTAATGGCTTTATGAAACAAACAAATCATCATTATGACTCTGAAATAAAAAAGCCAGGATTCAATGTTTGGAATTTTGAGGCTGCATAAGCCCTTAAAAAGGCAAGGTAGTGAAGTATATTAATTAAAATCTTGGGTTTGAATCCTAGTCCTTATACCAGGTATAACACCTTTAGCAGTTACTTTCGCTCTCTAAGTCCTACTTTCCCATAGGTGAAATGAAATCAGTAATAATACTATGTGTTATGTCTATAGGGTGAGGATTAAATAAAAGTATGTATGTAAATGAGGAGTACTGCTAAGTAAATTAATTACCTACTGCATTCTCTTTTCACCAGTAATGAATCTAAAGACCAAAGCCATTAAATGAGCTAAGAAAGGTCACACACTCATCTGCACAGTACAAAGACAGAGCATTATAAGGCTGATGTTAAAAACAGGCTCTAGCCCTAGCCGGCTTGGCTCAGTGGATAGAGCGTCAGCCTGCGGACGGAAGGGTCCCAGGTTCGATTCTAGCCAAGGGCACATGCCTGGGTTGTGGGCTCGATCCCCAGTAGGGGGCATGCAGGAGGCAGCTGATTAATGATTCTCTCTCATCATTGATGTTTCTATCTCTCTCTCTTTCTCCCTTCCTCTCTGAAATCAATAAAGAAATATATATATTTTTAAAAAGGCTCTAAAGCCAATCAGCCCAAGTTCAAGCCCCAGTGTTCCTACGTGCTAGATGTATAACCTTGGGCGAGTCACTAAATTTTTCTGTGCCTCAATCTTCTTATCTACCATATGAAGATAACACGAGTACTTTCTCACCCCTAATCAACACCACTGTATTCCTACTCCCACCCAATTGGTGCCTAATTTGAAAGTTGTTGATATAGGCCCAGCCACTGATGCCCTCTGAGAGTCATATGCCTACAACTGCTGGCATCTTAATAAAAAGGTTAAAAAGGTGACAGTGGCATAGAGAACTTCCCACAACCCATCATTTGTTTTTCAAATAACAGACTACACTTTACACTTTGCATTGTCTTAGTAGTTCTGCAAGGGCTTTCGATCCCAAACTGAAACTAAGTGGTCAAAGAACTTTAGAAGCCATGCTTCCTAGCTTCAGTAGATATCATTTCCAAAAATAAGAGAAAAATATCCACATGGCCTTTCTACATCATGTGTCTCTTAAAACATCATAAGAAACAAACAAGTGGGAATGTTTTATGATTTGGTAGTAGCATGGGGGCCTGGACAAGGACGGCCCCTCACACTTCCTCATCCTTTCCAAGAGAAAACTTGCTGAACAGAACTGTGCTTGAAGATTTCAGGGAGCACCGCAACCCAGAGGACTCCCTCCTAGTCATGTCACAACCAAAGATCCAATGGAGTTGATTCAGATTGCACACGTCTGCTGGCACAGCACTCGGTGCATCAGCGCCTCACCTGACACTGACTCATTACTGGATGTGACGCCAAAGCCTGATTGTGTCGGTCATATGTAACTTGCCACTTCCAGCCAAGCATTCCAAGCCCTTTTGGAAATAGTGCACCCACTATGCCCTGAAACATTGGATTTTGAGGCTGCATAAGCCCTTAAAAAGGAAAGGTAGTATATTGATTAACATCTTGGGTTTGAATCCCCAGTCCTTATAACAGCTATGACACCTTTAGCAGTTATAGCTCAAACTCCTGAATTCTCTGGCCACCATGAATCGTCCTGTCTCTTCTGATGGCCCTCCTCCTCCGTTACAGCTGACCTCTGCATCAAACCTAATGCATAAGCTGGGAGGCTCCTCTTTGTGGCCTCTCAGTCAATATTTATTCAACTCAATTCAGTCACACTCAGCGATAACAGGCAGCCAGGATTACCAGATTTCCTAAGTGCATCTGAAACTCATTGTCTGGGGTCAGGGTGACAGGGGGTTATTTCCTTACAGAAAAACCAATTTTCTCAAATGTTTTTCATTAAGCCTCAACAGAGATACCGTGTCTTACTCAGGTTTATAAAAAATTCAACATGTCTGTCACAGCAGCTTAAGGCCCTAAGGCAGGAAATCTGAATCTGTAACAAAATTCTTCCAAAGTAATAGGTGGTTCACAGACATCAAAGAAAGAGTCAAACCCATCATGAAATATGTATTGGACAAAAATCACATAGAACCAGCTCTTGTTTCTCGACATTTCAAACATGCTCCCATCTTTCGTAGGGGATTCCATGTCTTATTAGCTCATGCATGTTCACCCTGTGCCTGCAAAATGCTAAGCACATACTACATATTTTTCCTTTTTTTGTTTCAGAAATAAAGAATGAATGAATATGGGATTACAAGAGAGCAAGAAAGAAAGAAGACCAAACCTGTGGCCAGTCAACATTTATCCTATGAAGAAAAGCACGTTCCTATTAATTTTTAGTGTATTAACAGCTTAAATCTAAAAACAAGCCTATGAAGCACAATTCTGGGCACAACAGCAAAAAGACACAAATGTCATCTATCCCTTGACATAAAAAGAATAAATGGAAGTAAAAAAGTTTCACACCAATTATTTTTTAAAAATACCAAAGTTGTTCAAGATAAAAATACTGGATATTTAGTAGGATCAAATGTAGCTAATTTACCAAAGACTGGCATATGCAACACTTCTATAATTTGAGAGGCAAGGGAGACTATAATGGGCAAGAATACAACACACACACACACACACACACACACACACACACACACACACAATCGTATATAATAAAATGCAAATTGACCAAACAGCGGAAGGACAGGTCGGCGGGGGACGGGGCCAGCGAGAGGGCAGCACCAGGCCAGCCAAGACGGGTGATAAGGAGATGGTGGCGGAGGGGCAACTGGGGCGGCCAGCGCCATCCCCCGATGGGCCCGCAGATCACCTCCCGCAGAGGGAGGCCAGACTGCGGCTTAGGCCCACTCCCCTTGGGGAGGCATCCCCTGAGGCTCCTGATCTGTGAGAGGGCACAGGCCAAGCTGAGGGACTGCCCAAGTTCATGAATTTTCAAGCACCAGGCCTCTATACCTACATAAATATACAAGCAAATAAAGTAGTTGAATCTCAAAGAATTTGGGGGGCTTGAATAAAATAGAAAAGAATTTTAGGGACAAAACTGGGAAAAAGTGTTTCTCAGGCAAATGCAGGATGAATCTCTTAAATTAATAAAAGCATTCACCAGGGAGTGAGAAGATAGAAGCAGAGCAGTCTCTTTTCCTGGAGGAATAAATGGCTCTTAATTACAAATAATTATAAATATTAATAATATATATTTTAAGAATTAATGGGTACAAATCCAAACTGGGTGGAAAAGGATACAGAAAGAGGAAAATGCTGAGAAAGAGTGAGTCTGAAAAGGCCTTTGGGGATAACCAGGGAAGGGAGGGCAGTCTCAACTACAATACAAGTCTGTAGAGCCATCCTCCTCACACCAGAGGGGGCAGCACTCTGCCGGGTGCTCACGTAGCTCTTTGCCCATATATCAGCCAGAACACGTATTCTTATGTATCGCTGATTTTATGGTTTAACCCTGCAATTTAATCACCTCCTAACAGGCGTGAACTTACAGCAGGTACTTAATAACCAGTATTGATGGGAAAACTTCCAGTGAGATGGACTGACAATGACAGCCTTCTCCAGCAACTTAGGTGGGGGGAGTGAGTTCAGCTCTGTCACATGCTTTATACAAAACCCCAGACTTGGCTCTAAATTTGAGACTACACTGGAGTAGCCCAAACAAGGAAATTCAGTAAGAATGATCTCTTAACCTATACAAAGCTAAACTCTTATCTATTCTCTGCACCTGTAACCGCTTGACTTATAAATAGTTTGCCCTTTTACTTTGCTTCATGGTCAGCTGCCTCAGATCACATTGCTGTTATGACTAAACTCCACAAAGAATAGTGCTGGAGTTTAAAGGGAAACCACCAGCAAAGCTCAAAGCCAGGAGGATGGAGCCCAGCAGCCCAATGTGGAATCAAAATGCGGGGGGGGGTGGGGGGGGGAGAGAGAGAGAGAGAGAGAGAGAGAGAGAGAGAGAGAGAGAGAGAGAGAGAGAGAATGAATGAATGAATGAGAAAATAACACTGAAAAGGATTTGGGCAATATGAAAGAAATGCTACAAGAAAAGAAAGTAACTGACTAATTCCTGAGAATTTTTATACTTATAACACAGAGGTTACAATATCTCAGTATAAGTTAAAAATACACTGCCCCAATTAATCAACTCAATGATATGTTACACAGCCTCAAAAATTAGCATTTTGAAGATAATATGGTAGCATAAAAATCCACTTATTTATTGATCTGATGAATATTTATTAACCTTATCCTATGTACTGACTCCACTTTACTGGTAAGTGCTGGGTGTATTTGAGGGGACAAAACAGACAAAAATCTCTGCCAGAATGGACCTAATCTATAATAATAAAAGCCTAATATGCTAATTAGACCAGACATCCTTCCAGATGACCTTCCGGACAAAGCCGCAGCGGTGGGGGCGGAGGCAGAGGCGGCTGACGAATTTCGTGCATTGGGCCTCTAATATTCTAATATAATGCATATGATGCAATGCTGTCAAGGCCCAGGACAAAATCTAGGGTAGTAATAAGGAAAGAACATAAGCTTTGGGAGTCTGGCAGACATAGTTTTAAATCCCAGTTCTACCATGACTTGCTATATAATGTTGAGCAGGTTAACTGCTCTTGCTAATTCTCTCTTCTACATTTATAATAAAGGAGACATAGAACTTCTCATAGTATTATTGTCAAGATCAAATAAGATAAAAAAGTTAACCAGAACAGAATCTGACAATATTGTTCCTCAGGGGTCCAAAGAAATCCTCCCAGTAGAGAATCACACACACACACACACACTCACACTCACACACACACACGCACACACACACACACACTCACACACACACACACACACCTTCTGAGGTAGTTTTTGAAAAACTAATGCATGGCTGAGTATGCAAGAATGTCAAGGAAATTCTTAGAGTCCAGAAACACTGAGAAAACACAAATGCAGAGAGGTAAGCAAGTGCTTGAGATAGAATTTGTCTTGTGGGCACCACAGGTGGGGAAACCCAGGATCAGGGAACAAATAAGGTGGTGGGGGGACCCTAAGCCAGGATTCCCAAAAGATCCCACCTTCAAAGGGGCATTCGGATACTTTCCTGTCTCATCTTTAGATAGGGGGATGGGGGGCCAGGGGGCGCAGGGATAACTACCCAGAAAATTACTAGCCATAATCCTGCTCTCACACAGAATTAGAACGTTCTGGTCCCAATACTTGTGTGGACCTTAAAAACAAAATTAAAGCTGAAAATTCAGTTTAAAAGATTCCTGAGTACATGAGCCTTCCCCCACCCCAGCACCTGACAAATTAAAAGTTCTTTCTAAAGGAAAGCACTATAAACTTGGGCCTCAAAGAGCTCCTACAGCTCAGTGGTTGGGCATCCACATATGAACCAGGAGGTCACGGTTCCATTCCAGGTCAGGGCATATGTCTGGGTTGAGGGCTCAATCCCCAGTGTGGGGCATGCAGGAGGCAGCTGATCGATGATTCTCCCTCAAAATTGATGTTTCTATCTCTCTTTCTCCCTCTCCCTTCCTCTCTGTAATCAATAAAAATATATTTTAAAAAAAGAAAAGAGTTCCCACAGATAGGGTGGCAAGGCACATGGTGTTAATACATGATAAAACCAGCCACTGTGAATGAAAGTCTGTATAAACAATAAACTTTAACAAGTAGTTGAAATATTAAATAAATGTGATAAGTATTTTTAAAAAATAAATAAGTACAAAAATATAATGAGATAAAAATTATCAGGCGGATTTTTTAAAAATAAAATTCCTAGAAATGAGACATATAATCACTAAAATTAGACATCTGTTGATAGACATGTTAGTTTTCATATCTTGGCTATTTTGAAAAACGCTGCAATGAACATGAAAGTGTGATCCATACGTTTCCTATCCCATCTAATAATAGAAAAACATGATAATTGACCATACCTTCACTACGCCTCCCATTGGCTAATCAGCCCGATATGCAAATTAACCAACAAAGATGGCGGCTAATTTGCATATTGCAGGCAGGTCGGGACAGCGTGAGCCGCCAGCATGCTGCCATCCAGCGGGTCCCAGGCGGCAAGGCAGGTGGGACCCAGAAGCCCCAGAAGCTGCCTGATATGGCAGTAACTCTATCAGTAGCACTCTGAAAGTCAGTGGCATAAATGCACCAATTAAAAGACAGATTATGAGGGTGAATCAAAAACAAAACCCACTTTAAATATAAAGACACATATAGATTAAAAGTAAATGAATTAAGCTGCAGCCTGTTTTGCTCAGTGGATAGAGCATTAGCCTGTGGACTGAAGGGTTGCAGGTTCGATCCCAGTCAAGGGCATGTACCTCAGTTGCTGGCTTGATCCCCAGTCCCTATCAGAGCATGTGCAGGAGGCAACCAATCAATGTGTCTCTCCCTTTCCCTTCACTCTCTCTAAAATTCAATGGAAAAAATATCCTTGGGTGAAGATTAACAAAAACAAAGTGAATGGATTAAGTAACATTAAAGGGATTATAAGAAAAATATATTCCAAATTTTGTTAGTTTTATAATGGTTATGTTTAAATTATTAACACCTAAGAAATTGGGTGAAGAGTAAATATAATATGCTGTAGTATTTTATAGTTTCTTTTACATGCATGAGATTATTTCAAATTAAAATATTAAAAATTAAAAATTAATAAAATTAATTAAAAATTAAAAATTAATTTATTAAAAATTAATTGAAATGTATCTGCATTACATGAAAAATTTCCTAATTGCTTCTAGCATAACTTATTAAGTTGTGCTAAAATTTACAAGGGTTCAATTAAAAAATATCTTAAGTCTAAATGATATAATAGAAAACATATAATAGTGCAGTTATAAGCACTTATCTGAAAATTCAAATTTAAAGAAGTGAATTTAAAGAAGGGATTAGCCAAAGAAAATATATGCACAACCCATAGACACAGACAACAGTATGGTGATGGCCAGAGAGAAGTCGGGGGCAAGAGCTGGATAGAAGGGGCAAAAGGGGGGAAATAGGGACATCCTATATCCTATCTAATAAAAGAGAAAAATGGTAATTGGCGTACGACGATACCCTTTTCATTGGCTAATCAGAGCTATATGCAAATTAACTGCCAACTAAGATTGGCAGTTAACTGCCAACTAAGACTGGCAGTTAACTGCCAACAAGATGGCGATTAATTTGCATATGTAGGCACAATGCAGGGAGGCGAAAGGGAAAGCAGGAAGAAGCCCCCTGCCACTGACAGTGATCGGAAACCCAGGGGGGAGCTAAGAGCTGGGGGACAGGGCAAAGGCGGCCCTGGGGCCGCCTTTGCCCTGCCCCCCAGCCATGATTGGAGAATCAGGCGCCTTTGCCGCCCTGGCCAGTGATAGCAGGAAGTAGGGGTGGAGCCAGCGATGGGAGCTGGGCACGGTCGAAGCTGGCAGTCCCAGGAGCTAGGGGTCCCTTGCCTGGGTCTAAAGCGAAGCCCACGATCGCGGGGCCGCTGCAGCTGCGGGTCCCCGCTGCCTGGGCCGGACGCCTAGGCCAGAGGCATTAGGCCTGGGCAGGGGCGGTCCCCTGCCCAGGCCTGACACCTCTGCCAGAGGCCTCAGGACTGGTCAAGGGGCCGATCCGGTGATTGGTGATCGGAGGGTGATGAGGGTCAACTCCTCTGGCCGAGGCAACAGGCCTGGGCGGGGGGCTGAGCCGGGGATTGGGGGGATATGATGGTCCCCTTGCCCAGGCCTGAAGCCTGGGTCAGAGGCGTCAGACTTGGGCGGGGGGTGGAGCAAGCGATCAGAGGGAGATGGGGGTCCCCTGCCCAGGCATGATTCCTGGGCCAGAGGCCTCAGGCCTGGGTGGGGGCCAGAGCCAGTGATCGGGGGGAGATTGGGATCCCCTGTCCAAGTCTGACACCTCTGGCGGAGGCGTCAGGCCTGGGCAAGGGGCCGATCAGGCGATTGGAGGGTGATGGGGGTCTACGCCTCTGGCCGAGGCATCAGGCCTGGGCTGGGGGCAGAACCAGTGATGGGGGAAATGAGGGTCCCCTGCCCAGGCCTGGGCAAGGGGCCGATCCTGCGATTGGAGGATGATGGGGGTCAACGCCTGAGGGCTCCCAGTACGTGAGAGGGGGCAGGCTGGGCTGAGGGACACTCCCCCCCGACACACACACCCAGTGCACGAATTTCGTGCACCGGGCCCCTAGTAATAATAATAATAAAAGGCTAATATGCACATCAACTGAATGGCAGAATGACCAGTTGCTATGATGCACACTGGCCACCAGGGGGCAGACGCTCAATGCAGGAGCTGCCCCCTGGTGGTCAGTGCACTTCCATATGGGGATCGGGCCTAAGTCGACAGGTGGACATCCCCTAAGGGGTCCTGGACTGTGAATGGGTGCAGGCCGGGCTGAGGGACCGCCCCGAGTGTACAAATTTTTGTGCACCGGGCCTCTAGTTAAGATATAAAATATAATTATTCCTTAGAGCAAGGATTAAGTGGGTCTATAACCAATAAAATTCAGGGAATTTATGAACATGAATATGAAAAACTTACATATTTATTTTCACTGACTGCAATATACCATGTTTTTCCATTTTGAGTGTAAACAACAAAACACAGTAGTGATAACAATAACTTTGATATTTTTCACCAATATATATCTCAGATATTGTCATATCACATCATTGTTGCAGGCATCACAAAAGGTTGTTTATATTCATCTCATCAGTATATACACTGCCAAAGTGAGTACAATACTCATCTCGTCAAGATCACATTACTTCTTATAATAGGCCTATAATTACTTCCCTGTTATTTGATGAGAATATATATCAATATGTCACAATTGTTATATTTTTGACAACTACATTTCAGTATAATTGGTTTCTTTTGTAGTCTTGTGTATTTTATTTTCTCCATTTAAAATAATTATTTAGAGCAGTTTCTAGGATTTATCTGACAGCCAAAGGTGTTCATGGAACAAGAAAGGTTAAGAATGCTACATGGAGAGGCAAAAGTAGGTTTACAGTTGTTTTATGGAAAATAATGCAATAATTAATAAATAATAATACAGGAATAAATTCTGTTACAAGTGCTCATAATTGTAAACCTCTTTTTGCCCAACCCTGTACTACAAAAACAAACTAAAATAAAAATGTTATGACTATTTAAAATTAATTCCTGTTTTATTTTTTTAACTCTAAAAAAATGGTCCTTAAATATAGCCCTTTGACAAATTTTGCTAAGTATACTTTTGTTTTGGCTTGCTTTTTTATAGACATTTGTCACAAATTTAATACTGAAAGAGGAAAGGAGCAAAGAGAGAAAGAAGTAGAAGACATGTTTTGCAATTTATCAACTATAAGCTTTTATGTTCTATCTTACCCAAAAAGAAAAAAAAATTATTTGAGTGTCTTTACTTTCTCTTAGTCATTTACAAATCACTCATCTAAGAATTTATACTGGAAACTAGACAAATTTGAACCTCTTAAGGAAGTAAATTACTTACATTTACAAACTGATATTTAAAGTATAATTTAGCTTCAGATGTTTCTACACAGGAAGCTGAACCTTGGTATTATAGAATTCATTTAACAGGGCTGCTTCATCACGTTCTATTTTAGGTCTCTTTCCAAAATACAAAAATGCAAATCAAATATTTTCCCTTCACACTGATATTTTGCTCACTTTAGCTCCCTCTCTGGACCTTTTCTGTGGCGTTCTATCCTAGTCCTTGCATTTCTACGTGTTTGTGTCTCAGGTTCAGTAAATTCAGCTGACCCACTACACCCCCACCAGGATTTCAAAAGAAGCCATGCCCTGCAGCCCTTGTTCCGGCTGGAGGATCATCCTGAGTCCCTTCCTGTTTACTCTTGAAATGGCTGGGCCTCCTTTCATGTGCAGGTCTCAGATTCTGGCACAGTGACCGGCCCTGATGTCAGCATCTCACCCTCTGGATCCTGGGCTGTCCCTGAAATTGCTATGCCAATTCCGACTCTGTGGCTCTGCTCTCACAGCTAATTTTGCTCTGCCTTCGGTGAAGAGTCTCCCAATCTAAGACATCCACCACCTCTTCTCATCTAATGCTCAGCCAGACCTGGAAGGATCTGTAACAGCAGCCACAGTTGAAACAGGACTTTTTAAAGACCCACAATGATATCACTGACCCCTTCCTGTAACTCAAATAAAATCCACCTGCTTGTTACACTTTCAAACCTACTTCAGTGAAGTGACATATCTGATGCAACACAAAAGTTTTCTTAGAGGATGGGGGATATATAGTGAACTACACCTCACAACCCAAAGAAAAACTCCCCCAAAATGTTTTTACTCAACTTTTCTCCTCCAAGTCTCCACATGTTATAGCAGTAGCCCTCTCCCTATCCCTCTCCCTTAATCTCTAGCTCACTGCTGCTCTATAAATTCCAAGTCAGCTATAAAAGAAAAAGAAATGGGGACGATCTCTATGAACTCTATGTGACGCAATTCCCCAAAGATATTGTGAAGTGACTAACAGTATAACTCGTAAAAGCAGATATAGGATGCTACCTTTTGTGTAACAAAGGACAGGGAAGTAAGAAATCTAAGAAATGTAGCTTGCTTAGCTTTACACAAAGGAACAAGAAAGGAGAAACCTAAAAACAGTGAATTTGGTTACCTACAAAGGGTGAGGGGAACAGGGTGAAAGGGACATTTTTCTGAGAATTCCTATTTTTATAATTTTGACCTGAAACATATTAACATTCTACATACCCAGAGAATAAGCATAAATCAAAAAAGGATACGGGGGATATAATCTAAAACTGAAAGCAAACTGAAACAAATGGACCCAATGTTATTTCAACAGAAAAACGTAACGTTACAGGGAGGGGAGGGCAAGGACTACTCCAGGCAACTAATGAGCACAGGAGTTAACTCTCACCCTTGGGAAAGGCAGAAAGCAGGGGCGGAGAACAGCAAATGCATCCTGAGCTCTTTTTGATAGGCTTGTTTTTTAGTGGCATGGCAAAGAAGTCCTGAAATTATTCTATACCTATCACAGGATGGAGCAAATAAAGAAATGTATCAAGGTTGTTGAGAGCCACCGCTTTCTCTGTGAAAGAGGGGACAAACTAACATGGTACAGAGAAGGCCAAAACCCTGTGAGGGTAGATCTGAACTGGCAGCATGAACATGGACCCAGGGTTTCTAATATTTTCACTCATAGTAATAATGTAGTATATAATACATTACATATAATGTAGCATAGATAGCATCATATTCTATCATGTTATACATATATGATATTATTATATTATGCATATACTATATATTATATACTATTACTCATATATACATATATCATACTATCTATAATAAAAGGGTAATATGCTAATTAGACTGGCTCAACCAGACATCTTCCAGACGTCCAACTTCCTTCCGGACAGTTGGGGGGCAGTTAGGGGGCGGCCAGGCTGGCAGGGGGGCAGTTAGGGGGTGACCAGGCTGGCACGGAACCAGTTAGGGGGCGACTAGGTCAGGAGGGGATCAGTTAGGGGGCGATCGGGCCAGCAAGCAGAGGCAGTTAGGCATGATCAGGCAGGCAGGTAGAGTGATTAGGGGCAATCAGGCAGGCAGGTAGGTGAGTGGTTAGGAGCTAGCAGTCCTGAATCGCGAGAGGGATGTCCAACTGCCGGTTTAGGCCCCATCCCACAGGGCCTAAACAAAGGAACAAGAAAGGAAATGGGGCCTAAACCAGCAGTCAGACATCTCCTGAGGGGTCCTGGATTGGAGAGGGTGCAGGCTGGGCTGAGGCACACACACCAACCCCCCACCATGCGTGAATTTCATGCACCGGGCCTCTATTCTAGTTTATGCATGTATGTGCACATATATGTATTTATGAACTTTATGTATGTTTATATACATATACAGATAGCATGGATATAAATGTATGTATACATATATGTCTATATATCTACACATATGTTCCAGCTTAATTCACAGAAAGGCTTAAAGGCAAAGCTACTGTAGTAGTAATAAACACCCCTAGTGCCCAGATCTTAATCTCTAATACCATTCCCCAATAAAAGGAATCAGAAATCCTAATTTCCTTGACACCAGACTTTATTTAATTGCTTAAACTAAAACTTTTGAATTAACTTTAAAAAAATGAAGTTACTATTGATTAAAGATTTCCAAATGTTCTCCATGTTCTTTTGAAAGGCATATGAGAGCTCCCAACCTTTAATATTTTTATATCAAATCAAATTCCTAGAGTACTTTTGCAAATAACCTGTTAAAATGTCTTTAAAATGCTATTTTATAATTCAAAACAGAAATGATCTGTTGCTATGAATTTACTGGGTTTTGGAATAAGAAAAATGTCAATGTGCTTACAGGCATACTACACTGTACACACCTACCAATGTCACCAAAGAAACTATTTAGGAAATTAACTTGCAAATGGAGTAGCCTTTATGTGGAAAACACCTCTATCTTTTGCTTCAACAGACTTTTCCTAGATTAGGTAGATGATTTTTAGGAAGATCTATGGGCTCAACCAAAGGTTTGTTGATAACATCTTTTTGCTCTCCTTGAGAATAACTAAGTGAATATGTTTTTAATCCAAGAAAGTTAACCATATACAGAGGTTCCATTTGCGCACCTTTTGTTCACCCATGCAAACTCCTGGTTTGCATCCTATCTCACTTGATTTAACATTTTGGCACCAAACTCAATTTCTTTGCCAACCATAGCAGCCTTAGTATGCCAGTAGATTCTGAAGAGTGGCTTATCATAAAGGGGAAACAGGATATGGTCTTAGCACGTTCTTGTAATGAGGTATGGCTGTGGGGTTCCCTCCTGGGACCTCAGTATTTGGTATTTACCACCACTAACCCATCAGCAAATGACTCACCCTGCTCCTTACTGATAAGATCAACGAAGAAAGGAGTCCCAAGGGAGAAAACCTCTAACTGGGAGCCAACGCAGCAGCCCAGTCAGTTAAATCAACACTCAGAAGCTAAGCTCTGACAGCCAGCTTGCCAAGGAGTCAGCAAGCGTGGGTGTCCTGTAATATCAAAACAGGAAAGAGACCTGGTCTCACTCAGGTAGACTAGTTTATTCTTCAGAGATCAAAAGTGAGGTGAAAAAAAGTCGCTCAAGACCAAACAGTGGCACACCGTAGGACTAAAGCTTTCATCTGTGGTTCCAGATTCTAGAAGTTTCTCTGGAACAGAATTTGTGTGATGCTGATTTTTTTTTTTTAACATATAGAAGCTGTGAAATTCCCAATTTGGGAAAACCATTACAGGAGAAAACAGACGTGTGTTGTAAGGAAAACAAAGGAAAAAAAATTTTAAAGCAGAATGTGTCAGCCCTAAAGGAATATGGGAGGCTCTGGTCTGCTGCGGTGGTTTTTACAAAGGGCTTCGGTTGTTTGTTTTCATTGTAGTTTGGGAGTTTGGCAGGTTGGGGGTGATGCTTTGTTTGGGTTTTGTTTGTTTAGATTGTTTTAAGCGGCGCCCCCTGAGACTCCGTTTCATTCCTAGGGAGCAGGCACAGCACGATGCGAAGCCCTCCCCCAATCTATTTCAGCCCCTTGTTTTATTTAACAGGAACTGAAAGCCAGACACCGTGGACGTTCCTTAATGAAGTAACGACATAAAAATACTTTCTCAGTCCATCCCTACTATGCTGCAAAGGGAGGAAGAAGGAAGGGAGCGAAGCGGAGGAGGCCAGGGAGGGGTCCATCCCCGCGCCCCACGCCCAGAGCCCTGTCGGGAGTGCAGCCCTGAATGAGGCCGGCGAGCCCGGGCCGAGCCTGGCGGAGACGAGACGGGCAGCCCCAAAGCTCCAGGAGACATGAGGAACCGCTCCGTGGACCGGGCGGGAGGGGAAGCAGAGCAAGGCGTGGGCTCATTCCCGGGGCAAGCATCTGTACAGGGCTTAGGGCTTGCACAACTGCAGGGGGCGCAAAAGCAAGGGTAGAGCTGGTCCCTGGGGGAATGGAGTTCACAGCGTTGTTGTGGGGTGAGTGGGTGAGTTTGTTAGAAAAGAAAAGAGTCCCCAGAAGCAAATCTTAGCAGAATGTTGTTGACAGGTTCCAGGTTCCAGAACTGGTTGGTATATATGGAAACCCTGCTGGACTGACAAGACACAGTGGGATCTTCAAAGGTGTTTCTATTTTTTTGTTTCGTTTTGTTTTGTTTTTCTGCAGAAGGTGTCTGTATATTACTAGGGTTTGAGAAATAGCAGTCCTGCTGCATTACAACTGCTTTTGGGAGAATGAAGAATTAAAATGCTTGCATCCTAATACTAATCCTTAGTCTGGAGAACAGGGGCAGCTAACTTGATGCTCTGATTTGGGAAGGGACTGTATCTGAATAGTTAAGTTACAGGAAATAATCAGAAACTGAAAGGGTCATTAAAGAACCCATCAGACCCAGTGCCCTTTTTTCCCAAGGTAAATATTTAAACCAGTCAAAACAGACACTTATTTATCTTAAAGTTAATACTTTCCCAGGTCTATTAATGACTCATTAATCATGTATTTAATACAACAAATTTTTATTGACTACCATGTTCAAAGCTGTGTAGGAGATACAAAAGCAGACTACAAAAAGGGTCCTCTAACCGTCTACTGGGGAAAGATCATAGTAGGCAGCCCATTTATTTGTAAATCAATGTACCAGATGTGCTAAAGTGGACATAAAAGTGCAGTGTGTGATAAAGTTACTATTAAAAAAATCAGGAAAGGAAAGGTTATATCTTATATGGTATGGAAATGAAAAGACTGGAAAATGTCCTGTCAGTGCCTCCTAGCACACCATACTGCTAAAATTAAACCAACAAGAATAAAGAATTAAGTATTTTTAAAAATCATAAGTCAATGTGAAACAAAATGAAATATATATGCATTATTTCAGATTGGGATGGACTTTCTAAATGAAATATTTGAAAGAAATAATAAAAATATTGATAAGCTTGACAGTAAAAATTTAAAACTTTTTTAGGAAAAAATAAGTGAAATTAGAAGAAAAACTAGGAAAATATTTAACATAGATGCACAAAAGATTTATATCTTTACTATAAACAAAATTTTTACAAACCTGTACGATGAGCCCTGAAATAGAGAGTTAGTCAAAATAAATGGTAGGCAAAGAATTGCATTTAAAGGCATAAACATTTAAAAAAAAATTCAAAAAATGATTGAAAAATAATTTCTTCTCACAAAAAGTTAAAGGAAAAGAAAAATGAAACACAATGTTTCATACATCAATTTATCAAAAAAGTTACATGCTAATATTTTATACTAATGAAGTTGAATTAAAATAAGTACTCGTTTTCTGGAAACTGAGTTGGAAAACAACTTATAAATTGACTTTCTAAAATATGCAATTTAAAACTAATGATTTTTGCAACTTAATCACAGAGACAATAATTATTTTTACTATAATAGATCACAGGTCTATCATCACCATCATTATCATCATCATATTTCCCAATAATTGTATTTTATGATTTTCAATGACTTCGCACACCATTTTTGCTTAACTATAGTAAATGGGATATATTGTTTAAAAACATGTGAGACAACCAAGTAAATTTAAATATGGGTTGCATATTAGATCATATTAAAGTTATTAATTTTATAAGTTGTGGTGATATAATTGTACATAAAACATTTCAATTAGCAATGCATAATTAAGTATTTATAGATGCAATGATACAATGTCTGAAATTTGCTTAAATACTCAAACCAATATATATAGAGGGGATTAAATAAAACAAGATTGTCAAAATACTGATAATTGTCAAAATACTGAAGATAGATGATCAGTTTATAAGAATTTGTTATACTTTTTTCTCTGTTTTTTGTATATGCTTTAGATTTTTCACAATAAAAAGTAGAAGGAGACTTGACTTGGGGTAGTAAACACAACATACAATATACAGATGATGTATTGTAGAATTATATACCTAAAACCTGTATAATTTTATTAACCAATGCCACCCCAATAATTTTTTAATTTAAAAGAGTAATTTGAAACTTAAAATGTAGCATTTTAATACAGGGTGTCCCAAAAACATGTCTACACACTTTAACAGCTGATAGTTCAATTGATGTTTCTTTCTTTTCAGCCAAACTAAGCTTTGAACAAAGGAAATTCATCCTAAAATGCTACTGGAAGTTTGAAAACACAGTTGAAATACAAACACTGCCTTTGTAATTATTCAAAGTGTGTATTTTGTGGGACAGGGTGCCCCCAAAAAATGTACACACACTTTAATAGCTGATAGCTCACTTAATTTTCACTCCTTTTCAGGTTTAACTGATTTGAAATAATGGGTGAAGCCAGACTAAGCTTTGAACAATGAAAATTTACCCACTAGACTTTTTTATGGGTATACATAAAAGATAAAGTTTACAATATAGAACTGGAAACAGTTGAATTGAGGTCACACAAATATCCAATGAAATCATTATTGATGTTTGCAATTCCCTTGCTTTGAATATCATCAGTGCCTGGACCAGAATGGTCATCAGTTTGAAAACAGGCATTGACAAAAAACTTTATTCATTTCTGTAGATTCTTTTAAATTTTGAAAATGAACTGTATGTTAATAAACACTGACTTTATAATCATTCAAAGTGTGTGTGTGTGTGTGTGTGTGTGTGTGTGTATGTACCTATAGTTTTTTTCAGAAAGGACACATTAGAGTAGTTTAAAAGGTAACCTTACATTTAATAAAAATATGTGCAATTATTTACATAAATAAATAAATAGAAGGAAATAACTAAAAAAGTGTTTAACGTGTTAATGGAATAGTTTTGGCAGCTACTGATTAATGTATTTTACAGGTAGAAAAAATTTACCCTAGAGAAATCAGAATGACACTTTCTAAGGCAGTAGAATTTTCCTCAGTACAAAGAGTTAAGGTATAAAGTATCACTAGCTTTTGAGTTATTTCCCTTCCTCTGGACTTCTCACACAATCTCCTCCTTTTCTATTAACAGTGGATGTCACCACAGGAATACTAGAAGTGGGTCAAAAGCCATGGTGAAAATCATTTTTAAGTCTCAATAATGCTATTTTTGTATATACTTAAAACCCTATTTTACAGAGAAATTTTATTGAATAATTCAATGTGCCCATCAGTTATAGATAAAAATAAAAAATTTATTTGCATAACTGGTGTCGATGTCAATTTGCAAAAAACGTAGTATCCAGGCTCCTACCATGCCATAACCTGTAACATGTTCCTTGTTGCCACAGTTGGGGACAAAGATTGAGAGGACAATTAATATGGAATACTGTCTTGTGTCATTTCAATTTTGGTCCTTTGTTCTGCTATGGATTTGAGATAGGCTGCAGTACAGAAATATATTACTATAGAAAATGAAACCTCTTGCTTATGAAAATCTCTCATCACTTCCTACCAGGTATGAGTCTTCTGCTTATATATGGCAGGTTTTGTCTAGGTTAGTAGTCTGCCTGGTCCCAGAATCTTAAGCTTATACTGGTCTGTTTTAGTGGTGGACTTGCCATGTGTGATTTGCAAACATAATGGGGCTTGAGGCCAACAGACTTATTTGATTTTTTCATATCCTCACAATCCTTACTCAGCTCTGAACTCCTGGCTCTATGACCTAGCCTCCATCCTTGCCTGTATCTTTATAGATCTTGACATTTATAACTTCTTTCCCTACTGTTTGTACCTTCAATTTCCCCAACAGACCCTGATGTATGACGCTTCAGTTACTCCCCACTGCTTTAACTTTGGTTTGAATTAATTCTACATGTTCCCTTCGCCCACAGCTTTTCTAGCCACCCTGTTCCCCTGCCCTCCCCCAACCACTGCAACCACAACCCAGCAGAGCTCCAAATGGGTATCTGATGCTCCCATACAGAGTTTTGCTATCTCATCTACCAGCTATAAATGTGTGATTCTTACAACATCACTTTGACAAAGATTTATAAAAATAAATACTGATGAACGTATTTTCTGGGGTGTTACTATCATCTTGGCCAAAAGGAAAGGATGTGGGCTTCATTTACAGTTCTGCAGGCAAGAAGCACCTTTAAAAGTTGGTGTATGAAAGTATGACTTCCCTTGCACCTGCTCAGTTCCGATACTGCTTCTTAGTAACAAGGAAAATGAGTAAAACTTAAACCTGAGTCTAAAACTAGTTAAGTCAATAATCTCTAACTTTGCTATAACCAAACCTCGAACCCTTTTTTAACTACTTACTTATTCCACAAAATGTGTTCTCTTTATGACCTAGCTACCAGGGTAACAGAAAAAGGAAAGATTGTGTTTTGAGTGAGGTAGATGTGGGTTCAAATTAGATATAATTCCTGCTATGTAGCCTTGGACCAGTTTCTTAACCTGCCTGAACTTCTGTTTTCTTAACTATAAAATGAAGGTAATAATACCTATTACATAGACTGGCTATAATAATTAAATGAGGTAATTGATGTACAGTAGATTCAGTTATTTTTTTAATTCCCATCATGTCATAAGAGGGAAAAAAATCTAGGTTTATCTCATTTGGGCCAAGAATCTCCTTCAAATGGAAATCACTATACCCTAGACTAGGCAAAATACAGAAAATGTCAGAAGAGAGAATGAAGTTTACATGAGAAAAGAATACAAGTATGGGCAGAATAAGGAGGACCAGAGAAAGCTGTTTATATTGAATGACGCAGAGATTCTATGGTTCTAAACAACATAATCCACATTTTTAAATAAATTTATTAGAAAGATGTGGGATTAAGTAGCTAACAAAATCAAAGGATCAAAATCAAATAACTAAGATTCATGCAGAGCAAGGAAGGGAGCAGTAGTCATCAATGCAGGTTGGATCTTCTCTTCAAGTCATGGCCATGGGAATGAAGCCTCCAACCATTTTCTTTCCTTAAGATACTGGCTAAGATTCAAGATCCTGAGAGAGTCAGTTAGCCTGTCTTGGGGCATGTACTTGCCCCTTGGTTAAAGAAGCCCAGTCACCTTGAATGACAGTATCTATACCTCAAATGATAGGCCATCATTGGGAAGGTCTGAATCATCAGGGAGAATTGGGGTTCTATTAGAGAAGGAGTAAGGAAGGCTGAGTAGGCAAAAACAGCAGGACCCATGGCAAATTATATGTGGGTGGTGTGAGAAAAAGGTACAGGAGAAAACATAATTCTGTGCAAACCTATTTTATACCATTGATCAAAATGTGTTACAAGCATTCCTTTACCTGGGTCCCCCATGACATTATAAGCTCCTGACAGCAAAGGACTGCTTTGAATACTTGTCCTCAGTAGCTGTCCCATAGGGAACTCAGCAAAATTTAGACTCACAGAAAGTTTCCATTTCACTGCACTAGAGTGTCACAATGGAACCATTATTGGTTGAGTCCCACAAACAAAGGAAGGATGTTCATTTACACAAGTCATGCATATGGTTGTATAAAATTCAGAATTAGAAATCAATCAAATTAGCTAAAAATTCATTTTTCAGTCTTTAGAATTTGTGAGTAATGTAGGTAAGGGAGAAAAAAGATCTTAAAGGTCTAGTAAACAATAGTAACAATATTTATTGTGTATTTTGATGTGTGCAATAAATGTATTTCTGGCTAATTAGTTTTAAAAGAAAGTCAAAATCTCATTTTTAAAAAATGCAATTGAGCCCAGCCAGTGTTGGTCAGTGGTAGAGCATCAACCATGCACCAAGAGGTTGCCAGTTCCATTCCTGGTCAGGGCACATGCCAGGGTTGTGGGCCCAAACCCCAGTTGGGGGCATGCAGGAGGCAGCCAATTGATGATGTTTCTCTCTCATTGCTATTTCTCTCTCTCTCTCTCTCTCTCTCTCTCTCTCTCTCTCTCTCTCTCTCTGTCTGACTTCCTTCCTTTCTCTCTAAATTTAATAAAAACATATTTTTTAAAAAAACACAATTGAGATGCACACAAAAAGATGCCAGCCCTTTATAGCCATCCATGACAAGGCAATGACATAATTTATCTACCACCACACCCCAACAGCCTGTGATTCAGTATCTTCTCACCAGAGCATGTCTGTATATTAATTTACCCATGCTTCTTGCCAAGTCCCGTTAGTGAGAAAAGATATATTTCAGAGGGTTAGAGACATAGTATAAAACCTTAGTCTTAAAACCTAATGGCTCATGTGGGAATCAAATTTATGGACACTAGGAGTTGATAATAAATGACCTGTGGTATTCAGGTGTGTGTTTTTTTAACCTAATCTGAATGAATTTTAGAGTCAGAGTTTAAATGAAAATTTATGCAAGATTATTGGAAATTGTTATGATTATTTTGACCTAAAATAATTGCAAAGTGACCTTTAAATTTCATTTAATTAATGAGTCCAGTTTCCCAAGAAACTAATTTTTTCCTTATCAACCTTAGATGGTTATGTAATGACCTTCACATATGGCATATATGTTTCTCTGTTGGTTAATGTATTTATCACCATTGCTCCAAAATGTATAGGGAAAGACCATTAAAACTAGAAAGTAGGCAGGAAACTCTCCCTTTTCTGTCATCAAACAAAATTGTTAAAAACCCTCATGAACCCATCCCAATATTCTTTTTCATCTTCTTTAAACATCATCATTGGAGTTTTGTAAATATTACATTCTAAGAAGAACATATTTTTCATTAGACATGGAGGCTTTCTTTTTTAAGGTGGAAATTTACAGTTAATTAACAAAAAATTAATTAGTAGGTTTCTACAGTGTCAATAATGAAGCTAAAGGGCATTAACTCTTATCACAAAGTTGTCAATCAAGGGATTGTGTGATAATAGGACAAAAAGGGAAGTGTTCAACTAATGGTACTTACCACCTGGATTTTCAGGGGGCTATAAAATGCCTCCTCTTCTAAGTGTGAAGCAGATAAAAGTGGCTCTCTCCTATTGATTACAGGCCTAAAGCAAAAGTGGTCAATTGACTTTCCTGGGCTAATGAAGTCACCTCTGTTTAGAGGTAAGGTCATAAATTCTTTGTTATCTGCAGTGGTTAATTTTGTGTGTCAACTTAGCTAGTTTATGGTACCCAGTTGTTTGGCCAAACACCAGTCTAGATGTTGCTGTGAAGCTATTTTTTAGATGTGATGAACATTTAATCAGTAGACTTTGAGTAAAGCAGAGTACCTTCCCTAATATAGGTAAGCTTTATTCAATCAGTTGAAGACCTTAAGAGCAAGGACTTAGGTTTCCAGATATATAGTATATCCCCATATTGGTTTTTTCCTCAGACTAATACACTATCTTAGAGTGTTTCCAAAGATTTAGTGAATCGAAAGCTAGTGCCTACCTTTTAAAAATTTTAAATAGTTCAAATAGATTATTTTTTCTGATTTCATTTTATAAGTTTATAAATAGCACCACATTTTCTCTCAGTTCCTGTTTAAAACTCACAAATGGCTTCCCGACCCCCAAAATCCTTAGCATGGCCTAAAAGGCCCCGTGTGATCTGCCCCAGATAGAAAGTTCCTCTAACAAGATTACTGGCATCAGACTTTTGTACAAATCAGTTCCTACTGTCAGGTATGAACAATCAGTTAACAAAAGGTGCCCTTGTGAACACAGAATTAAAACAGCTGGGCACAGATATTCTTAACAGTTTCAACAGAGTATCTGAGTGGATTGTTCTATCCCTTGCTAGATGTTTCTATCCAGCACCTGGGGCCTGTCCTCAGAATCAGATTACCTTCTTCCCTGAGAACTGCTGGCAACCAAATGAGAAGGCTTTACTCACTGGTGCTCATTTCTCCCAACTCCATTTCCATAACTCAATCTGTTTTGACAATACAACATCCCCATGGGTGTGTTGCAATACTACTGCACTGCTTTCCTAGGGCACACACCCTAATCACGTTGATGGAACTCGAGAAACACTCTGGTGCCATGAAACATCAGAAGGGACATCTTGATCTCCTTAGTAGCACATTTAAAAAACTATAACTTAGGTTACTATCTCTCTGGACACATTACATCTACTCTGGATCTATTTTTACTTCCCTTAGTTTGATCTGGCACAGTCCCTATAATCTGAGAACAATTTGGGATCTAGTGCTCCCTGTGCACTGAATAATTTGTCCTATTCTTGAGCAGTATGACAATGTGGTTTTTCCCTATCTCTGAGTCATTCATGACTCTCTTCTAAACCTGTCTAAACATCTCTATTTTCAACACATTTGTCAGAACTTAGGTTATCCCATTCCCATCCCTCGCCAAATATAGTGCAATGTTTACCTTTTGAGAGATTTCCCATAATAGAAGTAAAAATCTGTAGAAATTTCCCAACAAGAGACTCGTCAAAAAATGAACATGTCTATCAGCATGGCTGTACCACCATAGATCATGCCCATAACACACACACACACACACACACACACACACACACACACACACACACACTCACCACTACCACTGCCAGCACAACAACAACAAGGAAAGGGAAAACCCCACATAATCCTGATCAATTATAATTACAGGAGGAAAGCCTGACCAAATTTAGCAAAATCTAGAGTATGTGGCTTTGAGTATTAAGTGTATCAGCAGAAAGAAGAAAGTCTGTATAGGACCTAGAAAAAGTGAAGCAAAAAGCAAGAAGTGGCCAGTACATCTCACGTATCATCCAAGGGGGAAGTGCTTTGAACCTTGAGCCTGGAAATTTCATTATACTCAGAGAGACTCATGAATACTGATATGTCCTCCAGCTTTGATTTCTTCTGTAATGTTGGACTTTCTCACATCTAAATGAGTCTTTAATTTGAGAAATTGAAAATGTACTCTGAGACATCTTTTTTCATTAAACATAACACTCTCTGTTGACTCATATAATCAGAATAGGGTGTATTAAAATGAGTCATCCTCAACTCAATTTGACCAGTTCAGAAGACAACTGAATTTCCTGTTTTTGTTTTTTATTTCGTGTGTGCGTGCACGCGTGTGTGTGTGTGTTATTGAATTATTCTCATCAGTGAAATCAGAGTAAAGACAAAAGCCCAATCCAGCCAGCATGGCTCAGTGGTTTAGTGTCCACCTATGAACCAGAAGGTCAAAAATCAATTCCCCGTCAGGGCACTTGCCCTGGTTGTGGGCTCAGTCCTCAATGTGGGGAGGCTGGGCGTGCAACAGGCAGCCAATCAATGAAAGCATATATATATTTAAAGACAAAAGCCCATCCAAGGCAGAGGCCTAGCCTCTGGAGATAAACAGACATTCCTGAGAATGAAATCTGGCTCCTCTTTTATTTACTGTGTTCCTCAGGGTAAGTCACTTTACCTCTCAGAGTCTCAGTTACCTCATCTATAAAATGGAAAAATAATTTCTCCCAGAGTATTGACTCAAGGATCACATCATATACATTACCATAGGCCAGTGGTCAGCAAACTGCGGCTTGCGAGCCACATGCAGCTCTTTGGCCCCTTGAGTATGGCTCTTCCTAAGCCTTAGGAGTACCCTAATTAAGTTAATAACAATGTACCTACCTATATAGTTTAAGTTTAAAAAATTTGGCTCTCAAAAGAAATTTCAATCATTGTACTGTTGATATTTGGCTCTGTTGACTTAATGAGTTTGCCGACCACTGCCCTAGGCCATGACCAGAAAACTATAGCTGGTATGGTACACTTTCCATTTTTTTAGGATCAAGTTAACTGATTTGCAGAACACAGATGGATTGTTAAGAACATTCATTCACACACATAATACTAAACATGGTGTGTGTGCTGACTAGGAGGATATACATATTTTTAAATATTGTGATAATTGTTGTCTCAGAGATCAAATATGCACTGCTTTGACCTACAACTACAACCCCACCAGCTGTAGTCTGCTCAGTTTACCTGCTCAGCCTCTGCCCAGCTCCTTCCATCTTGCTATCCCCACCCCATCATTCTCCCAATCCTGGTCAAGATTTCGTCTCTTCTCCCCTTTATATAATTAATAGCTGTTGTCTAATCTCCCCATGTATGCAGTTCAGCTAGGAAGGTGATTAGGGCCCAAATCCCCTCTGTATCCAACAACAGTTAACTTGAACCCACATGACACAGAATTAACATGGTTATATTTACAGATTACTGGGGATTTTCTGTGACTTTCCAGCACCTTGCCTCACTGCAAGCCTTCCCACACACAAATACATCATCCACTACTGTTTTCAACACTGTTTTTCTCAGTTAATTTATATTTGACACTTTTATTATTCTACTAGTGGCCCAGTACATGAAATCTATGCACTCGGGGGGGGGGGGTTGTCCCCTCAGCCTGGCCAGCACCCTCTCACAGTCTGGGAGCCCTCGGGGAATGTCTGACTGCCAGCTTAGGCCTGCAGGGAGTGGGCCTAAGCCGGCAGTGGGACATCCTTAGCACTGCTGCAGAGGCGGGAGAGGCTTCTGCCACCGCCACTGCGCTTGACAGCCATGAGCCCACCTTCTGGCTGAGCAGCGCTCCCCCTGTGGGAGAGCACTGACCACCGGGGGCAGCTTCTTCATTGACCATCTGCCCCCTGACGGTCAGTGCGTGTCATAGCGACTGGTCATTCCGCCATTGGGCCGAAACCTGCTCTCCAACATCCCCTGAGGGGTCCCAGATTGCGAGAGGGTGCAGACCAGGCCAAGGGACCCCAAAAGTGTACAATTGAGGCCAGGGAGGGATGTGGGAGGTTGGCCAGCTGGGGAGGGACCAAGGGAGGGCACCAGGGAGTGTCCAGTCTGTCTTGCTCAGTCCCAATTGGCCGGACCCCAGCCGCAAGCTAACCTACCAGTCAGAGCATCTACCCCCTGGTGGTCAGTGCACATCATAGTGATTGGTTAACCAGTCAACTCTCTGGCCTCTGGTGGTCAGTGCACATCATAGCGAGTGAGTGAGTGGTCTTAGCATATCATTAGCATATTACACTTTGATCAGTTGAACAGATGACCAGACAACTGGACACTTAGCATATCTTGCCTTCCAAATGGCCCTTCAGCTTATGTTTCTATGCTGTTAATGACAGGACAATAATTTCCTCTTGAAGATGCATCTTTTCTGGTATTTTGATAATTCTGAAAATTTTCTTTCTCTCATTAAGCCAAACTCTGTTTTTGGATAACAATAATCTGAATTTTTCCTTCCCCATAATGATTCTCAAAATATATATATATATATATATATATATATATATATATATATATATATATAATTCCTTTTCTAGGAATGAAGTAAACTCTTCCAATAAAATCTTATATAAATCAGGCTATGCCACAAAGATCTGATGCTAAGTGAAAGGTGACAGTCTCAAAAGATTACATATAGTTTGACCCCATTTATATGACATTTGGGAAAATGTAAAACTATAGGGATAGAAAACACATTAGTGTAGCCAGGGACTAGCTGCTGAGGTGGAGACAGGAAGCATCCGTATTTGACTACAAAGAGGCAGAATAAGGAAATTATTTGGGGTATTGAAATTATTCTGTATACTACTGTGTTGGTGTGTTTGTAGTTACAATAATCTATACATGCATTAAAAGTCTAGACTATATACCAAAAAAGATGAATACTACTACGTGTAAATTTTAAAAAGAGTTAATATTAATCTCTTACTATGTGCCAGATACTTATAATTTTTTAATTTTAATCTACATGATCACCCCACAAGTTAGGTAATATTATTATATTCCCCACTTTGAAATAAAGAAATTGAGACACAGAGAGGTTTATAACTTGCCCGAGGTCATAAAACTTCATAGAGGCAGAGCGAGGGTTTTAACCCAAGCAATCTGACTCCAGAACTGAATATCGTCACCACTGTCCTATGTTGTCTCTGAAAAGAATGAGGCGCTTCATTCATTCTCTCTCAATGAAACTATATGACCAATATAAGGAGTAGAACATCAGTTAGAACTACATCAGCACAATTAGTTTGCAAATGGAGCAGAGCCTGATGCCACCAAAATAAGCATGTCTCTGGGCCAAAGAAGTCTTCATTGCTTTTTTAATAGCTAATATTCAATCTTTTCTAGTTCCAATTTCCTTTGTAGTAAAATGTCTTCTTGTTAACATACTAAATAAATTTCAGAATCAACTTTCTAAGGCCTATGAACTCTGATAAAAGAATATTTTCTTAACTGTCCCTTAAGAAATTGTGATTCTGATGTAAGTAAAATAGAATATGTCAACTGGAAGCTCAAGTAAATTGTTTAAAATTTCAAAAATCTTATTCCATTCCTTCTCCCTCCCCAGTCCCCCACAACTAAATCCTTCCGGACATTTTTTTGAACTAAAACCTCTTAGTAATGAGACAAACGGATAAATACACCCACATCCGGGGCCTTGTGGTCATTCTTACACATTCATTTAGAGCTTTCAGCCGACAGTCCACATCCCCACAAACTCCATTCAGCACTTTGCAAAAATAAAGCTATCCACTGTAAAAGTAGTGCATGGCATCCCTGATAATTCAGCAACTGCTGAAAAGAGAAAATAAAGGGAAAGAATTATGATGGTTTTTAAAACTAAAAATTACCAAAAGTATGTCTGAATTTGGTAAACACTCTCTTGAGATGGTAACGGTTGTGTAATTTTGATGTGAAGAGCTGGTAGAAGAGAATTTACTTTTGGGTGTTTTTTGTTTGTTTGTTTTTTTAAAGTTTGCTCTGAAAGATGTAGAGCTTTTATTATTTTTTTTATTGATTTCAGACAGGAAGGAAGACGGAGAGATAGAAATATCAGTGAGAGAGAATCATTGATTGGCTGCCTCCTGCACACCCCACACTGGGGATCAAGCCTGCAACCCAGGCATGTGGCCTGACTGGGAATCGAACCGTGACCTCCTGGTTCATAGCTCCACGCTCAAACACTGAGCCACGCCAGCCGGGCTACTTTTGGGTTTTTAATGTTCATGATAGATTTAATCACTTCAGCACTGTGTCCTGACAAATTGCAGACATAGTCATGTACACATGTAAGAATGATCCAAGTTCTATGTGACATATCTGCCTGTACCCACCTTCCCTAAAATAGTTAAGAGTTTAATGGAGCTATTCTCAGTCCATTACCATCATCCTCCAAACATCTTTAATCTGAATGCCCTAATAATTCAGAAAAATTTTTAAAAGAGAAATTTGTAGAAAAATATAGTTGGTCTTCGAAGTCAAACAGCCCCAGCCCCCTTTCATCACTCTATCATTTATTATCAATGCCACACATGACACATTCCTGTGTATTCTCTGATCTTCTTTCTTCTATAAAAGTGCTTTAGCCGTATTTCTCTTTCAGGCTACCATTAGAATCAAATGAAATGATGCTGACCTTACAGAGGTCTTAACCACATACTAGGATGTTGGTAAGTGGTAGTTATAATTACAATCAAAGAAAGAAATCCTACAGATGGAACAGTGTTCATCTATGGCTATTTGCAGCTTTATTTCACAATATTTCCTTAGGCAAATTTCTCTACTCTCTGTCTCAATATTAGGTTTGATCTTGTTATAAACTCATGGGCTTTTCAGTATTAATTATTAGTTATCAGCATACCTCCCATGAATACAGTGATTTTTGGCTTATAAAATTAAGCTTGCTAGAGAAATATTTAAGAGACATTAAATGACTATAACCTGATGCAGCTTACCGGCTAATTTCACAATCCTAATTCACAGGCACAAGCACACACGCCCACACACCCAGGAAGTGCGGGCGGGGCAGGGTGGAGGTGGGGCCTGGTGGAAGTCAGTGGCTTATCTATTATATGCACTCGCTCTGGAGCTGTAAACAAGACCATGTGAGGACTCAGCTAGAATGCTTCCTCTGAGTCAGTATTAAGCAAACTTCCGAACTGTTAGGGAAGGAAATAAAAACATTGTACCCCCAAAGCCTCAGGACAGAGAGTACGGACCGTGGGAGTTGTGTTTAATATTGTCAGAGACTGGTGCAATCATTAAAGTAAGTTTTGTAATAAAAAATGCTGCTTAATAATAATAGCTGGCATGAATTAGAATAGGTAGTGATCTCCATATAGAGTGCCCTATCACAAAGTTACATGACTGATTATGTGGCATGGCAGGAATTTTTAGCAAATCTTTGGTGCTTTACTTTATGAGAATGCTAGCAAAACTTTCGATTTGGTGATAAGAGCCTTAGTGTCATGGGCTCTGACATGATTTTGGTTCAAAAATCAGAGGCAAATATCTCATCAATGGTGAAAAAAATAAAACACCCAGAAATCACAGATTTTCAGAGACAGCATAATATGATGCCCTGGAAAGGGCAGACTGTAAAATCAGAAGTGCTCCAATTCCACACTTCATAGTTTTGTGATCTTGGGCAAGCTATATCGCCTTACTGAGACTCCATTTTCTCACTTAGAAGATCATGATATTCACGAGGTTCTTATTAAGATCAATTTAGATATTAGATGGGAGTAAGCACCTTGACAAATATGAAGAGCTACAGAAATAATGAGACATTACAACTGACTGCTCTTGTCTGTAAATGTCCTCAGGTCAACTAAAACAGACTTAGAAAATCTGTAGTTATAGCTCGATACAGAGACTACAGCTCATACATATAATTTTATTTCTGAAGTTATAAGATTTAACATAGAAATCACAAGTCGTAAATTAAGAGGACATAGTTAAAACAATTTAATCCTTCCCAATGTCCACAAAATAGGATGTTTCATTAAGTGTTGTCTGGGTGCTCAGACAGTAAAGCACATGACCATTTCCGGCAACCCAAAACTTGACCTCATACTTGGACTTCTGAAGGTAAACTTCCTGGGAGGAAATTAAATACAGAGGACCTCTTCCAGCTTTGGATACTAGCTATTTAAAAAAAAAAAAAAAAACAGTAGGAAACAGTTAAATTAATTTTTAAGCTCTTCCCCTAAAATTATTAAAGCCAACAGAAAAGGCAGTGTTGGGGTTTTTTATTTAGAATAGGAAGTGAAATCAAAGATGTCCAAAATATCCTTTACTACTTGCCTATGTCTTTATAAAATATGTTCTAAAGTAAGATAACAGTTCCTCCTTCCCTCCCTGTAATATTTTTACTTAAACCCTAATCTCCAGACCTTATAAATGAAAACATTCAACCAAAAGGGGGAGAAAAAGGACTATAACAGTCATAAGTTACATGTGTGACATATATAAATAAAGTAAAATAAGAATGTGCTCCCCCTGCCTTCATTACTCACGCTATCCAAGCTCATTCCAGCTTTCTTTCCTCTCTAAGGTGTGGTGTGCCTGCTGGATTCAGTGGACACTTTGAAAGTTCAAATAGAGTCCATCTTTCAGGCAGATGAGATGCTCTTCTATTTTTAAAGACCTCTAGAAAAGGAAATTCCACTAGCTTCCCCAGCTACACATTCCAATGTCTACCAAATCTCACTGTCTGAAAATTTTTCCTTTTCTCTTATCTAAATCCCTCATGCTGTAACTTAAGCCTGTTGCCTCTGGTCCCTAATGGAGATGGTCATCATCCTTCACAGATCAACCTCCTCACACAGGCAGAAACCACTTGATTTCTAACTCCCTTTATCACAGCTCTTTAATTGTGGTTGTTACTCGCCTATCATTTTCTTCCAAGTTTTCTTCCTTCATTTCACATATCCTTTTAATATATTTTTTAAAGTAAATAAAATTATAATTATCCAGTAACTTTACTACACTAGAACAATCTATTTTCAGTTTTCTTTTTTCTCACCTCTCTTACATACATATACATACATCGTTGTAATCATAATGTGAAATTTTATTGAATTTTTCCAAGTTTTTTTTAATTCCTTCAGTTTCACAACCCAGAACATGCCTAGATTGAGCTATTTAACTCTTATAACTTGGACAAGGCTGGCATAAAGTTCAAAATTTGAAGAATTTCCTTTTTTATTCAATAGACCTAAAAATGATTGATTACTAAGTATTGAAGCAATGCTAGGTTCTAATTAATTAAAATAAAAAAGATCCTGTATACGTAGATGATTCCTGCATCTGCCTATTCAGTGCAAACTTATAGGGTTTGATTGAGAGAGCTGGACCCCGGGGTAGGCAGACCCTGCAGAAGCCAGGAGTGAGGAGTCGCCTGGCAGATGACCCGGAGCAGCAGGAGCTCTGGATAAATTGCCACAGCTTCCTCCATCCACTAGGAGGCCAGAGACCCCAATGACAGAATGCTCAGTGCTATCCAGAGTTTAACTGGGCCCCTGAGGGAGGGTGTTTGATGAAAGGCTGAGTTCAGTGGCAGCTGCTACCCAAATCTTTTCTGAATTATAAGGAAAGAGATTGTTTACCAGAATGAAATGGCAAATGTGTACAACTGGGGAAAAAAAAAAAAAAAAACATGGTTAATAGAGTAAGGTGACTCTAGGATAAGACTTCTTTGAGGATTCACTTATCAAGTGGTGAAACAACTCACTATCATCCAGAGAGCAAAAACCTGAAAGGAAAGACTGGTTCAGTAACAGAGTATCCTTAAACAAGTCAGTCTGTAGGTCTGACCTTCAGTTACTTCACCTGCTTAATAGATGCTGTTTATGTGTATTACATGATTTAGGTTCCAGAAAATAGGAAATATTTTTAAAATACATTTTATTTTCAAAAACTGAACATATGATCCCTTCTTTAATGAAAAGTTCCTATACTCATTCTCACTTAGATTTAAAAATGGAATACACAGACTATGCCTCAAAAAGTTTCGTTTTAAAAATAGAACGCCATGAAAATAAAAAGAAAATAATAAAATTAAAATAAAATAGAACCCTGTTTTTAAAATATTAAAGGAGCTTCCAGCTCAATGGATTCTAGCTGAAGAGCCCAAATGCCCAATTATTCCTCCATTCATTCAACAGAGATGTTGAGCGTTACCTGTAGCAGGCAGTGTGCTAGGTACTGGCAATAATATACTTTGGAGAACAAAATTCAAGGTCCCAGAAAGAAAGCGATGTCATACTTGAAACAGATAATTTAAAAGAGTTTAATAAAGAGTCTGTAAAGGATGTGGATGGCAGTAGGAGAAACTGAAGCATCTGGGGCTAGCCAGCAAATGCCTAGGAAGAGCAAGAAGAGAAGCCAATAGCTGAAGTCTATTACCCATGGGCCTAAACCAGCGGTTCTCAACCTGTGGGTCGCGACCCCTTTGGCGGTCGAACGACCCTTTCACAGGGGTCGCCTAAGGCCATCCTGCATATCAGATATTTACATTACGATTCATAACAGTAGCGACATCACAGTTATGAAGTAGCAACAAAAATAATGTTATGGTTGGGTCACAACCTGAGGAACTGTATTTAAAGGGCCAGAAGGTTGAGAACCACTGGAAACCATCAGGGAGAGGAAGTAGTTATGGAAACCAAAAGTGTAAGAGATGACTCCCTGAAACAGGAGCTTTGGCCTTCGGTAGAAAAACACAGCTACCTCCAAACCTTTCCTTCCGCCCTATGATCTCTGGTCTCGCTTAACCCCAACTAGAAGCCGGAGGGCAGGGGAGCCCTGCTGACAGAACTCTAAGAAGTCAGCCTCTCAGGACACAGAGCGGGATGCAGACACACAGACATCAGTATTTAAGAACTGGGGAAAAGGCCAAATATTTCCAAAGCATGTTAAGGAAGAGGAAAATTTTAAAAAATATATGAGGTCAGAGTAAGTAGGCAGTGCCCATATTTTGTGGTAAAAGGCAAGGAAATCATAGCAAGGAGTTTGAGCTCTTCTTTAGTGCAGTGGGAAACCACTGAATGATTGGTGCAGGGAACTAACGTCATTTTGTGTACAAGTTCCAAAGGTCACGTAGGCTGCTGTGCAAAGACTCTAGTTCAAGGGCACAAAATAGAAGCAGTGAGGTCAGTTACCTGGGTACAACAGCCCCCACTTATTTGCAAGGACTATGTCCCAGGACCCCGTGGATGCCTGAAACCACAGACAGTACTGAACTCCAGATATATTGTTTTTTTCCTGTACACACATAACTATTATAAACTTTAATTTATAAATTAGGCACAGTAAGAGATGAGAAATAATAACTAATAATAAAATAGAGCAATTATAATAATGTCCTACATAATAAAGGGTAATATGCAAATCGACCAAATGGTGGAATGACTTGTCGCTATGATGCACACTGACCACCAGGGGGCAGACACTCAATGCAGGAGCTGCCCCCTGGTGGTCAGTGCGCTCCCATAAGCTGGGCTCACGGCTGGGGAGCACAACTGTGGTGGTGAAGTCCTCTCCTGCCTCTGCAACAACGCTAAGGATGCCTGAATGTGGCTTAGCCGCATTCGGACACCCTCCCCCCCCAGGGCTCCTGGACTACTAAAGGGCGCAGGCCGGGCTGAGGGCCCCCTCACCCCACCCCCAGTTCATGAATGTTGTGCACCGGGCCTCTAATACAATGGGGCCTTGGCTTACGAGTGTCCTGACTAACGAGTTTTTCGAGATACGAGCCGCCTCTCGGCTGATTTTTTGCTTTGAGTTGCGAGCTAAAATTCGGGTGATGAGCCAGCTTCAGATGCCCCACCGCTAGTTGGCGCAGCGAACCTCACAGTGAACGCCACCACATCAGCCCAGCATCACGTGTCTCCCTCGCTCTCTTTTTGATTTGATACGAGTAATCTGAGTTACGAGCTCTGTCACGGAACGAATTAAACTCGTAAGTCAAGCCCCCACTGTGTTACAATAAAAGTTATGTGAATGTGGTCTCTGTCGCCCAAAATACTTTACTGCAGTGCACTCACCTTTTCACTTAAAGAAGCACGCTGCGGCTTCGCGTGGCACACCTGAACTGACAGCACGGCAACTCCTGCACTTTGGGCCGTCCGTAGGTAAAAGGAGGGTTACTTAACCACAAGCACCGTGATACCACAACAGCCCACAGGGTGACCCGGAAGCTGCTAAAGGGGTGGGAATACTTACTGCGTGAGCACGTTCGCAGGACGTAGGGCGACGCGCGTCTGGGCGGGACATCGGAGACTTCGCGAGATTTCTTCACGCTACGTAGGGCGGCGTGCAACTTAAAACCTAGGCATTGTTTCTTCCTGGAATTTTCCATGTACTGTGTTTGGGCCGTGGCTGACCGCAGGTAAGCGAGTCTGCCCGAAGCGAAACTGTGGAAAAAGGAGGAACCGCTGTATTTCAGAAGTCCGTAGAGAGTTGATGGCTTTTTGGACTAAGTAACGAGGGAATTAGAGATGATAATGTACTTTCAGAAGGATTAGAGGTAGAGGACAAACGAGAGAAAAAAATATCTCCCATGTTTTATCCACTCATACGTATTGCTCTTCCTGCACGTTATATATATTAAAAAATTGCACCCAGCTGGCAAGGCCCAGGGATTGGTTGAGCATCAACCTATGAACCTATGAACCAGGAGGTCTTGGTTGGATTCCAGGTCAGGGCATAGGCGGGGGTTGTGAGTTTGATCCCCAGTGTGGGGCATGCAGGAGGCAAGTTGATCAATGATTCTCTCTCATCATTGATGTCTCTCTCTCTCCCTCTCCCTTCCTCTTTGAAATCAAGAAAAATATATTTTTTAAATTGCATTTTCCTAAACATACATTATTTACCCATACGTCTCTGCCTTTCTATTTGTAGTTTTATCTTTCAGGAATGTGCCCCTTTCTGGTCCATGTATCTAATCCAGACAATTCATTGTTCATGACTCAGTTCCAGGAATACCTGACTCCAGAAGCTGCTCCTGGTCTGAGTTGGCCTTCTCTCCTCAGAGCTTCCCAGAGCAACTTCTGCCTGCAGCACTTGTTCCCTTCCTGTTCACCTGGCTTATAACAGGGGAGCAGCAAGGGAAAACACCATAAAATAGGCTAGGAATTAGAAGATAGAGAATTATTTAAATTTCGGGACTTTTTTTTTTTTTTTTTTTTTTTTTACCTTGAGTGTTCCCAAAAATAGTGCCCACGGCAAGAACTTGTAAGTGGAGGCAGGAGTGAGGGCCTGGGAAGAATGAGGAAAAGTGGAAAAGCAAATACACAGATTCGTTATTAAAATCACTGTTGTAGGCAACTGGCACTCAGTCCTGCCTAGAGTCTTCTAAAGAAAATGCAGAATGCCTTCTGGAATTGTTTACCTGAGGATGGATGATTTTTATCTATAGCTCATATCGCACACTAATTATGATTTACTTGGAGGCATAAAAATCCCTATATACTTCCAGACTGAGCATGCCCGCTTGAACAAAGGGCTTCCCAAAGGCAGCTGTGGCATAGGAAAAACCCAAGGACAAAGTGCAAAACATCCAGTGCTTGAGAAAAGATGTCAGCATGAGGTAAGCCAGACTATTCACTGCGTGTGCACTAAAATCAGAAACCAGGCTAAGAGGATGTGAGTCAGGAATCCAAAACCAACTCATACAGTCTATTATTTTGTGTCATTCAGATATACATGTGTTCTAAAATAAGTCCCATCCGCCTCTCTAAGTCTTCAAGGTGGTGGTCAGCCACAGGCTCTACACATGACCTAATGGATATATATTAAACAATAAGCTACAGTCTTCATTGCAGCACCTGGTCCTGAAGTTATAAGTGATATTTATCATCTCCTTCCTCCACCATCTATATTAATTTTCCCTCTCCCTCAGCCAGCACTCATACTTGCCTAGGTTTCTAGCCTGGTGGGATGATGCAGGCCTTAATCCCTGAGCAGGCTGAACCCTTGATGACCATGCTTTTGTCAATTCATGGTTGCTAAAATTGCCATTGACCGTTATCAATGAGCAGTGAATGCTAAGAAATACCAATGGTTGACCCATACCTTGCCAATGCCTTAGCAATCTCAAATTGCCCAAAGCTTCAGTTCCCAGTGTCTCCTCGTCTAAATCATCCCCAGTGTGAACCTAGTACTATATTGGTTAGGTTGGGTTCTACCAATAAGCAAAGCCTCAGTCAAGGAGATAATCCCAGAGCGCAGGTTGGGAACCAGAGAGAATTGGGGAAGGGGAAAAAGTTGGTTCAAAGGTACATTTTTTTAATATCATAGCTTTGGGAAACTGGGGCTTAATCCTGGTGTTTAAAGAACATACAGAATGTATCTCAGAGCTGTCTGCCAGAACAACAACTAGGGGAAGCATTTATTCATAGGTTTCCATCCCTCATTGATGGAGAATTGCTTTGATGGAGAGTCAACTTTCATTAATTTAGGGGCTCCGTGTATGAGCTTAACAAGTGGGATTCCATTCCTAGTTGTAGTACTGGAGAAGTCCTGAACCTAAAAGTCAAAGAGCATGGTGTACATTTGAGATGAGATTCTGTTGTAACATGAGTCAAAGGCAGCCCATTGCATCCAGGCTGGAATCAGAGGTGAGACTGAGGAAATGTGAGTTAGGGTCCCAGAGGCTCTGAAACAGCCTTCTTCTCAAAGAATTTGGATTTAATTTAATCAAACATAAGCAAGTATCAGGCATCTTTTTTCCTTTTTATTTAATTTATTGGGGTGACACTGGTTAACATAATTATGCAGATTTCAGATGCACAATACTACAACACATCATCTGTACGCTGTATTGCGTTCACCACCCCATCACCATTTATCCCCCCCCCTCCACCATCCTCCACCTCTCCCAACCCCTGTCCTCCTTCCCCCAGCAGTCACCACACTGTTTTTGTGTCCATGAGTGTTTTTCTCTTTTTTCTTTTTTGCTCAAGCAAGTATCAGACTTTTAAGCAGAAGAGTGCCATAATTAGGTTTATATTATAAGAAGATTATACTTGAGATACTGAGGAGGATGACCTAGGCCAGTGATGGTGAACCTTTTGAGCTCGGAGTGTCAGCATTTTGAAAAACCCTAACTTAACTCTGGTGCCGTGTCACATATAGAAATTTTTTGATATTAGCAACCATAGTAAAACAAAGACTTATATTTGTGATATTTATTTTATATATTTAAATGCCATTTAACAAAGAAAAATCAACCAAAAACATGAGTTCGCGTGTCACCCCTGACACGCGTGTCATAGGTTCACCATCACTGACCTAGGCAGAGAATGGAATGGTGAAGTAGAGGGGCCCATTTCGGATAATAGGGCTCTGTCACTGGAGATGAAGGAAGGAAGGAATTAATGAGCTATTTATTGATTTATTTTTTTTGAGAGAGAGAGAGACATGAATTTTGTTGTTCCATTTATTTATGCATTAATTGGTTGATTCTTGTATGTGCCCTGACCTAGGATCAAACCTATAACCTTGGCATATTAGACTGATACTCTAACCTACTAAGCTACTCAGCTAGGATAAATTAATGATCTATTTAATCAGTGGGAGAAAGTTATGAAAAGTTTCATGTTGGGAATTTGCTAAAAGATCCTATATAATGAAAGGATAATATGCAAATAGACTGAATGGCAGAACAACCGAACAACCAAAGCGTAGTATGCTAATGATATGCTAAGGATGCTCAACTGCTTGCTATGATGTGCATTGACCACCAGGGGGCAGATGCTCCGACAGGTAGGTTAGCTTGCTGCTGGGGTCTGAACCGATCAGGACTGAGCAAGATGTGCCAGACATGCCCTGGAACCCTCCTGTGGTCCCTCCCCGGCCCAATTGTGCACCTGTGGGGTCCCTCAGCCTGGTCTGCACCCTCTCGCAATCTGGGACCCCTCAGGGGATGTCGGAGAGCTTGTTTCAGCCTGATCCCACAGGCCACCCCCCTTGGGAGGGTGCCAGACACAGGGCTCATGGCTGGCAAGCGCTGCTATGGCAGTGCGAGCCTCTCCTGATTGGGACTGATTGGGTGTGAGCCTGGCAGGCACAGTGGGGCTGGGATGAGCTGGAATGGCAGGTAGGAGCTGCAGGCAGTGTTTTACTGCGGGTTTCAGCCGGATCCCTACAGGCCACCCAGAGGGACCCCACCCATGCACGAATTTGTGCACCAGGCCTCTAGTATTATTATAACCAAGTATCATCAGTTAATCATTACCTGCAGTTAGTAGAGAGTTTGTTGATGGAATCAATGTGGTTTTAAGCTTAGGTCAATGAATGGATCATGAACCCACATACTATCTATACTAATAAAAGGGTAGTGTGCTAATTAGGGCAGACAAAGCCACAGCATCTGCTAGGGCCTAGGGCTGGTGCCACACGGGAGGGGTGGGCCATTCTGGCACTCACGCAGGAGGGGCAGGGTGCACCCCCTTCCGCAAAGGAGGCGCAGGACAGGTCACAGTGCGGCCCGGTCCCAGTGCTGCCCCTTCCTCAGAGGCAGCCACAGAGGCAGCAGCACAGGCCCGGTCCTCTGCAGAGACTGGACAGGGTGCAACCTGCTGTGCCTCAACCTCCACAGCCCCTCCATCAGCCAGCCTGGCCCAGCTCACCCACCACCCACCAGTGGGCGGGGGGTGGGGCCAGCGCTAAGAAGTGAGGGCCGAGGGCCTGCAGCTGTGATGTCTGGCAGTGGCAGCAGCAGCGGGGTAATAGGGGCAGCGCCTTCCCCTGATCAACTCAGTAGCCTCCTGCAGAGGAGGACATCCCCTGAGGGCTCCTAGACTGTGAGAGGGGGCAGGCTGGGTTGAGGGACCCCCTCTCCCACCATGCATGAATTTCGTTCACCGGGCCTCTAGTATGCATAGAAAGAAACAAATCAACTCATGTGTTAACTGTGGTTATATCTAAGGAGATGGGTAGGGGAGAAATTAATATAATTTTTACTTTCACTTTCCAAATTATTATCTTTGCGGCATTTTAATCTTTCAAAATGCGATGATAGTCAATATTAGGTTCTAAAATTGGGCTGGAGGAAGGAAGACATCAAAAATAAAAAAATGTAACTTTCCTCCTTTATACAAATGTATGCAGAAGAAAATCTTGTCTCTTATGCCTCCCAGATTTTTATGTTATATAGTTGAAAAAGAGGTTTTGGGGGGGGGATAACATAAAAGTAAGTAAAATATAATGTATGCAAATAATTTCTGCAGAAACAGACCAAATGTCACCAAAATGTTGAAAGCACCAAAATCTATCGCTTCATATAATAGTGATATATGATGTAAAATGAGTATATACAACCCTTTAGTCTCCGGGCTTATCAGTCCTGATGTGGCTTATGCTATCTTCTGCATCTCTTTAGCTATTAAACAGTTATTAAATTATATGCTAACCTTTCTTTTCCCTTTGTGGAATTTGTATTCCTCCAAATTCCTAGCATAACCCTTTTTTTCTTCCTTTATCCTCAATGATATTTACTGAACATCTTCTACGTACCATTGTGCTAGGACTATTGATTAATAACATAACACTTGCCCTTCTGATAATTAGCATCTAGATTTGTCTCTGACTTTAGCACTTATTTAACAATGTAACTTCAAATAATTTATTTAATCTTTCTGGGCTTCAATTTTCTCATTGTTAAAGAGAGGGGACTAGAGACCCAGTGCACAAAATTCATGCACAGAGGAGGGGTTCCCTCAGCCCATCCTGCACCCACTCCAATTGGGGACTTCTCGGGGGATGTCCAACCGTCGGGCCTAAACCGGCAGTCGGACACCCCTCTCACAATCTGGGACTGCTGGCTCCTAAGCACTCACCTGCCTGCCTGCCTGATTGTCCCTAATCCCTCTGCCTGCCTGCCTGCCTGCCTGATCACCCCTAACTGCCTCTGCCTGCCTGCCTGGTCAACCCTAACCTCTGCCTGCCTGGTTGCCCCCAACTGCCTTCCCCTGCTAGCCCGATCTCACCCCCAGTGACCCTTCCCTGCTGGCCTGATCACCCCTAACTGCCCTCCCCTGCCAGCCTGATCTCGCTCCCAACAGCCCTCCCCTGCAGGCCTGATCTTGCCCCCAACTGCCCTCCTCTGCTGGCCAGTTTGGTTCTGATTGGTCAGTTTCTATGCCAGTCAGCATCTCTGGGCCTATCAACAGGGCCTGATCAGAAAGACAGAGCTGATCAGCAGCCCGGGTGGAGGCCTGGAGAGAAATGGAGGTGTGGCTGTTGGCCAGGCTGGGAGAGAAAGAGAGGCAAGTTCTGATCAACGGCTGCCACAGAGGCTATGGATCAGACCTGCCTCTCTCTCTCTGCAGGCCTCTCTCCAGGCCTGATCCGCAGCCCCCTAGGCATTCATTGCTGGGTTGAGGCACCCACGGCGGCCCCAGTCAGTGCTGAGTTGCCACGGCAACCCAGCACTAACTTCCGGTCTGGTCGAGCCTTCGGTCATTTCAACCCTGGCTCTTAATTATATAGATTGTGTTAAGATAGATATTATTAATTTGTTCATTCAGGCATTAATTCAATAACACTTACTAAATTATGTGTATGCAATTAAACTGGTATATTTTGCTTATTGGTTTGTTGGTTTTGTTTAAAAAGCTTTTCCAGCCACTGTTTTCTGTAAATTTAAGCACCAAAATGTCATTTTCTATTTCAGCTACAGTTACCATTTTAATGTCTAAATTCAGCTAGTAAGTTGTGCATCTTATGAAAAGAATAACATTTTACTTATAAATAATCAAATAGACACTCAGCCAACAAAACTAGTAAGTAAATTGAAACAAGAAAAAAACATAAGGAAAAGCAGAAAATTTGGGAGTATGATTTTGAAATGTGCTATCTCAAAATTATATGTGCTCACTTTCTTTTATTGCCATTTTTAATGTAAGGACTACCACAAGAAAAAGTTACTTCACTGATAATCAAACCTGTGGAGCATTTCATAAGAATGACTTAACAGGAGATGCCTTTGATATTTATGTTTTGCTATTTGCATTACTGATTTTTGAGACTAAATCCTATACATATCTTACATTATAATACACTAGAGGCCCGGTGCACAAAAATTTGTGCACTCAGGGGGAAAGGGGGATCCCTCAGCCCGGCCGGCCTGTGCCCTCTCACAGTCTGGGACCCCTCGGGAGATAACGCCCTGCTGGCTTAGGCCTGCTCCCGGGTGGCAGAGGGCAGGCCCAATCCCTAGGTGCAGCCCCTGGTCGGGCTCAGAGCAGGGCTGATTGGGGAGTTGGGGCGCCGCCCCTGTCATGCACAGAGCAGGGCAGATTGGGAGGTTTCGATGCCACCCTCAGTCACGCTCAGGGTAGGGCCGATTGGGGGGTTGGGGCACCGCCCCCTGTCACACTCAAGGCAGGGTCGATGGGGAGGTAGCGGCGCCACGCCCTGTCACGCACAGAGCAGGGCCAATCAGGGGGGTTGGGGCTCCGTACCCTGTCACGCACAGAGCAGGGCTGATCAGAGGGTTGGGGAGCTCCCCCCTGTCACACACAGAGCAGGGCAGATCAGGGGGTTGGAGTGCCGCACCCTGTCACACTCAGGGCAGGGCCGATGGGGAGGTTATGGCTCTACCCCGTCACACACAGAGCAGGGCCCGTGGGGGGGGGGGGCGGGGAGGGGGTTGGGGCACCGCACCCTGTCACACACAGAGCAGGGCCGATCAGGGGGTTGGGGCACCGCAGCCTGTCACACACAGAGCCTCAGGGCATTCATGGGGTTGGGGAGCTCCCCCCTATCAGGCACAGAGCAGGGCTGATCAGGAGGTTGGGGCGCCTTCCCCTGTCACACAGAGCCGCAGGGCTATCAGGGGGTTTGGGCACTGCCCCGTCACACTGATCCCAGTGCCGGGAGGCCTCGCAGCTCCGCTGATCCCGGTGCTGGGAGGCATATTACCCTTTTACTATATAGGATAGAAGCCTGGTGCATAGGTGGGATCCAGCTGGTTTGCCCTGAAGGGTGTCCTGGATCAGGGTGGGGGTCCCCACTGGGGTGCCTGGCCATCCTGGATGAGGGGATGATGGCTGTTTGCAGCTGGTCACATACCCTTCAGGGTGGGGGTCCCCACTGGGGTGCCTCGCCAGTCTGGGTGTGGGGCTGAGGGCTGTTTTCAGGCTGGTGGGTGACTGAAGCTCCCAACCGCTCCTTTTTTTATTATTATTATTATGGACCAGCTTTATCTCTGAGGCTCCAGCTCTTAGGCCTCTGCTGCTGAAAGCAGGTTTCTGGCCTTTGTTTACCTTCTGTATTTGAAACAATGTTGCGATCCTGCTGGCTGAAGCCCGATGGACTAAAGCAGGTTTCTGGGCTTTTGTTTAACTTCTATATTTGTAACATAGTTGCTTAGAGTTGCAGCTCAGAGGCCAGCAGCCGCAGGCGGGGAACGTTGGAGTCCTCCGTCACTGAAGCAAGCAAGCCTCATGTTCGCTTCCAGCTGCCTGGCTGCCGGCCACCATCTTGGCTGGCAGTTAATTTGCATATCGCCCTGATTAGCCAATGGGAAGGGTAGCCGTCGTACGCTAATTACCATGTTTCTCTTTTATTAGATAGGATAATATAAGCAATAACTGTGGTGGAAATTTGATGGTACACAAGTTGCACTTATTTTGCTGGAAACAGAAAATTTAAGGGAAGACAAATATTGTATTATAAAGCCCACAACTTTCCATCCCACTTTATCTCTATATATATTTTGGTGGAATTCATTTATACATAAACATTTTTATACTTGCTATCTGCAATCAAATATCAGTTTTTCTGCTTGTTCAAGGCTGTATTATAAATATATGCACATATTTATTTTATGACCTCAAGGTATTTGAGAATTTCTCACATATACCAGTTGTTCCCTTTATAATCATGTCAGCATAATGACGGACAACCAGGAACAGAAAGTAAACCTGGATAGAAAATGCAATAAAATAACAGTTAAAAATCAGTGGACAGACCACATAGCTTTGAAATGAGTGTCCCTAAGACTTCAAGTAAAAGGTACTGCACATTCATAGTCTACTCTAGTTGATAAAGTTTTCCACAAGGATACAGGTCAGCAATTCTGATACTGCCACACGTGTACAAGATGGGGCAAAGTAGGTTTATAGTTGTGAATACATGTAACACAGAGTTTATTCCTGTACTATTATTTATTAATTATTGTATTATTTTCTGTACAAACAACTTTAACCCTACCTTTGCCCCCTCCTGTATACGGAATTGGCAGATGGTGGGAACAAGGTTTCTCACTGTTGGAGTGAGAGAATACAGATAAGCAAGGAGATCCAAAGTGGTATAAGGGGTAATGAATTAGAGTCGGAAACATCAGCATCATGTTTAGGTTGCTTTTGAAACAGACAGTTACATACAAAGATTATATAAAGACTAGAGGCCTGGTGCATGAAATTCATGCACGAGGGGGGTGTCCCTCAAACCGGCCTGCATTTCTCCAATCTGTGACCCCTGAACTGGCAGACAGACATCACTCTCACAATCCAGGACTACTGGCTCCTAACTGCTCACCTGCCTGATTGCCACTAACCACTTCTTCCTGCCAACCTGATCGCCCCCAGCTGCCTTCCCCTGACAGCCATCTTGTGGGGACCATCTTGTAGTGGCCATCTCGTGACGGCCGTCTTGTGGTGGCCATCTCGTGACAACATCGCAGCAGCCATCTTGTGATGATGTCACACAATGCCACCTAGGCTTTCATTATATAGGATGGCCTAGCAGACCCTTATAATACCTTGTTCTGTCAGCTGAGAGGCCCTAGAAGTAACCACACCTACTGGCAATAAGCATGCCTAGTGCCCAGACCTTGGTTTCTATTAAAAATAAACTAATTAAAGGAACCAGGGATCCTTAGAGAAATAGCTGATTATAGGACTGAGAAGGAGGGATTCAAGATAAGCCTTTTATATCTTGCAATGCCAGAAATTTAAAAAGTTCTTTTAAAAAAACACCCATTTTGATATGGGTATGTCAGATATAAGAGCTAAACTACAAGAGCTCCCAATGGCCCAATCTGGAATAATTTGAGCAGCAAAATAAAATAGAAGTATTAGATTATAACATAAAGTGTAAAATAAATACCCACGAGTCCATACTGATACAACTATAAATAAATGATGGGCTATATAAATGAACTAGGGGCCCGGTGCATGAAATTCGTGCACTGGGTGTGTGTGTGGGGGGAGTGTCCCTCAGCCCAGCCTGCCCCCTCTCACATACTGGGAGCCCTCAGGCGTTGACCCCCATCACCCTCCATTCGCAGGATCGGCCCCTTGCCCAGGCCTGACGCCTCAGACAGAGGCGTCAGGCCTGGGCAGGGGACCCTCATTTCCCCCCATCACTGGTTCTGCCCCCAGCCCAGACCTGATGCCTCTGGCCCAGGCATCAGGCCTGGGCAGGGGATCCCCAGACCCCTCTGATTGCTGGCTCTGCCCCTTGCCCAGGCCTGATGCCTCGGCCAGAGGCGTAGACCCCCATCACCCTCCGATCGCCTGATCTGCCCCTTGCCCAGGCCTGACGCCTCCGCCAGAGGTGTCAGGCTTGGACAGGGGACTCCCATCTCCCCCCGATCACTGGCTCTGGCCCCCACCCAGGCCTGAGGCCTCTGGCCCAGGAATCATGCCTGGGCAGGGGACCCCCATCTCCCTCTGATCGCTTGCTCCACCCCCGCCCAAGCCTGATGCCTCTGACCCAGGCCTGATGCCTCAGCCAGAGGAGTTGACCCTCATCACCCTCGGATCACCAATCACCGGATCGGCTCCTTGACCAGGCCTGAGGCCTCTGGCAGAGGTGTCAGGCCTGGGCAGGGGACCCCCAGCTCCCCGCGGTTGCAGGCTCTGCCCCTGCCCAGGCCTAACGCCTCTGGCCTAGGCGTCCAGCCCGGGCAGCGGGGACCTGCAGTGGCAGCGGGGGGCACCGCGATTGTGGGCTCCGCTTTAGGCCCAAGCAAGGGACCCCTAGCTCCCGGGACTGCCAGCTTTGACCGTGCCCAGCTCCCATCGCTGGCTCCACCCCTACTTCCTGCTATCACTGGCCAGGGCGGAAAAGGCACCTGATTCTCTGATCATGGCCGGGGGGCAGGGCAAAGGCGGCCCCAGGGTGTGTGTGTGGGGGGGGGACTGCCCCCCAGCTCTTAGCTCCCCCCTGGGTTTCCGATCACTGTCAGTGGCAGGGGGCTTCTTCCTGCTTTCCCTTTCGCCTCCCTGCATTGTGCCTACATATGCAAATTAACCGCCATCTTGTTGGCAGTTAACTGCCAATCATAGTTGGCAGTTAATTTGCATATAGCCCTGATTAGCCAATGAAAAGGGTATCGTCATACGCCAATTACCATTTTTCTCTTTTATTAGTGTAGATAAGGAAGTAGAGGAAAACCTCCCATGCAGAAGAATTCCAAATAATGTAAATATTTTCATCCTCAAAGAGGGAGAGCATATATCCCCATTCCTTCTTATATTTTTAATCTGATGAGATGCTTTGATTTTTTTTAAATTTTTAGCTTTATTGAGGTATAATTTACATTGTAAGATATTTAAAGTGTACATCATGGTGATTTGATATATGTATACATTATGAAAGGCTTCTTCCTATCTAGTTACATAGCACATCCATCACCTCACATATTTCTTTTTCTGTTTTTTGGTAAGAACGTTTGCGTTCTATTCTCTTGACAAACCTCCATTATACAATGCAGTGTTAACAACTATAGTCACAATGTTTTACATTAGCGCTTCAAACCTTCCTCATCTTAGAGCTGAAAGTGTGTACCCTTTTACCAACCTCTCCCTAATCCCCTACCTTCCAGCAGCTAGCAACTGCTTTTCTACTCTCTGTTTCTATGAGTTTGACTGATTTTCCCCATTTTTTAATGTGGACTGTGCATAGGGACTTCTTCCCAAAGAGTTCAGTATGAAAAGGAGGGGAAAGAATAACTTTTGAGTGATGAAACCTGACTAACACTGCCCCAGCCAGATAGCCAAGGTTAACATCCACAGTGATATGTCATTTTAATAGAGGTACCCTGGATATGATGTGATGAAAATGGCACTTAACCTCTGTGATCTTCCTCCAAAATAGCTATAACCCCAGTTTAAAAACACTGTGAAAAGAAACACCAGGCCACACGCCAGTGTTTGTGGCAGCATTATTCATAATACTCAAAAGGTGGAAACAAGCCTAATATCTATCAACTGATGAATGGATAAACAAAATGTGGTATCCCCAGACAAGGAGTATTAATCAGCAATAAAGAAATGATGTTTATCGGAAGACACCAAAAAAACACAAATTTGAAAAATATATACTAATATATCCATATGTTCATCACAGAATTATTTACTGTAGCCAAAATATGGAAAGCAAGCAACCTAAGTGCCCATCAATAAACAACTGGATAAAGAAGATGCAATACACACACACACACACACACACACACACACACACACAAACACACACCACACATTGGATTATCCCTCAGCCATAAAAAAGAATGAAATCTTACCAGTTGTGATAACATGAGTGGACCTAGAGGGTATTACATTAATTGACATAAGTCAGACAGAGAAAGACAAACACCATATGATTTCATTTATATGTGGAAGGAGTCTAAAGAATACAACAAACGAACAAACAAAACAGGAACAGACTCATACAGAGAACAAACTGATAATTGCCAGATTGGGAGTCCGGGTAAAGAAGATCAAGGGAGTAAGAAATACAAATTGGCAATTACAAAATAGTCATGGAGATAGGAAGTACGGCTTAGGAAATATAGTCAATAATATTGTGATAACTACTGAAAATATCGGAGGTAAAGTATGTGGTTGTTTAACCACTATGCTGTACACCTGAAACTAATACAAAATAATTAAGAAAAATAAAAATTTAAAAAAATCAAGAAAAAATAAGAAATGTTCTTATAAATGCTACACGGATAAATCTTGAACATATTATCCTAGGTGAAAGAAGCCAGTCACAAAACACCACATATTGTAAGATTCCTTCTTATATGAAATGTCCAGAATAGTCAAATCCATAGAGATAGAAAGTAAATTTTAAGTTGCCTAGAGCTAGTGGGGGGAGGGGGGAGAGGAGGAGCAGTAAATGCTAATAGGTATGGGGTTTCATTTTGGGAGGATGAAAATATATCTAAAATTAGTGTTGGTAGTTGTACCACTCTGTGCATTTACTAAAAAACACCAAATTGTGAGTATTAAGGGGGCAAATGTTTTGGTTTATGAATTATATTCCAATTAAACTTTTATCATGAGAAAAAAAAAAAAAAAAAACCACCAGGCCAATTTGAATAGAGGGGCAAAACATCAGTACTCCTTAAAACACAGGTATCAAAATCAAGGATAGTATGAGAAGCTGTCACAGCCAAGGAGAGCCAAAGAAATATGACAGCTTTATGCAATGTGTCATTCTGGATGAAGTCCTGGAACAGAAAAAGAGATAACCTTTTTAAAGAAACCAAATAAAATATGAACTTCAGTTCATGATAATGTATCATTATCGGTTCATTAATTGCAGAAAGTATACATTAATGTAAGATGTTAATAATAGAGAAAACTGGGTGTGGGGTTAATGGGAACTCTTTGTACTGTCTTCTCAATTTTTCTGCAAGTCCAAAACTGTTCTTTAAAAAATCTATTTAAGCCGAAACTGGTTTAGCTCAGTGGATAGAGGGTGGGCCTGGGGACTGAAAGGTCCCAGGTTCGATTCCGGTCAAGGGCACATACCTTAGTTGGGGCACATCCCCAGTGGGAGATGTGCAGGAGGCAGCTGATCAATGGACCATCAAGTCTACCTTAGTAAGGGAGGAAGCCAAGAGCTTTGTGGATTGACAGGGAGTGAGTGGATAAATGAATGACCTGGAAGTGAAAAATTAACAATGGGCATCTATGCTGGAAGGATAGGGGATGAGGCCAAAGGGTCAAAGGTCAGACTATATGATTCCTGAGGCAGAGATGTTCCTGGTCATAAGGTCTGCAGTGTGGCAGTGACTGCACTGGAGGGGCAGTACAGGACCCCAAGATGAGATGGTGTAGGAACTGGGAGGCTGCGTTATTGGCCGCTTGTCCACATGGATGTTACAACCCTCCGCTGCCTGCTCACCCCTTCACGTCCCCTGCCTTGGGGCCCATTCCACCTTTAGTTCCTTTTTGTTCTGCATTTTCTCTCTGATCTCTAGCTTCAGACATTGCATGGCCAATGGCATAACTCTAGACAAGAAGATGCTAGTGTGGTAGTGAAAGGGGGCTCTGTTTGGTTTTTGTTTGGTTTGGTTTTTTCTATTTACACTCAGGATTCACAAGGTTTACTGGGAAAGCTACCTGAAGTGCTCATGAGGACGCTCATTCCATTTTTGTGTTTCAGTCTGTACAAGTGGCTTTGCCTTCCCTCTAGACCACTGTAGAAAGGGTGGGTGTGTGTGCACATTTGTCAGGGGAAAAACAATACCCCCCAAACACTCCTATTCAGGGTTCACCCACCTGTGGGACCCTCTGATCACCGACTTCTAAATAATGATTAAGCCACTGTCTCTTCTTCACTAACACTTTCTGAAAAATATACCCGTCCTTGATCTTCTTCAGATGTGGAAGGCCTGCCTTCCCGGCTGCCTTCCAGGACATACAGCATTCCCTGAAGGGCAAGGTGTGGGCTGCTCTCCATGTTCCTTCAGGCTAAGCTATGAGGAAGGAGACAGAGCCCATCTCCTCAAACCTCATCAGGGAGGAAGTGGGCTTAGGGGGAGGGCACATGGTATCTAGTTCTCAACAAGAGCTCCAGGAAACTAAAGGAAGCAATCAGTAGGAGCTGAACTTACTCCTTTCTTTCCTTAAGCACAAGCCCTGAGAAACCCTTGCCCCCAACTCAGGACACGGAGAAGACATCACTGTTATTACAGACACATTTATTAGGCAAGTCAATATTCCCCACAAGGAGGGAATTACTTGGGGGTGGGAAATGTTTGCCCCTGGAAATTATAGAGAAGCATTGTGTGTCTAAATCGTGGAGGCTGGTCTCTGAAGGCAGCGCCTCCAGCAGTGGTGAGAACAGCAGGAGGCCCGTTGGCAGGTTGAGGCCTGCAGCTGGGGCTTGGATGGGGCAGAGTCCCCCTGAGGGGCACAGATTGAGGGTGCTTCTGGCATATTTGCTGCCCCTTTGATGCCACAGCGTTTTGGGGGGGTCTGTCCTCGTTTCTGGTATGTCTAGTATTGGTAGAGCCCTGGCCAGCCAAGATAGCTGTGTGGCGGCCGGACACGGCATTTGTCAGGTCATAGGAGGGAGCCCTGCGCTGGAAATGACGCCTCTGCGCTGGCTCTGCCTGGGCCTGCACTGCTCCCTTCTGCACGGGCTTCCCCGACTGCGCTGCGGAGGGAAGGGGCTCTTGGGGGCAGGTGGTAACTACTGCAGGCCGGCGTCTATCAACTTGGGTAGTTCCAGTAAAGGGAGCTCTGCTTTGAAGTGGGCCTCTACTCTGTGCAGATGATCTGTGCCTTCCCATTTCCTGGGTGGTTTCTTCCATTTTACATTTGATTGAAGGACAAAGCCTTTGAAAAAGGCTCTTCATTGGATGTAGCAAAAGGCTATCAGAAGGAGCCGTCTGTGTTAGGCTGTGGAAAGACTTGCTCCCAAGCATGTCATCTGATGCCGTGTCCTGAGAAGGAAATCTCCTCCCTCCAGGTCGGGAAATTCTCAGTTGTGCATCTCCTGCACCAAACTCCTCAGATTTGGGGCCTGTAGGCTCTGGGGGAGGGCACACGATATCTTTCTTTACAGCTGGTGGGGAATTCTGATCCTGGCAGGACCTTAATGCCTGCTTAGGAAGCCATGGTTCCTGCTGCTTCTCCAGACTGACTCCGCTGTCCTCCGATTGGACATGCAGCACCTGGTGAACCTCCGTGTCCACACTGGACACACACTTATCAGGAGTCAGGGGGGCTTTGTAAGTCAAGATGTCGGAGTCACTGGACATGTCCAGGGGTTGGCCTTGGGCCTGGCTATGCTTCCTGCTCTCCAACTTCAAGTTCATCTCAGCAATTAGTTGCTTTCTAAGTTCTGATAAGGTAGGAGCTAGATCTGATATTTTAGATGGTTGGTTTTCAGTGGTCACAGTGGTGTCTCTCTCTATCTTTTGGGAGATTCCTGGCTTGCTGGTTGTCAAGACGCCACTAGTTTTGGGTTGAAGAGCTTTGAGCCTCTCAGCCCTGACTATCTCCCTAGACATGCTGGGCCTGGAAGCAGGTTCTGATTTCTCCCTATTTGCGCCCTGTCGTATTTCTCCTCGGTCATTAGAATTCACACCGTTATTATTTGTCTCCTGTGGGGTCCCTGCTCGCCTTGCAGGCAGCTTCGGGGGTTGGATGTTGGCTATCAGAGAACGTATCTGACTTTTTTTGCCACTAATGGTGTTTGTAAGAGGCAGTTTGGCTTTCAAAATTTTTTGGATTTCCTCTACGAGTATGCCTTGGATATCAACGGGTTTATGTGAGGAGGTCTTTGAATCGCTCAGCAGATGAACTTTGGGATCATTCTCTTGGCTGTGTCCCTCATCCTTCCCCTCATTCTCCTCTATTTGAAACATTTCTGAGCTCCTCTCATAGAAGCTTCCTGGTTGGCTCAATCCAACATTTGGATTTTCACTACTCTGGTCCTTCTCCACAGAGATCCGTGAGAGGCCAGAACTGCTCTTTGACTCAAGTATGCCTGAGCAATTGCTCAGAGGCCTCATTAGTGACAGAGACCCATTGATCATGCAGGGCTGGCCCTGGTGGTGTTGGATGAGCCTCTTTCTAAGGTGATGCTCAAATTTATCTCGAAATTCACTGCTAAGAGGAAACTCTACAGGCTCGATGGAGATTGCAAGATGGGCCTTAGAACTTTGAGCCACAGAGCTTAAACCCCACAAACTTTCCTGTTCTTTCAGCAACACAGTGCATTCCAGGTGTTCCGTTTCAGATGCGGTGTGACATTCTGATTCATTACTGGGTATGTGGACATTCATTTCACAGACCTTATTCTGGGTAATGGGACTGGATGGTAGGATTGGGAGTGGGGATTGAAGGTGGGCCTGGGTTTGGATCTGAGTGAGATGTAAGTGCTGGGACGGAGGCAGGGTTTGAGGCAAGGGTTGAGGTTGGACCTCTGCCAAGGATGGAGATTGTAAATCAGAAAGTCCTGGGGATTCTTGGTCTGTGAAGGAATTTGAGATGCTATTGAAGAAGATGGAATATTCACCTGAGGCATGGATAGCAGAGGACAAGGACTCGCTATGCAGAGTTGGGAGACCCCAGAATAGCTGGGCAAGATTTTTCTTTATGTTGTCTTCCCAGGTCTTAGGATATATGTACTCCTGTGCTGAGTCATGCTCATCAGGGCTGAGAAATAAGAGATGACTAGGATCTATAAGTTTGGCTTCAGGGTCTGCCCCAAAAGAGATCTTTGTAGAACCGAGAGCAAGAAACCCTTGATGTGAATCATATGGGGTCAAGGTTGAAGAGCACAAGTCTTTGGGTTGAGGTGAGGAATGGTGCACTGGCTGTGGAGGCACAGTTTGACCCGGTGGTGCGGGTGACAGAAAATTACCCAAGGTTGTCATTGAGTTAGAGGGGAGAATGGAGGGAGATGGTTGGGAAGGTTCAGGCAGTGGAGTTGGTATGAGTTCTCCTGGAGGGACTCCTGAGAAAGCAGAGGACTGATTGAATGATGTCTCAGTCACAGAAGCTGTCACAGGAGCTGTGGAAGCCACAGGAGACCCAGATGGAGTAGAAGCTGCCAAAGCCTTTAAGCAAAGCCCATTGATTTCACTGGCTGCATTGTTACACACCTCACAGGAGGAGTCTGGACATAAAAGTCGACGAACGCGGGTGATGTCATAATTCTGTCCCAGGGTGCTGCAGGAGACAGGAGGTAAAAAGATGCAGCCAGGACCAGAACAAGGAAAGGAGGTCCTGGTGAGGGTGGGGCCACCTGAAGCCTGCTGCCCCTTCTTACTCCACATCTATGACTTCATAATGCACTCAGTTGCACTCATCCCAAGCATTCACTCACATTCCCCCTCCTATGGCAACCTTTACCATGACTAGGGAAGGCTCCATTGAATCCCTGGAATTGCACAGAACATGTTATAGAGAGACCAGGGAAAATGGGGAAAGACTAGTCACCTTTTCAGGAAAGAAATCAGCTCCCTGTCTTCGTCCTCGCTGTGATATCTCGAACCTGGGAACCAGGGGAGTGAGTTACATGTAATGAAGGTACACACATAGGCATTACACAGGGGTCCCTTTATGGGAGACCATTGGGATAATAGACTGTGAAACCCTCAAGAATTAGTAAATGAAATCAAATGGTCAATGATAATATTAATAAGGTGCCCCCCCATGTGGATGTTGCTTAATTGATAAAGTACTTTTATATGTATTACTAGAGGCCCGGTACACAAAAATTTGTGCACTAGCGTGGGAGGGGGGTGTCCCTCACCCCCACTTGTGCCCTCTCACAGTCTGGGAACCCTCAGGAGATAACGACCTGGTGGCTTAGGCCCGCTCCCTGGTGGCAAAGGGCAGGCCCAATCCCTCGGTGCAGCCCCTGGTCGGGCTAAGAGCAGGGCCGATTGGGGAGTTGGGGCGCAACCCCTGTCATGCACAGAGCAGGGCGGATCGGGAGGTTGTGATGCCACCCCCAGTCATGCTCTGGGTAGGGTTGATTGGAGGGTTGGGGCGCCGCTCCGTCACACACAGAGCAGGGCCAATCAGGGGGTTGGGGCGCAGCCCCCTGTCACACACAGAGCAGGGCGGATCAAGGGGTTGGGGAGCTCCCCTGTGTCATGGACAGAGTAGGGCCGATAGGGGAGTTGGTGTACCGCTCCCTGTCACACAAAGAGCAGGTCGGATAAGGGGGTTAGGGAGCTCCCCCCTCTCATGCACAGAGTAGGGCTGATAGGGGAGTTGGGGCACCGCCGCGTGTCACACACAGAGCAGGGCAGATCAGCGGGTTGGGACTCCGCCTCCTGTCACAGAGCAGGGGGGGAAAGGGGGTTGGGGTGCCGCCCCCTGTCACACACAGAGCAGGGCAGATCAGGGGGTTGGGGAGCTCCCCCCTATCATGCACAGAGTAGGGCCAATAGGGAAGTTGGGGCACCGCCCCCTGTCACACACAGAGCAGGGCAGATCAGGGGGTTTGGGCGCTGCCCCCTGTCACTCTGCTCCAGGGCCAAGAGGCCTCGCGGCTCTGCTGATCCCGGGTTCAGGAGGCCTCGCTGCTCCGCTGATCCCGGTGCTGGGAGGCATATTACCCTTTTACTATATAGGATAGAGGCCTGGTGCACGGGTGGGGGCCGGCTGATTTGCCCTGAAGGGTGTCCTGGATCAGGGTGGGGGTCCCGCTTGGGTGCCTGGCCAGCCTGGATGAGGCGATGATGGCTGTTTGCAGCTGGTCACACCCCCTTCAGGGTAGGGGTCCCCACTGTGGTGCCTGGCCAGTCTGGGTGGGGGGCTGAGGGCCGTTTTGAGGCTGGCGGGCGACTGAAGCTCCCAACCTCTCCTTTTTTTCTTTCTTTCTTTTTTTTATTCTGGGATTTACTTACCTTTTATGGCTGTCACTGGAGCTGAGAGCCGGCTGTAGCTCTGAGGCTCAGCTCCAGCTCTGACACCTCGGCTGCTGTAAGCAGGTCTCTGGGTTTGTTTGGGTTCTATAATTAAAACACTGTTTCAGCTCCAGCTCCGAGGCCCGGCTGGCTGAAAGCAGGTTTCTTGAGTTTGTTTAGCTTCTATAATTGTAACATTGTTTCTTAGAGAGCAGTTCAGAGGCCGGCAGTGGCAGGCGGGGAACCTTGGCTTCCTCCGTCACTGGAGCAAGCAAGCCTCCTGTTCCCTTCAGCTGCCTGGCTGCCGGCCGCCATCTTGATTGGCAGTTAATTTGCATATCTCACTGATTAGCCAATGGGAAGGGTAGCAAAGTTATGGTTAATTACCATGTTTCTCTATTATGAGATAGGATTGCGTTTGATGCTCAAAACCACTCTGAAGCAGAGGGGCCAAGGTCACAACAAAGAAGATTCTGATCATTCTGAAGGCAGAGTACTTTCTCAAAGTCACGGGACAGAACTTCTGACTCTCAACATCTACTGGGCAACACCCATGGCCCAGGTCCCTCCTGCTTCTTACCCAGGGGCAGCAGAGCAGGGAATCTGAGCAGTACCTCAGGTCCAGTCTTTCCATGAGCCTCTCCTCTGAGGGCTCTGTTTCATGAGAGGGGCTGTATCTACCAAGTGACAGAGACCATGGACCTGGTACCTCATGGGAAGGAGAGAGAAGGGTCACCCTTGGGGAGCTCAGGTGGAATAGGCAGAACCTTACCTTTCCATGTCCCACCTTTCCTTCTCCTCTTGGCTCTGACCCGATGCTGAGAACAAAAAGGAATGAATGGGTGATTAGGCCTCATTTCTCTCCTCCTCCCCCTAGTAAACTCAGACATTTACTATCTAAGAAGAATGTCTCCCTGAGCCAACCAAATACATTTTAACTAATTGAACTTTGTGTTCCTTTTACCATTTTTAAAGCTTTAAAATGTTTTTAATTTTTCCTTTTTTAAAAACTCAAAAGAAGGACTTTGTTTATGAGGTCCACACTTGGTATACTCAGAGGTCCTCTGCTCAAGGTCGGCATATAATCTGAGGCCTACAGTCCATCTCGGTCCCATCAGATAGGACCCAGTAACCTGATGGTGCTCAGGCTGCAGCCTCTGCTCACTCAGAGGCTCTCAGAGGCTCAGCACTCCCTGCTTAGCAGCCCAACACAAAGGCTTGGTTAAGTGATGCCTGCCAGGGCAGTGTGACTCAGGATGAAGTGCTGGTTAACTCTGATGTCCTACAGAGACTCCCATGTCTCTGAATAACTGGATCCAGGACTAGGGAATCCCTGTGTTTGGAGCCAGAAACCCGTCACCACACCCCGATGGTCTGTGAGATTCAGATGGAAGCCTGAGTCCTCCCTGAACCCCTAGACCTGCCTGGTCTCTTCCCCTAGAGAAGCGATGTTTTGTTCTCTCCTCAGATGTCCCATCTTCAGTGCCTCTCTGACTCAGCCAAACTCATTGAGAAATGTGGGAATCGAAATGGCAACAACAATGAAGAACTCTTTGGGGGCTCACTCACTCAGGGTTCCTTACCTTTGGGGTATGTTCATTTTTCCAGAAAGCTGGGATGGATGGAATTCCCAGGAAAAAAATGAAGAAGAGGAGGAACAAGCTCAACACCGAGATGGAAATGATGTTGAGGTTCCCATATAAACGTTCTGAGCAGAAGCTCAGATAAAACTCTAGAAGGCTATTCAGAAATAGACTGAGTCCCATTTTCCGAACAACAACGCTGCTTAAAGCAACTGAGCTCTGAGAGCTCCGACTCTTGGCTTTATAGCCAGGCCTGCATCACAGAGCACTGTGGAGTCACAGAGGGTTTCTGAGAGTGGGGGTGGGTCCACCTTCAAGAGGGCCTGTCCACTGCCCCGCCCCCCAACCAGCCCAGCAGATTCCCTCCATCTCTTCTGGGCCTCTAGGTCCTTCTGCCCTACTCTCCTAGCCTGTTTTCCAATGTGCCTTTTAACATATCTTATATTTATTTACCGTTATGAGTGCTCTGCGTGTTTCATCTGTAACCCAGATATTAGCTGGGTCTCCTTTCATGTTGGACACTTTGACTTTGGTCTCACCAGGTCCACTACCTTACAAGTCTGAAATACTCCCTGGAAATTTTGCTTGTGCCCAGACGTTTACACTGAGGATCATATATGTCCTCAAATCCAACTTACATAAATGTGGGTAAAGAACTTGAAGGTCTTTTAGACTTCCATAGTTTTGTGAATGTTAAATAGAAATTTTGTTTTAGTAAGTTATAATTGAATAATAAAGTCTAAAATATCATCCCTCCTCCACCCCCCAGGAATACATTTCACATAGGTTACATATATCCAACCCCTAAGTTCTGTAATAAAGCTCTCCGCAGGACATTTCAAGCAGACATGGAGGTGGCCGAGTTGGTGTGTGTCAGAGTGTGATCCCCATACAACCCTACGACAAGTTCTCCGTTGGGGTACATCCCCACACAGAAGTCCGGGTCCACATATCAGACTGCACTTGGTTATATTGTCTACAAGGAGGAGTGTTTTCCAGAATCTTGACCTGAATAACATGCTGCTATTTGAGGAGGATCATTGGCTATAAGTCATTCGTTTAGGACTCTCATAAGTTTTCAGTGTCCTAGGGACAATCCTCGGTGCTCTCTCACTCCCGTCCCTATTACTATCCCTGGGCGGAGCCGCATGCGGACAGCTGTTTTCAGGGTCCCCAAAAGGCAACTGGTTCAAATGAAAAGGATGTAGCCTCTCAGGGCTGTCAGCACCCCCTTACTTAGTGGGAGACAGAGCAAGCTTACTTGTACTCGTGTTGAGTCTAACTGAACTCCCACCATCATGGGTCCATGGAAATTCTGTGCCATGGGGCATCCCCAATGCTGTTTGTGAAGGGAAAAGCAGGTACTCATATTGCGCACATCCCCTCATGCGCATGCTCCATTGTCTCCATAAACTTTACTTACAAAGCTGAGTTTTAAGGTAAAATTATGAAGAATCACAAAATGGTGACAATGGAGCATTAAACCCAGCACTGAGTGCTCCTGAGTGTCCCCTGAGTGACAGCACAGGTCGTCGTCCTCGACATGCTCTGCAGCTTTCTTTCTCGCCTCAGTTTACATTCTGGACTTCCCTCCTTCCTCTCCTCCCTCCCATCCGCGCTCTCTAAAAATCAAAAGAAAAAGTATCCTTGGGTGAGGATTAACAACAACAACAACCACCAAAAAAACCCCAACCTAGATCTTCATTGCTTGTGATATGAGAATATGGATAAACTATTTGAGGATAAGTTTTTAAATATACTTTATGGAATCTTTAATAATCATTTTGTGGATGATGCATGAATATGTCCATAAGTGTTCTCTCCAAGTAAACAATTTGATATACTACATTATTTAAGTATCCTGATATTCTATATATATTTACCTACATGACTTACCATGAGCTGATGTTATTTTAAAATTTTACTTTCTCTTGTATTTCTATTTATTTCCCCTTGTTTAAAGTTTCAAGATCACTATACTATTAATTCTGAGTTTATCAATATATAACAACACTTTTACCTTGGTTTAGACTTTTTTGCTCTAATTTTACTTTGATAACAATATATCTATGTTTGCTTGAATATAGTTTTTTCATCTGTTAATGAAAAACTGTCTTGTATCATTTTGAATGTCCCTCTGTATGTATCCGATGTTCAAATTTTATGACTTCAGTATGTATTCTTGAAAATTCTTTTTATTCATTTATTTAGAGAGGGAGAAACATCGGCTTGTTGTTCCATATATTTATGCATTCATTGGTTGATTCTTGTATGTGCCCTGACCAGAGATTGAACCCACAACCTTGGTGTATTGGGACAACAACGCTCTAACATTCTAAGCTACTCAGGCAGGGCTGGGTATGTATTCTTAATCTTCAAAATGTAAAATTTCAATACATCATGTTGGAATTCATCTCTATTACCTTATCTTTCTTAGCTAGTGTGATCCCTCTCAGTTTTGAATTTGAAGTGTTTTCCTCAAATTGGGAGTTTTCTTTATTCAATTTTCATTATTGCTCCCTTTCTAAGCAGAATGCCTATTCCTTGTAGATTGTCTTTCCCTTTATCAGTAGTCTGCATTACTATCATCTGCCACTGAATGTGCTCTTTCATTTCATCCCCTTCACGTCTTCATTCATCTCAGGTTATATATGCTTTCATCCCAGAGTCTTTCTGTTACTGTGACTTAGTGTTATTATCCTCTTATTACTTTGGGCTCCTCTTATTTAATACAGGAACTATTTATAATCTTGCTTGTATCTAAATCAGATATTCCCTACCTTTCCTGAAAGTCAGCATATTTGGGGGTGGGGGAAGGGAGAAGTGTTTTCTTGTTAGCATGTGGGTCTCTTTCTTTTGCGTGTTGATTTTTGAACACAAAGCATTCTATTCTAACTGCTGGAGGAAGACAGTTTTGAGGATTTACATCAATGTCCTCATAATTGGCCTGACTGTTGTCTCCTACGCCTGGAGCTGGACTGTGATGGGGCAAGCCTCACAGAGGCCCTGCATGGCAAGTTTGCAGCAACTTCTGGGGCCTGCTTCCAGATATTAAGTTCTCCAGAGTTACAAAGCACACCCCACGCCCTCAGTACTCCAATGACTTATTTCAGTGGTTACTGGACTCTAATGCTCTCAATAGTGAAAAACAAGACTACCTGGGAGAAACTTTTGTTTTTTTAAATTTTAAAATGTTTTTTTGTTACAAATGAGAGGTGAGAGGATTTTTCCCATGAGCCTCACAGTTTCTGCAGAATGTCCCGATCTGGGCAGGAAGAGAGTATATAATGAGATGAATATGTGAAAACAATATAAACAATATGTAAATATATATATATATATATATATATATATATATATATATATATACACATACATACACAAACATATATAACTATATAGAGAGAGATGTAAATATGTAAATATATATATATATATATAGAGAGAGAGAGAGAGAGAGAGAGAGAGAAAGAGAAAGAGAGAGAGAGAGAGAGAGAGATGTGAAAGAGACACATGCATTTGTTGCCTCCCGCACACTCCTTGACAGGGTCCTGGGGTGGAACCTGCAACCCAGGGACATGCCCTTCAGTGCACTGACCGACGCTCTAACCACTGAGAAACTGTCCCAAACTTCAATATTGGGACTTTTATTTCTTTTAGAGTTGTAAGGATTAGTTTTAATATATTATTTAGAATTCAGTCTAGACTGATTTAAAAAATTGGCTTAAACAAGAGAGAGTTTTATTTACTTCATTTTTCTCTCCTTCAGAGCAGCATATTTGGTGACAATGGAGTTGGTGAGGCACCGTCCTTCTCTCTTACAGTTGTGCCCTCCCAAGGTGTTATCTTCAGCCAAAAGTGGAGAATCAGATGGCTTACCACACATCTTTATTCTGGCCAGTGGAACACGGAAAAGAGAATGTATGCCTAGGTCCATTTCTTTTAAGGACCATTCTATTAACTTACATCGCTCGCTCATCTTGTTTTCAAGACCTTATACCATGTGTAATATTTAAATGGAAAGGAGGTTGGGAACCTCAGACTGGGGTCTTTAGCTAAGAGATCATGTATTCAGCTAACATATCTGCTGGGGTAGAAGAAGGGGAAAAAGCACATGATATATGCAGAGTGGGAGGTGGTAATACTCTACCAAAATGTGTTTTCTGGCGATCTTTATTTATAGATGGGATAAATTTTAACCATGCAAAGGTCTTTAAAGGAAATATTTTCTCATTTCTTTATGTTCTTAACTATTCTGTCCAACAGTGTACAAAATTAATTGATCTGCAATAATCCATCACCAAACACAGTTGCAGTGATGGTGGTTTTGAGAAGTTTTGGGCCCTCTGTTCTGTTCCATTGATCTATATGTCTGTTTCTATGCCAGTACCAGGCTGTTTTGACGATAATGGCTTTGTGGTATAGTCTGATATCCAGTATTGTGCTCCCTCCAACTTTTTTCTTCTTTTTAAAGATTGCTGAGGCTATTTGGGGTCTTTTCTGGTGCCATATAATTTTTGGAGTATTTTTTCTAGATTTATGAAATATGCCATTGGTATTTTAAAAGGGATTGTGTTGATTCTATAGACTTCTTTGGGTAGTATAGACATTTTAATGATGTTGATGTTAGTTCTTCGAATTCATGGTCACAGATACTTTTCCTCAGAAGAAAAAAAAAAAAAACTAATAGAAGAACAAAGTGCCCTGCAAAGTTACCAGGAGGATGGGAAGTGTTGTCTGAGCAAAAGTTTTTTCGTCATGAGAGTCCCAGCAGTTCTCATCTGCAAGTGGAGATGTCCTCAGTTTGAAAAGTGAAATTTTATAAAAGCATGGGGGAGCAGATCAGACTGTACCAATGAACAGAAAGCAAGACAGAGAGGGCGATGAGGCCATGGCACACCCATGGACCAATGGCAAACATCTCTACATTCTTTAGTAATCTTTTTACTGGCAAAATCCCTTTAAGGCTATAGGCCCCTAATAGCCTAGCTAGCCTCTATCAGTGGTTCTCAACTTTTCTAACGCCGCAACCCTTTAGTACAGTTCCTCATGTTGTGGTGACCCCCCAACCATAAAATTATTTTCGTTGCTACTTCATAACTGTACTTTTTTATTATTATTATTAGTTAAGGTATTACAAATGTGTCCTCATCCCCCCCCCATTACATAACTGTACTTTTGCTAGTGTTATGAATCATAATGTAAATATCTGGTATGCTATGTGTGTTTTCCCATGGTTGCGACCCACAGGTTGAGAACCACCGCATCCAGTTCCCTTCACCAATACAGGATCTAGCCCTGCTGATCCCTCTTTCTTCTGCCAACTTCCTTCTCTTTCCACTACATTTTAAATTCTTTAGTTTACATTAGCAATTGTAACAACACAGTCCACAACACAAAACCAAACACATTTTGATTCGGGAGTGGGCTTCTCTTTAGCATAACTTCTGAGCACGATTGTGATTATATTTAGCAGTACATTTTGGGCTGTGTGTGTGTGTGTGTGTGGTTTTTTGTTTGTTTGTTTTACTCACACTGATGTTTCCTTCTATTAAACATTAATGATTGTTTTCCAAAACCTACTAAGTTTTTACTGAAGTTCCTATTGGCATCTCTATAGTTTTTTAAATAATGTAGTTTTTGTTGATGTTGTATATGTATTTACTACCTCTCCCCATGCCAGCTAATCCTTGAATAGTTACAACCACTACAGCTCCTGTTTTTAGATTATAAACTGCTGAAATGAAGCCGTGTCATTTCCTTACATTTCTTGCCTGCATTCCCTCTCTGAGTCCGGAAATGTGTTGACATCTTTTGTCTTATCCTTTCCCATTTGTCCTTCTCAAGTACTTACTCTCTTTCAATCCTTTGTTTACATATAGTTCGCATACCATACAATTCACCCATTTAAAGTGTCTAATTTTATGATTTTAGTATTTTCAGATATGTACATCCCCACAGTCAATTTTAAAACATTTTCATGACTTCAAAAAGAAAACTTACAATCTTTAGTTGTCATCTCTCCTCCCCTTTCTTCCCCCACCCCCAGCCCTAAGCAACCACTAATGTATTTTATATTCCTCTAGTTTTGTCTGTTTTGAATATTTCATATGAATGGAATCACATGTGATCCTTTGTGACTGGTTTTATTCACTTAGCATACTGCTTTCAGGGTTCACCCATGTTATAGCATGTATTCATAGTTTTTATTGCCAAAAGATATGACATTGCACGGATATTACCGCATTTTATTTACCATTCCTCAGCTGATGGACATGTGGGTTGTGTCCACCTTTTGAGTATTATGAATACTGGATGCTACTGCTGTGAGCATTTGTTTACAAGTTTGGTGTGGACATGTGTTTTCATTTCTCATGAGTGTGTACTTAGAGGTGGAGTTGCTGGGTCATATGGAAACTCTGTTTGACAATTTGAGGACGGGCCAGACTATTTCTCAAAGTGGCTGTACCATTTTTCATTCCCGCCAGCTATGTGTGAGGGTTCCGCCTTCTTGACATTCTCAGCGAGAGACTGCTTCTAGCCTTTTTGTGTGTGTGTCTGTTGTTATCTCACAGTGCTTGTGATTTGCATTTTTTTCTGATGGCTAGTGATATTGTGCATCTTTTCATCTAATATTTTACTTTTAATGGCATTTTTGGAAAGAAAGAGATAAACAAGTGTATCTGATCTGCATTTAAGTCATTTGCATGCATAACAGGAAAAATTCTTCTAAATATTTGAAAACACACTGTTGTTGTTTTTAATATTTTGTTGAAAAGTCCCCATCTCAAGGCTTCTTGCTCCTCTCTGAACAGTGGTCCAGCACATCTGTTGGACAAGTGGTGATGCCCTCAGTTTGAGGAAAGTGAGATTTGCCATGGATTTGAGGAGCTTTGTAGAGAGAATAGACAAAGGAAAGAGGGAACTGAGTTCCATTTGTTTTGTTCACATGTTAGTAAGCATCAGAGCATTATCTGTAGAATGAATGAGTTCCAGATAGTTCCATGGAACCAGTAGAACCCATTGTTAGATCTAATCCAGTAGTGGTCAGTTACTTATAGGAAGCCATTTCTAGAAGAACACAGAGTTGAAATTTATAGGAAGGGTTAAAGGGAACTGGAAGGGGGGCCCATTGTCGTGGAGCTTTTTAAATGTTAGTCACTAGATGGACCATCAAGTCTACCTTAGTAAGGGAGGAAGCCAAGAGCTTTGAGGATTGACAGGGAGTGAGTGGATAAATGAATGACCTGGAAGTGAAAAATGTGAACTATGGGCATCTATGCTGGAAGGATAGGGGATGAGGCCAAAGGGTCAAAGGTCAGACTATATGATTCCTGAGGCAGAGATGTTCCTGGTAATAAGGTCTGCAGTGTGGCAGTGACTGCACTGGAGGGGCAGTACAGGACCCCAAGAAGAGATGGTGTAGGAACTGGGAGGCTGCGTTATTGGCCGCTTGTCCACATGGATGTTACAACCCTCCGCTGCCTGCTCACCCCTTCACGTCCCCTGCCTTGGGGCCCATTCCACCTTTAGTTCCTTTTTGTTCTGCATTTTTTTCTCTGATCTCTAGCTTCAGACATTGCATGGCCAATGGCATAACTCTAGACAAGAAGATGCTAGTGTGGTAGTGAAAGGGGGCTCTGTTTGGTTTTTGTTTGGTTTGGTTTTTTCTATTTACACTCAGGATTCACAAGGTTTACTGGAAAAGCTACCTGAAGTGCTCATGAGGACGCTCATTCCATTTTTGTGTTTCAGTCTGTACAAGTGGCTTTGCCTTCCCTCTAGACCACTGTAGAAAGGGTGGGTGTGTGTGCACATTTGTCAGGGGAAAAACAATACCCCCCAAACACTCCTATTCAGGGTTCACCCACCTGTGGGATCCTCTGATCACCGACTTCTAAATAATGATTAAGCCACTGTCTCTTCTTCACTAACACTTTCTGAAAAATATACCCGTCCTTGATCTTCTTCAGATGTGGAAGGCCTGCCTTCCCGGCTGCCTTCCAGGACATACAGCATTCCCTGAAGGGCAAGGTGTGGGCTGCTCTCCATGTTCCTTCAGGCTAAGCTATGAGGAAGGAGACAGAGCCCATCTCCTCAAACCTCATCAGGGAGGAAGTGGGCTTAGGGGGAGGGCACATGGTATCTAGTTCTCAACAAGAGCTCCAGGAAACTAAAGGAAGCAATCAGTAGGAGCTGAACTTACTCCTTTCTTTCCTTAAGCACAAGCCCTGAGAAACCCTTGCCCCCAACTCAGGACACAGAGAAGACATCACTGTTATTACAGACACATTTATTAGGCAAGTCAATATTCCCCACAAGGAGGGAATTACTTGGGGGTGGGAAATGTTTGCCCCTGGAAATTATAGAGAAGCATTGTGTGTCTAAATCGTGGAGGCTGGTCTCTGAAGGCAGCGCCTCCAGCAGTGGTGAGAACAGCAGGAGGCCCGTTGGCAGGTTGAGGCCTGCAGCTGGGGCTTGGATGGGGCAGAGTCCCCCTGAGGGGCACAGATTGAGGGTGCTTCTGGCATATTTGCTGCCCCTTTGATGCCACAGCGTTTTGGGGGGGTCTGTCCTCGTTTCTGGTATGTCTAGTATTGGTAGAGCCCTGGCCAGCCAAGATAGCTGTGTGGCGGCCGGACACGGCATTTGTCAGGTCATAGGAGGGAGCCCTGCGCTGGAAATGACGCCTCTGCGCTGGCTCTGCCTGGGCCTGCACTGCTCCCTTCTGCACGGGCTTCCCCGACTGCGCTGCGGAGGGAAGGGGCTCTTGGGGGCAGGTGGTAACTACTGCAGGCCGGCGTCTATCAACTTGGGTAGTTCCAGTAAAGGGAGCTCTGCTTTGAAGTGGGCCTCTACTCTGTGCAGATGATCTGTGCCTTCCCATTTCCTGGGTGGTTTCTTCCATTCTACATTTGATTGAAGGACAAAGCCTTTGAAAAAGGCTCTTCATTGGATGTAGCAAAAGGCTATCAGAAGGAGCCGTCTGTGTTAGGCTGTGGAAAGACTTGCTCCCAAGCATGTCATCTGATGCCGTGTCCTGAGAAGGAAATCTCCTCCCTCCAGGTCGGGAAATTCTCAGTTGTGCATCTCCTGCACCAAACTCCTCAGATTTGGGGCCTGTAGGCTCTGGGGGAGGGCACACGATATCTTTCTTTACAGCTGGTGGGGAATTCTGATCCTGGCAGGACCTTAATGCCTGCTTAGGAAGCCATGGTTCCTGCTGCTTCTCCAGACTGACTCCGCTGTCCTCCGATTGGACATGCAGCACCTGGTGAACCTCCGTGTCCACACTGGACACACACTTATCAGGAGTCAGGGGGGCTTTGTAAGTCAAGATGTCGGAGTCACTGGACATGTCCAGGGGTTGGCCTTGGGCCTGGCTATGCTTCCTGCTCTCCAACTTCAAGTTCATCTCAGCAATTAGTTGCTTTCTAAGTTCTGATAAGGTAGGAGCTAGATCTGATATTTTAGATGGTTGGTTTTCAGTGGTCACAGTGGTGTCTCTCTCTATCTTTTGGGAGATTCCTGGCTTGCTGGTTGTCAAGACGCCACTAGTTTTGGGTTGAAGAGCTTTGAGCCTCTCAGCCCTGACTATCTCCCTAGACATGCTGGGCCTGGAAGCAGGTTCTGATTTCTCCCTATTTGCGCCCTGTCGTATTTCTCCTCGGTCATTAGAATTCACACCGTTATTATTTGTCTCCTGTGGGGTCCCTGCTCGCCTTGCAGGCAGCTTCGGGGGTTGGATGTTGGCTATCAGAGAACGTATCTGACTTTTTTTGCCACTAATGGTGTTTGTAAGAGGCAGTTTGGCTTTCAAAATTTTTTGGATTTCCTCTACGAGTATGCCTTGGATATCAACGGGTTTATGTGAGGAGGTCTTTGAATCGCTCAGCAGATGAACTTTGGGATCATTCTCTTGGCTGTGTCCCTCATCCTTCCCCTCATTCTCCTCTATTTGAAACATTTCTGAGCTCCTCTCATAGAAGCTTCCTGGTTGGCTCAATCCAACATTTGGATTTTCACTACTCTGGTCCTTCTCCACAGAGATCCGTGAGAGGCCAGAACTGCTCTTTGACTCAAGTATGCCTGAGCAATTGCTCAGAGGCCTCATTAGTGACAGAGACCCATTGATCATGCAGGGCTGGCCCTGGTGGTGTTGGATGAGCCTCTTTCTAAGGTGATGCTCAAATTTATCTCGAAATTCACTGCTAAGAGGAAACTCTACAGGCTCGATGGAGATTGCAAGATGGGCCTTAGAACTTTGAGCCACAGAGCTTAAACCCCACAAACTTTCCTGTTCTTTCAGCAACACAGTGCATTCCAGGTGTTCCGTTTCAGATGCGGTGTGACATTCTGATTCATTACTGGGTATGTGGACATTCATTTCACAGACCTTATTCTGGGTAATGGGACTGGATGGTAGGATTGGGAGTGGGGATTGAAGGTGGGCCTGGGTTTGGATCTGAGTGAGATGTAAGTGCTGGGACGGAGGCAGGGTTTGAGGCAAGGGTTGAGGTTGGACCTCTGCCAAGGATGGAGATTGTAAATCAGAAAGTCCTGGGGATTCTTGGTCTGTGAAGGAATTTGAGATGCTATTGAAGAAGATGGAATATTCACCTGAGGCATGGATAGCAGAGGACAAGGACTCGCTATGCAGAGTTGGGAGACCCCAGAATAGCTGGGCAAGATTTTTCTTTATGTTGTCTTCCCAGGTCTTAGGATATATGTACTCCTGTGCTGAGTCATGCTCATCAGGGCTGAGAAATAAGAGATGACTAGGATCTATAAGTTTGGCTTCAGGGTCTGCCCCAAAAGAGATCTTTGTAGAACCGAGAGCAAGAAACCCTTGATGTGAATCATATGGGGTCAAGGTTGAAGAGCACAAGTCTTTGGGTTGAGGTGAGGAATGGTGCACTGGCTGTGGAGGCACAGTTTGACCCGGTGGTGCGGGTGACAGAAAATTACCCAAGGTTGTCATTGAGTTAGAGGGGAGAATGGAGGGAGATGGTTGGGAAGGTTCAGGCAGTGGAGTTGGTTTGAGTTCTCCTGGAGGGACTCCTGAGAAAGCAGAGGACTGATTGAATGATGTCTCAGTCACAGAAGCTGTCACAGGAGCTGTGGAAGCCACAGGAGACCCAGATGGAGTAGAAGCTGCCAAAGCATTTAAGCAAAGCCCATTGATTTCACTGGCTGCATTGTTACACACCTCACAGGAGGAGTCTGGACATAAAAGTCGACGAATGCGGGTGATGTCATAATTCTGTCCCAGGGTGCTGCAGGAGACAGGAGGTAAAAAGATGCAGCCAGGACCAGAACAAGGAAAGGAGGTCCTGGTGAGGGTGGGGCCACCTGAAGCCTGCTGCCCCTTCTTACTCCACTTCTATGACTTCATAATGCACTCAGTTGCACTCATCCCAAGCATTCACTCACATTCCCCCTCCTATGGCAACCTTTACCATGACTAGGGAAGGCTCCATTGAATCCCTGGAATTGCACAGAACATGTTATAGAGAGACCAGGGAAAATGGGGAAAGACTAGTCACCTTTTCAGGAAAGAAATCAGCTCCCTGTCTTCGTCCTCGCTGTGGTATCTCGAACCTGGGAACCAGGGGAGTGAGTTACATGTAATGAAGGTACACACATAGGCATTACACAGGGGTCCCTTTATGGGAGACCATTGGGATAATAGACTGTGAAACCCTCAAGAATTAGTAAATGAAATCAAATGGTCAATGATAATATTAATAAGGTGCCCCCCCATGTGGATGTTGCTTAATTGATAAAGTACTTTTATATGTATTACTAGAGGCCCGGTACACAAAAATTTGTGCACTGGCGTGGGAGGGGGGTGTCCCTCACCCCCACTTGTGCCCTCTCACAGTCTGGGAACCCTCAGGAGATAACGACCTGGTGGCTTAGGCCCGCTCCCTGGTGGCAAAGGGCAGGCCCAATCCCTCGGTGCAGCCCCTGGTCGGGCTAAGAGCAGGGCCGATTGGGGAGTTGGGGCGCAACCCCTGTCATGCACAGAGCAGGGCGGATCGGGAGGTTGTGATGCCACCCCCAGTCATGCTCTGGGTAGGGTTGATTGGGGGGTTGGGGCGCCGCTCCGTCACACACAGAGCAGGACCAATCAGGGGGTTGGGGCGCAGCCCCCTGTCACACACAGAGCATGGCGGATCAGGGGGTTGGGGAGCTCCCCTGTGTCATGGACAGAGTAGGGCCGATAGGGGAGTTGGTGTACCGCCCCTTGTCACACAAAGAGCAGGTCGGATAAGGGGGTTAGGGAGCTCCCCCCTCTCATGCACAGAGTAGGGCTGATAGGGGAGTTGGGGCACCGCCGCGTGTCACACACAGAGCAGGGCAGATCAGCGGGTTGGGACTCCGCCTCCTGTCACAGAGCAGGGGGGGAAAGGGGGTTGGGGTTCCGCCCCCTGTCACACACAGAGCAGGGCAGATCAGGGGGTTGGGGAGCTCCCCCCTATCATGCACAGAGTAGGGCCAATAAGGAAGTTGGGGCACCGCCCCCTGTCACACACAGAGCAGGGCAGATCAGGGGGTTTGGGCACTGCCCCCTGTCACGCTGCTCCAGGGGCCAAGAGTCCTCACGGCTCTGCTGATCCCGGGTTCAGGAGGCCTCGCTGCTCCGCTGATCCCGGTGCTGGGAGGCATATTACCCTTTTACTATATAGGATAGAGGCCTGGTGCACGGGTGGGGGCCGGCTGATTTGCCCTGAAGGGTGTCCTGGATCAGGCTGGGGGTCCCGCTTGGGTGCCTGGCCAGCCTGGATGAGGCGATGATGGCTGTTTGCAGCTGGTCACACCCCCTTCAGGGTAGGGGTCCCCACTGTGGTGCCTGGCCAGTCTGGGTGGGGGGCTGAGGGCCGTTTTGAGGCTGGCGGGCGACTGAAGCTCCCAACCTCTCCTTTTTTTCTTTCTTTCTTTTTTTTATTCTGGGATTTACTTACCTTTTATGGCTGTCACTGGAGCTGAGAGCCGGCTGTAGCTCTGAGGCTCAGCTCCAGCTCTGACACCTCGGCTGCTGTAAGCAGGTCTCTGGGTTTGTTTGGGTTCTATAATTAAAACACTGTTTCAGCTCCAGCTCCGAGGCCCGGCTGGCTGAAAGCAGGTTTCTTGAGTTTGTTTAGCTTCTATAATTGTAACATTGTTTCTTAGAGAGCAGTTCAGAGGCCGGCAGTGGCAGGCGGGGAACCTTGGCTTCCTCCGTCACTGGAGCAAGCAAGCCTCCTGTTCCCTTCAGCTGCCTGGCTGCCGGCCGCCATCTTGATTGGCAGTTAATTTGCATATCTCACTGATTAGCCAATGGGAAGGGTAGCAAAGTTATGGTTAATTACCATGTTTCTCTATTATGAGATAGGATTGCGTTTTATTGCTCAAAACCACTCTGAAGCAGAGGGGCCAAGGTCACAACAAAGATGATTCTGATCATTCTGAAGGCAGAGTACTTTCTCAAAGTCACGGGACAGAACTTCTGACTCTCAACATCTACTGGGCAACACCCATGGCCCAGGTCCCTCCTGCTTCTTACCCAGGGGCAGCAGAGCAGGGAATCTGAGCAGTACCTCAGGTCCAGTCTTTCCATGAGCCTCTCCTCTGAGGGCTCTGTTTCATGAGAGGGGCTGTATCTACCAAGTGACAGAGACCGTGGACCTGGTACCTCATGGGAAGGAGAGAGAAGGGTCACCCTTGGGGAGCTCAGGTGGAATAGGCAGAACCTTACCTTTCCATGTCCCACCTTTCCTTCTCCTCTTGGCTCTGACCCGATGCTGAGAACAAAAAAGGAATGAATGGGTGATTAGGCCTCATTTCTCTCCTCCTCCCCCTAGTAAACTCAGACATTTACTATCTAAGAAGAATGTCTCCCTGAGCCAACCAAGTACATTTTAACTAATAGAACTTTGTGTTCCTTTTACCATTTTTAAAGCTTTAAAATGTTTTTAATTTTTCCTTTTTTAAAAACTCAAAAGAAGGACTTTGTTTATGAGGTCCACACTTGGTATACTCAGTGGTCCTCTGCTCAAGGTCGGCATATAATCTGAGGCCTACAGTCCATCTCGGTCCCATCAGATAGGACCCAGTAACCTGATGGTGCTCAGGCTGCAGCCTCTGCTCACTCAGAGGCTCTCAGAGGCTCAGCACTCCCTGCTTAGCAGCCCAACACAAAGGCTTGGTTAAGTGATGCCTGCCAGGGCAGTGTGACTCAGGATGAAGTGCTGGTTAACTCTGATGTCCTACAGAGACTCCCACGTCTTTGAATAACTGGATCCAGGACTAGGGAATCCCTGTGTTTGGAGCCAGAAACCTGTCACCACACCCCGATGGTCTGTGAGATTCAGATGGAAGCCTGAGTCCTCCCTGAACCCCTAGCCCTGCCTGGTCTCTTCCCCTAGAGAAGCGAGGTTCTGTTCTCTCCTCAGATGTGCCATCTTCAGTGTCTCTCTGACTCAGCCAAACTCATTGAGAAATGTGGGAATCGAAATGGCAACAACAATGAAGAACTCTCTGGGGGCTCACTCACTCAGGGTTCCTTACCTTTGGGGTATGTTCATTTTTCCAGAAAGCTGGGATGGATGGAATTCCCAGGAAAAAAATGAAGAAGAGGAGGAACAAGCTCAACACCGAGATGGAAATGATGTTGAGGTTCCCATATAAACGTTCTGAGCAGAAGCTCAGATAAAGCTCTAGAAGGCTATTCAGAAATAGACTGAGTCCCATTTTCCGAACAACAACGCTGCTTAAAGCAACTGAGCTCTGAGAGCTCCGACTCTTGGCTTTATAGCCAGGCCTGCATCACAGAGCACTGTGGAGTCACAGAGGGTTTCTGAGAGTGGGGGTGGGTCCACCTTCAAGAGGGTCTGTCCACTGCCCCGCCCCCCAACCAGCCCAGCAGATTCCCTCCATCTCTTCTGGGCCTCTAGGTCCTTCTGCCCTACTCTCCTAGCCTGTTTTCCAATGTGCCTTTTAACATATCTTATATTTATTTACCGTTATGAGTGCTCTGCGTGTTTCATCTGTAACCCAGATATTAGCTGGGTCTCCTTTCATGTTGGACACTTTGACTTTGGTCTCACCAGGTCCACTACCTTACAAGTCTGAAATACTCCCTGGAAATTTTGCTTGTGCCCAGACGTTTACACTGAGGATCATATATGTCCTCAAATCCAACTTACATAAATGTGGGTAAAGAACTTGAAGGTCTTTTAGACTTCCATAGTTTTGTGAATGTTAAACAGAAATTTTTTTTAGTAAGTTATAATTGAATAATAAAGTCTAAAATATCATCCCTCCCCCACCCCCCAGGAATACATTTCACATAGGTTACATATATCCAGCCCCTAAGTTCTGTAATAAAGCTCTCCGCAGGACATTTCAAGCAGACATGGAGGTGGCCGAGTTGGTGTGTGTCAGAGTGTGATCCCCATACAACCCCACGACAAGTTCTCAGTTGAGGTACATCCCCACACAGAAGTCCGGGTCCACATATCAGACTGCACTTGGTTATATTGTCTACAAGGAGGAGTGTTTTCCAGAATCTTGACCTGAATAACATGCTGCTATTTGAGGAGGATCATTGGCTATAAGTCATTCGTTTAGGACTCTCATAAATTTTCAGTTTCCTAGGGACAATCCTCGGTGCTCTCTCACTCCCGTCCCTATTACTATCCCTGGGCGGAGCCGCATGCGGACAGCTGTTTTCAGGGTCCCCAAAAGGCAACTGGTTCAAATGAAAAGGATGTAGCCTCTCAGGGCTGTCAGCACCCCCCTTACTTAGTGGGAGACAGAGCAAGCTTACTTGGACTCATGTTGAGTCTCACTGAACTCCCGCCATCATGGGTCCATGGAAATTCTGTGCCATGGGGCATCCCCAATGCTGTTTGTGAAGGGAAAAGCAGGTACTCATATTGCGCACATCCCCTCATGCGCATGCTCCATTGTCTCCATAAACTTTACTTACAAAGCTGAGTTTTAAGGTAAAATTATGAAGAATCACAAAATGGTGACAATGGAGCATTAAACCCAGCACTGAGTGCTCCTGAGTGTCCCCTGAGTGACAGCACAGGTTGTCGTCCTCGACCTGCTCTGCAGCTTTCTTTCTCGCCTCAGTTTACATTCTGGACTTCCCTCCCTCCTTTCCTCCCTTTCATCTGGACTCCTTAAAAATCAGGGGGTTTGGGTGCTACCCCCTGTCACACTGATCCCGGTGCCAAAATATTATTTTCTTTCAGATATTTAGAGACTGAAAGGAATTCAACTGACAATTTCAATGAATGACCCAGACCACAAATACTCATACTATGAAAAAAGTTTAATAAAAAATGGTTTTATATCCATCCATAATCACTGATTCATGGTAGTTCTGGCATGTCCTGTTAACTACTGATTGCTTTATTTATATGTGCTTTAAAATATTTAGTATTTTAAATTACTAATATGTAAATTTCCTGTTATTTCTTAGAAGGAATAGATGCTTAAGTTGCTCTTCAGGGACCTTTCAGACTTCTCAAGATGAGATATTAATTGTTGAATATTACAGCACTTGAATTTTTAGAGCACTTATGTTTTTAGGGGTTCAAAGGGCTTTTGCACAAGAGAAAAAAACAACTAAGAAGTAGGTAATGAAACCACAGTTTACAATACCCCACAAGAAGCCACAGTTACAAGATAGACTGGAAAAGGGACAGAAATGGGGGAGGAACCAAAAAGACATAAATGGAGATGAAGTTAGATCAAGTGGTCAGCACACCAAAGAGGAAATAAAATACCTGACTTGAAAATGTATATTTTGTGATATATGTACTTATAAATCATTGAATTAAACTTATTTCTGAAGAAATAGATTAATTGTATTTAAGCCAATCAGAGCTTAGAATCAAGACAATTCAGTGATTATATAGAATCCTTTAACAACTATATAATAATCAATACATGATACATATAATCCTGGCTACGAATTTACTCCTACCTAGGAAACTCCATTCTAGAAGGGGACATTCCACTCTGATCTAGTGATCCATAAATTATCACAATGACAATTAAGATAATGGTCTCAAGTATCTTTCTAGAACCTTTTAATAGATTTAAACTATTTTATCCCCCTTAAAAGTATGAAGATTTTGGAGTGAACTCTAAAGGCAATACATTTCCTGGAAATTCATATCCATTAAAAACTTAATGCAGTCCATATATGTACTCTTTTTTTCTTTTATACAATCTCAAAATTTTTAATTACATAATCGGAGATATTTTCTTCAGTACAAACCCACTTAGGCAATTCAACCCTGTAAATCAGCCACTTTCTCCTTAATTCTGTACTTCCTCTGCTTTGTAAAGCATTTAAATATAAGACATGGCCGTCAACCACTGATTTCTTTTCTTAGGACAGGGTTTACTAAGAGAAACCAATATTACATAAAGAAATGGCTCAGAATTTAATTATCAGAAATTGCTATCAATTACTAACCATTACTCCAAATTACCTGCCGAATGGACAAGTGCTGTTTCTGGTAATAAGAATTTCAGTGAGTAATTTTACTTAATTTTTTTTTCTTAGACTATACTTTGGGCACAATTGTTCCTCTTTGGGCAATCTCAGCAGAAAGCTAAATGGCCAAATAAACTCAGAGACTCAAATTCCGCCTCCTCTTTGTAGGAGCATAACTGAGAAAAAGGGGTGCATCTTGGAGAAGTAGTTGTTTGGTTCTCTTCAAGAAAATTATTATATTAGCTTAAATATTAAATGATAGGTATCCCTTTCAATATTCCATGCCTTTAATAAGCATTGTGATTGTTAAATAAATTGTTTAATTTAATAAAGTTAGCCTGGCATGGTGTAAAGATCTGGAAATTAGGAGCCATGGATACAGTCACAATTCCTTCACTGCAAAATATTAAGCCTAAGGAAGTATAAGGCACTTCCCTTTTCTCAATTTTAGTTTCTTCATCTGTATAAGAGTGTATTGTTAACTCTTTTAGTTATGAATGAAATTAACCCAATTTAAAATTATTTGAGCCCCAGCTCGGTGGCTCAGTTGCTTGGAACGTTGTCCCTCACACCAAAAAGATTGTGGGCTTGAATCACGTCAGGGCACATAACTGGGCTGCGGTCGGGACCCTGGTTGGGGTGCATGCAGCTGAGGGGGAAGGGAAGGGAATACTTGATGTTTCTTTGCCACATCAAAGTTTCTCTCTCTCTCTCTCTCTCTCTCTCTCTCTCTCTCTCTCTCTCTCTCTCAAAATTTAAATTCTCTGTGGTGAGAATTAAAAAAAAATTATTTAAGAATAAAAAAATAACTTATCTGTACTGGGAGCCAAGATTCAAGAATGGTTAAAACAAACCAATATTGCTAGAACACTTTCTTTGTATCTTTTTCTTCCTTTCATCCCTCTACCCGCTATATGAGTGTGTGAGTGCGTGCCCACTATCTTTTATATCTAGTGTGCTTTAGAGATATTTATCGCAAGCGCTTTATTAATCTATGTTAACTTCATTCTCAAGAAGGAGCTTACTGCTTTGGTAGTCTGCAAAATATATAGGTTTTCTTACAACCCAGAATCCCAGCCTAAAAGTTCCCCAAATGCTTGGAATGTAGTTTCCCTGATCTCTTTTGGGTCATGTGCTATAGTAGAGAGATGGAGTATGCTGATGGGTTTGCGTTAGACCATATAACACACCATTAATCAACTGTAAAGGCCTGGGATTGTTAGCCTCACCTGAAACAGGTGGTCTGAGACTAGAAAACCTGTATGCCCCTTGAGATAAATGTAAAGTGAATGCTGGACACACAAAATAACAGGTTGACATTTCCCCATTTATTCTCTTAAAGAAATGTAATACCAAAATAGTCAAAGCTGAAATGGTCTTTGTCTTTACCCAGTTTACAGTAAATGAATAGGGGTTAAAGCCATATAATTATACCTAAGACTCTTTCCATATCTCTTATTCTGACATTAAGCATAAGTGCTCTTTTCACTATTAAACAAAATCCCATCTCACTTGTCTCTAACTCTATTTCTCATAGATCATTGGCCTGTGGACCATGTTAATTTGTATTTCTCTTTTCAGACTCGGTGGAGTCATTTGCCCTAAAGCTATATGTAAAGCTATGGTAATCAAAACGGTATGGTACCATAATAAAAAAAGATACATAGACTAGTGGAACAGAATTGAGAGCTTAGAAACAAACCCCAGCATATACACTGGGTGGCCAGATTATTATGACCACCTGATGTTTGTAGGCAAATTAGCTATAATTTTGTGCTGAAGTTGCTAGAGGGTCAGATCATTATAAACGTCTGAATAGCACAACATACCTAAGTATCATTGCTGATCAAGTTCATCCTATCATGTTGATGGTGTATCCCCATGGAGATGGCTTCTTCCAGCAAGAAAATGCACCATGCCACGGTGCTCATATTGTGCAGGAGTGGTTTCAAGAACATGAGGGAGACTTTACCTTGCTTGGTTGGTCCCCACAATCACCAGATCTCAATCCAATTGAGCATTTGTGGGACGAAGTTAAAAGAGCCATCAGGCAGCTAGTTCCACAACCATCAGATCTCACAGAACTGGACAGTGCTATTCATCAGGCATGGTGTCAGATTCCTCGCATCACCTTCCAACATCCCGTGGAGTCAATGCCAAGAAGAATCACCACAGTATTGAAGGCAAAAGGTGGCCCATCAAAGTACTGATGGGGTGGTCATAATAATCTGGCTGGTCATAATAACCTGGCCACTCAATGTATAGTCAACTAATATTTGACAAGGTAATCCTATCTAATAAAAGAGAAACATGGTAATTAGTGTACGACCGCTACCCTTCCCATTGGCTAATCAGGGCAATATGCAAATTAACTGCCAGCCAAGATGGCGGCCGGCAGCCAGGCAGCTAAAAGCGAACATGAGGCTTGCTTGCTTCAGTGACGGAGGACTCCAACCTTCCCCGCCTGCCGCTGCCGGCCTCTGAGCTGCAACTCTAAGCAAATATGTTACAACTATAGAAGCTAAACAAAACCCAGAAACCTGCTTTAGTCCATCGGGCTTCAGCCAGCAGGATCGCAACATTGTTTCAAATACAGAAGGTAAACAAAGGCCAGAAACCTGCTTTCAGCAGCAGAGGCCTAAGAGCTGGAGCCAAGCCTCAAAGCTAAAGCTGGCCCAGAATTAAAAAAAAGAAAAAAAGGAGCGGTTGGGAGCTTCAGTCACTCGCCAGCCTGAAAACAGCCCTCAGCCCTTCACCCAGGATGGCCAGGCACCCCAGTGGGGACCCCCACCCTGATCCAGGACACCCTTCAGGACAAACCAGCCGGCCCCCATGCGTGCATCAGGCCTCTGTCCTATATAGTAAAAGGGTAATATGCCTCCCAGCACCAGGATCAGCGGAGCCGAGAGGCCTCCCGGCACTGGGATTAGTGTGACAGAGGGCAGCGTCCAAACCCCCTGATCGCCCTGTGGCTCTGTGTGTGACAGGGGGTGGGGCCACAACCTCCCTATCTGCCCTGCTCTGTTCATGACAGGGGAAGGCACTCCAACCCCCTGATCAGCCCTGCTCAGTGCCTGATAGGGGGAGCTCCCCAACTCCCTGAACAGCTCTGCTCTGTGCCTGATACAGGGAGCTCCCCAACCCCATGATCACCCTGCGGCTCTGTGTGTGAAAGGGGGCAGCACCCCAACCCCCTGATCGGCCCTGCTCTGTATGTGACGGGGTAGAGCCATAACCTCCCCATTGGCCCTGCCCTGAGTGTGACAGTGGCGGCGCCCCAACCCCCTGATCTGCTCTGCTCTGTGTATGACAGGGAGCGGTGCCCCAACTCCCCTATCGGCCCTACTCTGTGAGTGACGGGGGGAGCTCCTCAACCCCCTGATCAACCCTGCTCTGTGTGTGACAGGGGGGAGCTCCCTAACCCCCTGATGGGCCCTGCTCTGTGCGTGACAGGGGGCAGCTCCCCAAACCCCTGATTGGCCCTACTCTGTGCGTGACAGGGTACGGAGCCCCAACCCCCCTGATGGGCCCTGCTCTGTGCATGACAGGGCGTGGCGCCGCAACCTCCCCATCGACCCTGCCTTGAGTGTGACAGGGGGAGGTGCCCCAACCCCCCAATCGGCCCTGCTCTGAGCCCGACCAGGGGCTGCACCTAGGGTTTGGGCCTGCCCTCTGCCACCCGGGAGCAGGCCTAAGCCAGCAGGGCGTTATCTCCCGAGGGGTCCCAGACTGTGAGAGGGCACAGGCCGGGCTGAAGGACCCCCCCTTCCCCCCGAGTGCACAAATTTTTGTGCACCGGGCCTCTAGTCAAGAATAATCATTGGAGAAAATACATTATCTTCAATAAATGGTGTTGGGATAATTGAATACTCCCACGTAAAAGAATGAAAATGGCCCACGCACCACACACAAAAATGAACTCAAACTGGATTAAAGACTTGAACATAAGACCTGAGACCATGAAACTCCTAGAAGAAACGCTGGGTCTTGGCAATGATGTTTTTGGATATGATACGTAAAATCACAAGCAACAAAATAAAAAATAAGCAAGTGGAACTACATCAAACTAAAAAAAACCTCCCATATAGCAAAAGAAACTATTCATAAAGTGAAAATACAACCTATGGAATGGGAAAAAATATTTACAAACTGTGTATCTGATAGAGAGTAATATCCAAGATACATAAAGAACTTATACAATTAAATGGCAAGAAAAACAAATCCATAAATAACCCAATTTAAAAATGGACAAAGGACCTGAATAGACATTTCTCCAAAGATATACAAAAAGGCCAACAGGTGTGTGAAAAGATGCTCAACATCACTAATCATTAGGGAAATGCAAATTAAAACCACCATGAGATATCATCACCTTAAGCCTGTTAGAATGGCCATCATAAAAAAAAAGAAAAAAAAAGGGCTGGGGAGGGCGGGTGGGTGGGAAGAGATCAACCGAAGAACTTGTATGCATATATGCATGACCCAGGGACACAGACAATAGGGTGGTGAAGGCCTGCAGGGAGGGCTAGAAGAGGTCAATGGGGAAAAAGGGGGAAATATGTAATATTTTCAACAATAACGATTTAAAAATAAAAATAAAATAAACACACACACAGAAGACAAGAGCTAAAAAATGCTGGAATGTATGTGGAAAAAAGAGAACCCTTGTGCACTGTTAGTGAAATTGTAAATTGGTATGAAGGATCCTCAAAAACTTAAAAATAGGAGTAGCATATGTTCCAGCAATTCCACTTCTGGGAATATGTCCAAAGGAAATGAAAACACTAACTTGGAAAGATATCCGCGCCCCCTTGTTCCCTGCAACTTTACTTACAGTAGCCAAGACATAGAAACAATCTAAATGCCTTTTGATGGATGAATGGATAAAGAAGTTGAGGTATAGCCAAAACCGGTTTGGCTCAGTGGATGGAGCGTCGGCCTGCGGACTGAAGGGTCCCGGGTTCGATTCCGGTCAAGGGCATGTACCTGGGTTGCGGGCACATCCCCAGTGGGAGGTGTGCAGGAGGCAGCTGATCGATGTTTCTCTCCCATCGATGTTTCTGGCTCTCTATCTTTCTCTCTGTAAAAAATCAATAAAAAATATATATTTAAAAAAATAAAGAAAAAAGAAGTTGAGGTATATAAATGCAATGAAATATTATTTAGGTATAAAAAAATAAGAAATCCTACCACTAGTTAAAAACATGGATGGACTTTGAAGGAGAATAAATCAGAAAGAGAAAGACAAATATTGTATGACCTCACTTACTTAAATGTGGAATCTGAAAAACAAACTCATGGAAAAATGTATTAGATTGTGGTTAATAGAGGTGGAGGGTGGAGTGAAAGGGAATTGAAGTAAGGTGGTCAATAGATACAAGCTTTCAGTTTTAAGATTAATAAGTACTAAAGAGGTAATGCACATGATTAATATAGTCAATGATACTGTATAACATAGAGGAAAGTTGTGAGAGTAAATCTTCCAAGTTCTCATCACAAGGAGAAAACTTTTTTCCTTTTCTCTTTTCTTTCTTTCTTTTTATTTTATCTCTATGTAGTAACCATTTCACAGTATATGTAAATACAGCGATCATGCTGTACACCTTAAGTCAATTATTGCTCAATAAAACTGTAAAACCTGCTCTCTATTATATATGATCCAGGAATTAAAAATGATTTCCATTCCTGAAGCTTTCAGAATGGTACTATTTGAAAGAAAATTGGAGCTGGGTCATAGTAACTTGGATCTAAACAACTAAATTCTTTTATTTTTCCCAGAAATTGACATTGTTTGCATTAGCTATTTTCTGAAATTATTAACAGAGTTTATTGAATTTTCTGGGAAAGGATAACTACACAGATTGCCCTTATTGTTTGTAGGAAGGGCTTGAAGTCCTTTCTTAACATTTTGCTTTTGATACATTGAAGTGTCATTAATTATTTTTGTAATTTTGTGAATTTTCGTGTTGGGAAATGGGTATTTGATGAGTAGTTTTGCTTCTAGCCGTTCTTAACAAGCTTGAGTTAGATTATAATCTTTGCTTTTAGTCAATATAAACCATCAGGCAGAATATTTGGATTTCTAAAAGTGTGCTGGAAAAGATTTTATAAGACACATCATCTGCCTGTTCAGAGTAAGATCCTGGAAACATGATAATCTTGATTATGCAATAGAACATTAATCAATATTCCCAACTTTTTTTGGTTAATCCTCACCTAAGGATATTTTACCATTGCCAGAGAGAGAGAGAGAGAGAGAGAGAATGAGAGAGAGAGAAAGAGAGAGAGAGAGAGAGAGAGACATCAACTGGTTGCCTCCTGCACATGCCAAAACCAGGAGTGGGGAGCAAACCCACAACCCAGGTACTCACCTTTGACTGGGAATCGAACCCATGACACCTTAGTGCACAGGGAACAGCTCTAACCATTGAGTGACACAGGCCAGGGCAATATTTCCAACTTTTGATGAGGCAGTGAAAGATAGAATAAAATGAAAATTTGGCTGATAGAGAACAACCTTTTGGTTGGTACTTGTCATATGAGAATTAACAGATGTATTTGGAACTGAGTTAATAGAAATAATAAAAAATTAACCAAATTTCATGGGAATTTTTTAAAGAAGGTATTTGTAAACCAGACTGGCATGGATTTTTCACATATTGAGAGGATTCATAGTTGGCATACAGGCATTTTTTTGAGCACTTGTAATAAGCATATCCTCCGGCTAAAAAATTTTTTTAAAGGCATCCTTCTCTTGGTTACACAAAATCACTTCAAGAATGTCAGCCCCACTCAATGACTTAAGCTGGGTGAATGAAATCTTGTCATGTAAATTTTGGATCCTGGTTCCAATACTTAATTATTAGCTTAATGATTTGGTGCTAATCACTTTCACAAGCCTCATTTTTTTCTACCCTGTAAAATGAGTATAACTAGACTTATAAATTATGCACAGTGAAGAAATAATGTAGGTAAAATTTTTAGCACACAGCCTAGCCACAATCCAGACCAAGCACTTAATGAATACTTCCATAGGCAATAGGTAATAACTCTAATTTTATTATGCTATTATTAGTAGTAATAATAATAGCAACATTAAAAGTAGTGTACCTACGACTATTATTTCTTTATCTTAGCCTTTGGATTCTATATCAAATGTCTTTTGTTTGTTGCTATCTTTTTGCCTTGCCATTACCCTTTTGCAAACATTATGACTGCGTATCTTATTTATTTATTTATTTATTATTTTTAATTGACTTCAGAGAGGGAGAGAGAGATAGAAACATCAATGATGAGATAAAAACATTGATCTGCTGCCTCCTGTATGCCCCCTAATGGGGATCAAGCCCTGACTGAGAAACTGAGCTCCTGGTTCATCAGTCCATGCTCAACCACTGAGCCACACCAGCAGGCTGTAATTTTTATTGAGAAAGTAGGAGGAATGGAGTGAGACTAAAACAGTAGTTGATAAAGAAAGAAAAAAAGGACGGGCTCATATTAGGATAAAGAATACTTGCTCATTCTACCAAGTAGTCTTATTTTTGGCTTAATCCATCAGGGTCAGAGTGGCCTCGTCTTATGTTGGTGTTCTGTGAAATTGCTTATGTTCAACAGAAGACCACCGTGGCTTTGTGTGAGTTCCAGGGCAGCTCCTGGAAACACTGAGGCCTGTCTGATGCTGCCATGCCTGCCTTTGGCTGAGAGAGGTTGCTTCTGTCATTCTTACTTTGCAGGACACCACCTTTTTGTGAGCCACTAAGCATTAACATAATGTCCAAGAGGTGACCCGGGTAGTGAAGAATCTAAAAACTCTATGTCATGAAGAATATCTTTTTTTTTTTTTTAATTTGGGTTCTTTAACCTTGAGAACTGAAGATTTTAGCCACAGAAAAGTGGGATAACTGAGTTTGAGTGACAGTTGTCTCAAAATATGTGAAGGTCAGTCACATATATGAGTTATGTCCAGGGTCACTACTAACATAGAAGTGTCCAAAATAAAAAGCCTTTAATTGTTTTTAAACTTTTTTTTTTTTAGATTTCTGAAGCAATTGAATGAGTGGTTCTTTTCTATCTTCGCTATCACGGGTCATGTCCATATTGAGCCTGGTGAACTGTCTGCCAGCACTTTTGTGGTGTAAGACAGCCCCATGTGAGTGGTTGAACTGGATGACTCCATGTGTCTTACCTTCGCCATCTCTAGAAATGAGGAAGGTGAAATACAGAGTTAAGTTCCTGTATGACTAAGGCCAATACTCCAATTTTTGTTTTATTCCTTTAAAAGAAAAAAATTATCTTCTTCTCTCAACTTCTGATCTTGTCATTTCCATCTGCCTTTCTCTGAGTAGACATAGATGATTAATTATATTCAAGGATTTTTAATTACTCTGGAATAACAAATGCACAGACATTCCCTCTGCTACTGATGATACTGCAAATACATGCTTGTTCAAGTTCCATCTACTTACTAAAAGGCAAGCCGGAAAAAGTCCAAGGAATTAAAACTGCCATAACCATTTGATTAAGCTGTTAATAAGCTTTCCAGGAACTCTGTGGTTGGCTTAATTGGGGAGAGTAGCACTTTTCCGGCCTGTACTTTGAGTGTCTAGCAATAGGTGACCTTGAGAATCATCGCTCTCTCAGCCACTGTAAGACTTCCAGGATGGCAGCAAATAGGAGTGAAAATTTCTTAAGGGGAAAATTTGAAAGTCATCTTCTTCACAGCTAATTCTAAATAACTTTGGTATTTAATTATCTCTTTTTCTTATGCTCTAAGTCTTAAAATAAACATTAGTTCAAGTATTTGGAGGATGCTGATGAGATCCTTGTCAAATGTCTAGCCCTCGTGTTGAACAGGGAGTTGACAGTGGGGATTGGAAGCAACTCTGGCAGAGCTGGTTAATGCAGGGCTTAATGCATCGGACCTTCTCTATATTGTGCTTTTGCTTTGGCCATCATAGCAACTTCCATTTGCATTTAACTGCTCTCTTTCCTAGTCTATTCATATTTGTGTGTTTTTCCATCTCTGTTTACGGGGCCACTGAGACAAAAATTGATATTCAAGAGGACATTGTGGTCTATTGTAAATGACATTCCACCATGATTGTTTGAATTCTCTTTGCCATCACCCACACCTCTGAGTGGGGGTTGAGAATGACCAATTGAACACAGAAGTGATGCTCATAAAGCCCTCCAGGTGAACGCATTTCTTTCACTATTGATGGCAGTCTCCCCATGGTACCTGCACCATGCTCACCAAGTAGCAGGCGCTTTATTCGCGCTAACTACATTTGGGGGCTCTGTGCCTAAGGCATGTTTTCGCGCTTCTGTTTTTGTTCACAGTTTTAACTGTAACTTTGTAAGACTATTTAAATACCTACATATACTTTTCTTTAGACTTCTCTAATTTTTGCTTTCCCTAATCTAAAATGTAAACATATTGCACTAATATCGATACTACGACTACTCTTCTTTTTAATGAAGTCCAAATGCCTCATGCTCTCTGGAGAAGTAAAATGTTTGCTTGTCTGTAAAGCAGCAGACTGGGAATCATTACTGGGGAACATCAAGAAACCTAAAATCAAACTGCTTAATTTCCACCAGCCATTAAATTAAATGACAATATTTTCTGTATTCCTGAGGGCTGATAAGAAGGGCAACTAACCAAATAATAAAGCACTCGGCACTTGCTATTTAAATGTGAAATTCCCAAATCCAAGCTCATCATGATTATCCAAGCAGGCAGCTGTGGAGTAATGATTAAAAGCAAGGACTTGCGGTTGAACCACCCGGGTTCAGATGGCATGTGCTCCCACATGTCTCCTGCTCTTCTACTTCTGCAGGTTTAAAATGTGGACAATTTTTACCAATTTCACAGCATCTCTGCAGTGATCAATGGTATAACCTCATAAGCTATTTTGGACAATTTCTGGTACATGGTAGATGTTCAATTACTGTTAGATAGTGATGACATCTAGGAAATTATATAACGTTAAAACAACACTTTTAACCATATAACTAAAGCGAACTCTTTAGAACAGCTGCAGAAATGTGGCACCCAAAGGAGCAACAGCAGGACAGACCTGGCAATTCAATTCTCTCTGAAGACTTCTAGATGCATCATACACCGTGCTCAAAACTAACATATCTATTAGAAAAGGTGTGGACACCATAATTAGATCCCTAGGGACTATTCTAGCAGGAGGAAAAACAAAAAAGATTTGGCCTATGCAGAAAACATTACTCAGCATGGAAATAATGAAGAAAAAAGAAGAGACACCAACTGGGGTCAATGGAAGCAAGTCATTGTGACTTTGACAAGAAAGAATAAACAGTGACAGAAAAACAGAGTCAAGCAGAGAGAAGGAAGTTATCCTGGGCCCTAGGGGGAATCAAACTCTGACCAATGTGGAGACATATCAATTAGGAGTGAAATGAATGTGCTTTAGGACACAACTTGAAGGGATCAAATTCAAGCTCCTATGGAAATTGCAGCCTTTCACAGCTGGAGCTGAGATTAATCCAGGTTCTCTTCCTTAGCCTGACACCAGGAAGCAAGATTTAGAAGGTGTCTTACTTGGATATACTCTCACCAAGTTGATTAAATTGAACCTTGATAAGGGAAAGAGGAGAGAAGTTCAATACCAACAACAAACAACTGTAGAGGGCCTCAGAGAACAAAGAACAGAACGGAGAAAGAAAACAGTTATAGTATTTACAAGTAAGAATGAAATGAATGAAATAAGAAAATGTAGAAAAACTCTTAGTAACATGAAGAATAAATCTGACGATGAAGGAGAGAAAAACAGAATACAAAAAAAGTAAATTAAGCCTAAGTGTGCCACCTGTGCAAGTGAACCCACTTGATTTGTCAGGTATTAGAAGCTAAGGAAAGTGAGTTGTGAGAGATGTACTAGTGGGTATGTATCTGAGTCAGTTGTGACTCACAGCCTCTGAGATTCATCCATCTATTTATTCCATGTTTCCATTCCTCTGGTTCTATTTTATTCATCAGTTTATTTTGTTCATTATATTCCTTGTTCATTTATTTTGATTGTTAGATTCAATTGTCGCTAGGTATGTATTTATTGCCATTTTATTGTTCATATTTCTTCTTCTTCTTCTTCTTCTTCTTCTTCTTCTTCTTCTTCTTCTTCTTCTTCTTCTCCTTCTCCTCCTCCTCTTCCTCCTCCTCCTCCTCCTCCTCCTCCTCCTCTTCCTCCTCCTCCTTCTTCTTCTTCATGACACTTCAACATTTCATGTAATGTTGGGTTTGGTGGTAAATAACTCCTTAAGCTTTTTCATGTCTGTGAAGCTCTTTATCTGACATTCAATTCTAAGTAAGTCCCAAACAAGATGAACCCAAAGAGGCTCACACCAAGACACATGAAAATTAAAATGCCAAAGGTTAAAAATCAAAGAGAGAATCTTAAAAGCAGCAAGAGAAAGGCCCGTGGTATTGAGGTTAATGTAAAGGAGTTAAATTTGCACTTCCAGGCAGATTCCAAGGAAGAAATTATGTCTATGTTATGCATAATGTGTGTGTAAGTATTTTAAATAAACTTGGTTTAAGCTATGAAAAAATATACCTCTTTACTTTCTTGACTGGTCAGGGTATTTTATTTCTCTTCCATGTCTTATTGATAAAGGCAGAAATTCACAACTAAAGTTGCATTTTTAAAGAAACTCAACTCAGAAACCCCTTTTATGATATTTAGATCTAGTGCCTTTGGAAAACTACTAAAACTAGGATGACTATTGCTCTTTTCAAGGAATTTTTGAAAAATTAAACAGGCTTGCTTTTTTACTATGTAAAAAACACTTCTAATAAAATCTGATTCTGGAATTTTATTTTAAACTAGGGGCCCGGTGCACGAAATTCATGCACTGAGTGGCGGGGGGGGGGAGTGTCCCTCAGCCCAGCCTGCCCCCTCTCACATACTGGGAGCCCTCAGGCGTTGACCCCCATCACCCTCCAATCGCAGGATCGGCCCCTTGCCCAGGCCAGACGCCTCTGGCCTAGGCATCCGGCCCAGGCAGCGGGGACCCGCAGCTGCAGCGGCCCCACGATCGTGGGCTTCGCTTTAGGCCCAGGCAAGGGACCCCTAGCTCCTGGGACTGCCAGCTTCGACCGTGCCCAGCTCCCATCGCTGGCTCCACCCCTACTTCCTGCTATCACTGGCCAGGGCGGAAAAGGCACCTGATTCTCCGATCATGCCCTGGGGCCGCCTTTGCCCTGCCCCCCAGCTCTTAGCTCCCCGCTGGGTTTCCGATCACTGTCAGTGGCAGGGGGCTTCTTCCTGCTTTCCCTTTCGCCTCCCTGTATTGTGCCTACATATGCAAATTAACCGCCATCTTGTTGGCAGTTAACTGCCAATCTTAGTTGGCAGTTAATTTGCATATAGCCCTGATTAGCCAATGAAAAGGGTAGCTCGGGAGAACCAAGATGGCGGCATAGGTTAACGCCGGAGTTTGCTGCTTTGAACAACTACTTCAAAAGTGAAACCAAAAAACGGAAGGGACATCACCCAGAACCACAGGAACGCTGGCTGAGTGGAAGTCCTACAACTAGGAGGAAAGAGAAACGCACACGGACACTCAGAGGAGGCGCAGTGCTGAAGTCAAATTCTGAGGTGCGGAGTGCGCGGAGCGGGCTGGCGGCGGAGGGCGCGGTTGTTGTTTTCAATCGGGAGGGAGTCCCAGACTCTGAGCACCAGATCCGGGTGAGTCTTTAGGGACCCAGACTCAAACGGGAGAAGCGGGACTGTCTGGCTTCGGTCAGAGCGAGTGCAGCTTTCTCTCCGAGCTTTGCAGCGGGTGCTGGGACTCAGAGAGGCAGAGCCCCTTGGGACAGGACTGAGAGCCGCCATAACTGCTCTCTCCGGCCCACCCTGTTGATCCTGTGTGACCCGCCCCGCCCAAGCCCTGCACAGAGGCACTTGCCGGATAGCCTCAGGCAAAGGCATTTGCCGGATAGCCTCAGGCAAAGGCTAGATTAGCACCTCCCTAGAGGACAGAAGTTCTCTCACTGCTGACACAGCTGATTCTCATAGCCACTTGGCCTGGAGGTCAAACCCTCCCTGGAATTAGCTACAACAATCAAGATTTATCTATAAGACTGCGAACAAAGACCACTAGGGGGTGCACCAAGGAAGCATAACAAAATGTGGAGACAAAGAAACAGGACAAAATTGTCAATGGAAGAAATAGAGTTCAGAACCACACTTTTAAGGTCTCTCAAGAACTGTTTAGAAGCTGCCGATAAACTTAATGAGATCTACACGAAAACTAATAAGACCCTCGATCTTATATTGGGGAACCAACTAGAAATTAAGCACACACAGACTGAAATAACGAATATTATACAGACGCCCGACAGCAGACCAGAGGAGCGCAAGAATCAAGTCAATGATTTGAAATGCGAGGAAGCAAAAAACATCCAACCAGAAAAGCAAAATGAAAAAAGAATCCAAAAATGCGAGGATAGTGTAAGGAGCCTCTGGGACAGCTTCAAGCGTACCAACATCAGAATTATAGCGGTGCCAGAAGATGAGAGAGAGCAAGATATTGAAAACCTATTTGAAGAAATAATGACAGAAAACTTCCCCCACCTGGTGAAAGAAATGGACTTACAGGTCCAAGAAGCGCGGAGAACCCCAAACAAAAGGAATCCAAAGAGGACCACACCAAGACACATCATCATTAAAATGCCAAGAGCAAAAGATAAAGAGAGAATCTTAAAAACAGCAAGAGAAAGTAACTCAGTTACCTACAAGGGAATACCCATACGACTGTCAGCTGATTTCTCAACAGAAACTTTGCAGGCCAGAAGGGAGTGGCAAGAAATATTCAAAGTGATGAATACCAAGAACCTACAACCAAGATTACTTTATCCAGCAAAGCTATCATTCAGAATTGAAGGTCAGATAAAGAGCTTCACAGATAAGGAAAAGCTAAAGGAGTTCATCACCACCAAACCAGGATTATATGAAATGCTGAAAGGTATCCTTTAAGAAGAGGAAGAGGAAGAAAAAGGTAAAGATACAAATTATGAACAACAAATATGCATCTATCAACAAGTGAATCTAAGAATCAAGTGAATAAATAATCTGATGAACAGAATGAACTGTTGATTATAACAGATTCAGGGACATAGAAAGGGAATGGACTGACTATTCTTGGGGGGGAAAGGGGTGTGGGAGATGTGGGAAGAGACTGGACAAAAATCGTGCACCTATGGATGAGGACAGTGGGTGGGGAGTGAGGGCGGAGGGTGGGGTGGGAACTGGGAGGAGGGGAGTTATGGGGGGAAAAAAAAGGAACAAATGTAATAATCTGAACAATAAAGATTTAATTTAAAAAAAAAAGAAAAAGAAAAGGGTAGTTCGTATGCCAATTACCATTTTTCTCTTTTATTAGTGTTGATTATGCTAAAAATTCTTTTAATCCTTACCTGAGTATATGTTTTTATTATTATTTTTTTGAGAAAGAGAAGAAGAGGGAGAGAGAGAGAGAGAAACAATGATGTGATTGGTTGCCTCTAATAAGTACCCTGACTGCGACTAAACCCTCAAACTTTTGGGTGTTGCTATTGACAATGGCTCAAACAGCTGAGCCACCCACCAGGGCTAAAGAATTTAAATTATATGTTTATATTATAAAATAAGTGATCTTTAGTTGATAACATTATGTAGATTTTCTTCATTTGGTTTCTAATTACTTGACAAGCTCTTCCAAACAAACATTAACTCATTCATTTACTCACAATTCAAAATATAGTCCACTGTGTTAGACCTTCAAACTGAGGGAAAAAATGATTTAGGAACAAGCTACTACTATGCCCCTTAGAAGTGCAAAGAGTCACAGATATTCAAAGGATTAACGGCTGAACTTCTTTTTTGGTAATACAATGGATGAGATGAACAGAGTAATTTCTGAAAAAGCAACTATAAAGTGTGTAACATAATATTTTCAAATAAGTCTCAAAATTTAAAGGAATTTCTTGAAGGACACAAAAGACAAGAACTAATATGTAGGCTAAGAGAATGTTAGAGTCAGCTTCACCTCTGGAAATAGCAATAATCCATGGGGACCAAGAAGCTGGATTTTAATGGTTCACATGCCGGTCAGAGTGGTGGGGCAAGTCTGTAACCTGAGCAGGTATAAATAAGAACTCACAATGAAAAATCGATGATAATTAAAATGATACCTGTCAAAACCTTGAGAATGTAACAATGTGATTTTTTGAGGGAAATTTCTAGCCTTAAATTCTTATTGGATTAAAAGAAAGGCTAATAATTAATGGGTTAATTAAGTTGCTCATCAACTTCAGAATATTTTTTTAATGACCAAGAACAAAAACAGAAAATATAAGGATTTAAATAAGAACGGAAAGATCTGAAATTAGTGGGGGCAATACAATAGTGTATCATCAAAGGTATAAGTTGTTTTTTCATTAAGAATATGAAAAAAGATAAACCATTTGTAAGACTGATAAAGAGAGAAAGTAAGAAAAAGCAAACCTGAATGAATAACATTAGAAATAAAAAGGAGATGAAACTGAATACTCAGAAAATATTAAAATATATGAGATTAGCCCTACTAACTTTCAATAAACTTGAAAACTTAGATGAAATCAGCAAGTTCCTATTAAAAGTATAGCCTACGCAAATAGACTCAACTTTTATAGCAATACTTTTAAAAGCATTGTTAGAACATATAGGTTATTATATATTAGATTCTTTTAATTCTCATTTAATTTTAGTTCTAGAGTACATAACATATATATTCTTATTGTATATTACAATAAGTATATATGTAATGCTCATCATCAGATCCTATGTTGATATCCTTTTTATTTTTTTCTGTTGTCTGAAGCTCATTCTATAGTAGATTACTCAGAGAAGGTTCATGGGAACAATATTTTCTGAGTTTTTGAATGTTAAAAATGTGTGTGCCCTTTACACTTGAAAATCACTATTGGCTGGTATAAAACTGGGCTTTATAAAACTTTGGGCTCACATTTTCTTTACTTGAGTATCATAAATCTCTCATTAGCTTTCTTTTTTTTTCCATTAGCTTTCTTTTAAAATAAAATGTTGCTATTAAAAAATCTGATAATAAATGATTTTTTCTTTCCTTAATGAACTTGCTCTTATTTATATGTCCAAGAGAATTTTCTTTTAAAGGCAACTAATTTTACTCGACTACATCTCAATGTTGATTGTTGTGGCTCAATATTTTCAGCTATGCTGTGCTACAACTTTAATGTGCAATTTTAATTTTTGAGAGGAAATTCACTTAACTTAAAATTCATCATTTTAACCATTTTAAAGCATACAACTCAGTGACTTTTAATAAATTCACAACATTGTACCATCATCTTCACTATCGAATCCCAGAACATTTTTTCATTCCCCAAATAAAACTGATACCCACTGAGCAGTTACTCCCTAGTCCATTTCCCACTGGCAAATGCTAATCTGCTCTTTTATGTTATGGATTTGATTAATTATATACATGTCATATAAACAGAATCATACACCATGTAGACTTTTATGTCTGGCTTCTTTCATTCAGTATAACCTTTCAAGGTTTGTACATATTGCATCATGTATCATACCTTTTTATGGCTGTATAGTAACCCATTATATGTATACAGATACTCCTCGATTTACAATGGGGTTACATCCCAATAAACCCATCGTAAGTTGAAATATATTCTGGGTTTTTATAAATATTGTCTCCCATAGTAAGGGTTCTTTTCACCTTCTTGAGAGTGTTTTTTGATGCACAGAATTTTTTAATTCAGTGAAAGTCCAAATATCCAATTTTCTTCTTTAGTTTCTTGTGTCCTTGGTGTCATATATAAGAATATGTTACTAAATCCAAGTCATGATTATTTACTCTATGTTTATTTTAAGAGTCTTATAATTTTAGCTCTTACAGTGAGTTAATTTTTGCATATGGTGTATATGGATATCCAGGTTTCCCAGCACCATTTGTTGAAAATATTATTTTTTTTCTAAATGAAATAATCTTGGCACCTTTGTCAAATGTCAGTTGACCATAGATGCCAATTTTCTGTAATTTCAATTCTCTTACCTTGATCTATCTACTTATTCTTATACAAACACCACACTGTTTGATTGCTGATGCTTTATAGTAAATATCGTAACTGAGAAGTGCAAATCCTCCAGCTTTATTCTTGTTTTTCAAGTGTTTGGCTAGTCTATATCCCTTGCAATTTCATATTAATTTCAGGATGAGTTTGTCCCTTTCTACAAAAGAGTCAATTTCAATTTTGATACAGAATGCATAAAATTAGTATGTCAATTTGAAGGGAATGGCTGTCTTAACAATATTAAGTATTTTAATCCACAACCATGTGTAATGTCTTTCCATTCATTTAGGTATTTTAAAATTTCTTTTAACAATATTTTGAAGTTCTCATTCTGTAAATCTTTCATCTTCTTGGTAACATTTATTCTCAAGTATTTTACTATTTTAAAGGTATTGTATATTTATATAATTCACTATTTTTATTATTAAAAGGTTTTGGATTGTCAGATACCTTTTCTGCATCAGTTGAGATCACCATGTAGGGTTTTGTTTTGTTGTATTAATGTGGTGTATTACATTTATTTTTAAATTTGAACCTCCCTTGTATTCTTTGGATGAGTCCCATTGGACCATAATGTATAAACTTTTGAAAATGCTGCTGAATTTAGTTTACTAGTATTTCATTGAGGATTTCCCCGTCTCTATTCATAAGCAATACTGATCTAGAGTTTTCTTTTCTAATGATATCCTTTGTCTTACTTTGTGGTCAGGGTAACACTAGGCTCTGTGTATTGAAAGAATTTGAGAATTGGTGTTAATTCTTCTTTCCACACTTGGTAGAATTAGCCAATGTAAGCATCTTGTCCCAGGCCTTTCTTTGTTGGACTTTTTAAAAAATGTAATCTCCAATATTTATTAAGTCTATTCAGATTTTCTAGATTCTATTAAGTCAGTTTTAATAGTTTGTGTTTTTCTAGGAATTTGTCTGTTTCAAGCATGTCAAACTCAAAGGCTAACACAAGCCAAATAAATAAGGTTTAAGTTTATGTGGGCCGCAAAAAAACAAAAGCTTCAATTTTCATAGAAACGTAGGTTTATTTCGATAGAGACAAGGGCTGAAATAAATGAGTAATCATTAACATAAAATAATAGAACATTAAAACATTTTTTCTTGAACATTAACTTACCAGATACTGAATAACTGCACAAATTAATAAATGTAACCTATTTTTGGCATGCAACCCACGGGCACGAGTTTGACATGCTTGGTCTATTTCATCAAGCTATCTAATTTGTTGGGATATTATAATTCATAGTATTCTCTTAAAATCTATTCTCTTTCTGTATGCTTGGTAGTAGTAGTCTCATACTCTGATTAAAAAAATCAACTTTCTTGGGGTTTTTTAAATCATTTTTTTCTCCTCTATTTCATTTAAGTGCTATGATCTTTATTTCCTTCCTTCTGCTTGCATTGGGTTTAGTTTGCTTTTCTTTATTTAGTTTTTTATGGTAGAAGTTTACATTAATGATTTCAGATCTTCTTTTTTAAAAAAAAATATTTTTGTTGATTCCAGAGAGGAAGGGAGAGGGAGAGAGAATCATCGATCTGCTACCTACTGCACGCCCCACACTGGGGATAGAGCCCGCAACCTGGGCATGTGCCCTGACCCGGAATCGAACTGTGACCTCCTGGTTCATAGATTGTAGCTCAACCACTGAGCCATGCTGGCTGGGCTTTTTCCTTTATTTTAATATAGGGTTTTTTTCAGGTACAAATTTCCCTGTGAGCACTCCTTGCAGTCCAACTCATAAGTTTTGATCTGTTGTGTTTTCATTTTAATTTATTTCAAAGTACTTTCTAATTTCCATTTGTTATCATCTTTAACCCATTGGTTGTTTCAGAGCGTACTGTTTAATTTTCATAGATTTGTGGCTTTCTCAGATTTTCTCCTGTTATTGATTATCAATTTCATTCCATTGTTATTAGAGAAGATATTTTGAATTATTTTGATCTTGGTAAATTCATTGGAGCTTTTTTTGTGGCCCAAAATATGAGCTACCTGAAGAATGTTCTATGTGCACTCAAGAGGAAAGTCTATTATGCTGTTGTTGGGTGGAGTGTTCTGCAGATGTCTATTAGGTTTTATAGTTGTCACATCCTATATTTATTTGTTTATCTTTTATACAGTTTTTTTTCTACAGCTATTATTGTTACCTATTTTCCCTATTAATATTGTCAGTTTGTGCTTTATATATTTTGAAGCTCTTGTTATTATGTATGTTTATAATTATTATCTATTCTTGATAAATTAATATTTTTATTGTTATATAATATTGTTCTTTGTCTTCTATAACAATTTTATTTTTTCAATATATTTTTTATTGATTTTTTACAGAGAGAAAGGGAGAGAGATAGAGAGTTAGAAACATCGATGAGAGAGAAACATCGATCAGCTGCCTCCTGCACATCTCCCACTGGGGATGTGCCCGCAACCCAGATACATGCCCTTGACCGGAATCGAACCTGGGACCTTTCAGTCCGCAAGCCGACGCTCTATCCACTGAGCCAAACCGGTTTCGGCAACAATTTTAGATTTAAAGTCTAGATTGCTGGATATTTGCTTAGTGTAGCCACTCCAGCCCACTTATGATTATTGTTGACATGAAATGTTTTTTTTTATCCTCTGACATTCACCCAATTTGTGCCATTGAATTTGAAGTGAATCTCTTATAGACAGCACACAGTTGGATCATTTAAAAAATCTTTTCTATTAATCTTTCTCTTTTAATTTACATTCTAATCTATCTACATTTAATGTAATTACTAATAAGGAAGAACTTCTGCGGTTTTGCTATTTGATTTCGATGTCTTCATTTTCTGCCTTATTTTGTTTTAGATAACTAAATGTAGAAGCTTTGGGAGAAATCATAGAGGAAATTTTATATAGATTAAATAACATACGTTTTGAAAAAATTAAAATTAAAGGGTAAAAAAGAGAAAATATACAAATATACACAGTGGGACAAAAGTAGGTTTACAGATATGAGTACAGGAAATGCAGTTTATTCTTTTATTATTATTTATTAATATTTTACATATGAACACCTATAAACCTTTTGCTCACCTTGTATTCAAAGTAAAATACCATAAATAATGGTTGATATTCTGAATTAATATAGAGTCCTTACAAATTTACTTTTTAAAGATAATTTTCAAAATGTCAGCTGAGAAAAGAGGGGGAAATAGTGCTAAAGGAACAATGGGAAATTATTTTGTCTCACTGCTACTCAAAAATTACAGTATAAAAGAGATCTGATGCCAGTCTGTATCTGTTAAATTCCAACATTATATATAATGTTGATAGCTAGTTTATATATAATATAAAAAGTATACAGCCCTAACCGGTATGGCTCAGTGGATAGAGCATCAGCCTGCGGACTGAAGGGTCCCAGGTTCGATTCTGGTCAAGGGCATGTACCTTGGTTGCAGGCACATCCCCAGTAGGGAGTGTGCAGGAGGCAGCTGATGGATGTTTCTCTCTCATCGATGTTTCTAACTCTCTATCCCTCTCCCTTCCTCTCTGTAAAAAATCAATAAAATATATTTTTAAAAGTATACAATTATGTATCTAGGTGGATTATATATATTTACAAACAAACATATTCTCCTCAGAGAAATGCTGGTGAAAGTGTCAATGGATCCATAAACTTTTGTTGTGTGTGTACATGAGCCTTAGAATATTGCCCACATGTGGCTCTAATTATCTATCCAGAGGCCCCGCAAACTGGGTCTGTAAAGGGCCAGAGAGCAAGAATATTAGGTTTTGTGAGCCACAGAGGCTTTGTTGCCACTACTCAGTCTGTGTAGGAAGGCCGCAGCCATAGACAATTCTGTAAATGAATGAGTATGCCTTGGTTCCACTAAAACAGTGCACCATACTTGGCCCACAGTTTGCCCACCCTGATCTCTCCTAACAAAGAACAAAAGTGAAATAAAACACATAAAAAAATTACATGTCCAACTATGTAAAAAGTATTTGTAGAGAAAATGTTAGCAGACACAGTATTAAAATGTTAAGCAGAACACTTGGATAGTGAATAAGGATTATTTCCCCTGCTTCCCCCTATAATTCCATTTTTGTATGTATTAAGAATAGGAAAATGAAATCCTACAGCTCGTTTCTTTGCATCTGTGCTTTATCAATAAGCTGGAGATTCCCTGGCCAACTTAAGATTTTAATGCATTCTTATCTGTGATATATAGGGTGTCCCCCCAAAAAATGTATACACATTTTTTTCTGAGCCTCAATTGGTATCTCTTTCTTTTCAGATTTAACCCAATGAAATTAATAATTATTCAAAATGTGTATACATTTTGGGAATACCCTATATTTATGTACATTCAAGAAAATGTTTGGGTTAATCTTGATTCAATTCTCCATTATAGTGGGCTTTTTGACATTCATAAATTATATTTTAAAATATTACTCTCTTCTAATCAATCTATATTATGATTCTGAATCTATTGTTAGAGATGCATGAAGCGTCTCACGTCCTCTGGAGCTCCTGATAGGTTATGGGGATCGCCTACAGCCACAAGTGGAAAATGCTGCCTGCTTTTCTAAAGCTCTTTTTAATGACTCATATTCTTAAAAGCCTCTGTTTAGGTGACAAAAGAACCACTGTTGTTAGGAGGGATGTACAGTGCATTACACAAGTTTACCCTGGCAAGCCACAGGCCCTGATCTGCGATTCTGTGTCAGCACTTTTCGGCCCCGCGAATATGGATACAGATGGGTGTGTGAGCTGCTCCAGGCTCCTCACAGGGCCAATCAAAACAAGGGAAACAAAGGCCTTTATGAGCTCAGTGCTGACCACAGTCCCTACAGTATTGCTAGGGCTACATTTTTCTCTTAACTTTCCATGTAGAGAATGCCTCTCACCTGGGAGAAACCAGATTTCATTCAGAGCCTAGGACTTCAGTTTGTTGTTCTAGTGAGAGTATATAATCGCTCTCTTTGGAAAAGGGAAAATGACGCCTTTTTAAGCCTTTATCTGAGAACTTCCAAAACACCCCAATAGCTTTCTGAACACACAAGATACATAACAAGGATAAGTGGTTAACCTAGAGCAGTGGTTGGCAAACTCATTAGTCAACAGAGCCAGTTTCAACAGTACAATGATTGAAATTTCTTTTGAGAGCCAAATTTTTTAAACTTAAGCTTTATAGGTAGGTACATTGTTATTAACTTAATTAGGATACTCCTAAGGTTTAGGAAGAGCCACACTCAAGGGGCCAAAGAGCCGCATGTGGCTCGCGAGCCGCAGTTTGCCGACCACTGGCCTAGAGCAAAGGCACACAGTTGGGCTGACTCTGCATAAATAAAGGAAAATTTTAAAAAATGAAACCATAATCTGAGACCATTTGAGGAAGAGAAAGATGTGTTAGTTTAGTTTCACTAGAACCTCAAAGAGCCCTACACTGGCCACCATAAAAGTTGTCATCTCCTGTCCTTCACCCCATCCGTTATCCTCTCTCAGAAGGACATGTGCTATTATAAGAGTTTGTCACCATATTATGGTTTATACTTACTGGTTTTTGTTTCCCTCACTAGACATATGCTCTTTGTAAGGGCAGAGGCCACAATCTGTTGTTGCTGCTCTGTTCTGTTTTCCATAGGAAATGCATGGAAAATATGTGCTTAATGTGTAAATATACAGCAGAATAACTTAGTAAAAAGACTGGATTACTAGTCAGACAATGTATTCTAGTCTGGCTCTACCATTAACTAGCTAGGTGTATTACTGAGGTTCCTCTATATTAATACTATGCAATACCCACCTGAAATCTCAGTAACTACATCAAAAAGCATTTATTTTTGCTCACAAGTCTGTAAATTTGCTGGGCTCAGCTAGGCTTGACTACAGTCAACCTTCAGGTTGGGCCAGGTTGTCTCCACATCTCTTCATTCTGAGACCAGCAACTACTTGGAAAATGTTTTCTCCTGGTGACTGGCAGAAGCACAAAGGGGACAGCAGAAACACAAACACCTCTGAAAGCTTCCACTTGGGACTAACACGCTGTCACCTCTACCTACATTTTATTAATCAAAACAAATCATATGGCCAAACCCTACATCAGAGGAACAGGGAAATGTATTCCACCAACAGTATACCACAAACAAATAATATAATTTACACATCAGATAACTGAAATTCATCAAGTTTCAGTTTCTGGGGGGAAAAAGAACAATTCTAGTCCTGACCATGCACGAGGCTCTTATGAGGATTAAATGCTTTTGTGTAGACATTATGTAATTAAAGTCGCTTGACAAAGAACTAGACATTATGTAGGTACCAGATAATGACTGCAAATGGCCATTTTCTTATAGAAAGACTACAATCAAAATAATATAATCATTGCTTAGCATAAATTGTATATGAAATATTGTGGGAATAGGAGGTAAAGTTTTCAAGTTGGCCTGCATGATGTTCTTGAGGCTACTTTTATTTTATTTTATTTTATTTTTATTTTATTTTATTTTATTTTATTCCTCACCCAAGGATATGTTTTATTGATTTGAGAGGAACATCAATATGAGAAACATCGATTGGTTGCCTCCCATTTGTGCCCTGACTGGGAATCAAACCCGCAACCTTTTGGTATATGGGACGACACTTCAACTGACTGAGCCACCTGGCCAGGGCTCTTGAGGCTACTTTAAAAATAAATAAGAATGACCATTGCAGAGAACTGGGAAGTAGAAAGAGTACAGGGAGAAAGGAGGCTTTAGTTATATCAGTATTTCCTTTTTAGGGTGAAAAGAATAGAGTTAAAGCAAATGTGGCCCAAAAAATGTCATCTGATAATCTAGATGTTGAGAGAATGAATGTAATATTATTTTCTGTGAAGGCTTCATATATTTCATAGTCAAAAATAGAAGTTTTTAAATTATTTTTAAATATGTACCTGGCAGACAGAGAAAGGAAGGAAGGTTTTTCTGGGCAGAAAAATCACAAGTGGTAGGAAAGCCATTTGGTCTTAATGAGAGAAAACAATGGAAGAGAAGAAGACAGAGGAATGGGGAGGGACTATATTAGTTTCCTAGGGCTGCTGTGACAAATACTACAAATAGGTGGCTTAACATAACAGAGATGTATTGTCTCACAATCCTGGAGACCAAAAATTTGAGATCAAGGTATAGGCAGGGTAGATTCCTTCTGAGAGCTCTGAGGAAGAATCTATTCCATGCTTCTCTCCTAGCTTCCATGATGGCCAGCAATCCTTGCTATTCCTTGGCTTATGTGTACATCACTCCAATCTCTGCCTCCGCCTTTACATGGCATTCTACTTGTATGTTTCTGTCTTCATGTGGCCATCTTCGCACTGCATGTCTCTGTGTCCAAATTTCCTTTTCTTACAAGGACACCAGGCATGTTGGGTTAAGGGCCCACCCTACTTCAGTATGACATCATCTTAACTCAACTAGGATCCTATTTTTCCACAAAATCACATTCTTATCTTCAGTTTTTGTCCTAGCTCCAAAGTTCTGGGAATTAGAACTTCAACAGATCTTTTTGGAAAACACAATTTAACCGATAAGAGGGGATCAACATAATGTTACTATTTTCTGGCTATTATTATCAACAAATGTTCATATTTACTAAAGAATTCAAACAAATAGCATAATATGTTGTTAAAAGACATCCTCAGGGGACCTGTGACTTAGCTGACTATGGAAGAAGGATGATGCTTTCTGTGTTTCTTCCATCTATTCATGTGCCTCCCAGGCTAACCCACATTATGCTCTGCCTCACACCAGCCCACGCTGAGTGACTCACCATCCTGCCCCACTGTCCTCTGCTGAACAGTTTCATCATCCAAAGAAAAAACTCTGGCTACTGCCAGCACCGCCACTGCAATGTTGAAGTTAATTTTTAACCCTGGGCTCTTCAGCAAGTAACTTGAACACCAAGATCTGGCACCAAGGTTCTGTCTCATATTTTCATTTCTGCTTTAGAAAACTTTATTAGTAAATTTCACAATATAGATGCTGATTAGGCAGAATTTTTAGTCCTTCATAATCTATTTCCCAATTTACAACTACAAAAATAGTGAACGATTTCAAATCAGTTCTGACTGCCGGGCTCATCCCTTCTTAAATGTGGACTCTAAGCAGGAAATGTGGAAGTACTTGTGTTAGTTGCCTGTTAGTACTGACATCCGAGGTCCCTGGTTCTGTAACACAGACTTTTTTTGGCCTGGGTTATTGACATGGTATTCTGAAATCTCTGATCTTGGATTTTTGTCTTAGCTCCAAAGTTCTGGATTCCAAACTCTGCTTACAAAATCCAGGAACCTGGAATATCAACTGGTCTTCTCCCTGGCTCTTCCTAAACGTGACCCCTTATGTGCTGACTCTTATCTTATCCACTGTTCTGCCTACCTTATTAACAACCACAGAATTGACCCCAACCTGCCAAAGTCCTCCTAGCCTGATTCACTCCTGTCCTCCCTATCCCTATCGTTTATCTCTATCTTTCTACTCTAAATCTTCCTTCTCTCATGTCTACCCAACTCATGGCATGATTGTAAGCATAAAGGAATGGTTAATGTGACATATTTTTAAAAGCTAATTATTACAACTCACCGTGCTCCCTCTGTTGGAGCCTTAGACAAGACGCCTAGTATATCTGTCTCACTAGATACAATAAACCCCTAAGACAATAATTACGATTTATGCATTTGCCAACTCTAATACAGGAAGTAGCTAAATCTGCAATGTGTTCAGCTCTGGATAATTTTAAACAACTTTTAGACACAATTGAGACTATTTATAGCATTCACAATGTGTATGCCTTAAAGACTGTCCTCTATAAACCTTATTTTATCACTTCCCTTAAAATTTAGTGTCCACAAAGTATTTAAGAAAAGCTACTGTGAGTCCAGCTGGTGTGGGTCAGTACTTGAGTGTCAACCCATGAACCAAGACAAGAGGACACTGGTTTGATTCCCAGTCAGGGCACATACCCAGGTTGTGGGCTCAATCCCTAGTAGGGGACATACAGGAGGCAGCCAATCAATGTTTCTCTCTCATTGATATTTCTGTCTCTCTATTCTTCTCCCTTCCTCTCTCTCTAAAAAATCAATTTTAAAAAAAGTCTTTAAAAAAAGAAAAGCCACTGTGAGTGGCCTGGATATTTTCCAAGCTCTAGATACCATTCTTAGTCACATGGAATGTGGAATGGGCTAGACACCTTGGAATTGCTCTTGTTAAACTGGTGTAAGCAATTGACCCAACAGTTTTGAGAATCATTATTTGTTTTACAAGTTCCTGTGAGGAAAGCTATGCAGTTGTCTTGTGAAGTAGCTTCTTAAAAGGCTTTTATTTTGTCTGGATATGATAAGGATCATTACATGCTATGTCTAACTGATGACTTAGTGCTCTTTCAGTGGATAGAAACTTCTCTGGGAAAAAGAATTAGACAATAAGTACCAATGACTTAATACATGCCATGTTTCCAATTCAATTTGCTTTGATAAAAATCAAATAATCTCCAGGAACACAAATATTTATCTACAGCGATTAGACAGTCTGTTAAAATTGGCATTCTCGGCCTCTCCAAAAGCCTCTCATTTGTCCTTTATATGACCTACACATCGTCAAGAGGTTAACAATGCTGGAAAATTCCTGTGGTCTTCTTAGTTTTTGTGCTATCTGGCAGAGAAACATCGGGACCCTTGCTTTTCTTTTCAACATAGCATGTGCTTTATTCACAACCAGAGGTCCTCTGTCTTGATTAACAAAATAGGAAACAGATATTTTAATTCTAAATGTACTGTAAATTCATAACATTTTTCCTTTGAAGTAAAATGTTTTATATGACTACAATGACACAGGAAAAGAATTCATATAATCAGAAGGCTGGACAATTAAAAAATAATACTTTGTCCTCAGTAAAATAGTCCAAGATTTTAAAGGTAACCTGATATTATTAAAGAGTTTGGTAAAGTGATTTTTAAATGTGCTAGTTTTTATATTAAGCAGTATATTTTAAAACACGATTGAGCCCTAAATGCAATCACATACCACATTCCCTATGTACAAAGATTATTCTTTCCTATTTAGACATTGTTTTAAGTATTACATTTTGCCTTGATATCAAGTATTCTGGCACCAAGGTTAAATGTACCTTTAAAAAAGATAAGCTATCTACTCCAATAAAACCATAGCCGATAAGCCCTTTTATCAAATATGCCAAGTACATGTTAAATCATAAAATATATAGGACTAACTATAGAGGACACCTTCATACTTTCAAGGTTACTATCTTTATATACATACCTAATGTGCTTTCAAACCAGACTGAAAAAAATAATAATTTATTATTAGTAAGCTATGACAATCAAAATCATTGGTGATTTTCATGTCCTTCATTGAGTCTTGGATGTTTAGAAGGAAAATGCAGCAGGAAGGAAAATCCTCAGATTATAACATCAGGAAAGGAGGTTAGACACCAATTCTAAGGGAGATGGAAGTCTCTAAAAACAGTATATCATACAGATTCCCATTACTCTGTGTGATAGCATGTTGCTAATGAAAGCAAAGCAGTGGGCCACCATTTCTCTTAAAGTGACTTGTAGCCTCCCTTCCATTGTCATCTCCTCTCCCCAAATTCTTTCTTGGACCTTCATTCCCTTCCACTTCCCTCTACCACTGTTTATGTACCTTACCCACTAAGCACCCTTCCTCTCCTCTCTACCACTGTTTTCCCATTTCCTTTGCCTCCTTCAAACGGATCTTTCCCAGGGAGCCTGTTCGGACTATGTCTATCCCTATCTTAGCACTACAGCCTCACTCTCACACACTCAAGGATCTGCATTCAGCACTTGGGGGAAGTGTGTGTGTGTGTGTGTGTGTGTGTGTGTGTGTGTGTGTGTGTAAGAGCTTGGGTTCCAGGGTCATCCACCTGTGCTCAAGACCCAGCTCTGCCCTTCCTATACTGTGAGGTAGGGTAAGCCTCAGTGCCCCCATCTGTAAAGTGAGGATTATAACAGGAATATTGTGAGGACAAAATGAGGCAATGCAAAGAGAGCACTCAATACAATGCTGGTAGCGAGTAAACACACAATAAATCCTGGTTATCATTATTGTCATATTTATTATTTCACCAACACAGAGGCAATTCTCTTCAGTGCAAAGGCAAACTTTTTGGTATCATTTTGTATCGCCCTGTAAGCTTGGTGACTGCACTGTTTGAACTAAAAGTGGAACAAATGATGCAGGAAGTCACATGCTCTTATGTGGCAAAGAAACACAAGCTTTGAAATACAAATAACAGGTGATTCAGGGTGGGAAAATCACTATGCTTGGTTCTTTAATAGATTGAGTCCTCAGATAAAAGCATGCTAGGTCTACACAATGAAGTAAAGGACTGATCGGGGGTGGGGGGCACGTTTATCAGCAAGTAAAGGTAAGTTTTTTCTTCCTGCATTGGATGCATAAATATAGACAACTAAACAGTCTACTTGAATATGCTCTTTAAAACAAAACATTTTCACTTCGCACAACTTATTCTGACAATATCAGGGGAAAAAAACAACAAAAACAAACAAACAAAAAAGCCTCCCTAATACCAGTGTGGGAGGGGTCAGCCGAAGGGAGAGGTGGGGGACTAGACTTGCTGCCATGTGAAAACCTGGAGGGAGCTGCTGATAGAGCTGGAACCCCTGATGACAAAGAAAATGGGCCAGAAGGAGTGTGTTGTCTAACAGCTTCAGTAATTGTATCTGAGGACAGACTTGGAATTGCTTTCAAGTCTGTTAACTGAATTGTCTTTGGAAGATTTCAGCTTAACTCTTAGAACCTCATGTTTAGTGGTAACTTTGTCAATATTTTAAATGTGTGTTTATAGTGTGGAAGGGCCAGGACCTTTAGAAACCCAATCATTAAGGTAACACCTGAGAGGAAGAGAGAGAGAGACAGAGGGAGAGAGAGAGAGAGAGAGAGAGAGAGAGAGAGAGAGAGAGAGAGAGAGGTGTGGCTAAGGATTGGCAAAACAAAAAATAGCTCCAGCAGGGCCTGGTTGTGACAGAACAGCCTCCTTGCCTACTAAAAGGAAATTGCCAAAATAGACACACCCCCTAGACCAGTGGTTCTCAACCTTCCTGACGCCGCGACCCTTTAATACAGTGCCTCATGTTGTGGTGACCCCCAACCATAAAATTATTTTCGTTGATACTTCATAACTGTAATTTTGCTACTGTTATGAATCGTCATGTAAATATCTGATATTCAGGATGTATTTTCATTGTTACAAATTGAACATAATTAAAGCATAGTGATTAATCACAAAAACAATATGTAATTATATATGTGTTTTCCTATGGTTTTAGGCGACCCCTGTGAAAGGGTCGTTCAACCCCCAAATGGGGTCGCGACCCACAGGTTGAGAACCGCTGCCCTAGACAAATGTAAGTACAGCAAGGCATTCCAAAGTCAAATACAAATGAGTGTTTATTATCTTTCATCTTTTGTAATCCAGACCTCTGTTCCCAAGCATTTGTGAGGATAATTGGAAAATGACAGTATGACACATTTATTTCCTTAAGTCTCCATTTCTCTGAGGGCAGATGAGCTGTGTGACACCTAAGGCAGACAGTCCATGTAGCAAAGGACATTGTGCTTCTCGGTCATCCAGTGGTCATCCACCCTCTTACCGCCCTTCCCAGCCTTGAATGTACACACGCTCTCATGCCAACAGAGAGGCTCCAAACGGTCTTTTGTTTTCATGCTCCTGATCTTCCCAGTCTTCACACTCTTCTCCAGATATTGCTTTATTTCTCAGGCAAAATGTTTATATCTCTACTGTACCTTATTTTGTAGCTGATTTGTTGTTCTCTCTCCAATTGTGCTTTTTTTAAAATGCCACTGCTGGAAACCCATTAAGACTTTGTACTGGAAGAAAAGAAAAATTACTCATCCTGGGCAAGGTAAGAACTAGGGCCTAAAGGGTAAAAGCATATAATCCATTATCTACTTACCACCATATGCACAAACACTATAATTTATGTCACTATTACACAGAGCATAAAATTAGGGCAGAAATCTTTAAAGCCAGTTGAGGTGCCAGTTTTTCATTATTTTCTCTAGTGCATGCTTGAAAATTTCCATCATAATAAAAGAACTTTAAAAATGTACATGAGAACAGAGAGACCATTTCAGGAGAGCAGATGAAGTGATCTGCATGCTATCCTCTGATTTCAGGTTACAGTCAGCAGCATGCCTATACCTGGCAGAGTACCAGTGTTCCTCTCCCCAACCTTGGGAAGCTGGTGGGAGGAGAAGGGGTGTTGAGTTTTAGTGCGAGTTACTTCAGTGAGAGGGTGCCCAGTTTTCTTGTTGAGGTGGGCCAGGCATGAAAGGCCAGATAGTCTATTTTTCAAACTAGATGGCGGCAAGGTAATGGAGAGTATGAAGGCTTTCATGTTGGACAGACTAGATTTAAACTAATTTCTCTGACCTTTTATCCCTTGTAAAATGGAGGTAATATCAGCTGCACAGAGTTATTATATGTGAAGTGCCTACTGATATATCTGGCAAATAATAGATTCTCTATGCATGTTTATTTCCTTCCTTCCTGTCATAGTTTCTGTTGCTAATCATATAACTTGTTTAAGAAACTCCAAAGACATCAACACTAATAAAAGAGAAAAATGGTAATTGGCGTACGACGATACCCTTTTCATTGGCTAATCAGGGCTATATGCAAATTAGCTGCCAAGATTGGCAGTTAACTGTCAACTAAGATTGGCAGTTAACTGCCAACAAGATGGCGGTTAATTTGCATATGTAGGCACAATGCAGGGAGGCGAAAGGGAAAGCAGGAAGAAGCCCCCTGCCACTGACAGTGATTGGAAACCCAGGGGGGAGCTAAGAGCTGGGGGGCAGGGCAAAGGCGGCCCTGGGGCCGCCGTTGCCCTGCCCCCCAGCCATGATCAGAGAATCAGGCGCCTTTGCCGCCCTGGCCAGTGATAGCAGGAAGTAGGGGTGGAGCCAGCGATGGGAGCTGGGCACAGTCGAAGCTGGCAGTCCCGGGAGCTAGGGGCCCCTTGCCTGGGCCTAAAGCGAAGCCCACGATCGCGGGGCCGCTGCCACTGCAGGTCCCCACTGCCCGGGCCAGACGCCTAGGCCAGAGGCGTCAGGCCTGGGCAAGGGGCCAATCCTGCGATTGGAGGGTGATGGGGGTCAACGCCTGAGGGCTCCCAGTATGTGAGAGGGGGCAGGCTGGGCTGAGGGACACTCCCCCCTCCCCCACACACACCCAGTGCACGAATTTCATGCACCGGGCCCCTAGTCTAGATATAACTTTGAAAACATTTTCATTTCTCCAAAACAACAATAAGAGCTTGGCATATTCAGTCACTGGACATTATTAATACAAGGGCTATTAATAGAGGAGGAACCCGTGTCTTTAGATAGATGAGACACCCCATTGTGTGGTGTGTTGGGTAAGACAGTGAAATCTCTGCCAGGGACATGAATTCTCATCTCCACTCTGTCATGAAGTAGCTGTTGCCTTTGAAAAGGACACCTAAGCATTTTTAAGTTCTCCTCTTTCTAAAACTAGAGAATGATGGGCGTAGAGACAGCTTAACTTATATAAAACTAATAATTTGATATATCACTATATTAAATAGAGAAAAATCAGTCTGGTTTTTCTCAGATATAAAAACTTTCCCTATTGAATTCTGACACAGTAAAATCACTATACAAATATGAGGTTTTGACTCTGAATCAAATGGCTTTGGCCAGAGGCCACAGCAAATAGTCATGGTGTGTGATTATTATTATTCCTACTAGGATGGATGCAGGATTGTGAATTAATTTGCAATAAGCAGCTGCAAATTAGCTCACGTCCATCCCAGAGAATAAGCAGTGTGGGGGACCAGATGTCTGGCAACAGGCCCCAGCGTGGCCCTGCACCGAACAGTGGCCTCGGCAAGTTACTTCGCATTTCCGAACCTCATCGCCTCATCTCTAAGATAAGGCATAGCTACCTTTAAAAGTTGTTAAAAAGTTAAATGAGAAAATGCTGGTAAAATGTTCCTAGCAGTGAGTAAGTGCTTATTTTATTCATGAATTTCTACTTTTTGATATAGTATACCAGCTTTTTGTCAATAATGTTGATTCTTCTCAGAGCTAAAATTAAAAATTTTACTATTCATGTTTATGATTCATTTCTCATCCTGTGTGTGAGAGGTTGCACATTTGTATGGTTTTATAAAAACAGCAAAATCTTGTTTTTCCTTTTCTTATTGAATTTATTGGGGTGACATTAGTTAATAAAACTATACAGATTTCAAGTGTACAGTTCAATAAAACATCACCTGCTTACTGCATCGTGCACTTACCACCCAAAGTCAAGTCTCTTTCTGTCCCCATTTACCCACACTTTGCCCACTTCCACCTCCCTCCACCTCTCCCGCTTCCCCTCTGGTTATCACCACACTGTTGTCTACGTCTATGTGTCATATTTTTTTCCTTAATTCCTTCAGTTTTTTACCCATGGTCCCAAACCTCCTCCCCTTTGACAGCTGTTAGTCTGTTCTATATTTCTATGCTTCATCCAGCAAAATCTTAACAAAACAGCAAGAAGAGAGCATTCACTATGGCTGGGCAGTCATGGAGACAAGAGGAACTCACAAAAGCCTGAAGGGGTTTACAGATTGGCTGGCTCTCAGTAGGAAACTGTTTTTCCATCAAAAGCCACAGATGTCTCTAAAGCCCTTTCCACCACAGCCCTCATCACAGGCAATTTGTGAAGGCACCTGGTCAAGACAATTTGCAGTTCATCCTTGAATAACAGGAATCACACCCCCAGCATACCTGGAGAACTCAAAGCTAAGACATGAAATGGGCTGCATAATAGTGTAACTACAGCTATAAAGTCTGCATTTGAGACACTGCATTTTGAACAATTGCCAAAGAAGACAGAATTCTGTTAGTTGGAAAAATCAGCGTTGATTCAAGAAAGTGACCCATAAAACCTGGACAGTATAGGATACACTAGTAACCCAGCAGGCTGACACTGACACAGATCAGCAGGTGAGTCAAAGCCCAGACGACGGGAAGAAACAAATGCACGAACACAACAACCCAGACGCAGCATTCCCCGGATCACATCTATCATAACCCTAATGGACTGGAATAGACCACAAGCTGCTGTTCCTTTCTAAACCTCTTTGTGGTGTGTGAAAGCTTTGCTATATATAAATTACATATATTTTTCCATTGTTTAGGTTGAGTTTTTCTCAAAGATGACCCATAGTTTTGTAAAGAAAAATCAGGTGAACTGGTTTGTCAGCATACAACATTTACAGAGAAACATGCTCATAACAGTCATAATCCTATTTGAGTGTACTGTTGTATAAATATTACAAATACTGATTTTCACTATTATAATTTTGAGGCCTCTCACCACAAGATGGGGTTCAGAACACTTACGTAAGTTGGCTATCCTTTTAAAATATATATATATACCTTTATTGATTTCAGAAAGGAAGGGAAAGGGAGAAAGAAACATCAATGATGAGAGAGAATCATTGATTGGCTGCCTCCTGCACACCCCCTACTGGGGATCGGCCCTGCAACAGGGCATGTGCCCTTGACCAGAATTGAATGCAGGACCCTTCTGTCCACAGGCCAATGCTCTATCCACTGAGCCAAACCAGCTAGGGCTAAGTTGGCTATCTTTATTTAGGGGTTCAACATAATCACTGGTGCTCCCAGAGCAGAACAGACACTAGGGCTTTATTGATTTAAAAAAAGATTATCTTACTGTTTCCGGGGCAAATTGAAAAAGCAAATTATCTCTCTTTACTCATAAGTCTTTCATAATATTTAACTCCTTATTTTTCTCCTTCCCTTATATCCTCACAGTTTCTTTCTCCAACAGTTATTAATCTTTTCATCACCTCCATCAATGAGGAAATAATTTCTTTAACTGATAAGACAGTTGCCCCAATTTACTTTCTTTTCAAAGACAGACTTTCCCCACAAAGGAATCACTGCCAGAAAGCTCCACAGCCTCCTCCACCCCCACCTTCTCATCTTTGGAGTAAGAAAACCCAGACGCATGCATACAAGTCCTTAGGTTGATCTCTTACCCCCCTCCCTCCTGCCCCCCAACCCTCCCCGGCCTTCCCGCTGCAGTTTGACAATCTGTTTGAGGCAGCTCTGCCTCTGTATCTATTATTGTTCAAAAGTTTATAATGGTCTCTATTATCCATGAATGAGTGAGATCATGTGGTATTTTTCCTTCATTGACTGGCTTAATAACCAATGGACATAAGACACTGGGGGATAGGGGAGGCTAGGGGACTGTCAAGGGTTGGGGGGGGGGGAAGGACACATATGTAATACCCTTTGTAATACTTTAAGCAATAAAAAAAAATGATCTAGCAAACTGAAAAAAAAAAAAAAGAAAGAAAGAAAGAAAAGAAAACCCAGACGCGTATCTGGACCTGAAATGGCTCTTGCCTGAGAAAGCACGAACCTTTGAGACAAGAGAGGAAATGCTTTAGACAATAGCAGAAGCTGCACAGTCCACAAATGCTCAACTCTCCACCACACCCACTGGTGGAATTTGTTACCAGTAAACACACATTGCTCTAAGCACCGTTTTTTATTAGAGATGAAAGAGAAAAATCATCTGTTCCTAAAGTCAACTCCAAATATGATACATATGAAAAGTGGATATTTTTGCTGAACTAGAAACTAGACAGGGAAACCATTGGCTACCTAAAAGAGTGTTCTTTTCCATGTACCCTGAGCTCAATCTTTCTCTCTTGAAACCCCAAGATGGGCAGTAATTTCAAAATTGTAAAATAATGAGGGCAGGAAACATGATGGAAAAATAATGAAACACTGTTTGAAATCTTATCAAAATTCCCTAGAAATTGTATCTACAAATGAAATCTTAGGGCTTATAGGTAGCCTTACTAAGCAACAAGAAATGTTCAACATCTAACGTAGGTAAAATAATAACAAAAAGAATAATGAAGAATAAGGAAAAATAACAGTGAAAGCACCGCTCTGAAGCGGTCCCACTGTTGTTAAAACCACTATGGGGTCAGAGTTGGTTTTTAGGGGCCTCCCACCCCCTTCTTCCCTCTCTTCCTTGCCTCCCCTTTCCCCTTCCCATGTGGGCCTATAGAGAACACTAAATTCCTTCAAAGTTCCCCTCTAAACGTTTTCTCTTCTTCCCTCCTTAGAGCTCTCGTAGACTCAGTATCTCACTGTTCGACCAGCTGTGAGAACGGGAAGCAATTTAATGAAACTCACTCATCCTGAAGAATGATTATGGGACAGTATGCCAAGCGTACTTACTTTACTTTTAAAGAAGACACTTAGTGCCCTGGCTGGTGTAGCTCAGCTCGTTGCAGCGCCATCCAGTACACCAGAAGGTGGCAGGTTCAATTGCTGGTCAGGGCACATACCCGGGTTGTGAGTAGGATGTAGACAGGAGGCAACAGATCGGTATTTCTAGCTCACATCGATGTTTTTCTCTCTTTTATCTTCTCTCTCTCCGCCCCCCCCCCCATAAAAAAAATATTTTTAAAGAAAGAAAACCCTCAGCTCCCAAAGGATAGTAATTGATCAGGTGTCCAAAAATAAAGGTTTCTTTATTTCTTTTGTTTTTAGGTAGAAGAGGTCAGATAATGTAAAAAGTTTGGTGCAGAATGTCTTTCTACTAGGCTCAATATTTCACCTTAAAAGAAAAAGCTATGACATTCTGACTTCTGTTTACACTAATCCCCAGCACTCATTTCTTCCATCCCCATCCAAGTATAGCCAAAAAGCAAGAATCAAGAGTTTAGTTCACCACTTTGAAAGAAGACCAAATATTGTTCTCAACCACACCTGAGTCAATACATTTCTCCATTGTATATTTTATCTTTTAAAACTATTTTTATTATTTTGGTTTTTTATGATTTTGAAAAGAATACTTGCTCATGATAAAACACACAAGAAAATATTCAATATTTTCTCACCTATAATAGACCTCTTATTTTAGTCTCTTAATGTAACTGCCATCACATTTTCTTATGTTACCCTTCCAGATATTTATCATATTTCTTAAATTGAGAAATAGAAATAGTTTTTATTTGGCTTTTTTATTTAACAATGTTTTGCAAAACTGCCTATATAAACCATTCTATATATGTATATTTTTCAAATGTATGTTATTCTTTTCTTTAGATATACCATAATTTATTGATCAATTTGCTTATTGATGGACATTTGGTGGGTTTTTTAGTATTTGCTTATTACAAACAATACTGTAATGAACTAATTTTCACATGTTTGTGTATATTTATGAACATACTTATAGATAAAATAGCTCAACTTGTAATAAAATAGTAAGTGCATTTTTATGTCTTCCAATAGTATATAAATATTACTTATTTTGCATACCTTCACACAATACTTTCTGTAGATCTCCCTTACCTCTGGGTATAGCTGAGTTTGAGCTAATTTTCATGAGTGCTCAGTGTGAGGAGTGACAGTAGGGTGTGACCATAATTAGAGATGAAGCGGTAACATGAAAAGTATCCTAAACAAGTTGGGATATGTAGTGGGTTTGGTTATTATTATTTTAGAGATGTTTTAAGAATTAGACATTTACAGATATCCTTCAAAATAACATCTTGAAAGGCTGTTCTCTCACGCTAAGGATACTGCCAATATTCCAGCTATCTTTGTAGTTCTGCTTTGGGTATGGTCTTCAGAATCAGCACCCCCTTATTTTTTATCTGTTTGGTGATAACAACTGTCTCTTAATAATGGGTTTTATTTTTCTGATAGGCAGAGCATTCACAACCAGTCCTCTTGGAAATAAAATTGATTGTCAAGCAAGATAAAACATTTTTGGTTAAAAATAAAGGGTACCTTGGTGATGGGTGGTAACTAGACTTTTGATGGTGATCACTTTATAGTATATGTCGAATTATAATATTGTACACCTAGACCACATGTCATATACCAGTTTTACCACAATGATATAGTGTGCCACCCTAACTGGTTTGGCTCAGTGGATAGAGCGTCAGCCTGTGGACTGAAAGGTCCCAGGTTCGATTCTGGTCAAGGGCATGTACCTTGGTTGTGGGCACATCCCCAGTAGGAGGTGTGCAGGAGGCAGCTGATCGATGTTTCTCTCTCTTTGATGTTTCTAACTCTCTATCCCTCTCCATTCCTCTCTGTAAAAAATCAATAAGATATATTTTTAAAAAAAGAAATAGTGTACCTTAAAATAATGTGTATGTATATATATGTGTGAGAGATAAACTGGACCAGAAGGATGTTTCCAGTGAGGAATTCAAATATGGTTCTCACCAGAACATGTGAACATTTTCCCAAGGTCACAGCTCGGAAGGACAACTTGCATTTGAATGCAGACACTGTGGTATGTTTGTTTTTAAAGACTGATTATTTTATAGCTACCATTCATAAAGCCTGTGGTCATAAAACACCTCCCTCTGTCTTGGAGGCAGACCACACTTGTGTAAATAATGGTGTCAGGTTTTAACTCAGCTAAGACCACTCTGGCCCTAACAGTGGCTGGACTCCACTCTCTACCCGAATAGCAAGGACCACTTCTATTCCCACATCACAGAGATGACCTCTAGTTTACGTAGCAAAATAGACGAGGAAATTTTGTTTCAAGAGAATAAATATCGTTAAAGGATGAGAAGGTCCTAAAAATAAAAACAGCTTAAAAGATAGAAATAAGCATACTATTGGTTTGGGGACATGTTTACTCATTATAAAGGGCTTTACATTTAAAAAGAAAGGCAACAACTCTGTCTTAATTCCACATCCGCCACTTGCCAGGATGACCACGCCTGGCTGCTCTGCCTGCACAGCCTTGCTTTGTCACAATTCAGTTCCAGCTGACTTCACGGTCCTCTTTGTCACCTTCCAGTCACAGCCCCCACGCCAGTTCCTATTTTAGAAGCTCCTAATCTCTTACCATTTAGTATTCTCTGCCTACTGCCTCCATGTTTTGTCTTCCCATTCCCTTCTTAATTCCCCGAATTTCAGGATTATGGGTTTCTGCGGGGGGCGGGGGAGGGGGGGGGGAGACTACACTTTAAGTCAGACAGGGATGGATTCAAATCTTGGCTTTTAGTTGTGACCTCAGAAAATGTCTTGAACCTTTCCAAGTTAAAAAATATACATATGATAGGTTCTTCTCAAGTACATAATGTTCATTTTAAAAAGAAATTATTACATTAAAAGATGTATATAAATTTGGTGTATTTTTGTATGCACATGATACATATATAAGTTTTAGGAAATGAGAATATAAAATTTATTGGTCTGAAAGCTGCTTTACAACATTACCAGTAATCCAGCCTCTGCCTCCACATCTATCTACAGTGACCAAGAGCTGCATGATTGTGAAAGTGGTCCTTTCTGTCACTGTCGCTGATACTGGAAGGGTCTTCTCCATTTTGCTTTTAATCCTTTCTCCCCCCCACCCCCACCCCCCCACTCGCACCATGTGCCCTACCTTGTCCCCTAGAGCAACACAGGCAAATCTAATCTCTTTGTCACATGGCAGCCCTAAAATAATTAAAAGTAAGCCTTCATAGCTCTCTGGCTCTTTTCTTCTCCAAACTAAGATGCTTGGGGTTTTGGTTTTGGTTTTTTCCATTTCTTATCCAACATTGTATCTGGGTCCTTGGTCATTCTAAGCATAGCACCTATCAGCTCTTGAGCCTCTCCCACCCCCGGACACTGCTCTCAGCTCCATATCTCACCTGAAACCCTCAGTGCAAACTCATCTCTCTTCCCCAGCTCCTGCTGGCCTTGACTGTTTTCATTTCTCTCCTCAGCTAGGCTGCAAAAGACATGTCTCCTATTTCTTTTGAACAAACCACCTCTCCACTCTTCACCTCTGCATCATCACCCCTGTAGGAAAGTGTCTCAAAGCAACTTTAAATTAGTTTGGTTGGCTTTAGCAGTTATTGCCTCTTTTCATGTAACCAATACATTTTATGTGCATTGTTTCAATCTTTAAAACATTCTCATCCTAATATGTAAAAGTCCAGGGTTGTAAAGACCAATCACAACCGAATGCTGACCAACCCGGAAGTCCTTCAGTCAGGGCTGGGTTGCCGGGGCGACCCAGCACTGACTGCCCAGGGGGCTGAGACCCAGAGAGAGGCAGGGTCTGATTTGCAGCCTCAGTGGCAGCCTTTGATCGGTACTTGCCTCTCTCTTTCTCTTCTTATTTTTTTCTGAGCTTAGCCAGCAGCAGGGCTTTTCCTTCTCTCCCAGTCACTGCAGGGGCTGCTGTTCAGCCCTGCCTCTCTGATCAGGCCCAGAGATAGGCCTGGAGATGCTGACTGGCATAGGAACCAACCAATCAGAACCAAATGTGGGTAGGTAGTGTGAAGAACCAATGGCTGCCTAGGAGGGAGAGCTTTTGACATTGATTGGCATAGAAACTGACCAATCAGAACCAAATGTGGTTGCTGTGGGGAACCAATGGCTGCCCAGGAGGCAGAGATTCTGACACTGACTGGCATTGAAACTGACCAATCAGAACCAAATGTGGGTGCTATGGGGAGCCAATGGCTGCCTAGGAGGCAGAGCTTCTGATGCTGACTGGCATATACACCAACTAATCAGAACCAAATGTGGGTGCTGTGGGGAGCCAATGGCTGCCTAGGAAGCAGAGTTTTATATGTTGATTGGCATAGGAACCGACCAATCAGAACCAAATGTGGGTGCTGTGAAGAACTAAAGGCTGCCCAGGAGGCAGAGCTTCTGACGCTGACTGGCATTGAAACCGACCAATCAAAACCAAATGTGGTTGCTATGGGGAGCCAATGGCTGCCTAGAAGTCGGAACTTTTGACGCTGACATAGAAACCGACCAATCAGAACCAAATTGGCCAGCAGGGGAGGGCAGTTGGGGGTGACCAGGCTGGCAGGCAGGTGAGCAGTTAGGAGCCAGTTGTCCCTGATTACAAGAGAGATGTCCCACAGGGATCGGGCCTAAACTGGCAGTCAGACATCTCCCAAGGGGTCCCCAGTTGGAGAGGGTGCAGGCTGGGCTGAGGGAACCCCTCCTCCATGCACAAATTTCATGCACCCAGCCTCTTAATCTATACTAATAAAAGGGTAATATGCTAATTAGACCAGACATCTTCAGGACATCCATCTGGACGTCCTTCTGGACAAAGCCATGGTGGCGAGGGCAGAGGCAGAGGCAGTTAGAAGCAATCAGGTTGGCAGGGGAGGGCAGTCGGACATCCCCTGAGGGGTCCCGGATTGGAGAGGGTGCAGGCCGGGCTGAGGGGGACCACCACACCCCCCCCCCCCAATGCACGCGGGCCTCTAGTAACAAAATAAACTGATGAATAAAATAGATGCAGAGACACAGAAGCATGGAACAGACTGACGAATCTCAGAGGGAAGGCGGGATAGGGCACAGGCAGGAAGGAATTAACCAAAGAACTTAAATGCATATAGACATACCCCATGTACACAGACAATAGTTCTCTGAAGGCCTGGGGAGGGGGTGGGGCTGGGGAGGAGGGGGGTGTTAATGGGGGAAGTAAGGGGGACATCTGTAATACTTTCAACAATAAAGATACATTTTTAAAAACATTCTCATAAGCTAACTAATAAATAAGTCAAAATGTATTATAAAGTGAAAACAGAAAGGGTCAAACATAAAAGAGAACAATATTCATCTTCTGAGCCCAGCTTTATTTCTCAAAGTATGTGTGTGTGTGTGTGTGTGTGTGTGTGTGTGTGTGTGTGTGTATGGCATCATTGTCAAAAAGATTATGCTGGAGTCAGACTGCTGAGGTCCAAATCCCAGCCACTTGCCACCGTGTGACCTCTCTGTGCTTCTGCTTCATCTGTAAGATGGGGATGACAGTAACCACCTCATGGTTGTTCTAAAGATTACATGGGTTTCTCCTAACACATGGAAAGTGCCTAGATCAGTAGTTGTCACTAGGCAAGCACTATATTTGCTGCTACGATGATAATGGAGATGATGATAATGGGTTTGGGAAAATCACTTTTTGTCTTTCTGGGTATCAGTTTCCAAACCTGTAAAGTAAGAAGGAAGGGATAGTGTTGATACTAGTGAGAGTTATACCATACAACCCTAGATCCCTTGACAATTTACAAACCACTTCCATATGCAGTACTTCATTGGGAAACATGCTTCAGTATTCCCATGCCCTCAGCTCACCTGATTTGCTGGAACAGCTGGTCAATGTGCTGCAAGGTGTAAATACTGACTCTGGCCTCTGGCCTCCATTATGGCAGAAAGCATCAAAGGCCTCGCATCGCTGATGCCTCCTCCAGTGACTGACTTGCTATGTGTGACATACTGTAGAACTGTAAAAGTTGGACTCCCCCAATGCACTGGGAGACTGGGAAGAAAGAGACAAGGAAATAGTAAAACAAAGGCATTCATATTTATTGAGCATTTACAATATAGATGATTATAATGTCAATCGCGCTGAGTCTTCATAACAATTTCCATGGAAGGTTTTATTGCCATATTTCTTTGATAATTTCCACATAGAGATTCAATACTAGGTCACAAAGATAGTAATTTTAAACCAGGATGAAAGTCTGACTGAGCCCAAAGCTTGAGCTGATGCTAAAGTTTCATGCTATCTCACTGAGATTTTCAATCGACTGAGATTAGATGTAGGTTAGCTCTTTAACTCCTCTGCTAAATTTCAAGCCCCAAAGAGCTCTGCTTGATGAATGGTACCAAGAACATAATGAAGGGAATTTATTTTATTATGAACAACTAGCCTATCGATGGCGATATCTTTCAATAATGACTGACTTAGTCTGGCAGTCCTAGCAAAGGCTTTAATGCAAAATGTCACTGTATTTAAAAGGCACTTTGAAACAGCTGTCTTTACAAGTCCACCTGATAAGCGATTGAGATGGCTGCTGAGTAATTATATTCCTTCCATGTTCACAGTACAGCAGAGAACAAATATCTGGGGGGAAAAAAGATCATCATTTCATATAACAAGTATTGTCAACAAATAAGTTCATGACACTTTTTTAATCCTTGTTCTTCCTCATTTATTTCCCACCAGCATACTTGTCAGCTCCCTGATTTGATGGGTGATAGCCCTCAGGGCACATGAGGGTGAAGTCAGCATAATATACATTGCTGCACAGTCTTGAGTCAATCAACTGGAAATATAAGGAAGTTCAAAGGAAGCAGCATGAGCATGAGGAAGCAATGAAACCATGGTTTTGAAATATTGGAGACTTAAATTCAAAAACATAGGTTAAATAAACAAATCACAATTCCATGTCAATACACATCTACAACATCTTCACTGATATTTTCATAAACAGTGACTAGACACCAGGCAAGGTTCACTATATATTACTACACTCAGGCCTCACAATAATACTACGCAATAGGCACAGTGATCATACCCATATTTAACAAGGAAACTGAGGCACAGCAAAGGAATATAATTTCCCCACTGTTGTAGAGAAACACATTGGTAACATGAGGGTTCATATCCCAGTAGCCTGACATCCTCACAAGTGCCCACCCTTTCTCAAAGCAAATTTCTGATTGCCTCTGGAAGATGATCATATATGCATCAGATATGATCCCTAAAAGATGAACTTGTTTAGTTTAACAGTTTTCATGAGATTTCCAAATCCATTTGTACAATCCTGCAGTAAGCAGTTGGTTGATAAAAATGTACACAAAGATCTGTATGCACTAAAAAGTCAAAGCCAATGCATTTGCATGAACTTCCTCAGTAGAGTCACTTCATTTACCTACTAGATCACAGACCACACTTGGGTCAGAATGACACTGTGAATCTTGGGTATGATTGCAACTAACTCGTGGTGAATGTACGTGAAGGGTTGAATTTTTTTTTCTTACTATTATTTTCCCTCTACGTCACTAACAGTGACCTGTGTAGCCGTTAGAAAGGAAGGCTAAGGGGGAAATTGTCCGCCTACAGAACTACTTATCACTGGTTTGTTTCAGAGTCTAGAGCAGTGGTTCTCAACCTTCCTAATGCCACAACCCTTTAAAACAGTTCCTCATGTTGTGGTGACCCTCAATTTCATTGTTACAAATTGAACATAATTAAAGCACAGTGATTAATCACAAACACAATATGTAATTATATATGTGTTTTCCAGTGGTCTTAGGTGACCCCTGTGAAAGGGTCATTCAACCCCCAAAGGAGTCGCGACCCATAGGTTGAGAACCTCTGGTCTAGAGTATACAAACCTTCTCCTTGTTACTCCATAAAGGTCCTTATCCTTCCAGAAAGTTTCTCTGCCCAAGGCCAAGGATTGATAAGGAATGAGGACCAAACAGCAGGAGACTTGTTATCTCAAGTGGCTTGTTGACATCCCTAAGATTTTTCAGACTGGGTAACACCCATTTAGCTCATTATGCCCCTCATAGATAGCTATAATGTTCTTTAAGAACTTTCTGTGGATCTGAAGTGGGATAGGGAACACACTATAATATACACTGAGTGGCCAGATTATTATGACCACCCCATCAGTACAATGAAGTGAATTAGTTATGCAAATAATAATAATAATAAAACCTTGAGAGTACTTGCTTAGGAAGTTTTCAATATTCAGTATTTTTGGAAGTGTCAATCAAGTACTGATGAGCTGGTCATAATAATCTGGCCACTCAGTGTATGTCTCTCTAACCCTCTTTCAATCTCTCTCTCTCTCTCTCTCTCTCTCTCTCTCTCTCTCTCTCTCTCTCTCTTCATTTTCAAGTTTAATGAAACTCAACCTATGTCACAAAAGGAATACCCCATTTCAGAAGCTAATTAGAGGTGGCCCAGAAATACAACTGAAAAGCAAAGGAGGGTAAACAGTGACAGGGAGCTAGGACATCCCACCCTGGGCAACGCTCCCTTGTGTTCCAAACCTCTGCTGCAGGCGTGATGAATGGAGGATGGCATCGCCCTGGGAGTCAGAAGGTCCCGATCCAAGTACCACTCACCTGCAGTCTTGAGCAAGCCCCTTTTCCTGCTGAGGCCCCAGCTGTCTCACTGTCACAGAGGCTTGGGAGGAACTGATGTGATCTTTTTAAGGCAGATATGATCTAAGTCACTATAGAGGCCCGTTTCAAATGCCAATTGTGAGTTCATTTTTCAGAGGTCTTGCCTCTCATCTGCTTCTCAATCTGACCAGGAGCTGCTCCTTGATCCTTGAGCCATTTTCCAAGCCCAGAAGAGATCAAAATCTGATGTTGTTTTAAGTGTGACCCCAGTCATTCTTATTAATAAAATCCCTTCCTGTTTCTCTACAGTGAGAAAGGAGGACGGAAGCAAGGTGCAAGGGGAGTGGAGGGGGCCACACCAAGCAAGGACCTCAGCGGGGACTGGAAGAGCTCTCTCCAGCTGAGTCAGTCCCGTGTTTTTTCCTGTTAAATGATTCACATGCTGAGGCAAATGGGTCCAAAATGCAAAAACTCTTTCCTGAGCTTCCAGATGAGTTGGTTTTTGTTGTTGTTTTCCAATTCCACTTCTCCTTTCTTGGGAACATGAGTGCAATGTTTTCCATTCCAGGTGGAGGTTTCCTCCACCTCATTTAAATGCCCTGGGGGGGAGGGGTTATCATATCAAGGAAACCCTGGCTATTTTAAGTGTTATTCATATTCCTTAAACTTCCTTGTGTTTTTTACTCAAGTAGGTTGAGTATATTATAAATAAACAAAATTTCATAGTATATTATGCACAATAAAGTCTGAGCTCTTTAGAACTCAAGCTCTAGATAGGTGAATTTCCACGTGTCTTAAAAGGCTTATTGCTGTAAACATAAAATACTTTTTTCAATGACTTTAAGTGGGACTCTCTTCTGGAATATATAAGATATATACCATGTTTCTTCATAATAAAATATAACATTTCATTGATTATTAGAAGTCATTATCCTTACATCCTTTTAACAATCCTCTGTTTTGTCCTCCTCTCTTGTTTAAGTGAGGTCAATTTTAGTTGAGGTCCTTCTTCCATGTTCTGCTTAATCTTCATGCATATCCATAGCCACAATATCCTCTTTAGTCAGAAAAAAGATGGTTTACTCTTTGGCTTAATCTGACTAGTGGTAAAATTCCCCATCTTAAGGCCTTCTAGTAATTTCTCACTGTAGTTAGAAGATTAGCCAAACTCCTCTCTATTACCTACAGAGACTTATATGGTCTAGCTAGCCCCTGCCTTTTCTCCAACTACTCAACCTTCATCCACTGTGGTGCACACACTAGCTTTCTCTGTGTTCCTCCAAAGAGCCAAGTTGTCTCAGGTCCTTTGCACTTACCATTGCTACTTCCTGAAAGATTCTTCCCTCATTTTCACCTGACTGCCTCTTTCTCCCTGGGAGTCAGAAGGTCCTGAACCAAGTACCACTCACCCGCAGTCTTGGGCAAGCCCCTTTTCCTGCTGAGGCCCCTTATTTTGGTCTAAGGCCAAATGTCAAGTCCACAGAGAGGCCATCAATGTCTTCTACACCAAGCAGGCTATAACGCCTTTCTTGCTTTATTCCTATCCCAGAAATTAAAGCACTATTGGATTGCTTTAATTTGTATTCTTATTTATTCATTTGTATTGATATTCTGTCTTGCTCACAGCAATATCACATTTTGAGGAATAGCTCCCAGCACATAGAAGGCACTCAATAAATACTCTTGAAGAAATAAATCCTGGCTGGCTCATCTCCACACCTCCTGAAAGCTAATCTCTGTCTATAACGGAGAGTTCTGCTTTCAGTCTTACTACACATTGAGAAATCTAATCTAAATAATCAATTACATCCCAGCCTGTATGGCTCAGAGGTTGAGCATCGGACCATGAACCAGGAGGTCATGGTTCGATTCCCAGTCAGGGCACATGTCCCGGTTGTGAACTCGATCCCCAGTGGTGGGCATGCAGGAGACAGCCTATTGATGTGATTGATGTTTCTCTCTCATCAGTGTTTCCATCTCTCTATCCCTCTTCCTTCCTCTCTCTAAAATCAATAAAATATATTTTAAAATAATAATAATCAATTACATAATATCCTAAGATCACTGTCAAAACATTAAGAAGCTGGCAATGTCCAATGTCATTCGATCCAACTTTGGAAAGTGACAAAAGAACTAAGAGAATGTTTGGACACACTCTAATTTCTTGGATAGTTCAACAAGATATAACAAACAGCCTAAAATAGTTAATAATAATACAAGGAGATGTAGCCATAAGTATAAAGTGGCCCCCCAAAACAATATATGTTTGAAGTCTCTGAGAGAGAAAGAGAGTTAGAACATAAAATTCATCTGGATTTTAAAAATAAATTATGAGACTTCAAACATATATTGTTTTTGGGGGTATATATATATATATATATATATATATATATATATATATATATCCTATATAATAAAAAGCTAATATGCAAATGGTCATCATGCCCTCACACCATAACAGCTCAGACATTCAACACTGGGGATTGAGGAATGGAGACCAGCCAGGCACAAATGAGCTCAAGAGAGAGGAATGGGAACCAGCCAGGCTGCGGCTTCAGGAGAGGGACAAGCTGCTCACCCCATGGTCCCGGGCACCTGCGGCTGTGACCCGGGCAAAGCCACCTGCCCACGGTCCCCTGTGGCTGTGGCTGGCCCAGGCAAAGCCAGCCCAGGTCCTGGGTGCCTGTGGCCAGCCAGAGGAGAGAATCCTGGGTCCCAGGTGCGGGATGAGGTAGAAGAGATTAAGGGTAATCAGGCCAGCAGGGGAGCAGTTAGGGGTGATCAGGCTGGTAGGGGAGCAGTTAGGGGTGATCAGGCAGGTAGGCAGAGGTGGTTAGAGGTGATCAGGCAGGCAGCCAGTGGGGTTAGGAGCAATCAGGCAGGTAAGCAGTTAGGAGCCAGCAGTCCCGAATTGTGAGAGGCCGTCAGACATCCCTCGAGGGGTCCCAGATTGGAGAGGGTGCAGGCTGGGCTGAGGGACACCCCCTCCCATGCACAAATTTCATGCAAATATACACATTTTTTTAATATAAAAGAAATTTCCCCTCAAATTTTTGGGGGGAATGTACCCTCCAAGAAGTTGTGTCCTGTTTACCCTAGAAAACCACCAGGAATTCCCCCAAGTACATGTGCTCCAAGCTGATAAACACCTAGAAACGATTCTGGAGGAACCTTGAAGGGAGCACAATCCCCACCCACCCCTTGCTGCCTCGTCCACTTGCCCTCATCTTCATCCCAGGGAGGAAGAGCTCTGGAACAAAGACACCTAAGTGAACCAGGAGTCTCAAGGAATGCGGAGTTTTGAGACGGAAAACAAGGTTAAAAGTTCTATTGTTCTGTATCATTCTCTTTTCAGACATCTCTCTCTTCTAAATCATTTCATTGCTTTCTTTCCAGGTGCTTGGTGAGGTAAGAGGTGCATTTGGAGTCCAAACCTTGGTTCATAGTAATGAAGTTTCCTTTGATATATTTCTTCAGTTAAAAATCTCTAATCACTGCCGAAACCGGTTTGGCTCAGTGGATAGAGCGTCGCCCTGCGGACTCAAGGGTCCCAGGTTCGATTCCGGTCAAGGGCATGTACCTGGGTTGCGGGCACATCCCCAGTGGGAGATGTGCAGGAGGCAGCTGATCGATGTTTCTCTCGCATCGATGTTTCTAACTCTCTATCTCTCTCCCTTCCTCTCTGTAAAAAATCAATAAAATATATTTTTAAAAAAAAAATCTCTAATCACTATTGGTGGGCTCATTGAGGATTGGAGGTTCAAGATCCAGGCCATCATGCATAAATTATAATAATAATACTTATAGAGAGAAGACAGAAGAAGCAAACAAGCTGGTAATGGTGAATTGAGTTGATTAGTAAAAGTCTTTTAAAATAAAATGTGATGAATGGAAAATATTCAGTCAGAGATGCCACATGAAATTGAATAATCAGCCTTTTCGTGACCTAACAGTTGAAGGCATGAACGAGAAGGCGATTATCTCATGAATGTACCAAAAAAGCAGATTACTGAGATAGTAATTATGGTGGCTCCTGCGGGAAGCATCCTAGACTGATGGTCCCGGCTGCAGCCCTCTGAAATTCGTCATCACATTTGTTCTGAAGCCATGCTTTCTGTAGCTGCCGCAGCCATGACTAAGCACGGCAGGGCTGCTGAGACAGGCCCACTCCTGGAAGATGCAGGATTACTCTGACGGGCAACTTTAGCTTAAGGACTTCCAATTAACCTTGCTAAAACTTTCTTCCTTGCTTCCCTTCTTTCCCTCCTTCACAGGAAACAGTTTTGCAGAGTGATCTGATGGCCCTCCCAGCCTCCTCCAGCTTTCTCTCCATTTTCTCCCACAAAGTTTTCCTCAACAAATCTCATGCACATCTAACTTCCTCTGCTTCTCGGAAGGCCTGAACTAACACAAGCAAGGAGCTATTTGAGGAATGGACAGGAGGAATTAGGCCATTTACTGCAGTTAGGATAGTTGGCAGTGGTTCTCAACCTTGGCTGCACATTAGAATCACCTGGGAATCTTTTTAAAATCCTGATTTCTGGGCCTCATCCTCCAGCAATTCTGTTTCTTTGTTATAACAAAGAAATCCCAGGTGATTCTAATGTTCGGCCAAGGTTGAGAACCACTGGTTTAGACTAAGACTAAGAAGATTAATGGGTGATCATAAAAAGACCAGATTTAATAGGGAGCTTTCTGAGAATAAGTAGCAGGTAACACAAGAGGTTGTGATGGTGGGGATGGAGGTAACAGTAATCAGAGTTTGAAGTTAATTATTTGCAGACTTGATGCTAATTAAGCCTAAGGCTCAATTAGAGAATCTGAAGAGATTTCGTTGTTTTTGGCAACAGCATAGTTTAGTTGATATATGTGGGTGGAGCCCTGTTAAGAGGACTATATATTTTTACTTGAACTCTATACAGTCCTTTTAAGAGAACTCTATAAAATGTTTTATTGGCTTTGAGGTGTTTTGCTTGCAGTTTTTAGGTTTGTGATTTTAAGGTTTTGCATAATTAGAAGTAAATAATAAAGTTAATTATTTGTATCAGATATCAGCATTTTCAGCCTATAGTAATGTATGAAAAAAACTTACATTTTTATATTCTTTCAAAGTCTCCTTGTGTGAAGCTCTGTATCCCCAATGAAATGCAGTAATGTCTGTAAAACTGAATTGGAAATTGTTTGGCATGTGCTAGTTCACTGAAACCTAACATGGATCCTGTGAGGTAAGGAGGGCAGGTAGCCTTAAAGCTCACTTTTACCAAAGATCAAACTGAGGCTCAGGGGGGCTAAATAGCTAACACCTAGTCAAATCCAACCCAGGTGCAAGGTTGCAGTAGGCAGAATTTCTAGGAATGACTCCTAAGAGTTCATAACCTAATCCCAGTGATGTGTGAATGTGATGAAATGTCATTTATTCCCATGATTCTGCTATGTTATATGGTGTAGTTGACCTTATTAAAAGATTATTCAGGTGAATCTAATCCAATTACATGGAGCCCTTAAAAGCTCCTTCTGCCAGTGATCAAAGAGAAGAAAAAAAGTCAGAGAGAAAGACGGCAGAAGGGGAAGTTAGAGAGTCGAAGCATGAGAAGGATTCGAGGTACTAACGCTGGCTTGATGATGGAAGGGGCCACGTGGAAGGCATGAGAAGGAAATGAATTCTTCTACCAACCAGTGAGCTTAGAAAGAGACCTAAGCTCTGGGTGAGACCTGCAGCCCCAGCTCTTACCTAGATTTTGACCTTGTGAGATTCTAAGCAGAGAACCGAGCTGACCTACACTGTGCCCAGAAACTGTGGGATAATAAATGGGCATTATTTTAAGCCCCTATGTTTGTATTGATTTTAAACAGTGACAAAACAAAACAAAAAAAACTAATACATGGGTTTTCTAGTTCCATCACTATTTTCACCATACCACCCTACTCTTAACTAATGCCAATAAAAATAATCAACAGTGAACTGAAAAAGCACAGTACTAACCTTATAATTTTGCTCGCTTAATTTTGATTAGAAGTCTAGCTTTCTAAGATTTATTTTAGGCCTGACCTCATTTCCTTTAGTTCTCAGCCTGTGGACTTGAACTCATTTTCAAGACAGACTCTCATTTCCTCGTCCTAATTTGAAAATAATTCAGGTAGCATATAAATAAGAAGAAAATATTATAATGTCCTAAGAAAATATTATAAGATTAAAACTTTTGTCATAGTTTGGCAAAGTTTTAAAACTCTTACAAAATACTGAAAATATCATGGGGATTGTTTGAACACATATAGTGAAACACTGTTGTTTTATCTATCCATTGTGACTCCTTTAGTAAACTTTACTCACAATCTTTTGGGAATGCTCTTCTCCCAGTCAAACCAAGTGGGTCTGAGGAAATGGCCACACTGTGAGAGAATTAAATAAGATTGTAGATGTTTAGCAACAGTATCTAGCATATAGTAAGCTATCAGTAAAAAGTATATCTTCATCTCTTGTATTCCAAGATGTCTGAAAATCTATGTTAGAATCACAGTCCTATTAGAGAACGAAACTTCATGGTTTTCAACCTTCATGCATCCAAGGGTTAGTACCAGAAGAGATTCTTAGATCTGCAGTCACAGACATGAATTTTACTTGGTTACCTATCAGGTACCTAGTGGATATTCATATGGATGAATAAGAGGTATTTAATTATCTGTTATCAGAGAATTAAGCCCAACCTTTAAAGAAAAAATTATTCATATCCGCATTTTAGCAGAGAAAATAATAAACAGTAGGTCATGTGTTGCCTTTAAACTATTCTAGTGTCTATTCTGGAGAATAATAGAATCATAGGATTAGTAAAGTAAGTAATTATTTGTTTATGTATTTATTAATAAATAAAGCTCAGGAAAGAAGGTATAGCTCAGGGAAGTTAGTTGACTTCTACAAGATCAACAGTAAGTCTGTGACAGAGTCAGGTCTGGAACACAAGCTAGGATGGAAGCTACAGGAAATGTCCTACTATTGGTGGTCACCACACCAAGTAGAAGGGAAGAAAGGAAGTGGCTCAAAGTAGCAGGGAAAGTGAGTGAGATCGAGTATGGGAGATCTAGTACTTAGTTCTTTTCAGAGGAGCTTCGGAGCTGGAACCCACTGAAGTCTAATGCCACTATTGGGGTAACACCTCTGAATGAACTCTTCTGTGGCCAAATTTCTGGAAAGAAGACAGACTAGGCTGATTCTAATAAGATAATATCTCATATGCCATTTCAGAGAATTCACCCTCATATCCATCACCTGTGTCTAATCCATTTGATGGGCACACAATACTCTTTTTTTTTGTTTGTTTGTCTTTGTTTTTGTTTTGGCACACAATACTCTTACTTAATTACTCTGCTCTTGATCTTGTTTACCATTGGCCAATCACTAATCTAAGGCTAAGTTTATAAGTATATTATTCTTTAAAAAGCACTCACAGGAAACCTGTCAGGGATAAAGGCTCTATACTAGGCATTAAGAATTTGCTGAAAAGTGTTTAATCAAACTCCATTTTCCTTGTCCAATCAGAGAAGAGAGTGAGTTATTCAAAAGAAAACTAAACCAACCAGAAGTAACTCTGTATAAACTAATCCCTCCAACCCTTATGTCATAAAGACAAATAAAAGCTCATAAAGAACCTTTGCTTGCTTCAGAACCTTATCAACTTGAGCCAGCTGATAGGGAAAGTAAGTCTTATGGCTGAACTCTTGAACCAGGAAAGGATCAGTCCAAAGTTTCTGTCAGGTGACGTGACCTACAAAAGTACTCCCAATCCTTGGCTTATCTTTATGACTGATAAATGATTGCCAGTTATTTGCTCTATAATATATGCTTGGAAACTGTGGTTAAATGGCTGAAATTGTCCCAAGAAAGAGGTTTCCTTCTGGAAAAAAAGAAAAAAATCATCCCCTACATACAAGGTTTAATTAATGAAAAAGTTGCTTAGATGATCAAACTATGCCTTTTTTTTCTGACCCAATGTTTTGTGGTTTGGGAGTTTTTTTTAACAAGCAAAAAAACCTTTAAACAGAAACCAGACTCTTTTATATTCTAATTTTTTTCCACTCCATTATGTTGTAGTAGTCCATAACAAGAATATGACCTCATCAGTTATTTACTCCCATTTTGGGTTTCATATGATGGGTTTCATTGGAAATCCCCATTATGGGGGAAATTTCTAAACCATTGAGCAGCTCATTTGTTGGGGGAGAGGGGGGTTCTTTATAAATGAAAAAAGTTGAATTGTAATGGAGGAACAGTGAGTGATTTCTCTAAAGGAGAAAGTTTCAGCCTCCCCCTGCTTATTAAGGAAAGCTAGGTTTGAGATCCTAAAACAGGACTATGACCAAACTATGGGAGTATCTTGGGACCTTATGGACTGGTAGAGCTTAACTAGTTTAAAAGTTTATTTTTCTTAATATATTTTATTGATTTTTTTACAGAGAGGAAGGGAGAGGGACAGAGAGTCAGAAACATCGATGAGAGAGAAACATCGATCAGCTGCCTCCTGCACACCTCCTACTGGGGATGTGCCCGCAACCACAGTACATGCCCTTGACCGGAATCGAACCTGGGACCTTTCAGTTCGCAGGCCGACACTCTATCCACTGAGCCAAACCAGTTAGGGCACTAGTTTATAACTTTAGACACTGACAGCCAACGGTAGAGTTAATAACGATACTGAATGACCAAGCAATGTGCCTAGACAAGTGTTCAAACAATTAGGGTAATACTCTCTTCCCAAGTGATTTATTGTCTGAAATACTGAGTTAAATGGAGTACCTACTATATCTAACAAAAGCTGTTCAGTTAAATGCCAACCTCCCTGGCCCATTAGGAGAGGCAATAATTTATTCAAAATGTAGGTTAAGTATAAAGTTACTTTTCAGAAAGTAATCCTAGTAAAAGAAAAAAAAGAGAGATAGAAGGCACAAGCAAGTAAATACTCTATCAGACAAAGTCACAGTAACTTTTTGTAATTGCAGAAATTATTCTAGTTTAAAAAAATAATTTGAAAAAGCAATTATTTTCATAATCAAGAAACCACCACCACCAACAACAAAAGGTTGGGGGTTGTCTGTGGGTTTCTTTGCTTGTTATAGTTCACTTTCCTAAGAGCCAGTTTAGCTTCTCAGACCTTGACCCAGTGATAGATTAAAGTCCTTACTTAATCAGAGATATGGAATGCCTTATCTAGTGACACATGTTCTTTCTCTGTCCTTTGAAGCACATATTGTCCCTCCAAAGGAAGTTCACCATGAAACTAAATGACACAATCCACAAGTACCTCCTAGGAAGAGCCCCCTGAAGACCACACCACAGCACAAGTCATCCTTTTTAAGAACCAGCAAATTGTATGTGTAGTTACAGGAGAAAGCAGCCTTAGGTCATTCTCCCAAGGCCCTGATGTGGAAGGAACCACCTAGAACATACAAACAACCATTGTAATCCCTGGGACAGGGGTGTGGGCTGTGGGAAAGGAAGCTCAGCATGGAATTTGAGAGCTAGAATTGCAAGGTAAGAGATCTGAGAGCTTCCAGAGGAGTCTGGTTTGTTTGTTTTCCGTCTAGACTGAGTGTGCAAGGACTTAGGAAATAGGCTTTAGGTTAGAAGACACCCTGGAGTTGTTTTCTTTCTCCACTTAGAGCCCCATGTAATAATGCACATGCCAGTGTCTGCACTCAAAGCTGACTTAACGTCTACAGAAATTCCCTCTCCTTCTCTGTGCATCCAATCAGTAACCAAGGATGACTGCCACTACTTTCATTGGGCCTCCTCCACATCTCCCACACTACTCATGTCTCAGTATTTCAGCTTATCTCAATATTTCTCACCGGGATTAGAGCAACTATATTCTAATGGCTCTCCCCGCTGCCAGCTCCTGGTTCAGATTCTATATTGTTTTCTACAGAGCAAGACTGGCCATAGGACTAGCCAGTTTAAAGTTCTTTAGTGGCTTCCAACAGTCTCCTGGTTAAAATTCAAACTATTCTGGTACAGGCTCTGATAGAACAGTTACCTTGGTTCATATCCTACCTTTGCTATTTACCAATTTGATCTTCAATTCCCCGTCTATAAAATGGAATAAGAATAGTTCTTCTTAATAGGTGTGTTGTTAAACTTCAAAGAGATACTTCTTTTAAAGAGCTTAGTACTGTGCCTAGTAAGCAGTCAAGCCCATAGTTGAAATCAAAGCTCATCATACCCTAGGTCTGTTTTTAATGACTACATTGCACTACCTACCGTTACTCCACTTTATTTCCCAAAACACATGTCATAACAGTATTTCTGGTTCCACATACAGAGCCTTGCCACTTTCCTACTCAGAGAAAGAATCTACGTCCCATCCCCTTGAACTTGGACATGACCTGTTGACCACCTCAATTAATTAAGTCTGGCACAAGTTAGGCAATGTCATTTCCTAGGCTGAGTCAGAAGAGGCAATATACCTTCTGTCTGGCAATCTCGTGTGCAGCATGCACCTTAGGAGATCTAAGCTTCTGTATGAGAAGTTCAGCTACATGAAGCTACCACGCTTGAGAGGCCATGAGAACAGATCACTGAAAGCTAGACATGCATGAGGAGCCCCAGGTGCCCAGCCATCCTTCACACAGGCCCCCAGTCACTGCGGGGAGTAGAAAGGAGCTGACCCCACCCACCCTGCCCACATTGCAGATGTGTGAGCAAAATAAGTGATCGTGGTTATTACAGCCACTAAGTTTTGTTATTGCCTAATGAGAGACCAGAACACCCACATAAACCTCCAAATCTATTTACTCACTTTCATTTCCCCTTGACAACACACCTTCCATGGCCTTCACGTGTTTTTATGCTTAAAAATCGCCACCAGCACAAACATGCCCTCATGTAAAGCATTACTTTGCTTTCAAGAGCCATTGCAGGTAGTTCTTGTTGTGGCTTTTAGTCATTGTTACTCATTGTTGTAGTTTTAATCATCTTTCCCCAAATCTGGAAATGCGTGGTTAAGGACCCAAACTTCAAGTCAAAATGTTTGGGCTTAAGGTTTTTGTTGTTGTTGTTACCTACTTCCAAATGTTTAGGACTTTATCTCCCCAGACTTCTGTTCCTCCAAAGACAGAGTAATAGCCAAACCCTTATCTGAGTATTGTAGATATTCATTTATAACTCCTAGCAAAGTTCCTGGTATCTAATGAGTTCAATGCATGTTGCTGTTATTAGAGTGCTAATTTTATTGCATCACAATTATCAGCTTCCTTTTCTGAACAAGAACTGTGTATCCTCAATGCCTGGGACCTAGGATATGCAAAAACAGTTTTGTTAAATGAATAAATAAAGAACAAACAAAAAAAATGGATGGGTGAATGGGTGGGCAGGTATAATCTAGCTTCTCTTCAACTCCTATATCAAACATGTAGGAGAGGTAGGACAACAGAGATCTCCAGTCTTAATGGAAGCAGCTCTGGTGCTGGCTGCATACTTTTCTTCATGACAGGTCCAGCTCTCTCTTTCCCCAGTAGTTCTATAATACCACAGCCATTATTTCTGACACTCCCTCATTCCCAAAGCCACGCAGAGCGCATCCTCACTTGGCTGAGTAAGCCCTTTTGCTCCTGACAATCCAAACCATGTGGTAGGACTGTGAGGAGAGCTAGTGCCAAAATCCGATGGCTTCCTCTACAGATTCCTTTTCTCTTCTAACCACGCTATAGCATGCTATCTAGATGCCTGACCTTGCCAAGTAAAACCCAGTTAATCTTTTACAATGTCAGCCTTCTTTATGGACTCTAAGATATGGCAATGTCATATGGTGGCAGTGCTGTAGAAGGGACTCTGCTCTTACTGGCAAGCAACTTTATGCTGCACTAAGCAAATAATTTACCCTTCTTGCCTCATGCATGATATTTCCCCACTGATTTCTGCTCAATACAAGAGACATTATTAAACAGCAATACAACCTTGCTTAATAAGGTGAGAATAGATATTCTACACCTACTTTTTATTTTCATCATAGAATTTACATAAAATTCTATGCATGGTGCATATTTACACATAAAATTCTCATTATAACAGCTAAAAGCTTATGGATATGATTGCTAAGTGCCAACAGTTGCCATTGCAACACAATGTTCTACCATGATATCAATGTTCTTCTAGCACATATTAATTTCAATGTTAAAATAAAACAACATTGGGTTCCAACAACAAAGGGGTTCTGTCAGTGCCCTTTTATGCCCTCCTGCCTCAGCACAAAAGAAAAAGTTTAAATATTTTTAAATGAGTAAAATCCAGAGTGTTGGCTGTACATACTCATAAATCATTTCACAAGAAAATATGAAGTTAATGTAATTATTGCTGTTACTCTTGTAGATTCCATGCTTCTCATAAGTGTAATCATTTCTGCATTCTTTCTCTGCTTGAAGGTCAGAGAATGCTGAGGGTTAGCAAGATTTCTGAGGCGTGGCACCACCGTCTCTGATTGGGCAGCAGCTCTCGAACGATGTGGGCCTTTTGCAGTTGACTCACCAGAGGGCAGCAGCTTTGCAGCTTGATGTCAGCCTGCAAGAATGTCAGACACTTCTCTCTGCCAGCTGCTGCACCGCCCTCCCCCCCACACCAACCCCAGCAGTAGCCCAGAATTAAGCAAAGCTGTTTGGGTTAGCCTCTGACCAGCCTCCTGGCTGGGCTTCTTGCTGTCCTGGTTACCAGCTCCAGTAAAAAAATCCCCACCAGATCTCAGCAGGAACACTAAGCTCTTCCAACTATGTGTCTCTGGGGATACCCAATATAACTGATCAATAAAGGTTTGGATATTTGGGCAAGTGTGTATGGTTTTCTGGGTGCCCCTCTGCAACATATACACCACACACACACACATATTCTCTCTCTCTCTCTCTCTCTCTCTCTCTCTCTCTCTCTCTCTCTCTCTCTTTCTCCTTCTCTAAAACACCAGAATGCATTAAGAAATATTTAAATAAGCACTAGCAAAATTTCTAAGTTCTAAATGGATTGTATGCTATTTGTTCTCCTGGTATTGGATCTGCCTCAGTTTCCCCCACATTTCTGACTGTTCCAACTGAAGTCTCAGATGGGACCTAAGACTATTCCTGGGGTCCTTTCTGCTGTAACAGTCTATGATTCCATGAATTTAGACAACTGGGAGCTTTCTGAGAGGAATGGCTTCCTGATGCTCATTAGGCGTGGCAGAGAGGCCTGCCCCATAGTAGCTAGTCCTAGCTCTGTGAGGACCGGTTTTTATATATTACTTAGTTTCCCCTCGCTTCTAGTCTCTTCAGCATCTGTTCTTTTAGCAGTTTTGGTTTAGTTTTAAATTTTAGTCTTAGTTTAGTCTCAGTTTTCACCTTTTAGATGGTTCGTTTGGCTTTAGGCAACTGCAAGCAGTAAGCAGATGGTAGATTGTAGACCCAGTTAAGGTAATCATGGTCAAGGTCAAGCAAGCAATTAAACCAATATAGTTAAGCCAAGGTGAAATTGATGAATCACAGAAACTAAGTCTGCCCTAATTCAACTTGCTAAAGTGTGAAGATGCCAGGGTTTAAGGCTGTTTGATTCTCTCGGTACACTAAGACTTAAGGCACAATTGCTCTTTCTGATCTTGCCCCTATTCTGTTTCTTTATCCTGATGATTGGTAGCAGCCTCACCTCATTCTGTTTGAGTCTCCTTCAGGATTCTCCAGTTTGGTTACTCCAGTTTGTAGTAGGCTAAATTGTGGCCTTAAAAAGATATGCCCATGTCTTCATCCCCAGAACCTGGGAATGTGGCCTTATTTGGAAAAAATTAAGGATCTGGAAATGAGATCATCGTGGATGACCCAGGTGAGCCCTAAGTCCAATAAGTTTCCTTATAAGAAACACAGAGAGGAGGGATGCAGGGAGAAGAGGACAAGGCCATGTAGAGACGGAGACAGAAGTGGAGTGATGTCACCACAAGCCAAGAAACCCTGGGAGCCATCAGAAGCTGGGAAGGGTGAGGAATGGGTTCTCCTCTCGATTCTCTGCTGACAGCACATCTCCTGCCAACATTTTCATGTTAGACTTCCTGCTCAGAACTATGAATACGTTTCTGTTGTTTTAAAGGAAACAGTGTTAGTAATTTATTAAGGTAGCCATTGGAAACTAACACAGTTACAAGCTCAAATGCTTTATAGTTTCAAGGAACCCAATGGAAACAAACCAGAAACTACGTACACTTTTAAATAGGTAACAGGAGAGTTACTCATCTTCTACAGCAGTTCTCAACCTGTGGGTCGCGACCCCTTTGGCAGTCGGACGACCCTTTTATAGGAGTCGCCTAAGACCATCCTGCATATCAGATATTTACATAACGATTCATAACAGTAGCAACATTACAGTTAGGAAGTAGCAACAAAAATAATTTTATGGTTGGGGTCACAACATGAGGAACTGTATTTAAAGGGCCAGAAGGTTGAGAACCACTGCCTTATAGGAATCATACAGTAATGAACTGAGCAAACAATCTAGATAGGGAAATTCTGGAGTTAGCATCTCATATTATTTTTCATTCCTAAAACCGGTCATTTCAGTGGCTGGCAAACAACAGAAAGTGCAAGTGGTCTGAAGCAAATGAGAGAACAAATGTCCTAACCAAAGAAGTATCCATCAACCAGACCAATAATTGTTGCCATGTGAAAACAAGCCCAGCATGGCCACATCTTCCCACTTTTATTGGATCTTTACTTAAAGTCTCCTGCATTTTAAGTGTTGGCTCAGAGAACAACCAGGCAAACTGCACTCTGTGGGCCCAATCAAACGTGTTTGAGAGCTGAATTGTAACCACAAGTGGCCAGTTGCAGTGTCTGGAGCCAACTGACCCTTCTAACAGTATCTAAGGTATGTGCCACGGAGAGTTCATGAAACAACCAAGAGCAGAACCTTGTTTCCTTGTTTTCCACCTACTTAACCTGCTCTGCCAGCCCAGGATACTTTCATTCAAAATCCCTCCCTCCCTGGTGTAGGCAGCGAGAAACGGTTTGTTAGGACCTGTGTTAGTGTGCCTGCCTCTTCCTTTTCAGCCTCTCCTCTTAGTTTCTCTAAGGCAGCTTAATTTAGACCCTGACCATTTAGTATCTAGAAGGGATGTGTGTGTGTGTGTGTGTGTGTGTGTGTGTGTGTGTGTGTGTGTGTGTGTGTTTGAAAAGGATTAATGGTGGAGACTTTGCAATGCAATGTGTGATGACTTCAGAAGGAAAGATGAAAGAAGACAAAATATTCACTAGGGAGAATTTAAACCCACAGGCCTTTTTGCTGTGTTTATTTTACAGCAGAGCACTAAAATATATTCTACCAAAAGGACTGGTATTTAAGTCAGATAAAACCTAAGATATAAAACTGAGACATAATTTGATATTGACATAGCTTCCGTATTTAGTTTGTTAAAGGTTGCTACTTCTGTGCTCTTTTACCTCATCTCCAGAGCCACCTGCTTCCCAGCTTCAGACAGTGTGTCCTGTGGCAGACCACGAGGTAAGACACCGTTCAATGAGACTGAATCTTCCGGTCTGTCTGTGAAGGCAACTAGGAAGACAGTGATGAGATCTGTAACTTTTGGTTGAGTCTGCAGTGAGGAAAGAAAGTTGCAATCAGCTTTCATAAATGATCTCATGGAAGAACTCTGACAATAGCTAGGGTAGGAATGGGGATTGACTAAATAGGGAATGAGGGATCTTACTGAGGAAAATGTCCTAAAACTATTGTGATAATGGTAACACCACTCAGTAAATTTATTAGAAATCAGTGGGTCGTGCACTTAAAATGGGTGAGTTTATGATATGTAAAGTGTGCCTCAAAGTTGTTTTAAAAATTAATCATTAAAAGAATAAAACTAGACCCATAACACATTCTCTCTCTCTTATCCCATAAACAGTAGTCAACAAATTTGTCAACTGTTCATATAAAATACCATTTTTTAATCTTTTTACATATTTCAAGTGTATAATACCTAATTCAAACATAACATGTACAAAATAGAACAGAATGAAAAATTTTCCTCCCTCTGCACTCCCGTAGGCACCCAGTGCCCTTCCCTGAAAACAATGTTGTCAGTTTCTTGTGTATCACTCTAGAGACGTTTTATGCATCTCCAGAATGGCACCTGTGTGTACGTATTCTATCCCCCCAACCACACACACGTTTTTCTCTTTAACTTGTAACATATTATACACAGTGTTCTGCAATCTTTTTTTACTTAGTAATCTATATCATATCAGAATTCAAATAGTGCTCAGATCTTTTTATCTTTACTGTCCCACTGCCAGAGAACTCATTGGATCCTAAGTACCTCTTGCCTGGACCATTTTGTGTAATTTGAGATGCCATCTGTTATAAGATTCACTGGTCTTTGGGGGCCTTTAAGAGAGAAAACTGTTGCCTATTAAATTATTATAACATGCCATTGATTGTAAGATGCAGCCTAATTTCATTTAAAAAAACAACAACACTAATGCTAAACAGTGCATTTATGTGTACAAAGATATAAACAATAAGTATGACCTTGTCCCGGCCAGTTCTCCAACCTCAAACCTCGCTTCCTTTTAATTCAGTTTCCTGCCAGTCATTTTTCTAAGCTCTAGGTTTAACCTTTTCATTCCTCTACTTTAAATCCTTTATGGTCTCCCATTGCTACCAGATGAAGTCCAAATAACTCAGTGTGATCACGAGATCCTGCCCTTTTCTGGCCTCCTTCCACTCCACTAACCTATGCTCTAGACATGCCCAACTATTGACTATTTCTCAAAAATGTAGTGCTCTTTCAAAACCTTCTGCTTTTGTACATGTTGTTCCCTCTGCCTAGAATACACTTGACCTCTTTCTTCCTAGCTAAATACCATTTGTTCTCCAAGACTCATCTCTGGGAAAACTGCCATGAACTTCCCAAGTTCAGTGAAATATCCTCTCTCTACTGCCACTCTCACTGTGCTTAATTCCATCAAAAGCACTTCTTGTCTCATATTCGGCTCGCATTTCCTTGCCTGTCCTCACTACTCTTATTTGCATCACAAGGGTTTGCCAGGGTGCCTCGTTTATGGTAAGCATTCAGTAAGTGTTTATTGAAGAAATGTGTACTTTGGCCCTGGATGTAATCTGCAGTTATGGAGGTGTGGTCAGCTCGGTGTAGGGGGAAGTACACTAGGTCTGAAGTCAGGATGCCAGCTATGGGCTCTGACACCTCTGCCCCTCTGGTCTCAGTTTGGTCAGTTAATGTGTCCAAGACTAGGTTCCCTCACTTGAAAACATGGACAGTGGTACCTGCCTGCCTACCGGGCTGCAGGGATTCAACGAGGGGAGCGTCCGAAGTAACCGGCATGGAGACGGTGCTCTGAACAAGGCGGCTTCCATCAGAGTGGCTGGGACACCCTACGCTGGTGAGCAGGGTTCATGTGCCCTGGAAAAACAGACACCACTGACACATGCTGTAATACCAACTAGACTTTGGTTTCCTGTTTTCATTTCAGTTTTCACATTTGAGAAATCAAGTTGATGGGGGGAACAAAAAAACACACATATACACTCAATTCTTGCTCATACCATTATCCCCAAATTCTGTAGGCAATCAATCACCTTTAATGGTTTCTTTTAGACCCTTCCCATGTTATATATATATATATTTTAAATATGTTTTATTGATTTTTCACAGAGAGGAAGGGAGAGGGATAGAGAGTTAGAAACATCAATGAAAGAGGAACATCGATCAGCTGCCTCCTGCACACCTCCCACTGGGAATGTGCCTGCAACCAAGGCACATGCCCTTGGCCAGAATCGAACCTGGGACCCTTCAGTCTGCAGGCCGACGCTCTATCCACTGAGCCAAACCGGTCAGGGCCCCGTGTTATATTTTTAACACAAACACAAGTACATAAATACATATCTCATTCCCTTTTTTACACAACATGTACAATATTTTTTTCATGGTATATCAATATTCGTATTTCTGAATATCACTTTTTTCAGGGGCTTTGTGACCTTCTGAGTTTGCCCATAAGAATTCCAATCAAGTAGACAAGGATGTGGAAAGAGGTTTTAGTTACTGCTTCTCGTCACAACTCTGAGCTCTCAGGAAAGGTAAAAGCTTTGACCCATAGCCTCAGCTCCTTCTTCAGGGAACCACAGAGAAACAGCATCACTAAAACAATGAAAGACCTAAAAGTCACAGCAAGCCACAGGGGAAGAAATCTGCACTGGGGCAGAGGGCAGTGCAGATCTCAGCAGCATGAAGTCAGAAGAATGCTGCAAACAGCTCCAGCGCACAGACTCAGAAGTCTTCAGCACCACTGTCTCCTGCATGTTTTCACCATATGAGTGAGACGCTTCCTAGTGAGCCTTCCCCTTTAAAAGAAAAGATTATTTTCAAAGTTGCACACAGGTTCTATTTAGGGGCTGCTCAGGTATAGAACAAGATCTGCTTTTTAAAAAATACGAATTTATTGGGCTAGTATTTAAAAAGATTAACCATCGTATGTGCTGGCAGAGTTGCAGGAAAACTGGAATTTTCATTACTGTAGGTGGGTGGGAAGGCAAAGGAAATGACCATTTTAGATCACAGTTCCACATGTCTTACAATGTAAATCATTCACCTAAACAACAGCAGTTTGATTAGTAAAACATACATCTGGATAATGAACTGAACGCAATATGCCCAGCAGATTTATTTATAATATCCCAAACCTGGAAATAACCAAAATCATAGACAGATAAATAAAGTAGTAATTCACAGTACACAATCCTACTCGGCAATGAAACAATGATCTATTCACATAAGCATTTGTGTTGAATCTCAAAATAACTATGTAGTGTGAAGGAAACCAGTATTTGTTAAAGACTGCACACCTTCTAGTGCATATCAAATCATGAAAAACTAGAGATCCCTGGGCGTGGCCTGTGGGGATCGGGCGGAAACTGGCAGCCCAAAGCCGCCTGCCGCTCCCACTCACCCGGGCCCCGCTGCGCATGCCGCGGGCTTGCACCCGGTCAGTCCTGAAGATCTGCTTTTTTTAAGGCTTGTCTTTAGACATGAACATTTCCTTATGTGTTCAGAAATCAAGAGTTGGTAGTATAAGGAGGTAGGTGGGGCTTTATAAATAGCTATTATTCTTTCTCTTTTGTTGATCACATAAATGATAAAGTAACAAATACAAGGCTATTAAAAGCTTGTTGAAATGCCTGGTCAACGTGGCTCAGTGGTTTAGCATAGGCCTATGAAACAGGAGGTCACAAGTTCAATTCCTGATCAGGGCACATGCCCCAGTTGTGGGCTCGATCCCCAGTAGGGGACATGCAGGAAGCAGCCATCAGTGATTCTTTCTCATCATTGTTGTTTTTCTATCTCTCTCTCTCCCATTCCTTTCCTTTCTCTGAAGTCAATAAAAAAAATACATCTTTTTAAAGTTTGGTAAAATGTGGATATTCAAATAATATACCTTTGTTTTATTGGCAAGCTTAATCATGACCCAGGTTGCCCATGTCCTCTCCCCACTTCTCTGATTTTTTTCCTCAGGCATCCATTACTGGAGTTGGTGGTCTGAAGTTCTTAAAACTCTCTCATATGAATGGCCCCAGTGTAATCACTATGCTCCCCACTCCCAAATTCCTGACTGCCCATTGCCTTTACCGAAGATCTCCACATGGACAGGAAAACAGACTAATTAGGAGAAGTCTAATGAGTCAGTTGGCACAAATAGCAGATTCACCATCTTATGCCCAGGAAATTACTGTCACTCTATCTCCATTAGTCATGGGTACTTACTGCAGAAAAGTTGGCAGGAAGATTAGAACGGCCTGGGAAGGAGAACAGAAACTCCTAATGGTCTTCATGGTGTGTTTCTAATCACAAAAGCCCAGAGACACGAAGGCCTCCGTCCGCTTTCTATACCATACCAGCCACAAACACTGCAAACCCAGCAACAAAGAAAAATAAGTGCAGGTAGCTATGGGGACGCGTAAACAAAGGCACGGAATCCAACACAGCAGGGGGGACAAGGACCATTAATAAGGCAATCAAGTGGAACCCATTAAGAGCTTATTTTTCAACTCACTATAAAGATATTGACACAATATATTTATTTGGTATCTGAGCCAGACTAATAGTATAGTCTGATGAATGAGCTGGAGATGACGAGGTGGAGAAGAGCAGTGGGATTAAGACATGCAAACGCACTAAATCTCTACATCATGAAGTAACAGGGCAATTTTATAACCCCAGATAGTTCTATGTGAGTGGATACGGAGACAGGGCCAGCGTCATGGTAAGACCAGGTGAGGCTGGAGAAATGGCCAGAGCCAAATGATGAAGGACTTTGTGAGGTCATGCTATGAATTTTAGATTTTATGTGAAAGGCCCTCGTGGGAGCCACTGCAGGATTTTAAACAGGGAATAACAGGAGCATATTTAAGTTGTAGGAGGGCACTCATATATGTAGATAATGGATTTGAGTGCTGTTTCCATAGCACCTACCAAACTATACTGTAATAGGCATCCATCTGTCCTGTCCACACACTAAACTGTAACCTAATGAGGACAGCATGGCTGCTTTCTCATTATATCTAGTGTATGCATAGCACATATTTAGTCACTAATGAATGAATAGATGGATGGTGGATATTCAATCTCATTCACCTTTTGCCTCTAATGCTTATATAGTACTTAGTACAAAAGTAATTGATAAGGGTGTGTTGAATAAATTAATGAATGCAGACTTCTGCCTCACTCTCCACACTTATCTCCCAGCATTCTCCAAGAATCATCTATATACATAAAAGGCTAAGTGACCGACCATACATCCGTCTGACCGTCCAACCAGCCAGCCAGTACATATGACGTGCACTGGCAATTTAAAAATAAATGTTGACTCGCACATGTGCGATACATATAAAGCTCTCGCTGGTGCCAAATGCATGTGACCAACCAGCCGGTACATATGACACGCACTGGCAATTTAATTTTGTATTTTAATTTTATAATACTATATTATATATACAATTTTGACATGTAATTTTTTGCAGTAATATACTTACTGCACGAATCTTTCTTCTAATTAATTTCCTTTCAATGTGCATGAATTTGTGCATGGGGCCACTAGTGGTCCTATAACAATAAATCTGTGTAGTTTATCTAAATTCCCTTCATTGTTTGCCTCTCATAGGGTATTCCCTCTGATTGGAATTCCCTACATTTATCTCCTTCCTATCATGTGAATTCCAATTATCTCAACTCGCAGTTCAGATTTTGGTATTATAAAATCTCCCACTTGGGGAGAGCCTATTGTAATATCAACACCTCCCACCACCCTGCTAATTCCTTTTGACCCACTAACTTCTTGCCTCTCATTTATATAGTTTTAGTTACATGCCTAAATTTTGTATTATTTATTCATTATGTACGGCTCTAGATTTTGAGCTTCTAGGGGACAGGATAGATGCTTCCTTATCACCCATCCTAGGCCTCGGCCTTGATCATAAAGGACACTCAAATAATGTGTTTTTGAATGTTACTTGTTTATTTTTTAAAACTATATTTTATAACTTCTGGAGTTGGTTAGTGTCATGGTTTACTCTCCAATGTGTTACGCTGTATTTTGTGTCCTAAAGACATCGAAGGCTGTCTTCAACATGTGCCCCGGAGTTGGTGAATAGTTCTGTGTCCATAGCAAGCATTGCCTTTGTGATTTCTTCTCTGGCCTCTCAGCTTTCCTGCGGACTGAAGAGTCCTAAGTCTGAAGAGGTAGCCCCTTAATAATCATTCTTCCCCTCAGATCCTATCTTTATTCAAATTATCCTGCAGTGTGCTTACAGAGGCCAGAACCACACAGTATTCTAGGCGCAAATGCAAGCCTCCTATCATTGTACAGATGGAAGGTTATGCATTTGTATTTCATTTTCAGAATGTTTCCAGTAGTGGTTGTGATTTTATTGGCTTTCAAAGAAAAAGCAGTAGATTGAATCAGAATCTTTGCAATGACCTCTGAGTCTCCTTTTCATCTACTATAACTCAAAAGCCCAGTGCAGTGCCCCTCCCCTGCTGCCCCCACACTCCCTCCCCAGTGTCTTTGTCTCTGATTGAGATAATGGCCACCTACCACTCTTTGCAAGGGTTCTTCCAGCCCTGGTTACCAGTGTCCTGTTCAACAAGAGATTGTGTGCAGCTCACTCCTTTCAATTAGAATATGAGAGAAGAACTAGAAATAACTGGTTCTCTTTCAGTTTTCCATAAAAGCAATCTTTTTCCATTTTGCTAATTTGGAAATTAGCAAATTAATCTACTTTCAAGGTTTAAAAATAATAATTATTATTATTGCTGTTAATACTAGTAGAGTACTATATTTAAGTCAGGCACTCGTCTAAGTTATTTATATTATATACATATAGTCATTTAACCCTCACAAAATTCCTATGCCATCTATACTGTTATTATTCCTATTTTAGAAATGAAAAAAACGAAGGCACAGAGAAATTGAGTAATTTCCAAGACTAAAATGTGGCAGGGTAGAGATTTCAACCTATGCAGCCTAGAGCTGGGGTTTGGTGGACAAGGAGGGAAAGAGACAAGACAGAGAGTTTTTACTGAGTCTTTCCATGATCAGCAGCAAATTTGGGAATTTAACTTGCTGAGCCTCAGTTTTGACATCTGTAATGTGAAAATAGAAATGCCCCCAGGAGGTTGGTTGACAGTAGTAAATATCAGCATGCATGTAAAATAGCTAGCTGACTGAAAGTGCTTAACGAATATTTCTCTCTCCCCTCCCCCAATTAGTTCTCTATTTTCAGATTATAACCATCATTTCGAGCTACCATTAGAAACCAGTCGGTTTACCTCCCAGCCCTGTCCTGCACCAGCTGCATGAACTGAAGCCCCCGTTTCCTTTAAGTGTAAGCTGGCAATCATAAAACCATCATAGGTTTAAATGAGATCATGTTTGAAAGGCAATTAAGCCAGTGCCTAGCATATGGTAAATACTCAATAAATGACAGCAGCTATAATGATGGTAGTGATAAGAAAGAGGAAGGGTTTATGAAGGATTACAATGATGATGTTTTCAGCTTAATTCTCTCTTCTTACCTATAAACAAAACAAAACAAAACAAAACAAAACAAAAAAACAAAAAACCTGCCATCTGTCTTCCTGGGCTATATGAAATGGAAAAGCTCACTGCAGAAAACTTAGCGGGTAGAATGAGCTGGGAAAGAGAACAGAAACTCCTAATGGTCTTCCATGATGATAGAAGCACAGGATTGTGTCTGACCATGTAAGCCCAGAGGCATGAAAGCATGCATCAGCTCTCTATACTGTACAAGCCACAGATGCTGCAAACCCAGCAGGCAAAGAAAAACAAGTGCAGGGAGCTATGGGAATGAGCAAGCAAAGGCACTGAATCCAACACAGTAGGGGAGCAAAAAACTATCTGAATCCCCAGAGACAATCTTCAAGCACTACGGTCTCAACCTTCTAGTGCATAAAATTATCTGGAACACTTATTAAAATTTCAGATAGCAGGGAACCACTCAGAGACCCAGAGTTGGTAGCCCCGATCACACTAAAAAGCACTGCCCTGTGATTAAATCAGCATACAGAGTGTGGCCAAAGGTAGATTTACAGTTATGAGTACATGAAACAGTTTAGTTTTATATTATTATTTATTAATTTTTTTTATTTTATTGATTTTTTGCAGAGAGGAAGGGAGAGAGATAGAGAGCCAGAAACATCAATGAGAGAAACATCAATCAGCTGCCTCCTGCACATCCCCCACTGGGGATATGCCCGAAACCAAGGCACATGCCCTTGACCGGAATCAAACCCGGGACCTTTCAGTCCTCAGGCCGAACTGGTTTCGGCATTTATTAATTCTTATATTATTTTTCCATATGAACAACTGTAAACCTACTTTTGCTCCACCCTGTATTTATTGCCTTGAACCAAGATTATTCCTAAGAATCTAAATGAGATTTTTAGTGGGATTTAAGATCAAGTATTGCTTTAAGGAGATTATTTATTGAAATAATATTTATCACTGTATGCCAACTGAAAGTGTTTGTTCAAATATCACACAGTTTAGTTCTTGAGAATACAATAAAAAATGAGACAGACACTCCTTTGACAAATATATTTGTGTACATATCTATAAACATAGATATGTACACTAGTATATACACATGTGAGCATTGATCTCAGCAGTCTAAAGTATCCTTACAAGACTTTTCAGTCTATTTTTATTATCCCCTACAGCCTCGTCTTAAATTTCCATTCTTGCTGGACTATAGATGGTACCATCAATATTTACCTATTGTTACATGAAGGATAATGAATATGTGTTTTCTCTAAGGGCTAACCTCATTTTATTTATACTGTATACCTCATACACTCATCAAGAATGTTTTAATACACATCTTAAAATTCACCCAATGGACATTCCAATATTAGTAAAGAAAATGTATGTGTGGAGAGTGCCGCTTTACAGGTTAAGAAGGTAAAGGGGAAGAGTTGATATTTCCACTGACAACAAAGAAAGGCAACATTATTATTTAATAGTCATCAAACTGATTCTGTGCCCAAATTACTATACAATGATCTGCTATCAACTAAATTTGGTCCATTGCAGTTCGCCTTGGAGAAAAATAATTTTCAAAGATAAACAGTGAAATTTTCATAATATTTCACTTGTAGCCATTATTATGGTTTCAACAGTATCATTAAGAAGTAAATCTAAAATCCTTCCAAAGGCAAATTTGAGCTCAAAACCCAGATAGCAGATAAATGCACCTTTACTGATCTTAAAAATTTTTTGAGATATTTGATAATTTTTAGACATCTCTCACCAAACCTTTAGACAACTTGAAACTAAAGGAAAATTGCAGGTGGTTCTTAAATATAAACCAGTAACTACACTTGGAGACAATAAACATCTCACCTTTTATGAGGTATTTTCAGTATTTTTCTAACATTTGTTACATAAAGAATTGGATCAGATGAATATCACCAATTCTAGATCTCCTCTTCAGCATTATTTTGATCAAGTTTTTTTTAATAAAACATTATTTCCAATGTTTAGCAGTAATATATTTTAATTTAGCCATTTATGAACATTTGAAATCAACCATTGGCTCAGACTGATGCCAAATTTAAAGAAAATAAATTTCAGAAGCTTAGTTATTTATGAGTTTCCTAATTTCATAGCTCATTAAAATTTGTTCCAAAAATTATTCTGGGTCTTATTACATATTTCATGTCTTAGTCCTACAGTTGAATGTTTTTAATATTATCTTTTGAAATTAGAGATTTAAATGGTCTATTTCATCTTGCTGCTACTTCTCATCCTATCCCTTTTAAAGGAAGAGTTACTTGTCTGAAAGAAAGTGTGGGGATGTTTGTGAGCGGTCATAAATTAAAATCAGGTGATATCTCTGCTCAGGTGACAATCTAAGAAACAGGTGTCTATTGGGTTTCTGGGGGTGGGCAGGGGGAGGGTTGGTTTAACATGCAGATGTGTGGTATGCCCCTGTTGCTGATACATCCAGACACTTGACTTCAGACAAAGGCAATCCAAAGTTCCTAGTCATTTTGTTTAGTTTAGCTAAGGAACCTTTGGAAACTCCACCCAGGCCTGGAGTCTGCTTGCCCAAGGAGAATTTTACTAGGTACATTTAGTGGTATTTCAAAGTCCACAAGGATAACTTTATAGGGTCGGCTGATTTTCTTTTTATAGAGTTTGACCTCATTTCTTGAAACCTCCTGGAAGACAATGTAAGTGTAACTTATGACTACTCAAAGTAGATGTTGAGGGGAAAGTAATTCTCTAGTTTAGTGCATTTAAATCAACACACTACTCTTACTCATTTGTAGCCATATTCAAAAAACAAGTTTTGCACTCAACCGCAGTTCGCACTGAACTGAATCACACAGTGAACTGTAGGAAGTTGCCTGTAAAATATAGAGAATGCTGAGGGTCCATGCACTTTCTAATGGTGTGTGAGAAATGTGTATGTGTGCACAACTGTTCATTTTCCTGATGGAAGAATCATAGTTTTCCAAAAATTCTCAATGGGGCATATGATTCCAAAAAGTTAAAAACAACTAACATGGAGAGAATAATAAATGAATATTTGGCTGCCCTAATATCACAGATATTAAAACATTGCTTCAAAGATTGGCTTCAGTGACCTTTCATAATCACATCAATCAAAGGCTGATTCTTAAGCCTTTCTCCTCAAGGATACCTGAGTCTCACTCCAGGAGGCTTTGCTCAGGAGGCCAGGCCCTTGAAAAGGCTCTCTGACTAGGTCAGTTCTAGGAGCAATCAGAATACTGGTAGAACACCAGATGGTTTTCGATGGCACAGCTCTGATATCCCCCTTGAGATTCTCTTTTAGTTCTTAATATGACAAGCCAATAGTCCCCATTGGTATTGGGTTTATTTTACCACTTCTGTCACACTTCCTTGTCTCCCCTTTCAACAGAGAGCAAAGCTCAAGCTCAGTCTTCATAGGCAACTCTATATGGTAAGAATTTTATAACATTACTTTTTTCATGGTATTTCTTTTTATGATTATTTTCTATTTAAGGCAAATTCTATTCATTTTCAATTTATAGTTAATAAAAATTATTTTTAATAAATGTATTTTAGTTTTAAAAAGAGAGACAACTTAAAGAAAAACATTTGTATTGGTACAGATGATACAAGGATATGACAAAATCATAAAAGTGCTATGTAAATTATACAAAATTGGAAAGCACCAGACTAAATAATTGCTAATCAAGTCATGCTTTTATTTTTTAAAAGATTGGCAGTCTTTTGGAAAATATAATTTATTTAGGACAAATCTTACAACCAACAATAGAAATTTCTACCAAGCATTTCTGAAAAAATAAGTACAAATTGTGAGAATGGCTTTAACATTGATTTATTACTTAGGATGCTTTCAGATGCTATAATAGAAAACACAACTAAAAGTATCTTAAACAATAAAGATTCTCTCCTGATGGTACCAGTAGATTCAGTCAGTGGCTCAATCACATCAAGAGGCCAGGTTCTTGCCATATTTTCCTCTGCTATTCTGAGCATGTCAGTTTTGTCTTCCAATTTGTATCCTGCTGATCTCAAGATAACTTCCACGACACCAACTCCTCTGCCAACAATGACTAGATTCAGGAAAGTATGAACCACTATATTTTGTCCCTTTTAAGAGCAAGGGAAACTTACCCCAAAATGTTTTCATATTTGCCTTCACATGTCATAATCAAGGTTGCACCTCATGCCTACATTAAATCAGACATTGGCAAAAAAAAAAAAAAAAAAGGAATTGCCATAGCTTAATTCCTATTCCCCCATGGAGGCCAGGGAGGGACCAATGAAGACCATGGGTCTAAATAACTGGACAATAATTGGGGTTCTCTTGGCAAAGAAGTAAGGAAAGAATGACCATTGAGGAGGAACCACACTGTTTACCATGAGCTTTCATTAACACAAGATTTTAGCAAATCTGAGAGTTGCAGAAAGGCTAAGGCTAATGTTGGAGAAAAATTTAATTTCAGTGTCAACAATAAGTAATAAAAACCTGGGCTATATTGATAAGATATGTACAGAAGATGGTAGCTTAAAAACACAGCTTTTTTACAAGTCTAAAAAAAAATAACTCCCAAAAGAATTATCTCAGAGCTTTAAAAAGCATTGGTTAGCCAGTAATCATCTCACCTATCCCACCCCCCTCAGATCTTGTGAAAAAAATAGATAAGGACAATCCCAGGGCAATAAAAAAAAAAGTGGTGGTGGTAGTGATGGTGGTGGTAGTGGTGGCAGTTTTTAAGAATTTGATACTTTTTAAAAGATGTAGAATAGTCATCATGGGGGGAAGAACATTATTAAACTTTGTTAGACTTTTGTTGTTGTTGTTAATTTTGACTTACATGTGGACTAGTTCAAGGGCATCTTTATCTTACCTGTGCATAGGGCTGTAATGGGTGGGGGTTTATTTGCATTATTTTAAGAGAGAGGAAGGGAAAGAGAGAGAAACATTGCTGTGAGAGAGGATCAGTTGCCTCTGCTATGCACCCCAACCAGGGAGAGAACCTACATTCCAGTTATGTGCCCTGACCAGGAATTGAACCCATGACCTTTCAGTGTACTGGACAGTGCTCCAACCAACTGAGCCACACTGGCTGAGGAGGGCTTGTAATGTTTTAATCTGGCCCTGAAAGGTAACTTTAGCGCCAGTAAATGAGATGGGATATCAACCTTCAATTCACCTTTCTCAAGTTACTTGTGTTGTAACTGCTTTCTAAGCATAATTCTTGGCTTTATTCTCCACTCTAGAAGGAATGGAAACAACTGCCTGAGTCATGATCTGGACTGAGACATGAGGAGACAGGAAAGGCCACTCAACAAATACTAAAATATTGATTGAGCACCTAAGGGGAGCCAAGTTCTTTGTATTTATTCTGATTTTCATCACAACAATAACTCTACCATACAGGCATTTTCATTCTGATTTTAAAGACGCAAAATTGAGAGCTGAAGAAAGGGAGTGGATCACTAGAGTTTATGAAGCTAGTAAACAGTGGAACAAAGGTTTGAACTTAGGTCTTTCTGCCCCCAAATCCCATGTTCTTTGTATTGAACTATCGTGTCTTCTGAGGGTCTGTGTAGCCAAATACCAAAGAACAATATGAAGAAATGATGAAATGGGATGGATTCAAGGAACAGGAGAAGAGATGTGAAGGAATAGAAAAAAGTCAAAACCAAATCTAGGCAACAAATAGATAGTACCACATAAGTGCCACACGTGGAATAGAAAAGAGACTGGGATACCTGTCTAGACATGGTAGGGGAGGGAGGGAGGTCAAGAATCAATACTGACTCAAAGATCATTTGAAATCTAAGGGGAGAGGCTTTTTAAATGTTCCTTGGTGTAGAGCCAGAACAGGGAATAGGTGTGGCTTAGACTTGGAGATAAATTGGCACACCTGTGGAATGAGGCATTCACTTGGCAGGGTGGGGGTGGGGAAAACTTGCTTTATGGTAAGGTTGTCTTTTCACATCTAGGTGGAATGTCACTTACCTTACACTTATACAGATCTGGGTGCAAACTCTAGCTACCTGACTCTCAATTAACTGACACTTTTTTCTTCTTGATCATAGTCGAAATATTTTCATGTTTTACACATGGGTAGAAGTTATCTTTTATCGCGAATCTTAGTAAACAGAGTTTATTGAGAATTAGTAAAGCTAGGATAGCATTACCATACTTGAGATCTCTCTGGAAAAAATGATTGCTCAAGTAGCATTTCTTCTATTCTCATACAAAAAGCTGGGCTATTGTAAAACTTTAGACAATAAATAAATTTAAAAAAAAACAATAACAAAAAGCTGGGCTATTGTTGCCTAAGTTGTCATCTGGGTGTCATTGTTATCTTAGTTATCTGTCACTTATGGAGATTAAATATCAGTAATACAGTTGTTCCACATAATACATCATTTCAGCTATATGACTCACCTAGTGGGAAAGAATGCCGTTTACTTCAAGTGTGTCCATTGTAACCTGCCTGTCTTCATAATGGCCTGCATATTTTTCACCAGCCCTTCTCATACTTACCAGTGCTTCCAGAAAACATGGCAGATGTCTGCATTTATCCAAGCCTAAAGAAAAATAATGTTAGTGTGGAGACATATATTCAACCTGGGCTTACCAAGAGCCCATTTTAGTTTCAACCCAAAGTTGGCTCTACTCCACAAACAACTTGGGAAAATCTCAGGAGACCAAACCATTGCAACAGAATTTCCAGAAACAGAAACCCAATGCCATGCCTTTCCCCACCCACTTCCTCTGAAAGGACAGAAAATGTAGACTACTCCACATGCTGTTGGACAAAGGTCAAAAGGTACTTTGATCAGTCCAACCCTACTGGTTTCCAGGGAGTGAACATAAACTCATTTTACTAAATATAATCACTAAGGACCCATTTCTCAAAAAGCATTGAACTAATTTTTCTAAATAAGTTTTTCTGTATTTAAACATGCTTTGGAATTAGCCTGCAAAACTTACTAATGATAGATTATACTGCTTCTTTTACAAAGGTAAAATGAAGATTGTCTGCGTGATCTAGGAGTAGCTCTTTTGTGAAATAGCCCAAAAGCTCTGAGGCATGGGTCAGAAACAGTCTTAAGTTCAAATTCAGACTCAATAATTTGATTCTGCATTACCTTGGGCATGTTTCATAAATTCTCTAAATCTCCTCATCTAAAATATAGGGATAGCCCTAACCAGTTTGGCTCAGTGGATAGAGCGTCAGCCTGCGGACTGAAGGGTCCCAGGTTCGATTCCGGTCAAGGGCATGTACCTTGGTTGCGGGCAACATCCCCAGTAGGGGGTGTGCAGGAGGCAGCTGATCGATGTTTCTCTCTCATCGATGTTTCTAACTCTCTATCCCTTTCCCTTCCTCTCTGTAAAAAAATCAATAAAATATATTTTAAAAAAATAAAATATAGGGATAATAAATTTTACTTTAACAAGTTGTTAGTTTGAATCCAATGAGTGGTACAAATAAGTACTTACAGCAATGTATAACTTCAGAAATTTTAAAGAAGTGGTAATAGATTTAAAAAGCAATAGACTTGCCCAGCCAGCATGGCTCAGAGGTTGAGTGTTGACCTCTGAAGGTCACAGTTTGAATTCCCAGTCAATGCCCAGGCTGTGGACTCAGTCCCCAGTGTTGGGCCTGCAGGAGAGAGTCAATCAATGATCCTCATCATTGATGTTTCTCTCTCTACCTTTCCCTTTCTCTCTGAAATCAATAAAAAAATATTTTTTTAAAAAAAGCAATAGACTCAATCAAGGTTCAGAAAGGAAATATATGTAAGTACATTGTATTTATGTAGAGTGATTATTTGATTATTGAAAGAAAATAGAATGTTGGGTATTTTGAAAATTTATGTAAAATATAGAGCAACCACCTTCCAAATACCAATGACCTCCATATCTAAATCTGTAGCCTTGATTGCTACTCCAAGCTTTAGACTTTGAGATCCAGCTCCCCACAGGACTCATCTATCTCAAAATGTCCAAAACTGAACTCAGCATCTTACCCTTCAAAACTATTGCTATTTTCTAATTTAGGGAGGGAGAGTACCCATGATTCAATCAGTCACAAATTTCTCAAACATGCATGTCATCCTAAAATCCTCCCTCTCTCATGTTCTACCCCAAACACCTAAATCAAGGGTGATGGAACTGTGGTTCTTGAGCCTGGCAGAGCTTCAGAACTAGGTGCTTTGAAAAAATGCCAAACCCTACCCCAGAGATTCTGATCCAGAAGGTGGGGAGTATGCTGAGGGAATCTACATTCAGAAATCCTATATAATAAAGAGGTTATATGCAAATTGACCATCATGCCTCACCCAAGATGGCTGCCCCTATGTGGTCACTAGATGGCTGCCACAAGATGGCCAGCAGGGGAGGGCAGTTAGGGGCGACCAGGCCAGCAGGAGAAGGCAGTTGGGGACAATTGGGCCAGCAGGGGAGGGCAGTTGAAGGCGATCGGGCCAGCAGGGGAGCAGTTAGGCATTGATCATGCTGGCAGGGGAGTGGTTAGGGGGTGATTAGGCTGGCAGGCAGAAGCGGTTAGAGGCAATCAGGCAGGCAGGCAGGCGAGTGGTTGGGAGCCAGCTGTCCCAGATTGTGAGAGGGATGTCTGACTGACCAGCAGTTGGACAGCCCCCGAGGAGTCCCAGATTGGAGAGGGTGCAGGCTGGGCTGAGGGACACCCTCCCCGGCCACACCCCCTCACCCCAGTGCACAAATTTTGTGCACCGTGCCTCTAGTAAATAAATGAAACTTCTGTGGAGACTCTGATATTCATCAAGATTTGAGAGCCACTGTTGTCATGTAACTTCTTACCAGACCTCATATTGGTACCTTCTTCCCCATTCCTACTGCACCTTCCTTGCTTCAGGCCCTCATGCCTCTCTTGAATACTGAAATCACTCCATAAGTAGGCATTCTTTATCCAGTCCCTCTGGCCCCCACACCATTTATCTATCCTCCTAGTGCTGCCAGATTTATTTATCTGAACCTAAGCTTTAGAGAAAAATGGATCTAAATCCAAATTCCTGCTTTGGTAATTACTAGTTCTATACCTTGAGCAGTTATTTTTATCTCTCTAAGATTTGATTTTCTCATCAGGAACATAGGGATGATACTAGTACCGATTATATGTAAAGCTCTTAGTACAGGGACTGGCTTATAGCCGGCTATTGAAATTATCATTATTGTCTTTGTTATCATGACACAAATCGAATCATGTAATTCCCTTTTCAAATCCTCCTGCTCCCAGCCTCCTTGTCAATGAGCAAATCCCACTGTTAGGCCTTCTTAATTCCAATTACTTTCTCCAGCATGGAACTCTAATTATCACCAGACATGAAGCATCTTCTGATATTGCATGTCCTTCCAGATTTCTTCCCATGGCTCACACCTCAGGCCTGCCCAGATGCTGTGGCTCAGCCAAATGGAAATATCAAGTCTGTGTTCATTTGGTTCATTCTCTATCCAGGTCTGACTTATCCAACTACCAACTAACTAGAGTTGGTTGTCCTGACTCTACTGAAGTTAATAAGCACAATCATCTGTATGCTTTGTATAGTGCCCAATTTACCACAGATATATGGTATACATAATTATATGCTCCTCCCTAAATAAAGTTCTGAGTGATTCTTGCCTTAGCTAATACCTAAAGTTTAAGCTCAGGTAGAAGGAAAAATAGAAGGAAAGCAGGAAGAAGCTCAGGTAATCTCAGTCTGGAGAAATGTATTTTACTGCGGATGGGTGAGTCTGTGGTCAGATCATCAAGAATGTCAATATTCTTTTTTTTAATATATTTTATTGATTTTTTACAGAGAGGAAGGGAGAGAGATAGCCAGAAACATCGATGAGAGAGAAACATCGATCAGCTGCCTCCTGCACATTTCCTACTGGGGATATGCCCACAACCAAGGTACATGCCCTTGACCGGAATCGAACCTGGGACCCTTCAGTCCGCAGGCCGACGCTCTAACCACTGAGCAAAACCAGTTTCGGCAAGAATGTCAATATTCTTTATAAGGAAGTGAAACATCTTGATCCCAGAAAATTACATTGCGGTTGAAGCACTATCCATCTCTGACTGGGGTTATTTGAAGGGCAGGGGGTGGCAGAGTGAAGCCCTTGGGAAAAGAGATTAGTAGGAATACACAAAATGATGATGATGATGAGAATGATAGCTAACTTTTATTGAGTATCCATTATGGATTGGGTTCTATGTTAATTCTTTTCCAAACATATTCCCCAATTGTCACAACAACCCTACAAGAGGTTGAGTGCCAGATAGAAAAACTGAGTCTCGGGATTAAGGGACTTGCCCAAGAGAACATAGCTAGTAAACAAGCCTGCCGCACACACATTCCCACCACCACCCCACTACCACCCCCATAGAGGATCAATCATAAGAGCACTTGAAGGAGAAATTTCAGCTCACTGAACATGGGCATGCCCAGGAGCTCTCTTGAATCAATTTGCACACTGTGCTCAGAAGAGCAATTAGTTATTGCTTCTTTAATCCCTAGGACCCCATTTCCTTGGTTCAGGACTGGTTTCCCCTGAGGTTAGAACAGAGAGTGACTTAGATGACTCCAGTGCCAACTGAAGGTTGGCAACAGAGTTTCACATACTGGCCTAGACAACACTAGCCTCTTAAATCACACAAGAATTCACTCATAAATCAACTAGATTCCGCCTATCGCATAAAAGTAAATAAACTTCTTGAGAGTCAATTCAGGAGAATTATTCCAAAATACTCAAGACATATAGCCTCATTAGTTATAATATAAAAAAATAAAAATCTAGCAACATGAGAACAAATAAGAAATTTTTGACATAAATCTACAAAACTTGCATGACAAAATGTGCATGCCAACTTTGAGACAACATGAAATAGACTTATGATATAAGCCCAATCTAAAAAATAGTCAAAATTACATCTACCATATGGACATAATTATGTTTTTTGTTCAAAGCACAGAAAACAAAATGACAAAAAGAATGCACCACAGAGAATGTGGGTTCACTCTAGGTGGTAGGAGCAGAATTTATACTGTTTATTTTTCTGCTTATTGACATTTCCTAATGTTTTTTATTTTATTTTTATATCACCATTTATCCTCTCTATGCCCCCCTCTTCCATCTCCACCCATCCTGTTCTCCCACACACACACAATCACCACACTCTTGTCCATGTCAACATTTTATATTTTTAATAAGAATAGGTTAATTCTCAATGAAAACATAAAGTTTATTCTTTTAAATAAAAAGAATTAACCTCCTGGAAAGTCGTAATGTAACTTGGAATTGTTTTGGATTCTGACTCAGACCGCCCTCCTATCTTCTTCATAATGTAGCTATGACCCCGTGACCCAACAACCTGGTGGCCTGTAGTAATCAGAGCTATTCAGTGACTGCCCTGAAGTTTCAAGGGCTTTGCCTTTTCATTACTAACTTACAAAGAGCCTTCAACAGGTTTTTGGCTTCATAACCTATCTGAAATGCAATCTTCTCCCAGCAGTCCATTTCCATAGAGTGTTGTGGCGAAACACAGGACCACACAAGCATGGGCTGGGTTTCACTGTTAAGCATTTCCCGTTGTGTTTGGTTTCTTTCTTTTCCCTGATGGGCTCCACTAGGACTTATCTGTTCCTTACAGACTCCTGACCCAAATAGGGCTCCTCCTGCCCCACACAGTGTATCCTGAACAGAAGTAGCCGAGTCACAAGATTGCATCGACCAGATATCTCAGAATTCTCACCTAAGAAGAAATAGATGAACACAGAAAAAAATCAAAGGACCCTTGTTACTGTCTTCCAGTGGTCAGTACATTTTCCAGTTTCTGTTCCAAAATATCTTGGCAGCTATTTTACTCCAGGAGCCAGAAAGGGGAAAGTCTGTTCTTTCGTCATTACCAGCAGCTTGGGGAAAACCCAGTCCTTTTGCACACAAACAGGGCTGGCTGCATTTGATGGCACAGAGCTAGTCAGACTGAAACGCCTTAGCATCCCATGCCTTCTGAGGTTCTTCACTCAGCACCACCTCAGAGATTTAGCAGAGAGCACCAACACTGCATAGAGCCCCTGTCAGGCCTGTAAGTGGGAGGCACACCTGGCTTCTTCCACCTCTTGTCAGCCCTGGGAAGATTCTGTCAATTCATTTCCATAAAGCAATGCTGCTCTGTATGACTGGGCAGATTCTGTCAATTCATTTCCATAAGCCAATGCTGCTCTGTATGACTCTGCCCCAAACACATTAAAAGTATCAGGTGAGGATTCTCTGAATTACTAGAAAGACACTGTGTCAAAGAAATGTGACAAATCCTATATAATAAAAGGCTAATATGCAAATTATACCCTTGACTGGGTGTCTGACCAGAGGGCAGGACCAGCTGGCCTGTTTGAGGTCCCTCTCCCGCACTGGCCCTGCCCCTGGTTGCCCCCCCCCCCCCCGATTGTGGGTGGGGCCGGCCCACCAACTGCCCAAGTCTCCTCCCCCCAGCCAGCCCTACCCAATAGGGCCAATCGGGGCAGGTCAGCTGGACCCCACCCATGCACGAATTCATGCACCGGGCCTCTAATATCAGTATAAAGCTAGAAGAATCTAAGAAGATAAAGAAGAAAGAAAAAAGACTAAAACAGTGGAGAGAGAAGGAGCATCTAGGGGAAATGAAGATCTAGAGATAATATAGAAATCAAGAGAAGAGAGAATAAAAAAAAGAAACCAACTTATGGCTAATTCCCATTCTGAAAAGACAACAAAAACAATAGTTTTTACCTCACTTTGGGTGGGTGCATCTGAGGGTATAAATGGTGGAGGGACCCAGACTTTCCAACAACATTAAATTCATGGTTTTCCCACCTAGGACAGGGCCACCACATCTTCTCTTAGCCTTCCCCTCTCTTCTACTCTCCAGTAGAATTAAATAATCTTTGATATTTATGTTGTGCATTGATTTCTTTTTAATTTTGACAGAATGAATTAGAACTAAAGGAAATAAAAATAAAATCTCATACAAGGCCAATTGGAAAAATATTTTTCAGAGATTGGCAACTTCTTTGGTGTTAGTTCCATGATTCTGGCCTTTTCCAGCTCTTGTGGTGGACCCAAACAAACTCAGTAAAAACCAGCACCATTTAATAACACTCTTCATTTTACCAGATTATGTGGAAATCCAAAAAAAAAAAAAGAGTATACTTTTCCCTTAAAGAGCTGAGGAGCTCAAAACTGCATATACATGTAAGTCCCAGCTAAGATTTTAGAGGATCTCAGGGAGGGCTTACATAGAAAATGCATATTTATATGAAGTAAAGAAAATGTGGAAAAAGAATTGGTCGTAAAAATTAAAAATAAAAACACACATTCAGGTATCTTAAGAATTTGTTACTCAAAATGTAGTTCATGGGAGCTTATTAAAACTATGAAATCTTGGACCCTAACCCAAATCTACTGAATCAGAAGGTGAAGGGATTAGCAAAAAAAAAGAAAAATCTATACATAAGACATAGACACAGAAAACAGTGTGTTACAGCCAGAGGGAAAGGAGTGGGGGGCTATGTGGAGGTGGGCAAAGTCGGGGGAAATGGAGACAAAAAGAGACTTTGCTTGGGGTGATGGGTGCACGATGCAGTGTACAGATATTTTATTCAATTGTACACATAAAACCAGTGTGGATTTGTGAACCAATGTCACGCCAATAAATTCAATTAAAAAGAGAGAAAAAACGAATTTGCATTTTAACCAAGATGTGTGTGTGTGTGTGTGTGTGTGTGTGTGTGTGTGTGTGTGTGTGTGTGTTAAAGTTCAAGAGGCACTTCCCTAAGGCTCCTCATAGACCTTTTCCACCCAGTGTTCAAATTGAATGCAATTTGGCTTAAAATGTTGGATGGGGAAAGAAAAATAAAACAGCCTCAAATAGTACATTAACTTCTTTAATTAAAGAAAAGAGGCAGTTCAGAAAGTGCAACCAAATTAATCAAACAAGTACAGGAAGAAAGAAAATGGGGGTTTCAGTTACTGATAAGCTTAACATGAGTCAAGTGACTGCGGCTACCAAAAACAGAAAAACATCAAAAAGCAGGCAAAGACAGAGCTAGAGACTGCATTAGTAGATGTGTGGTATCTAGATTAGGAAGATCCCACACAGAGAGAGTGTACCTTACACTGGTCAAATCTTATCTAAATACGTTAGGTTCAAGATATCACAATTAGGAAGGATAGAGACAAACAAGAACAGTGTTTAGTAGATAGGGACCAGGATAGTGAAATTGAATTCATGGCTTAGGGGGAAATAACTGTGGAGGAATCGGAGTTGTTAAACCCCATTTAAGAAAAGATATGATGGAATATGCTTAAAAATATGGGGGATTATCATTTGGGGGAGCGGGGAGCACTTGGTCTAGGGACAGAGAATCATTGGTTAAGAGATTTGAAAACCACTCACACCCAAGAAATTCTTTAATTATGGATTTCATTGGATCCTTAAAGCATCCGTGCAAAACCAACAAGGTAGAGAAGCAGGTATCATTCTCCTCTAAGAGAAAATCATGATCAGTGATGGAGACTGGTCTAGGCTTTCTGTACCTTTAGTCAATGTGCTTTCATCACCCAACTTCCTATGAAATTCCTACCTTGGTAATCATTACGGAAAAAAAAGTGACCAGGAAAACTTATTTTGACTTTTTTTCTTCTATTCTATGACCCAATGCAATTACCACAAGACTCATGTGACATTGGGCACCTAAAATATAGCTAATAGAGCAGAAGAACTGGAATTTTATCTTCATTTAACTTAATTGCAATAATAAATATAATTACTTATGATCCTCAATTCAGTTACTGGAAAACTTTAAGTACGTTTGAAGCAATTTGGATATAGGAATCTACTTTTTCAACTTCAAGAATTGTAAGATTTAAATATGCCCTAGCCAAGTTGGTTGAGCATCATCTCATGCACGAAAGGGTCTCCAGTTCCATTCTGGTCAGGGCACATGCCCAGGGGGTGTGCAGGAGGCAGCCAGTGGATGTTTATCTCTCACATTGATGTTTCTCTCTCTCCCTCTCCCTTCCTCTTTCTCTAAAATCAATAAAAATGTATTTTAAAATAAATAAAATCTAAATGTTATTTCTAATAATAACTTAATGTCCCAATTGACATGTGCTACAAATGGGAAATAAGCAACAGATATCAAATATTTACACAAAAAAGGAATGCAAAATATTTTTGGCATTTTGTATATTTGTCACATGTTAAAATGATATTTTAGGTATATTGAGTTAAATAAAAGATAGTATTAAAATTAATTTCACCTGGTTATTTTTACTTATGTAATGTGTCTATTAAATCCTTTAATGATATATGACTCACGTTATATTTTTACTAGACATTCCTGCTCTATGTTATTCTGAGAGAGCATATTATTTGTATTTCTTTGTTTATGTTCAAAAAAGGCTGATGCTGCCTTTTGACTTCTCTATCAAACATGTCTGACTTAAGGAAAGACTCAAACTCCGCTGAGGAGAGCAAGAACTCCAGCACTGCTCCCTGCCCTCGCCCCTCCCAGTATTGAGTTTAAGCAGAGCCTCCTTCTTAGACAGTTTCCCCGCTCTAAGACACTGCTAGACAATGAAGTGGGACAGTTCTGGAACGAATTGAATATGGCCCTGAAGAAGCCCCTTCTCATTCCTGCGCCTTTATTCCATGCGAGTGGTGGTTCCTTAGGCGGTCCACCTCTTTTGCTCTTGCCCTGTTGGCCTGTGGTTGGGACTGATCATAGAGACGACCATCACCCTGTTCCACCTGTTCTTTGAAAGGGAAGCAGTAAATACCAAGCTACATACACTTGAATGCCTGAGTCAGGAATGAAATTTCAGAGAGCCTGGTCCCTCCCACCTGCCCCAGATTACGACTACAAAGCTCACAAACTGGGGTTGTGGTGTAAGAAATGAGCTTGGACTGTGTCATTCTTTTTCTTTTCTCCACCTGGCTAGTTCCTGCTCATCCCAATTATGTCTTCTTTCTTTCAGGAAACCTTCACAAGTCCCAACTGCTGAGTCTCAAAGTCCTTTTCTCTACTTCAGTCATGCCCTGTGCCCCCTTCTTTCGTATTCATCACCACTTTCTTGTTAGAGATCTTCTAGAATCTTCTGAGGTGTATTTCCTCATCATTGCCTGGCACTCTTAAGGCAAAGGCCAATGTGCAAAGGACATCCCAAATCTTATAGAGTCTAACTATTTTGAGTGCCTGGGGATAAGCAAGGAGCTGGTCTAGTCTTTAACAATACTTCCCAAACTTCAGCTATTCACAGGCTCCATTCATGTTTTTTGCCATACATGAGTTCCTCCAGAACTCTTATTAATATTTGTCTCTAAATCAGTGGTTCTCAACCTTCTGGCCCTTTAAATACAGTTCCTTATGTTGTGACCCAACCATAAAATTATTTTCGTTGCTACTTCATAACTGTAATGTTGCTACTGTTATGAATCGTAATGTAAATATCTGATACGCAGGATGGTCTTAGGCGACCCCTGTGAAAGGGTCGTTTGACCGCCAAAGGGGTCGCGACCCACAGGCTGAGAACCGCTGCTCTAAATCAAATGACAGTTTTTAAGTGAATGTATTTAAATAAGAAATGAATATATTTTATATGCTTTCAAATACATAACAATAAAACACTTATCCATGTACCACCTAAAATCCTCTCTTTTACCACCAGTGGTATACCCATGACATAGAGGAACAATGGTCTAGATATATCGGTGGTAGACCAGATGGAAGTCTGAAGTGTGACATTGACCCTATGAAAATCTTATGGCAAACTGATGTATCTGGCCTAGAAAACCAGACGGGGCTTCTTTAGAACAGGACATTCTCTAAACCATGGTCCACAGACATGTAGACCCCTCTCTACAGGAACTCAGTAACGTCCAAGAAAAGCACAATGGTCCCTAGAAACTCATTCCAAACCCATTCCACTCCCAGCTCCCAGCTCCCAGCTCCCAGCAGTGGCATCTGAGAGCAACACACTGAGAGTGTAGGCCTGGACAAAGATTTTCACTGGGAGGCAAAAGGAAAGTCTTAGGTTTTGAGAGACTTCATCAAAAACTGTTTAGTGATAGTTTCATAATTCCCCTTTAGACAAGTTCTGTAAATAAAATAAATTCAGTTTGGCTTTTTCTTCTAAGTCCTCTCTCTTATTTGGAAACCACTATTTTCACCAGTGTAATATAGTTGTTCTTTGTCCGTGCGTACGTAATAAAACAAAACTCTTCTCTTGGTAATATTGATGTTAAAGTTTTAGGACCCCAAATTATATCCTCTAAGTGTGTATAATGATTTTAGATCTAGAACACACTGTAGTTTTACATACATGATCTGACTTCAACAACTCTCAAATAGAAATAGTAAGGACAGTCAAAAGGACACTGGTTTTATTACAACTAAATTAAATAAACATAGATTTTTACATATTATATCCATAAGGACTTAGGCAATTAGGATGATAAAGAAAAAGAGTTTCCATTCTCATCCCCTGTTGTCTGTGTCCATTGGTTGGGCTTATTTGCATGCATACAAGTCCTTTGGTGTTAATGGGGGGATGAGGACACATATGTAATACCTTAACCAATAAAGAAATTAAAGATAAAAAAATAATAATAAATTTAAAAAAAAGAGTTGCCAGTAGCTAAATGGGACAGGCAGTTTCCTTCAGGTCAAGTAAAATGAAGGGTGTTGTAAACTGGTTATTTCGTAGGCAGATTTCCACGAACTGTCAATCACTCTCAGTTAACAGAAAATTACACCCATATATTCTTAGAAATCTCTCTAAGTGCTAGAGTGGTAATGTTCCTCTTTGAGGTGGTGTATATGAAGCACACGGGCTTGGTGTAAAAAATGTTAGGGGATTTTTGCATACTTTCCAGCCTAAAGGCACAGATGCTCTTTAAAATATTTTGCAGAGGTAGTGATAGTTTGACACATGTTCTGGGTAATTTTTTTGAATAATGAAAATATTGCTCTAAAATTAATAGTTTAAGGAGAGAAAGAATTATGTTCTTGGTAGAAAAAGAATAATGACAATAGCTATTTATTTTCAACGGTATAGCTGTTCTTACTCTTTTTTCTGAAACATCTAACAAATATTGCTTTCCCTTTATCAATAAAAAGACAATAATAGTCTCACAGAAATAAGCAGAAAAAATAATATTTTAATTAGTGGCAGGGGCCAATATGGGTGTAAAACAATTTGTACTGTTCAAAAAAAGGAATGGTCTACAACAGTATTAACATTTATTGTTAGCTGGACTATATTTTTTTAATTAAATCTTTATTGTTCAGATTATTACATTTGTTCCTCTTTTTCCCCCCATAACTCCCCTCCTCCCAGTTCCCACCTCACCCTCCGCCCTCACTCCCCACCCACTGTCCTCATCCATAGGTGCACGATTTTTGTCCAGTCTCTTCCCGCATCTCCCACACTCCTTTCCCCCCCAAGAATAGTCAGTCCATTCCCTTTCTATGTGTTAACTGGACTATATTAACATGAACTTTCACATTCATGTTTTCTACTCTCATAATGAATTTCATATTTATTATCACCTTCCAGTTTCTATGAAATAAGATAGCAATATTTTGACAAACAGCTAACACTGGTGAGGAAAAGGGAACCCTAGTACACTGCTGGTGGGAATGCAGACTGGTGCAGCCACTGTGGAAAAAAGTATGAAGCTTCCTCAAAAAATTAGAAGAGGAACTGCCATTTGACCCAGTGATCCCACTTCTGGAAATATATCCTAAGAACCCCAAACCACCAATCAGAAAAGATATATGTACCCCTATGCTCATTTCAGCGCTATTTACAATAGCTAAGATCAGGAAACAGCCCAAGTGCCCATCAGTAGATAAGTGGATAAAAAAGCTGTGGGACATTTACATAATGGAATACTATGCAGCTGTAAAAAAGAAGGATCTCTTACCCTTTCAGACAGCATGTTGACCTAGCGATTGTTAAGCTAAACGAAACAAGTCAGTCAGAGAAAGGCTAACATCACATGATCTCACTTATATATGGAATCTAATGAACAAAATAAATAGGTCCAGAGACATGGAAGCATGGAACAGACTGACAGATCTCAGAAGGAAGCGGGGAGAGAGGGCAGGAAGAAATAAATCAAATAACTTCTATGCATATATTAATAGCCTATGGGCACAGATATTAGTGTGGTGAAGGCCTCAGCTGGGGGGCAGGGGAGATTGCAGTGGAGAGAGTTAATGAGAAAAAAAGGAGGGCATCTGTAATACTTACAAATAATAAAGATGAATTAACAAAAAAACAACAAAGTATTTCCCCAGAATATGTAAAATCCATAATGGATCATTGAAAAATGAGTGAACTTATGCTTAGAATCACAGAAATGGAAGGGGACTTAGAAATAATCACACGCCATGAAAAACTGAGGCCCAGAGAGGTGTGCCCAAGGCCACAAAGATAATTAGTGGCAAACTAAGCCATGAGAGAACCAATAATGCCAGGCTCTTGATTGAATGATTTTTCTACAACGTTGCTACTTAGAAATGCCATTTTAAACCTGAACGTAATCACACTTTCAAATATGTGGCACTGCAAACAGATTTCTAGGTGCATGTATATCTAGGCCTCACATGCAGAAGGTTTTTAAAATGCTGCATCTTCCTAAACCTGGCCTCTGAGTCAAGAGAGCTTGGTAGTGAGTCACTTTGTCATACTGGATATTAGTGTCCTGAACTATAAAATGAAGATGCCAGATGTATCTGTTAGGTTGCAATTCACTCACACACACACACACACACACACACACACACACACACACACACACAAAACTGACTTAAGCAAAAAGTTCAACCTGACTTATCTCTTGAATCTAAAGAGCCCAGACAGGGCCATGTTTTAGGTGTGGCTTAATCCCAGCGCTGACTCATGTCACCAAGATCTAATCTTCTTCCATTCCTCTGCTACCTACCTCTACCTGGGCTCTGCTTTAGGCAACACATGGCCAAGATGGCTGCCTGGATCCTCCCAAATTCAAGTCCTTTGGGTCAGACAAAATCAACAACTACGCTGGACAAATGCCTTGCTAGATCACTTATACACTGAGTGGCCAGATTATTATGACCACCCCATCAGTACAATGAAGTGAATTAGTTATGCCAATAATAATAATAATAAGTTGAGAGTATTTGCTTAGGAAGTTTTCAATATTCAGTATTTTTGGAAATGTCAATGAAGTACTGATGGGGTGGTCATAATAATCTGGCCGGTCATAATAATCTGGCCACTCAGTGTATATGCACTGATTTCGGATTCTGTGAGCTCCTGTTAATGACTATCTTAGGTTAAAAGCATATAATATAAACTGTTTTTGCAGAAAGTCAGTACCTCTCTGTGCCCCAGAGGCAGACATTTGTTACACTTCCACTACCTCAGCCCTGATTCATGAGTAGCACCTCACCATGTGCCCCACATTTCAGTTCTGCCTGACTGTAGTTTCTTCCATGTACTGTATTGTCACATGTCACTTTGTGTACACTCTTCCCTGTATCTGAGATGCCCTTATTCTTCCTTGTCTCTCTGGAAAATGCTGACTCATTGAAGCAAATGTCATTTTCCCTGGGAAATCATCCCTGATTATACCCCGCCTCACAAGTGAAATTGACCACTCAATTGACTTAGACCTTCCTACCTACCTCGACTGAAATACACATTTTGTATGGTATTCATTTGTTCACATGTCTTCTCCAAGGACCATTAGACCATGCTTATTCATCTTTGTGTCCCCAGGGCCAAATACAGTGCCTGAAAAATTGAAGTCATTCAATGAATTTTGATGAATCTATCAATGACTCGAAGAACTCTAACTCCTCCAAACTAGAACATTACTGACTCCAATTCTATTACCTAAAACACAATTTAAAATCTTGCATGTTTGTCCCACACTCCACTTCAACCCCTGACAATAACACATGATTTCATAGTCTTATGTTTATAAAGCAGGGTTGATCCTGCTTTCTAACCATAATCAGGACAGACATTTATTTGGTTTTCAAAAATGAACAGGATTCCAACACCACTAAATGTGAGGCCTCTGGGCATTAAGGGATGTGCTCCTCAATACTTATACAATCATGTATCTCTCAACATTCCACTCTCTTTGATGAGAATACTGAAGTACTTTTAATGAAGTTTGCTGAGCATACAATTTGTGTTGCCTATCCATATTCCTCAGCTATAGTGGTTAATTTGAGAAAAAAAGGCTGTGTATTTTGGGAATCTGTCAGTGGATAATATTCCTGCTTGTCCTCCATTACCCATGAGCCAGCCAGAAGTTATTATGCCAGCGGAGTGCAGGGTGCAAGACCTTGCTTAGAGAGCTGCAAGGCAAGGGCTTGGTGTGGGTTATCACTCGGTGTATCCCACCTTTATCCCACTTCATTCTTTTTTATACAGGGAGAATCAAATTTAAAAGAAGCATCTGAAAGAGCCTAGAAAAGGAAGGTAGCAGGCAATGAGGAGGGGCAGGCCATTGCGTTTGTCTTGGTTATAGGAGGTTACAGTAAATTAACTTCTGATGACATCTACAGCTACCAGAAAGGAAGATCAAAGCATGGTTCCCTGGGATAATTTCCATGATTCACTGTAGCTCAGGAAAAGCTCAGCCTAATAGGCTGTATTAATCACTTGGGTGTAGCTACTACTCGTTAGAACTCAATTAATTGGTTGACCACCAGTTTACTGCCACTTGTAGAACTTAAGGAATCAAAGAATTTACACCAAGGAACTTAGTGGGAGATACTATCTAAGCTTGATGGTGTTTCATTTGCTTGACTCATTGTCCATGTCTTGGAAAATAAATAAATAAATTCAGAAAGCATGTGTGTATGTTTACCAAAAGAGCTCATTCAGTATGGTAATATTGATGTTATTCTCATTGCAGAGCCACTCAAAGACCACACACACCACTGGAAAGGAGTCCAATACAGGCCTCTTAAGAGTTACACCCTCACATTCTTCCAGGGAAACTCCACCTTTCAGCTTCTTTGAATGAACCATGCTGTCCATCTGCCTGGAATACTCTTTCCCCAGTGCCTGCCTGATCCCCAATTTCATCAAATCTTTTTCTTTATGTTTTTATTGATTTTAGAGAGGAAAAGGGAGAGGTATGGAGACATAGAAACATCAAAGAGAGAGAAATATTAATCGACTGCCTCCTGCACCTCCCCCCACTGGGGATCAAGCCCAAAACTCAGGCATGTGCCCTAACTAGGAATCAGACAAGCGTCCTCTCAGTTCATTGGTCGATGCTCAACCACTGAGCTACCCTGGTCAGGCCATCTAGTCAAATATTATTTTCCTTCAGTTCACAGTTCCCAAGAATACCTCCTGTGATCTCCTAGATTTGATTATATGTTCTTGCATCCTGAACTTTCCTTTCCCTAACATTTATCAAACCAAAGTTATTTGTTCAATGTCTTCCTCCCCTGGCTGATTATATAGTCCATAACAACCAAGACCTTTATTTTTTAATTTTATATTATTTTTTTCTATCACCATCTATCCCCTCTATGCCCTCTTCCACCTCCACCACCACCCGCACAATCACCACACTGTTGTCCATGTCCATGAGTTCTCTTTTTTATTCTCTTTAGCTCAATCCCTCCACACCTCCCAACACATACATCCCCAACAGAGCTGTCTTGCCTTCTCTCTATCTATGAGTATTTTAATACAAAATGTCTATTTTGATATTTCAGTTTGTTCATTAAATTTCACATATGAGTGAAATCATATCATACTTATGACCAGGACCTTTAGAACTTGTTCACAGCTCTGAATAAGAACATAGCAGTGTTGAGCAGCCTGATTAAATTGAGGGACAATAAAGAGAAAGTTTTGCTTATGCTTACACAAATAGTGAAAAAGGGGGGATATCTGGAAAAAAAAGATGAAGTAAAGATAAAACTAACATTCAAATATATAGTAAACCTCCCTTATGTATCAGGCACTGGACTATGATATGCTCGGGGTGGGGGGGTGGGGAGGTGCTGCAAAGACCAACAAGTCATGGTTCCTGCTCAACAAATTATAGTTGTTATCTTGTTTGAGTCAGAAAATAAGAGATTGATAAAACAGAAGGATATTCATACTCCTGAAATAGGGAGAGGGAAGTGAGAGAAAGAAAATCTGGGGAGAAACGACAGACTTTGAACACTTGCCTCCTTTTATCTTTTTCACTCGCTCCTCAGTCTGCTTATAGACTTGTGTGTTTTACCTGAATATGGAACATAAAGGCCTGCTTCTTAAGATTTATAAAGATATTTTGAGCTCTTTGCTTTGTACATCATAATATTCTTTCAAAAAACAGTTCAATCAACAAACATTATTAACCCCTACCATGTGGCCAGCAGAGTGCTAACCATTGTGGGGTGTGTACCTTAAAGGAGATGCCTTATTCTGCCTTCATAGCTCTGCTCTCCACATCCTTTCTAGACAGCTATTTGTGTATATGTTTTTCATTTTCCTTTTAAATCAGCACTTTGTGATCATAATAACACATTTTGGTGCTGTGTTAGGTAAGGAAGTTGAGACAGTTCCTTACATGACTCAACCCAGCTCATGATCCCAAAAGCTTCATTTATTTGCTACCCCACCCTCATTCTGACCACACTGCCTTGGCAGAACCACTAAGTACTGAAGATGACAATGATTAAGTCCAGTCTCCTAAATAAAAGAAACCTTGTAGACCTGTTTTCTTACAGTAAGAAGAATCATGCTAGTCTCTATCTAACGATGCCTGTGCAATTCTACAAAGTACACTCATGTATTAAATGTTCACTGGCCTAGGAAAAGAAAAGGAGGATCAAAAGTTTTGTTTATCTTTCTCTGACTGGCTTATGAAAGATAAATATCACACGATCTCACTCATTTGTGGAATATAATGAACATTATAAACTGATGAACAAAAATAGATACAGAGACAAAGAAGCATTGAACAGACTGTCAAACTTCAGTGGGAAGGCAGGGGGAGGGGAGGGGAGGGGGCTAAGAGATCAACCAAAAGGACTTGTATGCATGCATATAAGCATAACCAATGGACACAGAGACTATTGGGGTGAGGGTATGTGCTGGGGGAAGGGGGGACCGGGGGGAGGTCAATGGGGTCAAAAGGAGACATATGTAATACTATACTAGTATGTAATACTTTAAACAATAAAATAAAACTTAAATAAAATTAAAGAAAAAATGTGATTATCCTTGACAATTGGGTTTGTATGGTGTGTTTTTTTCCCCCCAGAAGCTGGTTCTGGAGACGGGGGGCTGTAACAAAAATCTTCTCTGTCCACAGTCCTGTGCTTTGGTGGGGACACCCCATGGAGTTTGGAGTGACAAAGAATAAGCATAGGGTTTTTGGAAATTCTCAAGAAGCCAGTAAAGTAGCATTTCCAAGGCAGAAAATTGAATTGAATAAGACATTTAAACAAGCTATAATTTATCTAGTAGATGTCAACTCCTCATCACCCAGATGGTGCTTATTCTGGAGATGTAAAGGAAGCTGGAGTGATGCAAATGGATAAAATCAGAGAGTTGGAGAGAATTCAATATGAGCTACCGGAGGAAAAAGGCCCTGAGGGTACTCAGCCTCCAGGGAAGCAGTTAAAGCCTCAAGTGAAAACAATGGTAGTTCCAAGAACTTCTGTGTCCAGTGTGTTCCTCAGGCAGTTTCTATATGAAGCCAAAAAAAAAAAAAAAAAATGACCCTAATGCCCAGAATGAAGAGATAAGGATACAAAGAGATGCTAAATAAAAGGGGACTACATCACAGAATGTTGTAAACTAAGTGAGCAAAGGGAACATATAACAGGGTTTTTTTCTCTTGAGACTGCATCCCATTTTTCTACAAATAATGTGTGCACTTCTTACTAGCTGATCCAGTGTGTTTGCTTCACCCAATAATTACTCTAAGGTTATGTGGTTTCTCCAGAACAATCTCCATGTCCCAGGACAGGAAAGGGAAATAAATCACTGTCAGTAGAAATGTGATGATAGAATGAAACTAATGAACCTGCTTGAGAATTACCCTAAAAAAATCTATTCCATCTAGGGGCTTCCTTTCCCTTCAAAACACATCTAACATCCAAAACCTCAAGCCCAATCTCAGTTACATTTCAAAGGGAGGTAGGGGCATTAATAAAGGAATGCCTTTTTCTTGGTTGGAGTTGTATCTCTGTCGGTGAAAGTCTAAAAGACTTTAGACACTGGGAAACTGCGGTTCTCAGAGACAACTAGTGCTTTGTGCTGGATACCTTCCTGTGGAATCGTCAAGGTGTACCTGGGAAACTAGACGAGATTGGCAACCTTTGCTTGGCGCATGCCAGTCAGCTCAGTTCTGCAAAGGTGCCAGGAGCTGGAGGCATTCCTAAGACTGGAGCGAGGAACTTGGTGGGTGGCCTAGACTGGAGTCTGGGCTTTGTAATAGAAAGACACAGAGATGGAGCTTCTGGCCATGAGAAGCTGCTGAGGGAGATACTCAAGCTCCAGGGAAAGAGGCCAGTCCACATCAAGACTAGATAATCACTACAGCGAGTCAGCCCAGGTGCCAGCCTAACACTATAAATAAAGAATCTTGGCTTGTCAGAGGGAAACCCTTATTCTCCCAGGGAGTGTGTTACAGATACACAGATGAGCACAAAGTGAAATACATCAAAGGTGTGGGTAACAATAAAATTCAGCGTACATACAGTGATTAGAATTGCTCAAGTGCTTTCCCATAAATGATTGCTTTTCCCATAAATGAATCTTCACAACTCCAGGGATGGAAGACAGGTAGATGTTTTTTGTTGTTGCATGTTTTTTTAAAAATATATTTCTTTATTGATTTCAGAGAGGAAGGGAGAGGGAGAGAGAGATAGAAACAACAATGATGAGAGAGAATCATTGATCAGCCGCCTCTTGCACCCCCACTGGGGATCAAACCTGCAATATGGGCATGCGCCTTTGGTCAGAATCGAACCCGGGACCCTTCAGTCCATAGGCCGATGCTCTATCCACTGAGCCAAACCAGCTAGGGCCAGACAGATGTTTTATTAATATTATTTGTGGGCCCACCTTTCACACTTGATGGGAGACTAGAAAAGAGATGTTAAATGAAAACTATCATGCATGTGGGCCACTCAGCACATCTTGAGACCACCCCAGGGAGACAAGGCCTGATCCCTTCACCTTTCACACAGGAGGCAGCCCATGTTCATATCCTTTATGACCCCAGTCTCCACACAGTGACCCAGCCCTCACATGATTTGGCCAGTTCCCATCTCAGACTCCCAGACATCTTTGTCACCATATGACTCACTTTATGGTCAATTAATTACAACAAAAGCTTCTGCCGGAAGCCGGTCCACCTTTGCTGCTTGACACAGTCGCTGTAGTGAAGAAACATCTGCACAGCTTATGTTTCAAGGGACCTGGCGTATATGGCATATGTTTGCTCCCACTCAGCGCTATGTGTTTTAACCAGGACCACCTCCCCAAGAAAGGTTGTTTCCTCGGGTAAGGATTTTCCCCTGGAGTTAACCCCCTAGTGTTACAGAAATACCATGTACTACTTATGAAGAACTTGGACTAAGACTGTTGGCAATAAATTTGGGACTTGTTGGGACCACATCCCCAGTGGTCTGCCCACCAGGGAAAGCACTAAAGCCTATACCCCTGGAGATCCACCAGCACAGGGAAGTCCCAGGGAAGGCAAGTAACGAGACTGGGAGGACATAACCTTTACTGGGTAAGATAATCTCCTTCAGTCACTTCCTTGTAGCTTATCAGTAGATCAGTGACCTTGGAATAGCCCTTATAATGGAACACAGAGATTAACCTAGACAGGATTAAACTCAACAGAACTAGATTAAAAAACGCCCTAACCTTTGGAATAGAATTGATAGGATTAAACTCAACAGAACTAGATTAACAAATGCCCTAACTATTGGAATAGAATGGATAGGATTAAAATCAACTGGTATAAATACAGATGTAACAGGAGAATAAAGACAGAACCTGGCAGGAGATCCTGGCTAGAGAACCTGGCTAGGCTGCTGATCAACTGAACGCTGTCTCCGTCCACACCTTTGGGAACCCCTGGACCTGCTGGGGCAGGACCCCGACAGGCTTCCATTCCTAAAATCTTCATATGCCAAAAGAAAGTCAATTTACGCCCCCCACTGTTAACCCCTTAATGCCCTACATTTTCTCTCTGAATTCTCTCCTCAAACCACTATGCCCTATAGAATCTTCTTCCTTTAGTAAAAGAAAAACCATATAAGCACAATATCTCCACACATTATGTTGTGTATTTCATCTACCATAGAATGAAGGGTAAGCGGTGATAATTTACTGGTTCCTTAATGCCACTTTAGAATTACCACCCTTCTACCCTGGTACCCATGCCATCTGACTGTACCACCATGTACACTTCTATGTTTCTATCATCTACTGCCCTCCTAGCCACATTCTTCAAGACATAACACTCTTCTCCTCAACTCCAACTTATGACATCATTCTGGAAAAACTCAGTGTCTCTGTGGGATATCCACTCAACACCTTAAAACTACTGTTCTTGACCTCAAATACACAATAACAAACCTCACCTCCATTCAACATAGACTCGCCTGCCAGACATACATCCTGAACCTTGTCATCACTATAGTGGTTCCACACCCAAATTTTTACCTGCAAACATCCTATTTTAGGAATTGGCTGCCTCTCCTCCAGTGCTCTCAGGACCCTCACTTACACACACCTGCTCTCCAAACTCATGGAGCCCTTCAGTTCCTGAGGTCTTCATTTCCTCACTTCTATCAGACGTCCCCTAAAAAGATTACGAGTCATTGGCTATTTGAACTACTCACCAGCAGCACGTTCAAATGCATACATGTATCTTCCCATATTGCATTCCCCTGGCAATCTCCCAACACAGGATCAATTTAGAAAGCTGAGCACTCCTAAGTAACATATTATAACCATCCAGATTATTATCATAAACCATATGGTCTCTGATCTTAGGACTTCAATACATCTCCTCAGTCCTCTCACTGGGGCAGCATTCCTTCCTATGTGCCTTAGTAATTATTTTAAACTTATACGTCTCTACTGAGGAATCCTACCAAAGCCTGCCCACCCCCCTCACTCTAAGTAGACAACATAATCTTTTTCCTCACGGAAAAAAAGAAAATAGTGTCCAGAAAGGTAAGAAGGAAAGAAGAAAGTGTGGTGTCATAAAAGCAGACCTTTTTTGGAAGAATCCTCTACCTTCTCTATGAGACCATTACATAAAAAAGTTCTCAGGGCTTACCCTAGGCCCTCTTCTCCCCTTGTTTTCAGTATATCTCATTTACTCCTATAGCTTCAATTACCTTCTTTATGTAAATAACTTTGAAATCTCTATTATCAGTTCCGACTATTCTCTATGCACCATTAAAACTTCAACTCAGTATTCTCAACATTTCCACTTATAATATCTAGAAAGCACCTCAAATTCTCATGTTCAAAATTGATCTCTCTCTCTCTCTCTCTCTCTCTCTCTCTCACACACACACACACACACACACACACACACACACACACACTGATTCTCTTATCTCCTCCTCATTAAAAGGTGCCACCACCCAGTTGCTTGAGATAGAAACCTGGTAGTCATCCTTGCCTCCTCCCTCTGCCTCACCCAATTCATCAACACTTTCTACTAATATTATCTCCTGACTTCTCTCAGGTCCAATCAATTTTCCCTGCTCAAATAATGAACAAAAACCCTGTTCAAATAAGGAAGCTAAAGCTGAGAGAGCTTAAGACATTGCACAATGTCACACAATTAGTAGGTCACACAGTAGAGTTGACTCAGACTCATGTCTTCTCCCACGGCCCATGCTTGAAATTAGAGGATCCTGTCTCACTTGGAGGAGCTCTCAGAGTCAAAGGTATCTCCAGGAAACACTAATAAAATATGTCAACTGCAGTATGGCCCCTACCCCAAGGAAAAAGGGAACTGGGCATAATTAGCCTTCCAGAGAATCTTACAAAATCAGTGGTAGTTCCAAGAACTACTGTGTCTAGGGCAGCCGTGGGCAAACTACGGCCCGCGGGCCGGATCCGGCCCCTTTGAAATGAATAAAACTAAAAATAAAAATAAAAAGACCATACCCTTTTATGTAATGATGTTTACTTTGAATTTATATTAGTTCACACAAACACTCCATCCATGCTTTTGTTCCGGCCCTCCGGTCCAGTTTAAGAACCCATTGTGGCCCTCGAGTCAAAAAGTTTGCCCACCCATGGTCTAGGGCGTGCTCCTAAGGTAGTTTCCACACGAAATCAGAAAATGGCCCTAATGCCCAGAACGAAAAGATGGGGTACAAACAAATGGTGAATAGAGGGAGAATACATCGTGGAATGTGACTACTGAGGGGCATGTGTTGTGAGTAAGAATAATTCTTTGCTTTTTAAGCCACTGAGATTTTGAAGTTGTTTGTTACCATAGCAAAACCTGGTTTATCCTGGCTGATTTAATCTCTCTGCTTTCATTAAAGTTTATGAGGGCCTCTCACCATTAGATCCAGAAAGAAATAAAGATTGAAATAGCTGCAAAATAGTGTTCTTCCCCTGGAAATTATTTCTAACAATTTCAGTTTTCCTCTTGCTAGGTTCATGCTCCTCCCTAGTTTCTATTTTACATCTCCGATGTCAGGGAGGGTGCCCACTGGAGGGAATGAGAAGACATGAATGTCGAAGAGAGGGGACTGAATAAATGAATGGCAAGTTTTCAGCATCCCCCATAATGAAATTACCTTGAAAATTACGTAAGAATAGACAACAAGGCCTAAGAAAAGGGGATATAAATAGGATCCATTTTTCATACAGTATCATCTTTCTAGAGATGCATCTTTATGTCTTCCTCACTGTAGCCAACCAATATGCTCCTGGCACTAGAAGCTGCATCTACCTCTATTCAGTGACTCAGAATTTTAAATTACTCTTGGTTAAAAGTGTGGGCTTTGGGGTCTAACAGAAATAGGGTTGTGTGCTGGTTTCTGTCACTTTCCAACTGTGTGACCCAAAATGAGGACAATAATCATATCCATCTCATAGTGTCTGTGAGGTTTGAACCATCAGTAAATGTACAGTGCTTATTGCAGTGGAAGGCAGGGTTTCATAGTGGCTCGCTAGTATTTGCAGCAGTAATACTCGCATTTTCATCATTATTGCTGTTTTCACTATAAAACAGATAATCAGGGACAGGTTTTTGTGTATCTGATCCATAGCAGCTGGGTCTGGAAGGCAAGAAGATGTGAAGGCTCTTTTGGAAGATGGGAAAAGTCATTTCCAACTTACATGCAAACTGAAGATCGCATGGCTCTTCTGGGTGACTTATGAGTTAATTTCTGGAAAGGAATCAAGAGACGATCTCTGTAAAATTCATGTTTTTTAAATTTAGTGCTTATTGTTATCAAAGCAGTTCATGTACATTTGGAGGCAAATCTTACTGCCATAAGGCTTATAAGAAAAAACAATAGTCACCTGTTTGGAGTGGTGTAGAGGTGAACTCAAAACACTTGCTGCTTTATGGTAAGGCTGAGGGAAAAGGCCATATCTAGAATAACTCCCAGTTTTGGGGAGAGGGCTAAGCACCTAGGCGGATGGTGGGCCCATTCGCTAAGAAAGAGAAGACTAGTGCAAGAGCAGGATTTCCAGCAGAAGAGGAGCAAAGAATCAAGAGTTCTGATTTGGGCCTAGTGCAGTGGTCGGCAAACCGCGGCTCGCGAGCCACATGTGGCTCTTTGGCTCCTTGAGTGTGGCTCTTCCACAAAATACCATGTGCGGGTGCACACATACAGTGCGATCGAAACTTCGTGGCCCATGCGCAGAAGTCAGTTTTCGGCCTGGGCGAGTCTATTTTGAAGAAGTGGCGTTAGAAGAAGTGGGGGGTACATTCGCTGAGGTCGACTCCTCAGATTGAGGATGTGTTTAGCAAAGGCCAGCTTAGGAGTACCCTAATTAAGTTAATAACAATGTACCTACCTATATAGTTTAAGTTTAAAAAATTTGGCTCTCAAAAGAAATTTCAATTATTGTACTGTTGATATGTGGCTGTTGACTAATGAGTTTGCTGACCACTGGCCTAGTGGACAGCAAATGTAAAGTAAAAATGTTGGGTAGACAATTTGATATGCAGCCTAGTGGTCAGGGCACGGGTCATGGGGAAAGTTACTGATTTGGAAGTCACTGGCATGTAGATGTTAGATATTTTCTATTTAAATGATAGCAACTTGGGAGAAGGAGCTAAAAGACCGATGATGAAGCCTTTCAACGTGTAGAAGTGAGACTGAGGAAGAGTAAGCAGGAAAAGTGACTGAGAAGCAGTGGCCGGTAAGACTGGCAAAGAGCCAGGAGGGTGTGGTGACTCTGGGGTAAACAGTGGTTCAAGGAAGAGGACGCAGTCAACCGTACATATAGCTCAGTGTTCACAAGATAAGCACAGCCATCCTTTATTTCCCTGCCTCTACCCTTAACGGACTGCTGTGCTTTCGCTCTTATTATTCTCTTGCCCTGCAGTGCCTCCTCACCTGCCAAAATCCTATTTACCCTTCATGACCCCACAAGAATGCCATCACCTTAGTAATGCATTTCCTGGCCCCACTAATGAAACATGCTCCCTTCCTCCATAATGCCCTATCACCCATTGTATACTATATCCTAGTCTACTTCGTGCTTTAATTACGTCTATTCTCCCTTCATGTTTCTCAGTAGGGCTCCCAACCCCTCCTAATGTAGCAGACTTTCTGGCATGCACTAGGTGCTCAGTAAAGATTTCACTGAGTCAAACGCAAAGATATAGAACTCAAGTCTAGAAAAGTATCTACAAAAGACAACCTCTTTCATCACTTTAGGTTTGTTTTCCAGCATGTGCATCATCTGTACCAAAGCCCAGGAATTATTTCTACACTTTCCTGAATATATCCTGAGCTAATGGCTATTTTATAAAAAACCTTTTAGATTCATCTTTCCCCAGATGTCAGGTATGAAAATAACAAGTTGCAAAAGTCCCATGGATGAAACAACCTTTGTGATCCCTGAACTTCACGCTGGAAAGCTAAGAGGACTGCACCAATTCAAGCCTCAGTTAGAAGTCAGGCGATAGTTCTTCAATGTTCTTGCTCCCAGTGCTACCCTGTGCTTGCATTCTCTTACCCTGGGGAGGAGGAGTGTGGTAGAAAGAAGTTATTTGGCAGGTAATTGTGGCAAAAAAAATTGTAGAAAGAAGAGAGAAAAACAGGCTAGAGTCAGAGTCAAAATATGATGAACCAAACAGAATTTCTACAGGCCTAATGATCAACAAGAATTATTTGTCAAGCTGCACTGTGCAACATGTTATACAAATGGCTGGGGCTTATGGTAAGGATGATCATCTTTATGAATTGCTTTATCCCCTCCTCTATTTTGCACCGTGTTGTATCACATTGTCTACTGAAACAAATCACCCTTTCGTAGTCAATGGGAATTCAGAAAATTAGATCCTCAAACTTTTGCTAAAAAGTTTACAGATATTTATAAATAGACAAATAGCCTGGTAATTAAGGATATACATTCTTTTTCGTTTCATATTCCAGACCTGCCACATATTCACTGTATGATCATCCAAAGTGTCTCTGTTGTATTGATTCCTACTTCCTGCACTTTCAGACCCACGTATTCAGAACTAGGAAACTTTGAGAGTGCAAGGTGGTGACTATTGCAAATGCCCAACAATTCACTACAGAAGTATAAATAATCAACCTAACCTCCCTTTGCCGCCAACATTTTCTCACAACACTCAAAAGCCTAGTAACCTCCTTTTCTTAATGGTGGCGCCGGTTCAACCACACTCTGGTAGGTATTGGTTTCCTTAAGTACAATGTGGAGCCATCCGAATGAAAGAGCAGCATGAGGAAAAACAACAGTGTGAGGCTTTGTGGTCTATAGATTTAGCTACTCATACAAGAACCTGGAAGGAAGAAACCCCCAAAGATTAGTCACTTCATTTTGTGTTGCAGAACTCGATTCAGGTTAACAAAGCATTTGCCAACAAAGGAGATGGGAGAAGGGCAGGATTCACTTGCTCTGGACTGAATAAACAAATGTGGTATTTGTGGGCTGACTAATGTCCTGGGATAAACCAGGCAGCCAGCCAAATTCCAGGAGTTTTCATGAAAAGGCAGTAAGCCCACACTTTTCTTCATAAAAAATGCTCCCTGGGAGTATCCATGTCCACAAGGACAGCCTGACACTTCAGCTTGCCTTAAAGATTCATCCATATTCAGCCACAGGGAATTCTCAATGCTTCTGTAATTAAAGACCTAGATTAAGTGATAGAAGCTGAATCCCTTCTTCTTAGGAAGTGTTAAATATGCCATTCATCTCCTTTTATAATGTTATCAGATGTGTCATTGGCAAATATGTTCCCCCAGACAGTGGGCTCCCTTTTAATTTTGTGGATGGTTTCTTTTGCTGTGCAGAAGCTTTTTATTTTGATGTAGTCCCATTGTTTATTTTCTCCTTTGTTTCCCTTGCCCTGGATGTACCCTCAAATATATTGCTACAAGAGATGTCTGAGATTTTGCTGCCTATGGTTTCTTCTAGAATTTTTAATATATCACAACTGACATTTAAGTCTTTTATCAATTTTGAGTGTTTTCTTATGTATGGTGTAAGTTGGTGGTCTAGTTTTTTTTGGTTTTTTTTTTGCATGTATCTGTCCAATGTCCCAACATCATTTACTGAGGAGATTGTCTTTACTCCATTTCATGCTCTTGCATCCTTTGTCAAATATTAATTGAGAGTAATGGCTTGGGTCAATTTCTGGGGTGTCTCCATTGTTCTGTTCCATTGACATATATGTCTGTTCTTGTGCCAGCACCAGGCTGTGTTAATGACAGTGGCTTTGTAGTATAACTTTGTATCTGGTATTGCAATCCCTCCAACTTTGTTCTTCTCAAGGTTGCTGTGGCTATTCGGGTCTTTTTTGGTTCCATATAAATTATTTGGAGTTATTTGTTCTAGATCTGTGAAATATGCCATTGGACCTTAAATAGACACTTCTCCAAAGTGGACATACAGATGTCTAAGAGACATATGAAAAAATGCTCAAAGTCATTAATCATCAGAGAGATGCAAATGAAAATGAAAATGAAGTATTACCTCACACCTGTCAGAATGGCTACCATTAGCAAATCAACAAATGACAAGTGCTAGAGAGGATGTGAAGAAATGAGAACCCTAGTACACTGCTTGTGGGAATGCAGACTGGTACAGGCATTATGGAAAACAGTATGGAGTTTCCTCAGAAAATTAAATATAGAAATGCCATTTGACCCAGTGATCCCACTGCTATGCATATATTCTAAGAAACCTGAACACCAATCAGAAAGAATATATGCACCCATATATTCATAGCAGCACTATTTACAATTGCTAAGATCTGGAAACAGCACAAGAGCCCTTCAGTAGACTAGTGGATAAAAAAGCTGCAGTACATTTATACTATGGAATACTATGCATCAGTAAAAAAGAAGGATCTCTTACCCTTTGAGACAGCATGGAGGGACCTGGAGAGTATTATGCTAAGTGAAATAAGCAGTCAGAGAAAGACAGTATCACATGATCTAATGCAATCTAATGAACAAAATAGACTGATGAACAAAATAGGTCCAAAGACATAGAAGCGTGGAACAGACTGACGAATCTCAGAGGGAAGGCTAGGGTGGGTGAGTGAGCGGGGAGAGTTTAACCAAAGAACTTGTATGCATATATGCATAACCCATGAACACAGATAATAGTGTGGTGAGGGGCTAGGTGGGGGCGGGGCCTGGGTGGAGGGGATCAATTGGGAAAAAAGGGGGACATATGTAAGACTTTTAACAATGAATATAATTTTTAAAATGTGTTATCACTGTCCCTTTTTAAATACTGCATTGCCCTGAAAAGATACAATTAGGCCATTAAAATGTGACTTTGGCTCTATCTATTTATTCATTCATTTTATCCATTGTCTTCTATATGCTCCCAGGCCCCATGTTGGGTTCTGGTGACTGAGTCAGACACAGACTATGCCCTCAGAAGCCCCCAGGCCAGCCTTGACAATTTCAATGATACTGGAAGAGTAATACAATCTTGTCATTTTATTTTTGATTAAAGGAGAGTATTAAAATTTGCAGGGTTTTTTAGTGGAAAAGGCCACAAGTCCCTCTAGTAAGGTCACAATATAAGACAAGAGTAAGGGGTCTCTCTTTATCTGGCCACCAAGGTCCCCCACAATGGTGTGAGCTGACCATAGTCAGCACTTAACACTAGGCTAATGTAATTATATTACAGACCACAGCTTTTGAAATGCAAGGACTACGTTTCATCGTTTCATCGTTCTTGACTCAAAGAAAACTTCCCTGCTGGGGAAAGAGCACTTACAACCTTCTTTAAACCTATAAGGCTGGTTTATCTACCCAGATCAGAAATGTGTGTGATGTGTGCAGGCAAGAAACAAAATCTCCGGGTCACTCGATGTGAATATAAAAGGAAGCAGAGGGAGAAAGCTCACTGTAAAAACGGACATAGAGCCAGCGCTCTCTGGGTCTCCACGAAGATCTCCAGCCTTCCCTGGAATTTAGAGTCTTCTCTACTGGTGTTTGCTTAACCTCTGAGCTTTCAGGCTCCCCTTATGAAGACCTAATCTCCCTGACTTATTTACCCTGCAGAAGCCCAGCAGGAGGCTGCCAAACTGCAAATATCCAGAATTAGTGTTAAGAGGCATCCGATGTAATTGCCTTTAGAAGGAAATTCAGGTAGATTAGCAGAGATTTTAAGCAAGCTCTTTCACAAATCACTGGCAAGGAAGCTGGAGTTTACTAAGTCATCAAGTCGATGCCGAGTTGAGCATAGTTAGGTTAGTCTTGTAAACGTAACTCCAGAGGGCTGAATAAAGGTATGACAGTGTCCAGGTTTGGGGAAGAAGCATAGCTCCCGCTTACGCGCTATGAAAAGTGGAGGTAGAGTTGAAAGAGGAAAGTCTAAACAAATTCGGAAAGAGAGGAAAAGGAGCTATTTCAGGCTTAGAAAATAGAGAAAGAAAATCTGAGCCTGGGATGAGAAGCAGGAAGCAGAAGTCACCCACATTAACTCTGTTTGACCAGCAGTTCTCCGTGCCTTGAAGGAACAAGATGAAGCACGCAGCCCACAAACCAGAGGAAGGCCTGTGCAGGAAGTGGAAGTGGGGCGCTGCGCTATGGACTCCGGGACAGGATGAAGCCAGTCCATGTGAGGTTCAAGGAAACCGAGGGGGCAATACAAGCATCTGAATGTTTCCTGAGTCACTCACTCGGGAGCACACCCTGACTTTATGCATCTTGGAACCAGGCATCACGGATGAAAAAAGCTGTGCAAAACTGGCACCATTTTTTAGAAACCTGTCTGCTATTTGCTCGCCAGAGGTGATCAGAAACCTCTCCAAGTATTTCTCGGCACACACACTGAGTCCTGCTGAGGAGGGCGACCATGGGCAGCGTTCGATCTCCCAGCAAAATTAGACAAGCAGCCTGACTTGACACGGAGCATGAAGTAGCAAAAAGAGCTTCCCTAGACAGTGCCAGAGAATTCGGTGCCAGAAGCCTGGGGTGGTTATTAGAAGATGGTTACCGCCCCCGAGTGTCTGGCTACCGTCTCTCCATTGCCAGGAAACTGCCACAGCAGAATCCAGCCAAAGCAGTCAGGCTCCCCTAGGAAGCATTCACAGTTCACGGTGCGCGCTCAGCGAACTTCCCTGCTGTCTGCGGAGTGGCTAGCCGGGGCAGTGACAGCATCCCTGATGACAATTAAGGAGGAATTACCCAAGGGGGTTCAGCTTTTGCCTGGATTTCAGCCATGCTGTTTCCTTTGGTTACCTCTCAGCTGGGACTCCTTGGCAGCCAAGTTCTGCAAGGAAAACTGGAAGGGTCAGGATACCCTACCTCCATCCCTATAGCTGCAGGGCGTTGGGCCCAACTGCTCTTCTGTGTTCCCTTTTCCTTTCATCATAAAATAGGATCCTAGAAAACCTACCTCACAGGTTGATAGTCACAGGAGAGAAGAGATGAGCGAAATGTCATATGTACATACTTAAGAGTGCGTGTGTGTGCATGTGTGTGCATGTGTGTGTGTGTGTTTATGTGTACATGTAACTTTTTAAAATGTTTTTCAGTTGCATAAAAGTGAGGTATAGATTTGACAAGAACCTGGTAAATGAAGTGATATGGATAAGCTGGACATTTTAGAACAAGAATTCCTCCCATAGTTTTAGGGGAAAGACCATTTTTGTGATGGCATCTACGCAGACTGCCTTTCATGAGTGCTGGGAGGCCACAGACAAATATTTTGAGGGAAAATATTAGCTACTGATTCATAAATGTTTACTGTATGCTGGTCAATCTATGAAGCACTCTATAGCTATTATTTCACCTCCTGTTCATTAAAACCCTGTGAAGTGTGTATTATTTAATAACATTATGCATTAGGCCTACGTGTGTGGACATGTTTGAACTGATATTCACACTTGGGTCTGTCTGACTTCAGGGCCCCCGGTCTCAATCAGAGCCATTCGAACTCTGTGAAGGAAACTGCTTCGCTGTTGCCCCCCTTTGAGGCTTTGGCATTTTGCTTTGCTATTAAAAGTTGGCCCCTGTGCTCTGGCTGGTCTGAGGGCCCGTCCCTGTGGCCCCTGGTGTTACCGGAGGATGGCAGAGGGCGTGGGGTGAGAGAAGAGAAGGCAACGAGGCTCCCTGATAAAGCACCTCTTGGACTTACACTTGGTTCTGAAGGGCTGCCTTGCTGGGGTAAATGCCACTGAGACTTGCGTGTAGATAGAACAGGAAGATTTCCTATATTCTCTAGCTAATCCACTTAGACGAAACCTATGCTGCAGATGTGCAATGAGCTATTCGGGAATTTGATTCCATTAGGACTCATATCTAAAAGGTTGTTTCCTCAGATGGTTTCTTTGGAGTTAAAATTATCCCAAATAGCTATCCCAGTTTTGTCCTGGAAAGCAGTACTGACTCCGGAAATGTTTCTCATATGCTTCACCACAGTGTTTGAAGCCTAGAAGAACCACGGAGCATATTAGCCTACTTGCTAGAAGTTTTTTAGAAACGCCAACTTGGAAAGGTTTAGCACAGCATTTTAGAAGTAAACGTTATAATAAGAACTGAATAGCTGATATTTGTTGAGTCCTTACAGAAAGGAAAGCATTGTGTGCTACACTTCTTACACAAATTATTTCATTTGAATCTTGCCAAATCCTCATAAGGTAAGCTCTGTGAGCCCCATTTTTAAATAAGAAGACGAAGTTTGTCATCAGTATTTCTCACTGTGAAAATGGCCACCAAAATGACAAAGGAAGGCAGAGCTGGGGCAAGAGTAACAGAACATTTTCACATAGCCCCCCTCCCACCTCCCCACTTTCCCAGTGTTCTCTCACATATCATATTCCATCATCCATGGTGGTTAAAAATCCATTCATTTGTTCTACTCCTCCCCTAACATGAACTGTTGACTCAGTATATCCCATGAAATTATCCAGAGGAAAAACAACAGTAAAACCTTAAAGGAGGCCATTAAAGACATTTAACTTAAAAGGACCTGAGAATGAACTATGGCTCCAAAAAAAGGGTAAATTCAAATTATGAAATTAATTGTGAAACCTAATAATCCAAGAGAGAACTCTAACTGCCAGACTAACCCCATAAACACTCTTTCATGCAATCCAATGGCAATTATTCCACTAGACTTTTGCAAAAGAGGAGAGAGAACTTTTGTTGAGAAACACAGGATGAGATGTTTTTGCTTGGTATGTGCCTTTGGCCAGCTCTCTCCCTCCCAGGGCCTGCCCAGCTGAGAGATTTCATATCAGCACCAACCTTAGAGGCACAGTACTTCCTGGAACAATGAAATATTTACAAGATGACAGTAACAAGGTAGCTGTTGACAAAATCCAGCTCGAAAATATACCCAATTACTCACATCATCCTAAGGGTTTCCAACTTAATGTTTTCTCATCCAGTATCTAACCAGAGAAAAACAAGATTTCAAAATCTCCTTAAAGGGAAAATGTTTAGGAGGGAATACTAGGTACTTGTTCCTATGTTTTGTTACTAATTAGCCATGTTTTACAATATGTTTTCTTTTTTTAATATATTTTTTATTGATTAAGATTTTACATATGTGTCCTTATCCCCACATTACCCCCTACCCCCCCCCCGCTCATGCCCTCACCCCCCCCCTCCGTTGTCCGTGTCCATTGGTTAGGCCTATACGCTTGCATATAAGTCCTTTGGTTGATCTTTCCCCCTTACCTCCACCCTCCCCTACCTTCCCTCCAAGGCCCAACAGACCAATCAATGCCTCTCTGTCTCTGGATCAGTCCTTGTTCATCAGTTTATGTTGTTCATTATATTCCACAAATGAGTGAGATCATGTGGTATTTATCCGCTCTCCAGTTCCATCCATGCTGTGGCAAATGGTAAGAGTTCCTTTTTCTTCTTCCTCTTCTTAAAGAATACCTTTCAGCATTTCATATAATGCTGGTTTGGTGGTGATGAACTCCTTTAGCTTTTTCTTATCTGTGAAGCTCTTTATCTGACCTTCTATTCTGAATGATAGCTTTGCTGGATAAAGTAATCTTGGTTGTAGGTTCTTGCTATTCATCACTTTGAATATTTCTTGCCACTCTCTTCTGGCCTGCATGGTTTCTGTTGAGAAATCAGCTGACAGTCGTATGGGTACTCCCTTGTAGGTAACTGTCTTTCTCTTGCTGCTTTTAAGATTCTCTCCTTGTCTTTTGCTCTTGGCATTTTAATTATGATGTGTCTTGGTGTGGTCCTCTTTGGATTCCTTTTGTTTGGGGTTCTCTGTGCTTCCTGGACTTGTAAGTCTATTTCTTTCACCAGGTAGGGGAAGTTTTCTGTCATTATTTCTTCAAATAGGTTTTCAATATCTCGCCCTCTCTCTTCTTCTGGTACCCCTATAATTCTGATGTTGGTACGCTTGAAGTTGTCCCAGAGGCTCCTTACACTATCTTCATATTTTTGGAATCTTTTTTCTTTTTCAGTTGGGTATTTTTTGTTTCTTTGTGTTTCAAATCTTTGACTTGATTTTTGGGATCCTCTTGTCTGCTGTTGGATCTCTGTATATTATTCTTTATTTCAGTCAGTGTATGCTTAATTTCTAGTTGGTCTTTTTTCATATCCTCCAGGGTCTCACTAAATTTATCGGCGGTTTCCATAAAATTCTTGAAAAACCTTATAAACGTAGCCTTGAACTCTATATCCAGTTGTTTGCTTTCCTCCATTTCTGTCATTTGTGACCTGTTTCTTTGTCTCCGCATTTTTTATGCTTCTGTGTTGGTAGAGTGGTTTTATGTACAAGGTGTCCTGTAGGGCCCAGTGGCTCAACCTCCCCAGTTACCTGAGGTGGACACTCTTGGTGCACCCCCTTGTGGGCTTTGTGCACAGTCTTGTTGTAGTTATGCCTTGATTGTTGTAGGATCACTGGGAGGAATTGACCTCCAGGCCAACTGGCAGTGAGAATCAACTGTGTCTGCAGTGGGAGAACTTCTGTGCTGAAGACACCCTTCTGGGGCAAGACTTGCTTCAGTGGGGCTTTGGTGCTCACTGAGTCTGCCCCCTGAGTGTGTCCCTTATGGATCTGAGGAGTTGTAATCCAGATGGTCCCCCTGTGACAACTGGGTACACTGGCTCTTGGATCTAAGGAGGTGCTAATTTAGCCTCTGCCTGAGGTTACCTGGCAGGAGCTACGAAGAGAACTGCAGATTCCCCTTCCTTTTTTGGAGTTTGGAGGTGCCCTGATGAGGCCCAGCTGTGAAGCAATGCAAGCTGCTGTGGGGCCTTGGGCCTTCTCTTGGAAGTTCTGGGTCTGTCTGGCCCAGCTGCACTTTGTTAGGTAATTTTCAGGTTGCAAAGGGCCGGGGCATTCATATGCAAAAGCCTCTGCCACAGCCTGGGTGGGGCGGGGTCTCAGGGAATCAAAGGGCGGAGCAAGCAGCTATGGATGGTCCTCAGCCCTGCCCTAAGGGGCCTCGCGTCTCAGTGTCCCGATAATTGCTGCAAGTACCTCTGAGGGAAAGCCGCCCTCAAGTTCAGAGTTCTGCCTGCTGCCAGACAGTCCAGTTTCTCCCCGTATGAGTCCTGGGTCCCCAGAGATTTCCCAGAACCGGAGTTCAGAGCAGTTGGGAGCTTGTGACTCCCTCCCGATTCAAAAAGACAGCCGCGTCCTCAGGTGCCAGCCCTCTTCCGCCTGCGCTCGGGAGCCTCCGTACCTCTGCACTTTACTTCCGCAGCTCCTCTGGCTCTCAGTGTGCTTTTCTTTCCTTCTAGTTGTAGAATTTCCACTCAGCCAGCCTTCCTGTAGTTCTGGATGATGTCCGTTTTGTCTTTTCGTTGTATTTTTGAAGTTGTTGTGAGAGGCAGCAATTTCCCGGTGTTTACCTATGCCACCATCTTAGTTTCTCAATATGTTTTCTTTGATAAAGTGTGAATCATAAAATGATACAGTGTAAGGAATTGTGTACAATATAAAATTGAGCTCTAAGAATTATAATTATCATAATACATTTTACAATTTGTAATGACATATAGTATAAACAGCTCTGCTCATTTTGTACTTTTTGCTTATTTGTTTGTTTGTTTTTTAATCCTTACCCGAGGTATTTTTCCCATTGATTTTCACACACTGTATGTGGGAAACGTATTTATACATTTTACGTTGACTGGTAGTAGAGCGCGGGACACGCATTAATACGTTTTTTATAGACTAGCGGTAGAATGCGGGTAACGTATACATACGTTTATTTTTATACTTTTTTATTGCTCTAAAGGGATGCCAACATGCAGATATACGAATTCCAAAGGACAAAATTTGGGTCTCTAACACATACAATGGTGAATTATGTATGTACTTCCAGGTATAACGGTAATCAATCTATTCAGCTGCAAAAATGGCCCGCGCCACCTGTTAGCGCGCGATAAAAACTACCCGCAAACAATGTGTTCAGACAGAATGGAAGGGAGGGAGTTGCAGGGGACAGAGAGAGAGAAACATCGATTGGTTGCTTCCTGGACCAGCCCTGAACTACCAAGGTCAGGGATCAAACCCATAACTGAGATACGGTATGTGCCCTTGACCAGGAACCAAACTTAAGACCCTTCAGTCTTAGGGCCTATGCTCTAATCACTGGGTCACGTTGGCTAGGGCTACTCTTTGCTTGATTGATCTATCACAAGTGGTAAGTTCTTCAGCTCCATAGTTCCTAGACGCATGCAGCTGCAGCAGTGGTGGACAAAATCTCTTCAGTGCCTGCGTCAAAGTTAAATCTCAGAAATAACTGCTGCTTCCTCACCAGTTCACCAGCACCCAGACTGTCCCTCTACAACTTGTGAGGATAAAATAGTTCTGTCAGCACATCAGTAGATTGCACAATCGGTGTCTCCTGTATACATAGTTGCTGCAGCAACACACAAATACGTAACTCTGGGGCTTGTGAAGAACTGTTGGGTGCATAAAAAAGGGAAGAAGAAGAAAAGGAAATAAATGAGTAGGAGGAAAGAGGAGAGCCTTGGCAGACAGGAGATGAAAAGACTTTTCTCTATTAGCATCAAGAGCTTATCTGCATCCCCTGCATTATATCTTTATTCTAACTCTGGAGGTAATTTGAATAGTCCTCATTTTTTCAGAAAAAGAAAGTGGGACTCAAAGAAGTGAAGTAGAATATGCCACTAAAAAAGGGCAACCCCGGATTTGAGCCCAGGTCTCCGTGACTTTAAAAATAGCCATTCTCTTCCACTGTATCTCATTACCTCTCCTGCCAAGAGAACGAATGCTCCTTTGATTTGTGCTTTCAGTTCTCCAAGTTTGAATCACATGTATCTAGTGGCAAGAAGACAGAAATATTTTCACTGATCTCTACCACTGAGACAGAGTGAGGTGTATTCTCATCAAACGAGAGTCCAAATGAAAGGCAGGTGTTAATTCTGTGATTTGGCCATGACCCAAATATAGAATATGTTCCCTAGTCCCCATTCATAGATCCCTTTATCACCTTGAACTGTGTGTGGTGGAGATGTGCATGGAATGTGGTATACCTCTACTCAATAAATAGAATCTAGTTGCTCCACCTTTCAACATTAGCACAGATGCCTCATTTAAACCTATGCACCTGATCCCCCAGCCTTTTTCCTCTTGTGAAGCAACAATCTATACAGAGTCAAGTCTCTGTGAAACCTTAGCAGTTCCTTGAGAGGGCAGGCAGATGGGCTTTGTAACTTATCTGGATTCAAACTCAACCTCCATCCTTGGTGTGGCCTTGGAAGAGCAAATTATTTTACTTCTCTGATCTTTGCGTGGTTTCTCAGTCTCTAAAAAGGGAGATAATAATATCTCATGGAGTTGTTACTAAAATTAAAGAAAATGATATGGATAAAGTTCCTAGCATGGTGCGTGCCTAAGACATAATGAGAAGCAGTATATGTTTCTTGAATTATTGCTCAGGTCTAGCTCAATACACTGTCACAGTACTTTGAAATAGCTTTAAGGTCTAGGAAATGATTCTGACAGCTTCCATTTGCTACAGGGAAATAGATCTGGAGGAAAAGAAGCCGTTCAAAAAGCTGAAAGTTTTCTCAAGAGACCTGAACTGTTCAGTTCCCAAAATTTTTTCCTGTGCTCTAGGTCTGGTGCAAATAAAGTTGCAGTCTATTAAATATTTAGTATTTAAGATAGCCAATGAATTCCTTTTTAAGTCCACTTTATGACACTGCAGTGTGTTATTGTATTATTGTCTACTAGAGGCCCAGTGCATGAAATTCGTCCACAGGGGGTTGGGGGGGGGGCCCTCAGCCCAGCCTGCATCCTCTCCAATCTGGGATCCCTCGAGGGATGTCCTACTGCCTGTTTAGGCCTGATCCCGGGCAGTTGGACATCCCTCTCACAATCCAGGACTGCGGGCTCCCAACCACTCGCCTGCCTGATTGCCCCTAACCACTTCCCTGCCAGCCTGATCAACGCCTAACTGCTCCCCTGCTGGCCCGATTGCCCCTAACTGCCCTCCCCTGTTGGCCTGATAACCCCCAACTGCCCTCCTCTGCCGGCCCAATTGCCCCTAACTGCCCTCCCCTACAGGCCTGGTCACCCCAACTGCCTTCCCCTGATGGCCTAGTCGCCCCCATCTATCCTCCCCTGCAGGCCCAGTCACCCCCAACTGCCCTCCCCTGCAGGCCTGGTTGCCCCTAACTGCCCTCCCCTGCTGGCATGATCACCCTCCCCTGCCGGCCACCTTTGACCACATGGGGGCAGCCATCTTGTGTATTGGAGTGGTGGTCAATTTGCATATTATGATTTTATTAGATAGGATATCTACACTAATAAAAGATAAAAATGGTAATTGGCGTACGACGATACCCTTTTCATTGGCTAATCAGGGCTATATGCAAATTAACTGCCAACTAACATTGGCAGTTAACTGCCAACAAGATGGTGGTTAATTTGCATATGTAGGCACAATGCAGGGAGGCAAAAGGGAAAGCAGGAAGAAGCCCCCTGCCACTGACAGTGATCAGAAACCTAGGGGGAAGCTAAGAGCTGGGGGGCAGGGCAAAGGCGGCCCTGGGGCTGCCTTTGCCCTGCCCCCAGCCATGATCAAAGAATCAGGTGCCTTTTCCGCCCTGGCCAGTGATAGCAGGAAGTAGGGGTAGAGCCAGCGATGGGAGCTGGGCACAGTTGAAGCTGGCAGTCCCAGGAGCTAGGGGTCCCTTGCCTGGGCCAAAAGCGAAGCCCACGATCACGGGGCCACTGCAGCTGTGGGTCCCCGCTGCCCGGGCCGAACGCCTAGGCCAGAGGCATCAGGCCTGGGCAAGGGGCGGATCCTGTGATTGGAGGGTGATGGGGGCCAACGCCTGAGGGCTCCCAGTATGTGAGAGGGGGCAGGCTGGGCTGAGGGACACTCCCCCCCCCCCCGCCCCACACCCAGTGCACGAATTTCGTGCACCGGGCCCCTAGTACATAAAATATTGGTTAATAGATGAGCATGGTGATTTATGGGGATTATAGCTTATTGCTAAGTCAGTGTGCTTTCATTAACAGCAAGATCTGATGAAAAATAAAAAACCTCCAAGGATAACTGTAGACTTCAAATGATCACTTTTTGACCATCATTGTAGCAAAGAGCAGGAATAGCCTATGTATTTGCCTACTTTCTCCATCCAAACCACAACCACCTCTAGTACTCAACCTATTACTATTTCCCTTACCTAGTCCACTTCTTAAAAATTAATGGGTGGGGGAGAATGACTAATTTAATGAAGCTAAGTTATTTGCACATTTGCTGAGATAGTACTGTGACTTGCCATTTATAGTAAACTAGAGGCCCGATGCACGAAATTTGTGCAAGAGTAGGTCTTCCTTACCCTAGCTGCCAGCACCAGCTTCCCTCTAGTACTCAGGACCCAGCCTTCCTTCGCAGCCCTGGCTTTGTCCGGTAGGTTGTCCGGAAGGATGTCTGGATGAACATCCAGTCTAATTAGCATATTATGCTTTTATTATTATAGACTAGAGGCCCAGTGCACAAAAATTTGTACACTCAGGGGGAAGGGGGGGTCCCTCAGCCCGGCCTGTGCCCTCTTGCAGTCTGGGACCCCTCGGGAGATAACAACCTGCTGGCTTAGGCCTGCTCCCGGGTGGAGGACGGCAGGCCCAATCCCTAGGTGCCTGCCCCGCAGCCCCTGGTCGGGCTCAGAGCAGGGCCGAATGGGGAGTTGGGGCACCGCCCCCTGTCATGCACAGAGCAGGGCGAATCAGGTTGCGATACGACCCTCAGTCACGCTCAGGGTAGGGCCGATTGGGGGGTTGCGGCGCCACCCCTTGTCACGCACAGAGCAGGGCAGATCAGGGGGTTGTGGCACCACCCCTATCACTTATAGAGCTGGCCGATCAGGGGGTTAGGGCGCTGCCCCCTGATACGCACAGAGTGGGCCCATCAGGGGGGTTGGGGAGCTCCCCCCTGTCACCCACAGAGCAGGGCCGATCAGGGGGTTGGGGATATGCCCCCTGCCATGCACAGAACAGGATGGATCAGGAAGTTGTGATGCCACCCTAAGTCACGCTCAGGGTAGGGCTGATTGGGGGATGGGGCGCCACCCCCTGTCACACTCAAGGCAGGGCCGGTGTGGACGTTGTGGCTCCAACCCGTCACACACAGAGCGGGGGTCATGGGGGGGTTGGGGCACCATACTCTGTCACACACAGAGCAGGGCCGATCAGGGGGTTGGGGAGCTCCCCCCTATCAGGCACAGAGCAGGGCTGATCAGGGGGTTGGGGCGCCTTCCCCTGTCATGAACAGAGCAGGGTGGATAGGGAGGTTGTGACCCCGCCCTCTGTCACACACAGAGCCGCAGAGCGATCAGGGGGTTTGGGCGCTGCCCCATCACGCTGCTCCAGGGGCCAGGAGGCCTCACGGCTCCACTGATCCCAGTGCTGGGAGACCTCGCGGCTCGGCTTGACACAGGGCCAGTGAGGCCTTGCTGCTCCGCTGATCCCGGTGCTGGGAGGCCTTGTGGCTCCGCTGATCCCAGGTTCAGGAGGCCTTGTGGCTCCACTGATCCCAGGCTGGGAGGCCTCGCAGCTCTGCTGATCCCGGTGCTGGGAGGCATATTACCCTTTTACTATATAGGATAGAGGCCTGGTGCACGGGTGGGGGCCTGCTGGTTTGCCCTGAAGGGTGTCCCAGATCAGGTTGGGGGTCCCCACTGGGGTGCCTGGCCAGCCTGGGTGAGGGGATGATGGCTGTTTGCAGCTGGTCACACCCCCTTCAGAATGGGGGTCCCCACTGGGGTGCCTGGCCAGTCTGGGTGAGGGGCTGAGGGCAGTTTTCAGGTTGGCGGGTGACTGACGCTCCCAACCTCTCTTTTATTTCTTTTTTCTTTTTTATTCTGGGATGTATTTACCTTCTATGGCTGTCACTGGAGCTGAGAGCCATCTTTAGCTCTGTGGCTTGGCTCCAGCTCTGAGATCCCGGCTGGCTGAAAGCAGGTTTCTGGGGTTTGTTTAGCTTCTATAATTGCAACATTGTTTCTTAGAGTGCAGCTGAGAGGCCGGCAGCAGCAGGCGGGGAACCTGGCTTCCTCCGTCACTGGAGCAAGCAAGCCTCCCTGTTCGCTTCAGCTGCCTGGCTGCCGGCCACCATCTTGGTTGGCAGTTAATTTGCATATCCTGCTGATTAGCCAATGGGAAGCATGTCGGAGCTATGGTTAATTACCATGTTTCTCTTTTATTAGATAGGATACCTCTGCCAAAAAGCACATTATAGAGGGTATAGTGGTGACTCTGATGAGACTCTCAGAGGGTTCAAATCCCACTTCCACCACTAATGAACAGTGTGGAGTCGAATGAATTAACTTCTCTAAGTATGAATTTCTGCATCTACAAAATCAAAACCAATTCAAGATAGTGACTATTTCATTAAATTAGAATAGATACTGTGATTAAATCGTGTTAAGTGTTCAATGTAGAATAAATGCTTACCATATAGTAGCTGTTCTATGCTGGAATACAAACAATTCATTTGCATTTTGTAATTCTACTTATATTTCCTTTCACGCCTTTTAAAAAAAAATCTACAAATTTTTCTTTTTTACTATTAATCCTACTGTATTATTTGTGTTTGCACAATCTCCTCAAATTCTTTGTAGAGGGAGAATTGATATTAAGAGAAAATACAATAAATAAAAAATATTCTTCCATGTCTTTCTTCAAAGAAAAATTTTCTAAAATGAGTACTGATCTTGCGCAATGACTGTGCAGTGGAGGATCATTTGGCACCTTCTAACTTCAATACAGAGACGTGTTTTCAGGAGAGGGTCGGAGGCTGTGTGAGGACCCTCATGAAACCTATTCAGGCACCTTTTTCCCCAGCAAGATGGAAACTTCAGGTTAAACACTTCCACTATGACTGACTCATTTGACAGAAAAAGAAGTCCAGATGCCAAAAGGATTTAAATTTTTTTAAAAAAACTGGTGAAGCAAAGGCAGAGGTAGGAGGCAGAGGTAGGAGAGCATATCCTATTCCATCAAGTTATAAAAAACAAAATAATCCCAAGGGGCAAAAAGGAAGATGAATTGAACTTCACAGGTAAAAGCAAGGCCTAGGACACATCTTAGAGTACACTTTACACCAAAGAGTGTTAAGAATCAAAACAGATTTTTACTGAATTACTGTACCATATAAGTCAATTACCTATAGGATGACAAAAAAAATCATGTCAACCCAAGCAAAACATTCATGTCAAAATATACCAACAGACCCAACACTATCTATAATAATAAAAGCATAATATGCAAATTAGACCAGACGACCTTCTGGACTAAGCCGTGGTGCCCCAGGGGTCAAGGCAGAGGCAGCCACCATGGCGGCGGGGGCCAAGCCCCTTGCACGAATTTCATACATCAGGCCTCTAGTACTTTAATTAGACTACTGTGAGAAATAATCAGAGTATGGATACAACAAATAAATACATATGCCTAAAGTCATCAAATTGTGTACATTAATTATGTGCAGTTTTTTATATACCACTTATATTTTTACAGAGCTAAGGAAAAATAATAAGAGTAATTGTTTGCTCATTTCATTATGTGAAATAAGTAGCTTATTTTAACTTTTTTCTAAGCATCTTACAACCTTTAGATAATTTCTTCCATAACAATAGTGCTAATGATAGATTCATTATTTCTTACAGCTCCCACCAGTTTTGGAAATATCTGATGAAAATATTTAATCAACATAGTTCATACATCCTTAGATTTTTCACCTTTCTTGTTTTGACAATTCCCAGAATACATAAACACGACAATGGGCAGCCCACTGCTCCAGCTATCGACATCTTTATTAGTCATCAAAGTATTTCTGAAGTACACTGCCTTTAACACTTGTCAAGGAAGATAAATAAGGGAATGAGAATTAAGCATCTAGAAAATCCATAGCAAAGAAGATTTAAAAAGAAGGTTTATGGGGTGTATCATACCATTTAATTAGAAAAAAAAAAAAGAAAAAGATTATTCAGCACCAACTAAGTACAAGGCAATGTGCTAAAAACGTAGAATGAGAAATAAGGCATGGTTTTTACTTGGATTCACCATATATTGAAAGCAAACTTCAGGTACATCATTAAAAACAATTATGTGTCATAAATTTCATGTTGGACATACCAGTATGGAAACACAGGAAAATTTTCCCTAATTATCACTGGTTTAACTTCTTTTCTCTGTAAAGTGTGCAAGTTGTCTTAGGTTCCTTAGCTCTCTTCAAAATCTAACATTTTGTGATAATATTTTATTTAAAATTTTTTTTAAAATCTTTATGGTTGAAAGTATTACATATGTCCCCTCTGCCCTTCATTGGCCCCTTCTAGCCTGCCTCCACCCCAATTTATTTCAATCTTTTCTTAGCAGAGAGCTGGAAGATTTTTGCCTTTAATAATCTTGTGCCAGAGAATACGTAAGCTTTTGATCAAATGCTTTAGTTCAATAGGACAAGGATATTCTTGATTAGCAACTGAGGAAGCAGAAACCATTAGCTAAAACAAAGTTTTAATCTGATTTCTCTTGCTCCATCCAGCGTTCCTAGCATGGGTGTGATTAACACTAGCATTCTTTGACAAACAGCAAATATACTTGATTAAAACCTTTTTTTAATCTGTCACCATCACACTCCATTTTTCATATAATAATCAGGTGTGACATCTCAGCTAACTAAAGAAAAGAATAAATACTAAAAACATAATAACATGTGTTAGTTACAGTTGCCCTAAGCTGTTCCCTCTTCTCTGTCTTTTTGCCTCACATTTGTGTGATATTCATGGCTGTGAAAGTCGTAAAGATTAAATAAAATAAACGACCCATGTAAAGCCTTCAATAAATAATAGCTCTTCTTACCATTGCTATGAATACTACCAGTACTTATGCATTTTTTTCTGCCATTCCCCACTCTCAAAGCTTCCCCAAGTGGAATGCTCTGTGTAGTACTGAGAACACTTGAGAAGATCTGGGAATGCATACAGAAAAAAAATATATTTAATTTAGTAATCATATATTTATATTAAAGTGACTTACCAGATTTGTTATTAAACAAATTTAACTAAGTTAAAAAAAAATAGTAGTGTATTTACAGAAGCACAATAGTATGTAAATATGTCAAAAGTCATGAAGATGGTCCATGGACATTGAAGGTGGGAAACAAATAGAGCATAAACCACGGCTTTCACAATCTAAGGCAGTGGTTCTCAACCTTGGCTGCACATTAGAATCACCTGGGAATCTTTTTAAAATCCTGATTTCTGGGCCTCATCTTCTGGAAATTCTGTTTCTTTGTTACTAATGTGGCCCCACCCCATAAGAAAGAAACAGAACCAGACATTTCCTGCCTTCAGAGTCCTAGAAAGGCATAACTAAAGTAGTCGGTGAAAAATGCTACAATTCTCAGAGCTCAATAATTCAAGTCTTTATTATTTCTGTCCTTAAAATGCAGAAAGTGTACAACTCTTCTTGTATTTCCAGAGCCTGGGTCAGTGCCTGACACATTATAGGTATTTAGTCAATATTTATTGAATGAATAAATGAGGGAATTATAAACGTATAACGTAGAGTTCTCGGAAGAAGGGTTTGGGGAAAGCAAACAAGAAAGAGAACTTCTGAGGCCCAAAGTCAGGCCATTTCTTTGGTGGCTTCTTTTATCTACTATGTGTGGAAATGAGAGCCAAGCCATGATCTCACTCCAGTAGAACCTGCTGGGCCAGTGCAGTCGGCAAGTAAGGTGAGGCCGACCACTCATGTCAAACACAACAAACTTGCCTAATGGATTCCCACAAGTACATTGTGATTGCCCTCTCAGGCCAAATCTGCCCTGGTAAGCTAGATCTAATTATCCACCATGGAATTTGGCCAGTTACACTGAGATTATAGTATGTTGAGAAAGCTGAACTTTAACCACACAGAAATAAAATCACAAGCATCTGGGACACTCCCTATTGTCTCCGGGTGATTTTTGAATTTTTCTTTTTTTTTTCAAAAAGAAAACAGTTGCTTTGGAGTCAATGAGTTTTCCTTTCAACTAGAGCAGTGATTCTCAACCTTGGCTGCGCATTAGAATCACCTGGGAATCTTTTTAAAATCCTGATTTCTGGGCCTCACCCTCCGGAAATTCTGTTTCTTTGTTACTAATGATGAGGCCCAGAATCAGGATTTTAAAAAGATTCCCAGGTGATTCTAATGTGCAGCCAAGGTTGAGAACCACTAAACTAGAGGGAAATGTAAGTCAAATTGATTCAATTTTTTAATGTAAATTGTCTGCACATGTCTTTACTGAAATAATTTAAAATTATTTAATAATGAACTCTGATACCTAAATAGAATACTGCACCCTTTATTAATCACCAAAAAAAATTTATGTTAGGTGCAGGAAAAAAGTACAAAATGAATAAGATGCAGTCTCAAGTGCTGCCTTTTACAATCAGATTTCAACTAAAGTAGTTCAAAGCCAAAGAAATTGTTCTTCATCCCTCAGCAGTAGATGCAGTAAAGTTTTTTTCAAATTTACAATAGAAGGTAACCATGCACATTGTCACATGTCCATGTCAGGAAGCTAAACAACTTTTAATGTTCCTTTTAAGCAAATTTTCCAAATTTTTGGTAAACAAAAATTGTCTCAGGGTTATATTTGTGTGGGTGGCATTCTCAAGATTTCTAGGTACAGCTGGGCTAAGTACTCTCCATAAACAAAGTAGAGGTTTATCAGCGTTTTCTTCACTTTGAAAAATAGTTCCCAGCCCTAACCGGTTTGGCTCAATGGATAGAGTGTTGGCCTGTGGACTCAAGGGTCCCAGGTTCGATTCCAGTCAAGGCCATGTACCTTGGCTGCAGGCACATCCCCAGTAGGGAGTGTGCAGAAGGCAGCTGATCGTTGTTTCTAACTCTCTATCCCTCTCCCTTCCTCTCTGTAAAAAAATCAATAAAATATATTTTTAAAAAGAAAGAAAGAAAGAAAAATAGTTCCCAGTAGGATCCCAACAGCTAGACAGTTTGCACAGTGCGTTACACTTTTGCTCACGTTATATACAACTCCTCAGGATCACACCTATAGGAGAGATGCAGGTACACATGCGACATTTGTTCTGCTCACCATCTCAGAACTGACTCATTGGCTTTAATTTTCTCTTTTTCTTTCCTCCCAGTATGTCCCTTTCCTCTCGCATTGATGGACGCCACTTTGCAACATGACTCCTTCCTTTTCTCTATTTTTATCTCATGTCATCAACCTCACTGGTACATTTGTTTTCTGAGAATTTCTGCCTTGGCAGAGAGTTACTTAGTGGAGCCACAGGAGTGACTAAGCAAAGTTAGAGAAAGCAAAGCTGATTCTATTGGCAGTGAGACACGATAGAAAGAATACCAGCTTGAAATTGAAAAACCTGGGGGATTGGTTCTGGCACCAAGCTTCACCACGTGGCCTTTGAAATTCAAGGAACATCTTGAATGTGTCCGTTTCCTCATCTACATAATTAACATGCTAACACAAAAATGACAAAGTCAAATCAGACTGCAGGAGAGCTTTGTGTCACATTAATTTGTAAAGTGCTTATCTCTGTGTCATGTGAGATGTGGTTGTCAACAATGTCGGTCACCAGCTGCAAAGGAGATACCTGTGCACACCTCTGTCCCCAGCCTTCTGTCCACTCTTGCCTCTCAGGGATATTTAGGAGTTCATTCCTCGAGGTACAAGAAATCCATACATATGAACAATCCTGCCATCTTTGTACTCTATCTAGTTTTTGGTTTCATTAAAGCTTCTCCCAGTCTGCTTTATTGACAGTCCGATGCTAGCCATGATCTTTTCAACTGGCAAACAGGGCCCACACCCCCAGCTGCAATCTGGTTATCTACCAGCATCTGATTGAACTAGAATTGAGTGGGGTGATGTCACTCTGGAGTCAGGTTGGCTTTCGTTTAAACACACATTATAATGGAATAGCTGAACACCTTGAACTTGTTATTTAATTTCTCTGAAGCTCCATTTTCTCATTTATATAAAGAAGGCCTAATATCTACACTGTAAAGGGATGAAGCCTTATTATATATAGCCCAAGAGGTAAAAGTAATATGCAACCCAAATGTGGATATTTAGAATTTTTCAGATATTTAATTTATAGTCTCTTAAAGATAAAGGATTTTAAAGAAAAGTAACTGTGCAATTAAAATAAGATACACTTGCCCTGGCCAGTGTGGCTCAATTGGTTGGAGCATGGTCCCATATATCAAAAGGTTGTGGGTTCAATTCCTGGTCGGAGCACATACCTGGGTTGCAGGTTCAATCCCAGTCAGGGTGTGTATGGAAGGCAACCAGTGTTCTCTTCTCTTCTCTTCTTCTCTTCTCTTCTCTTCTCTTCCCTTCCCTTCCCTTCCCTTCCCTTCCCTTCCCTTCCCTTCCCTTCCCTTCCCTTCCCTTCCCTCCTTCCCTTCCCTTCCCTTCCCTCTCTCTCTCTCTCTCTCCTGTCTCCTCTCTCTGAAATCAACAAGCATACCCTTGGGTGAGGATTTAAAATTTTTTAGAAAGTAAGATATTGTGGTTTCTTTGAGCTCTGCTCTGGCACAATGATTAAAAGTAGCGGGTACTTAATTATTTTTAATGAGTAAATAATGAATGAATGAATTCTATAGAAGTTTAGAGAAATATTGAATTTCACATCTCTCCTCTAGGTGCGAACCGATACCTCCTAACCTACAGTGTATTGCATTTCCTGTCTTCTCTACAACTGACATGAAAATTGTCCTTAAAAATTTCATAATTTTATGCCTGTCACAGTATAGAAGTAAGCAACAAGAAATGTATTTTCTCCCAAAGTTATCTCTTTATTTTTATATTTTTAAGCTTTTTATCAAAACAAGTTTCTAGAAATCATTAAGAAACACAATTGTGTAAGTATTATAAAGAAACAGAATTGTGCAAGAAGAGGCTTTACAAAGCCCTTGTGCAATACTACTTTGAGTACTTTCCATTTTCATGGCCTACTCTTAAGAAAACATGTTTTGCCAAAGTTCATTATTATTTTCCTAGAGTATACATTTCCCCCCAAATATGGAAAGAAATAAAAATAATTATACTAACCATGAATTTTTTTAACTAAGCCTCAAATCTATTTTTTCCTACAGATTCACTGTGACAGCAACAGGTAAAATTGAATGAGAGCTGAATGCATTATCCTGTAAATTGAATATAGAAGAAAAACCAAATACAATAAATCAATCCAATACCTTACTTTTAACTTTCTTTCAAACCAGAACATGAGTTCTTTAAGTAACTTAAACAGTGCCCCCCAATCTCCACTTCCCTTTCTACAGGAAATATGACTGGAAACCATCTTGGAGTGCCATGAAAGCTGAGGGGCAAAGTTAAATTCCATCTAAAAGCACAAGGAAACAGGACCAGCAAGAATGAAAGATGCCTGTCCTGTTTCCAAAAGCAAGAGGAGGAGATGAGCCAAAAGAACAATGACATGTTACAGCCCAAGAGCTAAAATTAAATGCGTGTAAACAATTCTTGTTGAAACTAGAAGCCAATGTAGATTAGGCAAGCCAGGTGACGAGTTCTTTCCTGCCAGAACAAGCCAGAATGAGAGTCACCTCCCTCGCATTGCGACATGGCTAGGGATAGAAGTGAGGTTCATATAGAAAACCAGAGGATTATGAGCTGAGTATGGCAACTCTTAAATTCTATATTAACTTATTGTATACTAGAGGCCCGGTGCACAAAAATTTGTGGGGACCCTCACCTCATGAGGGTGTGGCCAACCTGGGTGAGGGGCTGATGGCTGTTTGCAGGCTGGCCGCAGCCCCTTCAGTGTTGGGGGTCCTGATGGGGTGCCTGGCCAGTCTGGGTGAGGGGCTGATGGCTGTTTGCAGGCTGGCCAAGGCCCCCAGCCACCCAAGCTCCCAGTGGAGGCTGGCTGGAAGCAGGTATCTGGGGTTTATTTATCTTCTATAATTGAAACTTTGTTGCCTCAAGCAGAGGCCACAGCCGGCCAGGGCAGGCAGGAACCTTGGCTTCCTCCATCACCAGGGCAACCAAGCCTCCTGTTTGCTCCAGCTCTGTGGCTGCTGGCAGCCATCTTGGTTGGGTTAATTTGCATATAGTCGCTCTAAGCGACTGCTGGGCATGGCTTGGGGCATAGCAGAGGTGTGGTCAATTTGCATGTTTCTCTTTTATTAGATTAGACTAGAGGCCCAGTGCACAAAAATTTTTGCACTTGGGGGGGGTCCCTCAGCCTGGCCTGTGCCCTCTCACAGTCTGCGACCCCTCGGGGGATGACCACCTGCTGGCTTAGGCCCACTCCCTGGGGGATTGGGCCCAAGCTGGCAATCAGATATCCCTCTGGCAGCTCGGGAACCCTTGGGGGATGTCCACTTGCCAGCAGGGAGCAGGCCTAAGCTGCAGTCGGATATCCTTAGCACTGCTAAGGAGGCGGAAGAGGCTCCCACCACCACTGCTGTACTGGCAGCCATCAGCCTGGCTTGTGGCTGAGCAGAGCTCCCCCTGTGGGAGCACACTGACCACCAGGGGGAAGCTCCTGCATTGAGAGTCTGCCTCCTGGTGGTCAGTGTGTGTCATAATGACCAGTCATTCCCAGTCATTCTGCTGTTAGGGTCAATTTGCATATTACCCTTTTATGATATAGGATAGAGGCCTGGTGCATGGGTGGCGACTGGCTGGCTTGCCCTGAAGGGTGTCCTGGATCAGGGTGGGGGTCCCACTGGGGTGCTGGCCAGCCTGGGTGAGTGGCTGATGGTTGTTTACAGGCTGGACACAGCCCCTTCAGGGTAGGGGTCCCTGCTGGGGTTCCTGGCCAGCCTGAGTGAGGGACTGATGGCTGTTTGCAGGCTGGCCAAGGCCCCCAGCCACCCAAAATCCCAGTGGAGGCTGGCTGGAAGCAGGTAGCTGGGATTTATTTATCTTCTATAATTGAAACTTTGTTGCCTTGAGCAGAGACCACAGCCAGCCAGGGCAGGCGGGAAGCTTGGCTTCCTCCATCACTGGGGCAACCAAGCCTCCTGCTTGCTCCAGCTCCGTGGCTGCTGGCCGCCATCTTGGTTGGGTTAATTTGCATATAGTCGCTCTGATTGATTGGTGGCCGTGGCTTGGGGCATAGCAGAGGTATGATCAATTTGCATGTTTTTCTTTCATTAGATTAGGTATGAAAACACCATATTTCTTCCTTATACCACCCAACATGCTGAAAGCCAGTTGTTTAAATAAAGGAATCTGAATGAGAATTTCTAACTCGCATATAATTATTTCTCTTAACACATATTTCTTGAATAACCACAGTGGGCATGACCACTGTGGTAGAACTTTTGAATAATACAAAGATTAATAAGGCATAGTCCCTACCCTCAGAAGATCGAGGAAGTCAGACATGCACGCAAATAACTATATGAGAGTAATCAAAAAAGGGGAGAAAGAAAGAAGTTCAGGCCAAACTGGTTTGTTGGCATTAATGTGTGAAAGAGTCACCTTTAAATCCTATCCCATAGCCCAGTTATTAGCAACTCCTTTGACCAGAATCCAACTATGATGTTAGTTTTTGCTGGATTTTAAATTAAACCTATACTACCGGTTCTCTAATGCAGCTAAATCATAGAAGGAGCCCTAGGTAGATATAAACTCCTACAATACCTTTCCAATGACATTTGGGGCTTGTTTTAAAAGACCGTTCTCAAATATATGCAAGAAGCCAGAGGAGTTATGGAAGAAAACACCATCTATTAAATTAACTTATGATTCCTAATTTTGTCATGAACAACTATAAACCTTTCTAAGTAAGCTAAATAGTCATTAATGTGGAAGGGTAAATAAATCAGAATATTTCCTACAATAATTTTAAAGAATGAGGTATCTCTAGCATAGAAACATCTCCATATGTATAGAAGTGAAAGGAAACAGCCAGGAGGAAACAATTTAGGCTATAAACTAGGCCTGTTATTTGATGCAACTTAAATATTTTTTCTAAAGATTAAGCAGAAGCAGGAAATGATACAAATATGCTAATAAAATAGGAAATATGATGCACTCTTTACTTATCACTATTATGTTACACCTCCAGAATTATAATGATTTAAAGTAATTTTTTTATAAAATGTTTTTGGTATTTGAATTAATGTTATTACCTACCAAAAAATATTTTGTCTTCAGGTATTGTCTTGAAGTACAGTGTGCAAAGATTTTTTATATTTGTCTCCATATATTACTAGGTTGTTTTAGACCCTATCTCTGTAGCCACTTTCATAAGCTTTACCTTCATGTGTAAAGATTTCAATCTAGTTAACCCATGCACACTATAATTTCAGTTCACAAAGGGAAAAGTGAACAGACTCAACTTCTATTATTAAGTGGATACCCTGCCTCCATATCAGCCCAAAACAGATCTGTTACCAGTTATCTTTATTCTTCTTTATAAGACAGGAGAAAGAAAAAGAGAGGAGGGAAAGAAGTTCAAGAAAAGATAGAAGAAAAGTACTGTCCACCCCTGCCAATAGCAGAAATTGCAAGCTGTTGTCTGTTAAAAGTCTGTTCCGTTTATGATAAGTTATTTCCCCAGACCCCATTCTGTGCCTTCTGTTTTAAATGATTGCTAAAATCTTCCCCTTTATAAAACAACTGTTTATCATGACTCATGTCTATAATGACTTAGGACCCTCAAATGTGATCATAACCTCCTCCCCTTCTAAGAAAATTCATAAAGATAAAAGCCAGCCTCGGGTTTTTATGAGCTAGCTCACTTCTAGAAATGAGACAGCATGCCACAGAACGAAAGCCCAATATCTTACTTTCTAAAAAATTTTAAATCCTCAGCCAAGAGTCGCTTGCACAGGAAGTGGGGCTCAACACAGCAGTTTGAATCAGCTTTCTATGAAGAAGACAAAGGCAAATACACAGAGAACAGTCATTACACAAGTAGAACAGGTGCATCCACCCCCTCCTGGTGCCTCAGCCAAAGCTAAACACACCCAGGCTGTTCCACCAGAACTGGGCTGAATTCAAATCAATAGAAAGCTTGTTGCCATGGGTTGGGTGAAAGCTGTGTTTAATGCCAATCAACATATGCTTGATTACCCAACAGGGAAAATAAAAAAAGTAAAGTAAACATGTGTACCTGTATCTATACAAATCTTTTGAAAGGACTTGAAGCTGAGAAACTAGAACCAAGAGAGAATGGTATTAGCTCAATACATATGAAATAAGCTCCAACACTCTCTGAAGCAACTTTCTAATTCCTATAGAAGAATCTTCCATGATGAACCCTCAAACCAGTCACCCTCAACAGAACTTATTGGTTTACTGTAAATGCCTTAGTTAGATTGCTGGCAACCAAAGAAATAAACTAAGATAAATTAAAATAATAATAATACTGTAATGAAGATCATTATGGTTACCATTTATCAAGCACCTATTAGCTGCCAATTTGCTATATTTAGCTGTATAGCCTAATCTCCATCACAGTCTTGTGAAGTAGGTTTGATTGTACCCACTTTACACATAAAGAAACTACATCAAATATAAATTACTTTTCCCCAAAATACCCAGCTAGAGTTAAAGAGCCATAGTCAATTTCCAAATAAACTCTCTCCACTACACCAGAAGTCAGAAAACTACAACCATTTGGTGAAATCTGCCCCGCTGCCTGTTTCTGTAAGGTTGCGTTGGGGCACAGATCATTCATGTATCTGTGGCTGCTCGGGTGCCGCAGTAGCAGCGTCGAGCAGTTGTGACAGAAACCATGTGGCCCACAAAAACTAAACAATTTGCTATCTGGCCCTATAGAGAAAAAGTTTGCCAACCTCTGCTCTGCAGTATGCCATTAAGAATTTTTTAAAGTTTGAGTAAAATAAATACTTTAGAGAATTCTGATAAATGGGGGCGTTCATTTTGTTGTTGTTAACAGCTACCCTAAGACATTCTGTCTATGCAAGAGCTTTTTCCTACTCCTTAAAAATCCAGTTGGGGAAGAATATGTGTGTATCAGAAAACAAGAATCTGAATTTTGTTGACTACTTCTTTCATCTCCTGACAAGTTCTACCTCCAGCTTCTCCTCACCTCCAGTTCTCAAGTTAGGCACCTAAGAGAGAAAGGGAGGGAGGGAAGAACACAATGAAAACACAGTGCTGTAGCTCTGTGGAACTTCCATTCCATTTGCAGGCCCTGCCACCTGCCATGGCAGACTCTCAAGGAAGGACATGCCAAATTTCAGGGTCTACTGTTTAGGTTTGTGAGAGTAATGCAAGCCTGAGTGGAGGACGTTATAGACTAGAACAGTGGTCGGCAAACTCATTAGTCAACAGAGCCAAATATCAACAGTACTTCTTCAAAATAGACTCGCCCAGGCCGAAAACCAACTTCTGCACATGGGCCAAGAAGTTTCAATCGCACTGTACGTGCATGCCCGCACATGGTATTTTGTGGAAGAGCCACACTCAAGGGGCCAAAGAGCCGCATGTGGTTCGCGAGCCGCAGTTTGCCGACCACTGGCACTAGAATAACAGAATTTTAAAATGGAGGGCACATAAGATAATAACCAATTGAGATGATTCATTTTATTTAAGAAAAAAAAAACAAGAGCCCAGCAAAACTGAGTGACTTGCTCAAGGTTAAAGAGGTAGCAACAGAGAAAAGTCTTCTTGGATCCAATCTAGCACACATTCAACAAGATCTAGTTTAAGACCACCGTTTATCTTACTCACCAGCTTCCCTATGTTCATTAATTTCATGTCCCTTATCAAGACTACACCTTTGATGGGAAGAGCACCTTTGGGGAATCAGGCAGACTTGGGTTCAAATCCTGCTTTAGTCAGGTAGTACTTGTGAAAACTTAGGAAAGCCAGTAATCCACTTGAAGTCTTTTTATATACCTAAGATATAGTTCATTGTTGCCTAAATGTAAAAAAGATGAACTGGCATAGCGGCAGTCAGTGCCTAACAAAGCATCCAGCACATAGTAAGAACTTTCCCAAAATGTGGCCAACACTAGCATTGTTCTTACAAGACAAGTGAGCTGCATCCCCTCGGCCCCCTCTTAAACAACAGTCAGGAGATGTTAATGGTTGGACCACGTGTCGTTTCATGGTTCAAGCATAGATGATAACATGCTGTCTGCAGATGGTAGAAGAAAATACATTCCATCTGAGAAAACTCACTTTTAGCTTTCTAATTAAGTCTTGTGCCAGTGCATATAATTTTTATTACTGTATATGTTATGATTTATGGACAGTCTTGTTAATTACAAGGTTTTTATTGGAGAGACAGGTTTCAGGATAAGTCTGCCATCTGACTTGCTAGTACTTGTTAAAAGTGTTTATAATGTGACTCGTTTACATGTGTGTTTGAGTATGTGTGTTTAGGAGTGATGTTATTACATTTTTCTTGCATATCGTGAGAAATCTGTGACTCATATTTGTTCATATATAAACATTGCACATCATTGATTCTATCCCTTCACATACCCCAATGTCCCCCACTTATCAAGGGCTAGTTTCAGATTATTTTCAAGGTTTTATACAGACAGACTCACTTGGACTGGTCCTTGCTCTCAGCTACCAGGTACTCGTTTTGTGGCATGGTGACTACCACCGAGCAGCCAGGTGCAGTCCCCTGGGGCACGAAGAAGCTCTCAATTCTTGGGTCTCAGAGACTCGTGAACCAACTCTTCGCAACTTGCAACAGGAAAAAAGCTAAAAACTTTGATTTTAACTTTACCAAAGTTTTTCTGAGATGAAAAATCACTTTCCATTCAGTTTATGATTACTGAGAAATGTTTTATTATTGATTTATATAACAAAAATTATTTTTAAAGTTTTATATGATTTTTAGAAGGCAAGCCTTATATGTTTGATGATGTAACATAAAACATAAAGCATATTTAATAAGAAATAACTTATTTTAATTTATAACAGAAATTGCTGCCTCTGATAAAATATAAAAGCCATGAGAGGACAGGGATCTTTTACTATCTTGTCATTATTTTAAAGGCCTACAAGAGTGTGCCTGGAACATAATGAGTACTCAATAAATCTTTGTTGGGAGAAGCCAAGATGGCAGCATAGGTAAGCACCTGAAATTGCTGCCTCGCACAACCACTTCAAAACTACATCTAAAGACAAAACAGACATCACCCAGAACCACAGGAAGGCTGGCTGAGTGGAAATTCTACAACTAGAAGGAAAGAGAAAAGCACACTGAGATTCAGGAGGTGCGGAAGTAAAGTGCAGAGGTACGGAGGCACGTGCGCAGGAAGAGCTGGCAACAGAGGATGCGGTTGTCTTTTTCAACCGGGAGGGAGTCTCAAGCTCCCGACGGCCCTGACTCCAGTTCTGGGTGAGTCTCTGGGAGCCCAGACTCATACGGGGAGAAACTGGACTGTCTGGCAGTGGGTGGAACTCGAGGGCAGCTTTCTCAGAGGTGCTTGAAGCAATTACCGCAGGACACTGAGACCCGGGGGCCTCTTAGGGCAGGACTGAGGACCAACCATAGCTCTTTGCTCTGCCCTGTTGATTCCCTGAGGCCCTGCCCCACCCAAGCTGTGAGCAGAGACTTTTGCATATGAATGGGCTGGCCCTCTGAAACCTAAAATTACCTAACAAACTGAAGCTGGGTCAGAGAGAACTAGAACATCCAAAAGAAGGCTCAAGGCCCCACAGCAGCTTGCATTGCTTCACAGCTGGGCCTCATCTGAGCATCTCCAAACCCCAAACAAGGAGGAGGAATCTGCAGATCTCTCCGTAGCTCCTGCTGGGTAGCCTCAGGCAGAGGCTAAATTAGCACCTTCTTAGAGATCCAAGAGCCCGTGTACCTAGTGGTCAGAGTGGGACCATCCAGACTACAACTCCTCAGATCCATAAGGGACACACTCAAGGGGCAGACTCATTGAGCACCAAAGCCCCACTGAAGCAAGTCTTGCCCCAGAAAGGTGTTTCCAGCACAGACGTTCTCCCACCGTAGACACAGCTGATTCTCACAGACAATTGGCCTGGAGGTCAATTCCTCCCAGTGATACCAACAATAGTCAATGCTAAACTACAACAAGACTGTGCACACAACCCACAAAGGGGTGCACCAAGAGTGTCCACCTCAGGTAATTGGGGAGGCTGAGCCAGTGGGCCCTATAGGACACCTAGCACACAAAGCCACTCTACCAACACAGGGAAGCATAAAAAATGCGGAGACAAAGAAACAGGTCACAAATGACAAAAATGGAGGAAAGCAAACTACTGGATATAGAATTCAAAACCACGGTTATAAGGTTTTTCAAGAATTTTCTATGCCGAAACCGGTTTGGCTCAGTGGATAGAGTGTCGGCCTGTGGACTCAAGGGTCCCAGGTTCGATTCCGGTCAAGGGCATGTACCTGGGTTGCAGGCACATCCCCAGTGGGAGATGTGCAGGAGGCAGCTGATCGATGTTTCTCTCTCATCAATGTTTCTAGCTCTCTATCTCTCTCCCTTCTTCTCTGTAAAAAAATCAACAAAATATATTTTTTTTAAAAAAAGAATTTTCTAGAAACCGCTGATAAATTTAGTGAGACCCTCAAGGATATGAAAAAGGACCAATCAGAAATTAAGCATACACTGACTGAAATAAAGAATAATATACAGAGATCCAACAGCAGACAAGAGGATCCTAAGAATCAAGTCAAAGATCTGAAATATGAAGAAGCAAAAAATACCCAACCGGAAAAACAAAAAGAAAAAAGAATCCAAAAATATCACAATAGTGTAAGGAGCCTCTGGGACAACTTCAAGCATACCAACATCCGAATTATAGGGGTGCCAGAAGAAGAGAGAGAGCAAGATATTGAAAACCTATTTGAAGAAATAATAACAGAAAACTTCCCCTACCTGGTGAAAAAAATAGACTTACAAGTCCAGAAAGCACAGAGAACCCCAAACAAAAGGAATCCAAAGAGGACCACACCAAGACACATCATAATTAAAATGCCAAGGGCAAAAGACAAAGAGAGAATCTTAAAGCAGCAAGAGAAAAAAAGTCAGTTACCTACAAGGGAGTACCCATACGACTGTCAGCTGATTTCTCAACAGAAACTTTGCAGGCCAGAAGGCAGTGGCAAGAAATATTCAAAGTGATGAATGCCAAGAACCTACAACCAAGATTACTTTATCCAGCAAAGCTATCATTCAGAATTGAAGGTCAGATAAAGAGCTTCACAGATAAGGAAAAGCTAAAGGAGTTCATCACCACCAAACCAGGATTATATGAAATGCTGAAAGGTATCCTTTAAGAAGAGGAAGAAGAAGAAAAAGGTAAAGATACAAATTATGAACAACAAATACACATCTATCAACTAGTGAATCTAAAAATCAAGTGAATAAATAATCTGATGAACAGAGTAAACTGGTGAATATAATAGAATCAGGGGCATAGAAAGGGAGTGGACTGACAATTCTTGGGAGGAAAGGGGTATGGGGGTGGGGGAAGAGACTGGACAAAAATCATACACCCATGGATGAGGACAGTGGGGGTGGGTAAGGGCAGAGGGTGATGTGGGAACTGGGTGGAGGGGAGTTATGGGGGGAGGAGAGGAATGACTATAATAATTTGAACAATAAAGATTTATTTTAAAAAAATAAATAAATCTTTGTTGAATATGTGAATGTTGAGACACTTGATGTTTTCCCAGAGGCTCCTTATAGTATCTTCATTTTTTTTTTAGATTCTTTTTTCTGTTTGCTGTTCTGATCAGGTGTTTTTTTGCTTCCTTACATTCCAAATCACTTATTTGATTATGAGCATCATCTACTCTACTGTTGATTCCCTGTAAATTATTCTTCATTTCAGACTGTTTCTTTTTTATGTATTTTATGTCATTTTTTAGGCTGTTGAAATTCTCACTAAGTTCCATGAGCATTCTTATAACCATCGTTTTGAACTTTGTATCTGGTAGTTTGCTTGCCTCAATTTCATATAGTTCTTTTTATAGATATTTCTCCTATCCTTTCACTTGGGAACTGTTTCTTTGTCTCTGCATTTTGGCTGCTTTGCTATGGTTGTTTCTATATATTAGGTAGAGCTACTAAATCTCCCAGACTTGGTAGAGTTGCCTTGTGTAGTAGGTGTCCTATAGGGTTCAGTGGCACAGTCTCCCTGGTCACCCAAGCTGGGCACGCCAGGTGCACTGGCCTGTTGTAGTTCAGCTTTGACTTGCTGTTTGGGTTAATGGGTGGGATTGACCCCCAAGCCAATTGGCTGTGAGGACTGGCTGCAATTACAGGAAAGGGTAAGCTGTGCAGGAGTCAACCCTATGGAGCAGGACTTGCTTCAGTGCTCACTGAGTCCGCCCCTTGAGTATGGAGGTTGTAGGGTTGTAATTTGGCATAGTCTGAAGCTGTTCACCAGTTGCACTAGCTCTGGGGCCTCCCAAGAGGGACAACGTCAGCCACCACATGCATCCTGCCTGGGGCCACCTGGCATGAGCTATAGAGCAATCTGCAGGTGGCTGATACTTATGCTGGGCTTGGAGGTGCCCAGAAGAGGCCAAGCTGCAAATCAAGGTGGCTGCCACTAGTGCCAGGCCTGGGGCCACTTAGCAAGAGGTGCAGGCTATTCATAGGCCACATGCTGCTTGCTTGAGGAAAGAGAGGCCAATTGTATGGGGAAATACTGGAAATGGCATAACTGAGGCCACAAGTTGGGGGGGGACAGGTCACAGGGAATCACAAGGGTGCGGCAAACAGTATAAGCCCAGTTGATGGAGACTCAGATATGGCACCTGCCTGTCAGATCTGTGAGATTCTCAGAAAACAATGATCTCTGCCAGCACTTTTGTCTGGCAGAAAACTGCCACCCAGCTCTTGCCCTAATGACAAACAATTCAATTCCTCCCCATATATCCCTGATTCCTTTCAAGCTGCTGCCCCAGCACTGGAGCTCAGAGGGAGAGAGTCCAGGGAAGACCAAGTAAGGCCCTTTACAAGGAACTGCCTGGGACTCCAGAAGCCTCCATCTCCCTTAGCCTCGATCCCCACTGGTTTTTACAGCCAGAAGTTATGGGGACTTCTCTTCCTGACACTGGAACTCTGAGATGGGGGTCCTGGTGTGGGGCTGGGACCCCTTGCTCCTCATGGGAAACATCTGCAGCCAAGATATCCCTCCAGATATTAAAAGGTCATGTATAGGAGCAGCCCCTTCTGTGTCTCTGCCCCTCCTACCAGTCTTGATGTGGCATCTTCTTTAAATTCTTAGTTGTAGGACTTCCATTCAACTAGATTTCAGCTGAATCTGAATGATATTGTTCTGTCGGTTAGTTGTAATTTGGTGGTGGTTGTGTGAGGATTGGAGTACCATATTTATCTACACTGCCACCTTGACCAGGAAGTCCTTGCTGGATTTTTTTCTTCATCTAATTAGTCTGAGTTTGAATGTGAATTATATTTATGTCTTAGGAACTGTTCCTTATATATATGTAATCAAATACAATGTTGAGCCTATAATTTTTAAAATAAAAAAGCATTAACAATGTAAAAAATATGCAACAATGTCTTCAGAATGATTAAAGAGACTAAAGAGGTAGTATCAACACATGTTATCAAAAGTTTTTTGCTAGAAAAGTTTTGGCACTAATTCCTAGGATTAAATACTACAGTCTATACTATTTTTTTCTGAAAAAATAATCTTTTATGCTAAAATTTGTGCCAGAAAATTTCATTTTTACATCTGTTAGTATAAATTAATCTGAGGAATATGCACTCCTTTCTGAGTGGGATCCAACCATGTTCAAGTAATGTCACTACTTCTCTTGGTCACTCAACTGACTCTATTCACACTTTTACAATGAGTTTATATATAGTTTCACCAACTAGAATATAAACATTATCACTAGGGATCTGCATTACTTATAATACTGTAACTGACTCTACTCATTCCCTTCCATTTACATCCAAAATTTGATACTAATTTACTTTCTATCTCTTCTCACTTACAAATTATCCACCCTATTAAAAGGCATAGTTGTGACAATTCTAAGTTTCAGCTGCCCACTATGTCCCCATCCATTCCATCTCTAAATGTGTTCAAAGTGTTAACCGGTTGTATGTCATCCTAGAGACAGCTGGGTTTCAGGGAGAGGAAAAATGTTTCATTATCTTACTCTATTGCCCAAGACAAATGTGCTATTGTATTGCATGTAAAATGTCATCTTTGAAGTATATTAAGGATATGCTGTGAGGTAAGCCATCTGGAAAATACAGTATAGAATGGGAAATAATTATTAGTTTATTGCACTTTTTTTCCAGTTAAGCCTACCATGATAGCTGCTAAAACAATATAATGAAAAGGGTAGATGCTCTGAAACCACACAGGTTAAATGCTACCTCCAACTATTATTAGCTAGTATGCAAGTTACTTAGCTTCTCTGATACTTTTGTCTTGTCTGTAAAATTGAGATACTACTGCATGTTGTATAGGGGTTTTATGAGGATTAAATGAAACAATATTTGTAAACAGTAAGTATAACGTCTCCTCTCTTCTTTTAAATATAGAGGATATTTAATATTCTTTACATGTAGAATATTAGGTAATCCAATAATATTTGGACACCATGTTGAGTGAGCACGTTGGTTGAGCTTCCATGTGATTTTCTTTTAATTTCAGGGGAGAAAGGGCTTTGGAAAATCAAGTTTTAAGTTTCCTCAGGAATCCTCAGGCTGGAGTGTATTAGGACCACCCAGACAATCTTAGTAGGAAAGCGCTGTCCGTGGTGCTAGTAATTGCGCATACCCCTGGCAAAACTTCGCCTGCCCAGAATTCTTTGCCAGTGAACTTGCTTAGCAAAGCTCACATATCTGTCTCATGGTAGAGTCTCAGTCATTCTACCCACTGGCTTTTCACCTGTCTTGCCAATCTTTATCTATGTCCCCTTCAACCAAACAACAACAACAACAAAAAGTATCTTCCATCCCCTTATCACCCCAAAATAGTTTTTATTTTTCAGACACTGACAATGCCTACCACTTAAGAAAGTGGATCAAAAATTGGCTCAAGAGACGCGTTCCAGGTCGTGTCCTGGAGCAAATGGAGTGAGCAGCTGAAACTAACAACATCCACCCCGAATTGGCGAAATTACTCAGCTGGTGAGACGGTTTGCAGCCGGGAGAGGCAGAACTCCCCTGGAAAGGTAAAAAAAAACACAAACAAACAGGGATTTGGGCAGGAAAGTTTGCCAGACCTCTGAGCCCAGAGGGTCGGAGGGAGACCGCGTGGCAGACAGCCGCATCCCTTGGGACAGGCACAGCCCCTGACTGGGGAAAGGAGATCTGCGGGATTCCTGGCACAGCCGGGGGATTTGAGAGCTGGGTTCTGTGATCACGGAGGACTGAGCCTAAAGGGGGCAGCCTGAAGAGCTGACCAGACCATGCAGTGCCAGTAAGAGAAGAGCTTACAGAAACCAAGCCTTCCCCGTTTCCTCGGCCAGCGTTTGTTTGTTTTCACTGAATCCTGTTCATAAGACATTTTGGATACAGACACTCACCTGTGCTGAAGAGAGGGAGAAGGTGCGGACGAGTGGAATCTGGGGAGAGGATGGGGAGAGAAGGGAGTCGGGAGAGGTGGCAGTGAATTGAGTGCTGAGACACCCCTGGGCCCAGGATCCCGGCAGCCATTCTCTCCTGAGGGTGGGTCTCCTCCACCTAGCCCCCAGGCAAGGAGCACAGCCACACCCAGATTCCACCCTGAAGGAGATCAAGGATTAAAATAATCTGATCAGTCCCTGGGAGTTAACAGGGTCTGGTCTACAGAGGGATTTTCAATCCCAGCAACAACACAGAGCGGGTAACTATTAAGGAACCAGCTCTGGGCAATGGACTTCCCCACACCAGTTTTAAGTGCAATAGAGACGATAAACCCAAGCTACTGGACATAGAGGCTCTAAAGCCTCAGAGGCCAACCCAAAAACACTGCCACCCAGAGACTGAGACACAAACTGACTCTTAGCTAAATACAAATTAAGGCAGTCTGGGAAACAAATACGGCCTGCTTTAAAATCAGGACTGTGGTTTACAACACGGAGGAACAGTGTATCGCAGGGAAATTCAACACTCTCCTGAATACCTGACAGGACTAAGGCGAGCCAGACTGACGAGTAGAAGAACCGAAGGACCTTCACTACTGCAAATTTTTTTTTCTTTTTTCTTTTTTCACCTTTTAACTAAGAAACCAATTTTTTTTTCTTCTTTTTCCATCACCTGATTTTACCCTTTTAATTACTACATTTTTATTTTTAACCAGTATTATTACTGCTACCATTTTACCATTTTTTAAAGTGCCATTTTATTTTCTCTTTATCTTATTTTGGGATTAGTGTTCTCCATTCTATTTTCATCATTCCTTTAGCATCAATTTTCCCTACCTCAATTTTACCTATATGCTAAAACCCTCTCCCTCACTTTTCCCCTTTTGTTGTCCTGTTTCTCTTACCCTATTCCTGCTTTAGATTTTCCCTATTCCTTCTGTTTACCTCCTGTCAAAATTTCACCCTACTTATATATCTTATTTCTAATCCACTGCTCTAAATCCTTATACACATATCCCTTATCTCTTTCTTCACTATCCAAATTTTTTTTCTTCTTTTATCTTTCTATTGTTTTGTTGCTGTTTGCTTGATTGTTGAATATATTGTTTTTTTGTTGTTGTTGTTGTTTGTTTGGTTTTTTTTGTGTGTGTGTGTGTGTGTGTGTGTGTGTGTGTGTGTGTTTTAGGACTGGTTGTGAGGCTGTTTTTCTTTTTCTTTTTTTCTGCTATTTTTCCCCCTCCCTCCGCCCCCCCCCCCCCCGGTTATTTGTGCTTCTGTTTACCCTTGCCTCTCTTGATATTATTGGCTGTTTCTAGTTTGCATTCATCTCCAGCGAGCTGTTGCTGGAATTTGTTGGGATTAGTGGCGGTTCTATAGGAGTTTTCTCCTCATATACATAGTCTCTTCCCCTCTTCTACTTCATTCTCTCTTTTCGCTCTTTTTTTTTCTCTTGTTTTTTCTCTTTTCTTTCCCCCTCCTTTTTCCCAATTACATTTTTGCACTCCTTTTTTTTCTTCCCTACTTTTCTTTTCTTTTCTTTATTCTCTTTTATCTTTTTCTCTTCTTTCTTCCTTATCCCCTAATTCTCTTAATTCGGGTGGTCACCTTTATTAGGGGTTATTAATATTGTGAATATATTTGTGTTTAGTGCCTGCTACGTGGTGCCTTGTTGTGTTGTATTATGTGCCTTTAAATCAATGCAGCAGATCCAAGCAACAGCAGCCTCCTGAGCACCACACCCTCTGTCTGAGGAACAGCAGCTGTACGTGAAGCCTCCCCCCACCAGCCAGAAGAGCCACCACAGCTGTGAACAGCTCCCACCAGAGGAGCTGCTGCCAACTGAGGAGCAGCTGCTACCACAACCGCCCGAGGAGCAACCACATCCCAAGGAGCCACTGCCACCCAGGGAGCAGCCACTGAAGGACTCAATGTCTAGATATGTCAGTGAGATCAAACATGGGTAGACAAAGAAACCCCCAAAGGAAATAGAAGGAGGACTCTCCAGAAAAGCAGCTAAGTAATACAGAGGCATGCAACATGATAGAAAAAGAATTCAGAATAAGGGTCCTAGAGGGCATAAACCAGATGGAGGAAAAAATCAACAACTTCTGCAAGAAGCTAGAAGAAACAGATGAAAAAGTCAACTACCTATGCAAGAAGCAAGAAGAAACAGATGAAAAAATCAACAACATATGGAAGAAGCTAGAAGAAACAGATGAAAAAATCAACAACTTAAGTAAGACCCAAGAAGAGATGAAGAGTGATGTAGCTGCAATAAAAAACACCATTGAAAGTATCAACAGTAGACTAGGAGAAGTGGAGGACCGAATTAGTGAATTAGAAGAAAAGGAAGCAAAACACACCCAAAATGTACTTCAATTGGAGAAAAAAATTAAAAGACAGGAGGAGAGCCTAAGGGAGCTTTGGGACAACATGAAACGAAACAACAAACAAATAATAGGGGTGCCAGAACAACAGAAAGAGGAACAAGGATTAGAAAACCTATTCGAAGAAATAATATCAGAAAACTTCCCTGAGGTGGGGAAGAGAAAAGTCACACAAGCACAGAGAGTCCCAAACAAAGTGAACCCGAAAAGACCCAAACCAAGACACATCATAATTGCCATGGCAAATGTTCAGGACAAAGAGAGAATCTTACAGGCTGCAAGAGAGAGACGGAAAGTTACATACAAGGGATCTCCCATTAGATTGTCAAATGATTTCTCAACAGAAACACATCAGGCCAGAAAAGAATGGACGGAAATTTACAAAGTGATGCAAAGCAAAGGACTGAATCCAAGAATACTCTATCCAGCAAGGCTATTATTCAAACTTGAAGGGGAAATAAGAAGCTTCCCAGACAAAAAAAGGCTAAGGGAGTTTATCACCACCAAGCCAGCAATGCAAGGAATGCTAAAGGGACTGGTGTAAAAAGAAGAAATAAAAAACTCAGAAAGAAAACAGCCACACAAAAAAAGAAATGGCTACAAACAAGTACCTTTCAATAATAACTTTAAACGTGAATGGACTAAATGCTCCAACCAAAAGACATCGAGTGGCTGAATGGATAAAAAAACATGACCCATACATCTGCTGTCTACAAGAGACCCACCTCATTAGAAGGGACTCACACAGACTGAAAGTGAAAGGATGGAAAAATATCTTTCAGGCAAATGGAAAGGAAAAGAAAGCTGGGGTAGCAATACTTATATCGGACAAAATAGACCTCAAAGTGAAGTCCATAACAAGAGATAAGGAAGGCCACTTCATAATACTAAAGGGATCAATACTACAAGAAGCTCTAACTCTGGTAAACATATATTCACCCAATGCAGGGACACCCAAAGTCATAAAAAAACTCCTGGAAGATATCCAAGGAGAGATCGACAACAATACAATCATAGTAGGGGACTTTAATATACCACTGACAGCACTGGATAAGTCCTCTAGACAAACAATCAGCAAAGAAACAGCAATCCTAAATGACTCACTAGATCAGATGGACTTAATAGACATCTTCAGAACACTTCACCCCAAAGCAACGGAATATACATTCTACTCAAGTGCTCATAAGACATATTCAAAAATAGACCACATATTGGGTCACGAGCAAAGTCTCCCCAAATTCAAGAAGATTGGAATCATAAAAAGCATCTTCTCAGACCACGATGGCATAATATTAGAAATAAACTACAATAAAAACAACCCAAAATACTCAACCACCTGGAAGCTGAATAGCATGTTATTAAATATTGATTGGGTTACCAATGAGATCAAAGAAGAAATTAAAAACATCCTGGAAACTAATGACAATGAAAACACAACAATCCAAAACCTATGGGACACAATGAAAGCAGTCCTGAATGGGAAGTTTATAGCTCTACAGGCCTATCTCAAAAAAACAAGAAAAAATGGTAGTAAATCATCTAACTCTACAACTCAAAGAATTGGAAAGAGAGCAACAAGAAAACCCCAGAGTGAGCAGAAGGAAGGAGATAATAAAGATTAGAGCAGAAATAAATGACATAGAGACCAAAAAAACAAAACAGAAAATCAATGAAACCAAGAGCTGGTTCTTCGAAAGGATAAACAAGATTGACAAACCTCTAGCCAGACTCACCAAGAAGCAGAGAGAGAGGACCCAAATAAATAAAATCAGAAACGATCGAGGCGAAATAACAACAGACCCCACAGAAATACAAATGATTGTTAAAAAATACTATGGACAACTCTACTCCAACAAACTAGACAACCTGGAGGAAATGGACAAATTCCTAGAAAAATACAACATTCCAAAACTCAATCAGGAAGAATCTAAAAATCTCAACAGGCCAATAACTATGAAAGAAATTGAAGCAGTCATCAAAAAGCTTCCAGCAAACAAAAGCCCAGGACCAGACGGCTTCACAGGGGAGTTTTACCAAACATTCAAGGAAGAACTAAAACCTATCCTCCTCAGACTACTACAAAAAATTCAAGAGGAAGGAACACTTCCAAGCTCATTCTATGAAGCCAGCATCACCCTAATACCAAAACCAGGTAAAGACAACACAATGAAAGAGAATTACAGGCCAATATCCCTCATGAACATAGATGCCAAAATCTTCAACAAAACCTTAGCAAATCGGATCCAGCAGTACATCAGAAAGATCATACACCATGACCAAGTAGGATTTATCCCAGGGATGCAAGGATGGTACAATATCTGAAAATCAATAAATGTGATACATCACATAAACAAATTGAAAGAAAAAAAACCACATGGTCATATCAATTGATGCAGAAAAAGCATTTGACAAAATTCAACACCATTTTTGATAAAAACTCTCAGTAAGGCGGGAGTAGAAGGATCATACCTCAACATAATGAAAGCCTTATATGACAGGCCCACAGCCAGCATCATACTCAATGGACAAAAACTAACACCATTTCCCCTAAGAACAGGAACAAGACAGGGATTTCCCATCTCACCACTCCTGTTCAACATAGTCCTGGAAGTGTTAGCCATTGCAATTCGGCAAGAAGAAGAAATAAAAGGCATCCAAATTGGAAAAGAGGAAGTAAAACTGTCCTTATTTGCAGACAACATGATATTATACATACAAAACCCTAGAGACTCCATCAAAAAGCTACTAGACTTAATACATGAATTTGGCAATGTAGCAGGATACAAAATTAACCCCAAAAAATCTGAGGCATTTCTATACATCAATAGTGAACTTTCAGAAAGAGAGATTATAAAAACAATCCCATTTACCATCGCACCAAAAAAATTAAGCTACCTAGGAATAAACTTAACTAAAGAGGTAAAAGACCTCTACTCAGAAAACTACAGGACGTTGAAAAAAGACATAGAGGAAGACATAAACAGATGGAAGAACATACCGTGTTCATGGATTGGTAGAATCAACATCATTAAAATGTCCATACGACCCAAAGCAATCTATAAATTCAACGCACTTCCCATTAAAATACCAACGGCATACTTCACAGATCTAGAACGAACTCTCCAAAAATTCATCTGGAATAAAAAAAGACCCCGAATAGCTGCAGCAAACCTGAAAAAGAACAAAGTAGGTGGGATCTCAATACCAGATATCAAGATGTATTACAAAGCCACTGTTCTCAAAACTGCCTGGTACTGGCACAAGAACAGGCATATAGATCAATGGAATAAAATAGAGAGCCCAGAAATCGGCCTGAACCAATATGCTCAATTAATATTTGACAAAGGAGGCAAGAACATACAATGGAGCCCAGATAGTCTCTTCAATAAATGGTGTTGGGAAAATTGGACAGATATATGCAAGAAAATGAAACTAGACCACCAACTTACACCATACACAAAAATAAACTCAAAATGGATAAAGGACTTAAATGTACGACAGGAAACCATAAAAATTCTAGAAGAATCCAAAAGCACCAAAATCTCAGACATATGCCGAAGCAATTTCTTCACTGATACAGCTCCTAGGGCACTTGAAACTAAAGAGAAAATGAACAAATGGGACTACATCAAAATAAAAAGCTTCTGCACAGCAAAAGAAACCATCAACAAAACAACAAGAAAACCCACTGTGTGGGAAAACATATTTGCCAATGTCATATCTGATAAGGGCCTAATCTCCAAAATTTATAGGGAACTCATACAACTTAACAAAAGGAAGTTAAACATTCCAATCAAAAAATGGGCAAAGGACCTAAATAGACACCTTTCAAAAGAGGACATTCAGAAAGCCAAGAGACATATGAAAACATGCTCAAAGTCACTAATCATCCGAGAGATGCAAATCAAAACAACAATGAGGTACCATCTCACACCTGTCAGACTGGCTATCATCAACAAATCAACAAACGACAAGTGCTGGAGAGGATGTGGAGAAAAAGGAACACTTGTGCACTGCTGGTGGGAATGCAGACTGGTGCAGCCACTATGGAAGGCAGTATGGAGTTTCCTTAAAAAACTGAAAATGGAACTCCCATTTGACCCTGTGATCCCACTTCTAGGAATATATCCCAAGAAACCAGAAACACCAATCAGAAAGGATATATGTACCCCTATGTTCATAGCAGCACAATTCACCATAGCTAAGATCTGGGAACAGCCTAAGTGCCCATCAGTAGATGAATGGATTAGAAAACTGTGGTACATCTACACGATGTAATACTATGCTGCTGTAAAAAGGAAGGAACTCTTACCATTTGCAATGGCATGGATGGAACTGGAGAGCATAATGCTAAGTGAAATAAGCCAGTCAATGAAGGAAAAATACCACATGATCTTACTCATTCATGGATAATAGATACCATTATAAACTTCTGAACAGTAATAGATACAGAGGCAGAGCTGCCTCAAACAGATTGTCAAACTGCAGCGGGAAGGCCAGGGAGGGTTGGGGGGCAGGAGGGAGGGGGGTAAGAGATCAACCAAAGGACTTGTATGCATGCATATAAGCATAACCAATGGACATAAGACACTGGGGGGTAGGGGAGGCTAGGGGACTGTCAAGGGCGGGGGGGGGGGGGGGAAGGACACATATGTAATACCCTTTGTAATACTTTAAGCAATAAAAAAATAAAATAAAATAAAAATAAAATAAAATAAAAATAAATAAAATAAAAATAAAAATTAAGAAAAATTAATCTTCTGAAAAAGACTAACCTTTTATCTTACCCTCCAGAGTTAAAATTAAGGAAGACCAGCCTCATCAAAAATGATAATGTCGCCGAAACCGGTTTGGCTCAGTGGATAGAGCCTCGGCCTGCGGACTGAAAGGTCCCAGGTTCGATTCCGGCCAAGGGCATGTACCAGGGTTGCGGGCATATCCCCAGTAGGAGATGTGCAGGAGGCAGCTGATCGATGTTTCTAACTCTCTATCTCTCTCCTTTCCTCTCTGTAAAACAGCAATAAAAAAAATAAAAAATAAAAAAAATGATAATGTCAAGTAGATGTAATGCATCATTCTTGCAACATTTGAAGTGTTAAAAATAATCTCTTTGGCACCATTTCTAACATCAGCCAGAAATGATAATGTCAAAATCACCACTGCACTTTTATCATGGTGCACGCTGTACTTTTAATATTGCCTTCATTTCAAATTCTTATCAAATTGTTGAATTACCACCAACAGCATTTAAATTTGCATGAAAAAGAGTAAATACATTTCCCCACTATTTGATTAAAAGCAAAATGTGAGACCTTGAAAACTTTGTAATACATAATAAAGTTCTTTTCCAAGTTTGAAAATATTCCTCATGTTGAATGAAGTAAAATACACTTGTTTAGTACAAAAAAAAAAAAAAATTGGCTCAAGTGCCCTAACAGGTTTGGCTCAGTGGATAGAGTGTCGGCCTGTGGACTCAAGGGTCCCAGCTTTGATTCCAGTCAAGGGCATGTTCCTTGGTTGCAGGCACGTCTCCAGTGGGGGGTGTGCAGGAGGCAGCTGATCGATGTTTCTCTCTCATCGATGTTTCTAGCTCTCTATCCCTGTCCCTTCCTCTCTGTAAAACAACAAACAACAAAATATATTTTAAAAATTGGCTGGTGTTTTTCAGTGGTTAGAGTGTCGGCCCATGCACTGAAGGGTCACAGACTCCATTCCTGGTCAAGGGCATGTACCTGGGTTGTAGGTTCAATCCCCAGCTCTGGTCAGGACCCATGCAGGAGGCAACCAATGGGTGTGTCCCTCACATCAATGTTTCTCTCCCCCCCCCCCCACCTTCCTCCCTACCTTCCACTCTCTCTAAAAATCAATTGAGGTATGCCAGCTGGTTCCATATCTCAATGTGGGGTTGGGGGGACAAGAAGAGATAAACCAAAGAACTTATATATTTATATGCATAGTCCATGGATACAGGCAATAGGGTGGAAGAAGGAGGTGATAGGAGGAGTTGGGGCGGGGGGAAGGAGAGGAGATGGAAGATACCTGTAATACTATCAACAATAAAAATTTGTATTAAAAAATGATGAGGGGAAAAACAATGGAAAAAATATCATCGGATGAGGATTAAAAAACAAGAAAAAATTGGCTCAAGCTATCTTTTCCTAACCTTTTTGTTAAGTTTCAAAGAAATCCAAGATGAGAAGACAGGAAACAGTTAATTTCCAATGCATTCTTTAAAAAGACTCTTCAGCTGCACCTCGACCTTGAGTTAAGTTCCCTTCTTCCTTATTCCCCAAATTCCCTGTAAACACAAGTCTCAGTAAAGTCATCATATTAAATTGAAACTCTCTATTTATTAGTTCTGAGTGCCATTGGGGACATTAATTAAAAGCTAGGACCTAGATCTTATTCAACTGTGAATTCCTGGACATGCTGAACTAAGTTTTGTTGAACTAAATTTAATCACTGGGTCCATTAGAGGGAAGGTCCCAACAACACATCTTTATTTTTATTTCATTTAAGAGGTCTTAATGTTGACATTATTGCAGGAGTCCCCATTGCCCCCGCCACTGCTTTGCCCACTTCCACCCTCCTCTGCCTCCCCTAACAACATGCCTTTAAAAGGCAACCTGCCACCTGGCCAGTGTGGTTCAGTGATTGAGCATTGACCTATGAACCAGGAGATCACAGGTTTGATTCCCAGGCAGGGCAAATGCTGGGGTTGCAGGCTCAATTTCCAGTAAGGGGGTGTGCAGGAGACAGCCAATCAATGATTCTCATCATTGATGTTTCTATCTCCCTTCCTCCCTGAAATCAATAAAAAAAAAAAATGTATTTTAAAAATAAAATAAATAAATAAATAAAAAACCTGCCTTGCAACATTTGGCTGTGCACTAAATTTTAGAGTAACCAGGCCGTTCTGATAAAAATATTCTGGACTGAATTCATTTGCCACCACATCCACCTATGACTCAGCCCCTGATAGTGACTAGCAAAGAACTAATGTCATTCCTTTCAAAGATTCTGGCTTCCTACTGTCCATTTTTCCTCCTTTTCCTCCAGTTCTACCAACATACCTGTAATTCCCAATACACTGCATAGATACTGGCCCCAAAGTCTAAACAAAAACAACTCACTGGGTTGTTTCACCCAAAGGTAGACTTCTATTGCTCTGGCCAGATGAAGGAACAGAGCCATCATCAACAAACACAAGGACAATTTCTTTTTCCAGATAAGAGTAGAGGCTCAAATAAGATTAAAAGGCAGAAACACTAAAAAAAATGAAACCTAAAAAATGTGGGTAGGGTGAGAGAGAAATAATTGTTATTAATACTGCCTCTTTCTCTTCCCCATCCGGGTGAACTTCCACTCTTGAAAATCAGTCAGTATCTCTTCAGCCCTCACTACCACTTCCATAGGCCTTCCTTTCTTTAAAGAGCTCTTCCTCATTCTACAGTGGTTTGAGGGGAGGGGAGTCCAAGCTAAGGCATGCCAGAAGAAACATACAGAGTCTCATTTGTAAACAAGCAAACAATTGCCCTCCCTTTAAGAGTCTTCCTCCTTGGCACTCTGAACCAAAAATGATGTAGTAAATAAAAACAATTCAGTGTTAGGAGAGACCTACTTTGATGTAGTTTTTCACCAAAGTTTTTAGGCAACAAACACACAACTTGTGGTTCTCTTCCTATTTCAATCAAGCATCAGCTATAATTTTTTAAATCTTTAAAGCAATGCATTAATGCAGTGGTTCTCAACCTTCTGGCCCCTTAAATACAGTTCCTCATGTTGTGACACAACCATAAAATTATTTTCGTTGCTACTTCATAACTGTAATGTTGCTACTGTTATGAATTGTAATGTAAATATCTGATATGCAGGATGGTCTTAGGCGACCCCTGTGAAAGGATCGTTCGACTGCCAAAGGGGTCGCGACCCACAGGTTGAGAACCGCTGCATTAATGCCAACTCACCTAGGAAGATTAAGAAGAAAAGCACTTGGCCTTTAAATCTTCAGAAGAGGGTTTAATGACAGGTTCAACCTGTTTAATGGCAGAGCCAGCACCACACCCCTGTTTTATTGTGTTTCATTATCATTGCATAAATTCCCTTTATAACTCACGACAAATAAAAATGAAATACTTGCTGAGGTGGGTTTTAATAAGTAAGAGTAAAATCAAAAATAAACTGTTCAAATATCATGAAAGTGTGATCTCAGATTCTTAAAATATATATATATTGATATTTTTAGGTGCCTGACATGTTGTCACTCTCAATCTAAAGGTCATTTTTTACAAGGAGTGTAACCATAACTCAAAGATGAAAATAAGTAGCACATTCAAAACAGGATTCTCGGGATTTTTCTCTTACCAGGTATACTGATTTTTTTTTTTTTTGACTCATTCAAATAGGAAGACACACCCAAAAGAAAATTGCTAAGGTTGGTGCAAGATGTGAAGCTAGTGAAGTTCAAGTACTGCCTGGGGATGAATATAACCTGCATGACCGGTGCAGAGCTGTCACTTTCAGACATCTTAAGGCAGAGTTATTTTATTTTATTTTATTTTATTTTTATTATTAGTTAAGGTATTACAAGTGTGTCCTCATCCCCCCCATTAACCCCCAACCTCCCCCCCACACACACACTCATGCTCCCATCCCCCTGTTGTCCATGTCCATTGGTTTGGCTTATATACATGTATACAAGTCCTTCTGTTGATCTCTTCCCCTTACCCCCTCCCTCCCCTACTTTCCTTCTGGGGATTGATAGCCTGATCGCTGTTTCTCAGTCTTTGGGTCTGTCCCTTTTCATCAGTTTATGTTGTTCTCTATAATCCACAAATGAGTGAGATCATGTGGTATTTATCTTTCTCTGACTGGCTTATTTCACTTAGCATAATGCTCTCCAGTTCTTTCTGTCATTGATTCTACGGGGAGCGACTAACGTCTCCAGCGTGAAGCCAGCTGAAGAAATAGAAAGACGCTGCTCCGCCTGCTGGAGGGAGGGGCTGAGTACATTAATTAGACGTTTCCAAAACCTTGACCAACACTCCCGGACTCTGGGCGAGCAAGGCCTGGGCCTCCGAGCGCCTGGCGTCTGGCGCATGCGTCCTAGCACCCTCTGGGCTCGCTCCACTCCCCTATCCCCGCCCCTACCTCGTCAACTCTCCCATCCCCGCCCCTACCTCGTCCCCGGCAGCTCCGCTGGCCCCGCCTCGCGGCCGGCGAGCTGCATAGCCGAGCTGGCTGCGGGCTGCGGGCGGAGCCGAAGGGGGTGGGGAGAGACGACGCGCCGCCCAGCTGGACCAAACCCCTCCACTCCCAGCGAGAAACTGCAGTGCGCCTGGGATCAGGACGCTCGCTCCTGCCCTTCCAGCCGGAGCCCTCGCACCAGGCGCCTTTCCTGGGAGCGAGCTGGGCGCGACGCTCATTCGCGATCGCCCGGAAAAGGCCGACTTAACGACGGGCCGTTTGGCCTTTGCACGAGCCACCAAGTCACCACAGGGCGGCGACAGGGGACTGGAGCCAGCGGGGCTCTCCCGAGGAGCAGAGAGCGCTCCGGGGCGACGCGGGGCCGGAGCGAGGAGTGTCGTGAAGCTCGGGGCTAGCGGCGGATCATCCCGATTTTGTCTGGCGTCTGCGAAATGTGGGAAGAAGAAAAGGTCAAGCTCGGAGGCAGCGGCAGCGATGCCGGTCTGGCCAGCGCCGCGGCGCGGGGGCAAGTGGAGACCGTGCGGCAGCTCCTGCAGGCGGGCGCGGATCCCAACGGAGTCAACGGCTTCGGGAGGCGCCCGATCCAGGTACCCGGGGCCCAGGGGCCTCGTCGGCAGGGGGCGCGCGAACGCGGGGGGGCGCGGCCTCCCTGGGGCGCCTCTGGGACCTGGGTCTCCACTGTTTCTCTCTGGCTAGGGGTGTGGAGCCCAGGGGTAAAGCAGGTGTTCACCCACCAAAAATCCTTAAAAAAAAAGAATGAAAAACCCACTGCATCAGTTTGTTCTTTTTAATGATGGAAAAAATATCAGTATATCCTCTCCCGTCTCGGGATCAGAGATAAATTACAACTTACACATTCTGTATTGGATTTAAAGAATCACACAAAATCATAGTACATGGAGGAAAAAAACTCACTGTTAAGTTTCAAGCTGCAATATGAAATTCCTTGCAGTTTGTTCTAAACAAAGGAACAAGACAGGGTTCCTAAACCACAATACTTACTCCTCTTATTTTATGTTAGCATTATCTCTTGAGCATTACGTAAGAAAAAAATGATTCTATGGATTTTTACTGCTTAATTACCATACTGAATGCATGGATTACAAAAGCATTCCCTGCAGCAACTGTTAGGTAGTTTTTAAATAGAAAAGAGTCTTAGATTTTAAAGAAGATATATGTTCATTCCTTTAGAATTCATAGAAAAGTGTTAGAAGAAATGAGGGATGGTTCAAAGCAGCAAAAATATGGTACAGTAGTTGTTAAAGACTTCAAATTATACTAATAATTGTATAAATAGGTTTTATAGTTTTAATTCACCATTTTCTGGGATATTAAGAACCACTTTTCCTCCCCCCTCTCTATATGTGAAACAGCCTTTATATCACTAGTAAGAATGATAACCTATCTTGGTTTTTAAGCAAGGAATTGGATGCTTCTAATATTCATGAAACAGAACAAAAAAATTAGTATACGACCTTTCAGTTACATAGTACATTTTAAAACACAAAGTCACAAGAACAAATAATTCCGTTTTGGATATTTAGTTGTCAAAAGTTGTTTTATTGTTAAAATAAAAAAGTAAATGTTTGCATAATGTGTATTTATACAAATGGGTGCTATAGGATTACTGCTCCAAACATCCTTTTTCTAAGTTATGCATTGTTCTGATTCAACTACTGGCATCCAAGTTCTTTTCATATAGGAAAACATTTACTATTTAATATTTAAAATCCTGTACAATGTAAATATAGTATTAATATTACATGTTACATCAAGTCTACCACCCTCTAAACTTTGGGCCTTCTCTATAACATTAAGTTAAATATTTAAAATGGTGAACCATTTATTAACAACAAATAATTGGTTTTCATTAGTTTCTAAAACAATGTGTGTGTCTCTTTACATTTTCCCCTACAGCTCCAATTTGGTTCAAATTGTAGGACTATATTACATTTATAAGCACAGACATACGTGACTGAAAAGCAAAGGCCTTCCACAGGGGATTTACTGTGAGAACTAAACAAAGTAAGCCTTATTTTAAATTTAGTTGTTTCTCATTTTCTCCCCTAAAGCATTACTCTAACTTCCAAGATATAGCATCAGCTGACTGCCTAATAAAGATTTTTAGACACGGATTATGTCTGGGGAGAGAGGGCAGAGCAAGAGAAATAATTTCAGATTTTAAAAGCCTTTAAACTTAAGTCCACCTATTAGTCATTTAACAAAATGGATTCCCATGTTCAAATGGAAGTCAGCTTTTTCTTTTTTTCTCACAATGAAGACAAGCACATTATCATCAGCTCTTTCTTGCATATTTGGAAAATATAACTGAACCTCAGTAAAGAGTATACCTGGAGCAGGTGCGGGGACTGGGAGGAGGGAAATACTGCGTCAGCAAATGAGCTTAACCAGATTCCTGGGGCTTGTGATACTTCATGTGTTTGAAATGGTTCTACCTGTCCCTGCCCAGGCCTGCATCTCGCTTCCCCCTCGCCCTGACCATTCTGCTCTCGCCCGCAGGTCATGATGATGGGCAGCACCCGCGTGGCCGAGCTGCTGCTGATCCACGGCGCGGACCCCAACTGCGCGGACCCCGCCACCCTCACGCGGCCCGTGCACGACGCCGCCCGGGAGGGCTTCCTGGACACGCTGGTGGCGCTGCACCGAGCCGGGGCGCGGCTGGATGTGCGCGATGCCTGGGGCCGCCTGCCCGTGGACCTGGCTGAGGAGCGGAGCCACCGCGACATCGTCCGGTACCTGTGCGCCACCGCGGGAGACTGACGGCGGGCGCACCCAGCTGCCCACAACGACTTTTCTTTTCTCCCCAGCTCCCCATCCCCAACTTAGTTCAACCAAGGCTGCAACGCAGAGCGGCTTTCGGAACGCCTTCCTGGGCGACTGGATTCCTCAAGGGAAGGAGGGGCAGGCCAGAAATAAATCCTTTTTCTTTTTTCTTTTCTGGATCCCACCCTGGACCCTCACCTGTAGCCAAAGGCAGAGAGGTGGGGCCAGAGGTGTTCAGCGAGATTTGGGGGCGGAATGTTTCGTTCCCCGCTGCCGTTTTCTGGCGGAAAAGTGGTGTGCGATGAAGGCCATGAAGGGCCCTGGAGATGGGGGGTCGGAGCAGCGGGATTGGCCTCTGATGGGAGGTCGGAGAGATGGTCACCGCACTGACCTTGATGGAGCCCCTCGTAAGTCCTCACTTGGGGCTCACGGGGCAAACCCGAAGACCGAGGACCAGAGGAGGACGGTGAGGGCTGCTGTGGGTGTCAGGAGGTGTAGAGCTTTACTTATCCTGCGAGACACAGCAAGTCACCTGCAAAACCATATTCATTGCAAGTCCTGGAGACAGCGCCACCGGATAGCGACTGGAGGAGAAAATGGGAACCACCTGGAATTCGCCTTTATATCCTAAAATCCGTGGGTCAAGTTGGCGCAAGACCGCTCCCAGGACGGTGCCGGCACTTGCTGTTTGTTATTCAGTCCAGGAGAGCTTCCTGCGCGTTCCAGACATCGACCATCAGCGAGCAAAATGCTGCAGGAGGGAGGGGGGTTAGTGGGGTAGAAGCAGGAGACAAAACTTTGAACTAATGGTTTGCTTCATCTATATACAATAGGGATAGGATACAGACACGCGCCACTTGGAAAGATCTCGTGATAGTTTGTACTTCTGAGTTGTTCTTCCGTAAAAATCTTAAGGAGGCCAAACCGGTTTGGCTCAGTGGCTAGAGCGTCAGCCTGCGGACTGAAGGGTCCGGGGTTCGATTCCGGTCAAGGGCATGTACCTTGGTTGCGGGCACATCCCCAGTGGGAGGTGTGCAGGAGGCAGCTGGTCGATGTTTCTAACGCTCTATCCCTCTCCCTTCCTCTCTGTAAAAAATCAATAAAATATATTTTTTTAAAAATCTTAATGAGGAGACTTTAAACAACAAAGTAACTCGGCAGGAGGTAGTGGGGTAAGAGATCAACTAAAGGACTTGTATGCATGCATATAAGCATAACCAATGGACATAAGACACTGGGTGATAGGGGAGGCTAGGGGACTGTCTAGGGCGGGGGGATAAAATGGATACATATGTAATACCCTTTGTAATACTTTAAGCAATAAAAGAAAAAAACTTAAAAAAAAAAAAAAAAAAAAAAAAAAACAAAGTAACTCGGCAAGGGCGCTCGTAAAGAGATAGGAAGGACTGCAGCTCTGGTGAGGCTAGCGCAGCACCACCCCTAGATCACTTTCGAGCTTAACCTATTTATTTGTTACATTTTCTCTGACTTTACTAGACCGTCTCAGGGGGTCAAACTGTGAAATGCTCCAAATGTCTTTTACAAGATCGATGCACTTAGCCAGTAAATTATCTCCAGATACTTCCCAAGTGGTTGCTGAAGAAGTAGACTGAATATAAAATTGTTGAAAATATACAATTATGACTCGGGGAATGTCTTAATACCTGCTAAAGGTGCACTGCTTTGGGACTTAATTTCCAGTGTTGCTTGATTCATTGCAGTATTGAAACAACTGATACTTCACTGCTTTAATAAAGGAAAAACAACAGAGATTGGACTCCAAGATGTGGGTAAATTGTCTTTAAAATGTATGTTCATGGATTTACCTATCACTAACTGCTGAGAAATGTTAAAGACTCAAAAGGGTTCATATCTCTCACTGTTTGTAATAATTGTTAAGTGATACCAACAAAAATTTATATAAACTCGTTCCACATACATTGAAAGATTTATACATGTAGAGTGTGTGTGTTGTATAAGAGAAGAGGGAACAGAAAAATTAATTTCAGGTTTATAAGAAGAGGGGCTTTTGAGCTAAATTTTAAAAATTTTACCTCTCCATCAATTCTTTATTTCCCCAAATATATTACTGGGGAAGCTTGATTGAGAATCAGAGTATATCTTTAGGGGGAAAAAATATATAAACATTTATTGACATATAACTTGTGCCAGGCATGCTCTAACATACATTTGTTCATTTGACACTTAAAATAAACTTGGGAGATAGGTATTATTTCCCATATGAGGGAAGTGAGAGATTATCAAGTAGTTTTTCAAGGATCCCAATATATTCACTCCACGGTTGTGCAAAGTAAGTCTGTCTAGCTCCAAAGCTATGGTTTGATTTGTGGGGTTTTCCCACTGAACCATCCTGTTCTCCAAAATGATTAATGATAAATATAAAGTCAACTAAATATTTTTTGAAACAGAAACACTTTTTCTGCCTTGTATGGGATCTCCCTGATAGTCCCTAGGATACTTTTTCTTTCTATAGTTTCTAATAAATCTGAACATATTGTTTTTAAATCTATCTGAAAATGTCTACAGCATGAATAGCCCCCAAAAGAGTGACTTAAAAATCACTTTGGGAACAAAAATAATGAAATCCCCCATTTTCAAGTTAAGCCACAGGACAGAAAATACAACTGTAGTTATCACATAAGCACCCAGTCATAACTGACTACCAGAATGGTATTTTTAAAGTTTTTATTGTTTTACAACTACTAAGAAGCATTCTTTATGAAAGAGGTCAATTGATAATTTAAAAACTATCCATTTGATTTATGAAATCCTTATTTTGTCCTCTATTTCTTAAGTTCCAAGACATTCAAATTGGCTAGTTGCATGATGCTGAGGAATGAAAAGTAATCCCTTGAAATTAATGTGAAATGTGATTTTACTCCTAACGTAAAGAAACTGTGGGATCTGAAGATAACATGATATTAAGGGAAACTAAAATAAGAAAATGTGGTTGTGGATCACAGTAACATATTCTATTGTTTTTTGTTTTATGAATATATATAAACCCCCGGCAAGAAAGAGCAGATCGAGGAAAGAGAAATTAAGACTTGATTGGAAGATGGAAGACTTGGGTTCCATTACTGGTTCTTTAATTAAACACATGACTTACTAAACAATGTAACTTGGATTAACCTCAATTTTTTCATCTATAAAAGGTGGGAGTTGGACTATATTACTTCTAAGTTCCCTACCATCACTAAAGTTTTATCACTTATGAGTTTGTTGCACATGTGACTGTGAGGGTTGATATTTATTAGTAATAATTTTGCCATGGTATGAGAAGCAAGGAAAAATATATAGAAGAATGGAAAAGAAAGGCATATTTTAAAATTCTGGAGTTCCAGGAGGGAAAAATCTTTATAAGCACCACCTCCACCAGTTAGTTGGAAAATAACAGACACGTTTATATAAAGTGAGACAGAAAAGATACTTTGCAAAGTAAGTACTTAGTTTAATTTTAAGGTCTTTCTCTTCTCTTACCTCTGATTTTTCTTGATGCCTTTTACATTTCTCTCATGCCACTCACAGCCACTAAAAGAATTAGTTTCTTTTTTAAAATATGTTTTTTATTTAAAAGAGGGAGAGGGGGAGAGATAGAAACATCGATGATGAGAGAGAATCCTAGATTAGCTGCCTCCAGTACCCCTCTGAACCCCCACCAGGGATCCAGCATACAACCTGGGCATATGCCCTGACTGGGAATCAAACCATGACCTCCTGGTTCATGGGTTGATGCTCAACCACTGAGTCACACTGGCCAGGGAAGAATTCGTTTCTTAAAGTGAGATAAGCAAGTAGACCAAATAGACTTGTAAAATAAAGCTGAGGTAGGTATTTCCAAGCTAATATAAATGCTCTAAAAAAGGGGGTCTTTAAGTGAGTGTATTATAACAAGGGATTCTGATCTAAGTTGGGTTGGTGTGGGAGTGAGAACCAGAAGAAAAAGTTGGGATATTAGAAAGAACAGAGAGTACAAAGACAAGAAAATGCTAAAATATTAGATGAAGTCATTAAACAGTGGTTCTCAACCTTCCTAATGCCACGACCCTTTAATACAGTTCCTCATGTTGTGGTGACCCCCAACCATAAAATTATTTTCATTGCTACTTCATAACTGTAATGTTGCTACTGTTATGAATCATAAAGTAAATATCTGATATGCAGGATGTATTTAGGCAACCCCTGTTAAAGGGTCATTTGACCCCCAAAGGGGTGGCGACCCACAGGTTGAGAACCACTGCAGAAGATGAGTAACTCTCTTGTTACCTATTTAAAAATGTATGTAGTTTCTGGTTTGTTTCCATTGGGTTCCTTGAAACTTTAGGTCCTTAAATTTTGCCTGGGTGATAGTAGGAAGAGCTGATTGGGGAAGAGCTCTGTATCACCTAATTTGTACACATCAGCCATTTCAGGAGGGAGAAAATGAGGTGAAAAGACAGCAACAAAAGGAATAGAAGGAAGAAGAGCATGGTAGTATTTTATGAAAGATGGGTCAATAGTTCAACAGAATGAATCAAACCAAACCAAACAAACTATATATGGTCCACATACTGATGAAATTTGTGAAATACTTCCAGTCCTAAAATAATGGAAATCTCATTCCCTACTCTCTTGATTGTCTATAAAACTTTTCTCAAATTCAGCTATTAGAAATGGGGTGACTCCTTTCTTGCCTCTTGAATCCTCCATTCAGAAGACTTTAATATTATTCCTTGCATAAGGAAAAAATACTTTATAGAAATGGTACTTTTTATACATCATCCCTTTATTAATTATGTACTAAGGAAAATTTGCTTTGAAGCCAGTGCTAATTATCATTGGCATGGATTACATATTAAGCACAGGGATATAAATCAACATATACATCAAAACTGAGCACCCAACTCTGATTTAGTAATTTGAAGTTTGAAATAAATATAAACCAAAGATTTTGCTGGTACAAAAAAATAACTATGAGAGATGTACGAAGATGATATGCTATCTCACAGCCATCTATATTAAGCTGAAAGTTTACAAAGAAACCTCAAACACTTACTAATCCCATTCCCCTAGTTTAGACACCTCCCTCTCCCCTCCACCCCCCATAGATATAGTCAGTGGTGGCACAGAAAATATTTTACATCAGACTTAAACAAAACTTTAAGACCAACTACAGTAACGAAACTACGCTTCATTTCCCTTTCATATTTGGCCTCCTCCCAAAATGCATAATGTTTTGTTTCACTGTCCTCTTATTTGAATACTCTACATTATGATAGGGTTGGTGCTACTTCCTTTGAACCCTTTCATATTTGACCTCTGGATTTCCTTTTAATTTTAAACAAACTTCCCTCTACATTCTTATCCTTCACAAATTCCTCCATCTCCTTGCCTTAGCTAAAAATGGGTCTTCCTGAGAATTCCACTTTCTTCTGCACCAGATACTAGTGCTAGACTGTGAGCAACAGAGTGGGACTCGGGACTAGTAATGAGTGTAGCCTGTTTGGATGGTTTCCAATAGTCCCAAACCAAATATGTAAGGGTTAGCCATTATGCTTCAGGTTTCATTAATCTCTTAGTGAAATATTTGCATTTTGTTTATCAAATGAAGCTATAATTTCAGTATGTTATTACATATTTTATAATGTCTATTGCCGGGAGCCGGTCCATGCTTGCTGTTTCAAGGGACCTGGCATATATGGCATACTTTTCTTAATATGTTTGCTCACCTTCTTGGCACTATGTGTTTTAACCAAGGTCACCTCTGAGAAAGGTTGAATCGCCAGGTAGGGATTTTCCCCTGAAGTTAGGGAGGGGATGAAACTCCTTAACTAAGTGCCAGGCGGGTAGTTAATCAATTTAACTACAAACAATCATGCTTAAGCTACATAATCTTTACTCCCTGGAATGGAGATAAGAAACGCCCTAACCTTTGTAATAGAGATTGATAGGGTTGAATCAACTGGTATAAATACAGTTGTAACAAGACAGAAACACACAGAACACAGAACTCAGAACACAGAACTAAGGACACAGGGCTTGGAAGACAGGACCAAGAGAGACAGAGCCTAGGCACAGAACCTACACAGAACGTTCTCTAGAGACAGAAGAACTTCGCTGGAGAGAGCATGCCAGAGGATCCTGGACAGGGACTGGCCTCGGAGCCTGGAGGCAGAGCCTGGCGAGAGAGCATGGCAGGGGATCCTGGACAGGGACTGGCCTCGGAGCCTGGAGGCAGAGCCTGGCGAGAGAGCATGGCAGGGGATCCTGGACTGAACCTGACTGCGGAGATTGGCAGGAGAGCCTGACTAGAACATGGTGACTGAACCTGACTGGAGTACCTGGACAGAACCTGGCTGGAGATCCTAAGCAGAACCTCTCTGGAGATCGAGACCAGAACTTGGCTGGAGATCCTGGCTAGGCTGCTGATGAACTGAACACTGTCTCTGAGTCTTTCCCTCTTCGCCGACTCTGTCCACACCTTTGGGAACCCCTGGACCTGCTGGGTTTGGACCCCGGCAGTCTATAAGACATAACATCCTATATAATAAAAGCCTAATATGCTGAGTGTCCAGTCGACCAATCTGCTGTTCAACCAATCAAAGCATAATATGCTAATGATATGCTAAGGCTCCTCAACCGCTCGCTATGACGTGCAATGACCACCAGGGGGCAGACAGTTGACTGGTTGACCAGTCGCTATGATGTACACAGATCACCAGGGGGCAAACACTCTGACCAGTAGATGAGCTTGCTGCTGGGGTCTGGCTGATTGGGACTGAGTGAGATGGGCTGGACATGCCCTGGAGCCCTCCGCAGTTCCTCCCCAGCTGGCCAACCTCCCGCATCTCTCCCTGGCCCCGATCGATCGTGCACTGGTGAGGTCCCTTGGCCTGGCCTATGCCCTCTTGCAATCCAGGACCCCTCACAGGATGTCAGAGAGCTGGTTTTGGCCCAATCCTGCAGGCCAGGCCGAGGGACCCCACTCGTGCACAAATTCATGCACTGGGCCTCTAGTTTAAACATAAAACAGTAAGCAATGTACTGTATTTTTCCATGTATAAGACAATAATTTTTTCTAAAATCGTTAGATTGAAAATCATGGGGTGTCTTATACACAGAAGTCCGCCGAAGATGGAGCCAGGTGGGTGTGGGTGCATAGCTGCCTATACCTTGTTGAACAGGCTTCCCCTAATCATGAACCTTATTGTTTCTGACATCAGCTGATGCTGTAATTGGAGGTAGAGGTAGAGCAGGGGTCCTCAAAATAAAGCCCACAAGCCACATGCAAATACAAATATTGTATTTGTTCCCGTTTTGGTTTTTTACTTCAAAATAAGATATGTGCAGTGTGCATAGGAATTTGTGCATAGTTTTTTTTAAAACTATAGTCCGGCCCTCCAACGGTATGAAGGACAGTGAACTGGCCCCCTGTTTAAAAAGTCTGAGGACCCCTGAGGTAGAGAGTGCTTAGATGCAACAGAGACCAGTGTTCTGAGCCCATAAAGAGGTCAAAAAATAAAAGGATAGCCCTGACCGGTTTGGCTCAGTGGATAGAGTGTTGGCCTGCGGGCTCGGGGGTCCCGGGTTCAATTCCAGCCAAGGGAATGTACATTGGTTGCGGGCACATCCCCAGTGGGGGGTGTGCAGGAGGCGGCTGATCGATGTTTCTCTCTCATCGATGTTTCTGACTCTCTATCCCTCTCCTTTCCTCTCTGTAAAAAAATCAATAAAATACATTTTAAAAAATAAATAAATAAATAATAAAAGGATAGTTACTGGTAAGTGATTGTCTTACTCTGAAAAATTCAAACTGAATGTAATCAGCTATGCAAAAGAGCATGGAAATAGAGCTGCAGAGAGAGAATTTGGACCTCCTCCCACTGAGTGTATGATCAGACAGTGGAGGAAAACAGGAAGACCAACTCCTTAAGATGCCAAAAAAGAAGGCCTTAAGAGGAAAACCAGAAAAATGTTTAAAATATTGATTTCTTAATTTCGGGTTGGAAAAGTGGGGGGGGGGGGGGGTCTTATACATGGAGCATCTTATACCCAGAAAATACGGTACAGTATTCTGTTGACAAACCACAGATAGCTCAACAGATACTGACACTTGGAGTTGTCTTCTGAAGGCTAAGTGTTGGAAATACCTAATGGCTCCTCATTCCACCTGTGGAATTATGCAGTGCTGAGCTCTACCACCTTTCCAAGGGCACAGCAGGACCCTTTAGAGTATCCTGTATCTCCTCCCAACATGCCACCTAGAGTTATAACTATAACCTTGCCTAAAATATTTTTCAATCCTCTACTACTCTCTAATCTCTAAACTGCCTTTAATATTTAGAATTATTACATACTAGGGGCCCGGTGCACGAAATTCGTGCACTGGGTGTGTGTGGGGAGGGGAGTGTCCCTCAGCCCAGCCTGCCCCTCTCACATACTGGGAGCCCTCAGGCATTGACCCCCATAACCCTCCAATCGCAGGATCGGCCCCTTGCCCAGGCCTGACGCCTCCGCCAGAGGTGTCAGGCTTGAACAGGGGACCCCCATCTCCCCCTGATCACTGGCTCTGGCCCCGCCCAGCCTGAGGCCTCTGGCCCAGGAATCATGCCTGGGCAGGGGACCGCATCTCCCTCTGATCGCTTGCTCCACCCCCGCCAAGCCTGACGCCTCTAACCCAGGCTTCAGGCCTGGGCAAGGGGACCATCATATCCCCCCAATCCCAGCTCCGCCCCCCGCCCAGGCCTGATGCCTCGGCCAGAGGAGTTGACCCTCATCACCCTCCGATCACCAATCACCGGATCGGCCCCTTGACCAGGCCTGAGGCCTCCGGCAGAGGTGTCAGGCCTGGGCAGGGGACCCCCAGCTCCCCGCGTTGCAGGCTCCGCCCTGCCCAGGCCTAACGCCTCTGGCCTAGGTGTCCGGCTTGGGCAGCGGGGACCCGCAGCAGCAGCGGCCCCCGCGATCGTGGGCTCCGCTTTAGGCCCAGGCAAGGGACCCCTAGCTCCGGGACTGCCAGCTTCGACCGTGCCCAGCTCCCATCACTGGCTCCACCCCTACTTCCTGGTATCACTGGCCAGGGTGGAAAAGGCGCCTGATTCTCCGATCATGGCTGGGGGGCAGGGCAAAGGCGGCCCAAGGGCCGCCTTTGCCCTGCCCCACAGCTCTCAGCTCCCCCCTGGGTTCCGATCACTGTCAGTGGCAGGGGGCTTCTTCCTGCTTTCCCTTTCGCCTCCCTGCATTTGCCTACATATGCAAATTAACCGCCATCTTGTTGGCAGTTACTGCCAATCATAGTTGGCAGTTAATTTGCATATAGCCCTGATTAGCCAATGAAAAGGGTATTGTCGTACGCCAATTACCATTTTTCTCTTTATTAGATAGGACTAGAGGCCCGGTGCACAAAAATTTGTGCACTCGGGGGGATCCCTCAGCCCGGCCTGTGCCCTCTCGCAGTCTGAAACCCCTCGGGGGATGACCACCTGCTGGCTTAGGCCTGCTCCCTGGGGGATTGGGCCAAAGCTGGCAGTCAGACATCCCTCTGCAGCCCAGAACCCTCAGGGGATGTCCACTTGCCAGCAGGGAGCAGGCCTAAGCTGCAATCAGACATCCTTAACGCTGCTGAGGAGGCGGGAGAGGCTCCCACCACCACTGCTGTACTGGCAGCCATCAGCCTGGCTTGTGGCTGAGCAGAGCTCCCCCCTGTGGGAGCACACTGACCACCAGGGGGGAGCTCCTGCATTGAGCATCTGCCCCCTGGTGGTCAGTGTGTGTCATAGGGACCAGTCATACCCAGTCATTCTGCTGTTAGGGTCAGTTTGCATATTACCCTTTCATTATATAGAATAGAGGCCTGGTGCATGGGTGGGGGCCAGCTGGTTTGCCCTAAAGGGTGTCCTGGATCAGGGTGGGGTCCTTCTGGGGTGCCTGGCCAGCCTGGGTGAGGGGTTGATGGGTGTTTGCAGGCTGGTCACAACCCCTTCAGGGTGGGGGTCCCCACTGGGGTGCCTGGCCAGCCTGGGTGAGGGGCTGATGGCTCTTTGCAGCTGGTCACACCCCCTTCAGGGCAGGGTCCCCACTGGGCTGCCTGGCCAGCCTGGGTGAGGGGCTGATGGCTGTTTGCAGGCTGGTCACACCCCCTTCAGGGTGGGGGTCTCCCACTGGGGTGCTTGGCCAATCTGGGTGAGGAGCTGAGGGCCATTTTCAGGCTGGCCAAGCCCCCGGTGATGAAGCTCCCAACCTCTCCTTTTTTCCTTTTTTCTTTTTATTCTGGGATTTATTTACCTTCTATAATTGAAACTTTGTTGCTTTGAGTGGAGCTCAGAGCTGGCGCGGCAGGCGGGAAGCTTGGCTTCCTCCATCATTGGGGCAACCAGCTTCCTGCTTGCTCCAGCTCTGTGGCTGCCGGCCGCCATCTTGGTTGTGTTAATTTGCATACAGTTGCTCCGATTGGCTGGTGGGCATGGCTTAAGGTGTAGCAAAGGTATGGTCAATTTGCATGTTTGTCTTTTATTAGTGTAGATGGATCTATTCCAGGATTTCAGGAGCTTTTAAATACTACCATGAACAAAATAATTTAATGGTATCCCCTTTCTAGGAAAAAATTAAATAACATTTAATCGTACATTCATCCCCAGGTATGTATATTTGTGCAATGATGGTGCTATCCCCACCAGTCATTTCAGGCAATATACAAGGGAATGGTTATTAACCCTGACTCCATATCAGAATCACCCCTGGAGGTATTCTAAATACCTATTTGCGACCAACTTCAGGCCTTAAGAATTAGAATACCTATGTTTGGGACCCCAAATTTCTGTGATTGTTACTTTAACATTCTTGTTCATGGAAAACTTTCAAGTAGTAGAGAAAATAAACAGAAATAGGTAAAAATCAATCTCCTGAAACCTCTCTACTCCCAGTCTCACTTCCAGGGGTAACCACAATTTTCAAGTTTTAACTAACCTTCCAGAAATATAGGTACATATAATTGTAAACACTCATCTCCCCAACACTTAGAAAATGTAAGTAGGATCATACTATTCTGCAACTTGCTTTTTTGATTGGTAATATATGTTTGACAACTTCCATTATTAGGACATATAAATATACTTCATTTAAAAAAAATTATAAATTGATTTTAGAGAGAGGAAGGGGCCAGCCTGCAAACAGCCATCAGCCCCTCACCCCAGGCTGGCCAGGCACCCCAGCGGGACCCCCACCCTGATCCAGGACACCCTTTAGGGCAAACCAGCTGGCCCCCACCCATGCACCAGGCCTCTATCCTATATAATGAAAGGGTAATATGCAAATTGACCCTAACAGCAGAATGACTGGGAATGACTGGTCCCTATGACACACACTGACCACCAGGGGCAGATGCTCAATGCAGGAGCTCCCCCCTGGTGGTCAGTGTGCTCCCACAGGGGGAGCTCTGCTCAGCCACAAGCCAGGTTGATGGCTGCCAGTACAGCAGTGGTGGTGGGAGCCTCTCCCGCCTCCTCAGCAGTGCTAAGGATGTCTGACTGCAGCTTAGGCCTGCTCCCCACTGGCAAATGGACATCCCCCGAGGGCTCCTGGGCTGCCAGAGGGATGTCTTCTTAGCTTAGGCCCAATCCCCCAGGGAGCAGCCTAAGCCAGCAGGTGGTCATCCCCCGAGGGGTCCCAGACTGAGAGAGGGAACAGGCCGGGGCTGAGGGACCCCTCCGAGTGCACAAATTTTTGTGAACCGGGCCTCTACTTATTTATAATAAACTAGAGGTCTGGTGCACAAAATTCATGCATGGGACGGGTGGGGTCCCTAGGCCTGGCTGGTGATCAGGGCCATCAGGGCCATCTCGCCCAGTCCTGATTGGGGCTAGGCCCATTGGGACCTGCCGGCCAGGAGGGAAGGAACAGAGGGAGGGACTGCGGGAGGTTGGGAGATTGGCAGGCTGGCAGGGAGGGGGGGCGTGGGGGGCGGGGAGGAACCGTGGGAGGTTGGCTGGCTGAGGGTGGTTGGCTGTGGGAGTGCACTTACCACCAGCGGGCAGCTCCTGGGTTGAGCATCTGCCCCCTGGTGGTCAGTGGTGTCATAGCAACTGGTCAACTGGTCTTTCCGGTCGTTTGATCATATTGGTCACTTAGGCTTATATATATATAATCTGTAAATAGCCCAAGTGCCCATCTGCAGATGAGTAGATAAAAAAGCTATGGTACAATGGAATATTGCTAGGCTGTATAAAAGAAGAAACGTTTACACTTTTCAACAGCATGGATGGACCTGGAGAGTATTATGCTAAGCCAAATAAGCCAGTCAGAGAAAGGAAAATACCATGTGATCTCAGTAATATGTGGATTCTAATGGACAAAATAAACTGACGAACAGTGGAACCAGAAACACTGATACATGGAACTGACTGGCTGGTGCCCAAGGGGCGGGGGTGGGAGGGTGACTGAATAAAGAATGTGAAGGGATTAGCTACAGAACATATGCATAACCTATAGGCACGAATAATAGTTTGATGAAGGTCAAAAGAGGGGGAGGCCAGGATGTGTAGAAGAGGGCAAAGGGGAGGGGAGGTTGGGGGTAGGGGAGGGAAAGAAGTGATCAACCAAAGAACTTGTGTGCATATAAGCATAACCCATGGACACAAAAAATAGGATGGTGAAGACCTAGGATGGAAGGTGGGGTGGGCTAGAAGGGGTTAATGGGGGAAAAGGGGGGATATATATACTTTCAACAATAAAGTTTAAAATGTTTTTAAATTAAAAAGTAATAATAAATTAAAATTTAAGAAAGAAAAAAAAGCACACAAAGGAAAGAATAATATATGTAAAACCAAAAAAAAAACGGAAAAAGAGAGAGATACCTAAGAGAACACTCTTGTTCAGGGGTAGGTGAGGAAAAAAGGCAAAGTAAGTTAAGTAAAATGCCCGCCTGTCTTTGTCTATGAGATATGCATTTGCTGATCCAAAATAAATAATCATTTTTCTCAACTCAAAAACTCAGAGAAATCTAGTCAGGTTTATTTTGGGCCAAAGGAAGAGAGCAAAGAAAAGCCCCAACATCAGTGATTCTCTGTCTGGAAAAATGACCCACGGATAGCTCACTCCCTCTGGCCTTCAGTACAACAGAAAGACCGCAAGTCTTTTATAGTTAAAGACTGATGATTCCAGTCCTGGCACCTGCTGGCCGTAAAGTGTTCAAGATTTGAGCCCCCTCTGGGCTTCAGTGTTCTCACCTGTAAAAGAGGGGTAGTACTCCTAAGTCCAAAAGACCACTGTGAGGATAAAATACATGTGAACGTGCATATGCATAATACTGCTCAGTCCTTGATCATACAATCTTTGCATAGCACATAGCCAAAAATCTTTGGAATGCCACAAATTCATTGTTTTGCTAAGATTCATCTTCATAATTGCATTTTGCTGAGTCTAATATTAAAATTAGATACAATTCCCCTGCATACCACAACTAACAAAACACAGGTGTTGGGCAGCAGCAGGGAAAACCAAGATGGAATTTAAGTTTAAATTTTAAAATTTATATTCATTGAACACAGAGCTTCCTGTATAACAATCTCACTCAACCCTCTCACTCAAATGGCATTCCTCTCAAGTGGGCAAGTCACCTTTTCCCCAGAGCAAATTCAGGTAAAGAGGAAATGGCTATAGATAAAGCTATAAAGCCCAATCAATAGAGACATCCCTGAATTTAAACTTAACTGGGAAACTGAGGCTCAACAGACCTTTCAGGCATAATTGGGTAATGTGATGTTCTAATTTTATCTGTCAACTTGGGTGGGCTATGGTATCCAATTGTTTGGTTAAACACGATCATTCTAGATGTCGCTGTGAAGTTGTTTTATGGGTTGTTTGGTTTTTGTTTTGTTTTTTTAGATATAGTTAACATTTAAACCCATAGGCTCTGAATAAAGCAAATTATCCTCCATAATGTGCATGGGCCTCATCTAATCAGGTGAAGGCCTTAAATGAAAAGACTGAGGTTCTTCAAGGAAGAAGGAAGTCGGTCACCAGGCTGATTCAAAACTGCAGCTGGCCGCTTTTTTCTGAACTACGCACTCCCTAGATTGCCCCTCATCTGTTGGCCACAAAAACGAAATACCCTCCTTATAACTGTCTTTCATAGTCCATCTCTTGTACGAGGTTTTCTCTGGTGGGGGGTGGGCGCAACGATGCGGTGCAAGACAAAACAGGTTCTGGCTCCCATGGAGTTTGCATACTACGGTTCGAGATAAACAATTAAGATAATACATAAGGTAATTTCTGTGTGCTAAGTACAATACAAAAAACAAACAAAACAGGGTGATGGGATGGCACCTGGAAGAGGAAAAGTGACTGAAAGGGTGGGAGCGGCAAGTAGCCTCAGCACCACGCACGGTGTTCTGGGACGCTAAGTTGAATCCTATGGGGGAGCGGAGCAGAGCCGTGCCTTAGTCAAAGTCTAGAATAGCGGTTCTCAATCTGTAGGTCGCGACCCCTTTGGGGGTGGAACCACCCTTTCACAGGGGTCGCCTAAGACCATCGGAAAACACATATGTAATTACATATTGGTTTTTTTTTCTCCCCTCCCCCCACCCCCCTACATATTGTTTTTGTGATTAATCACTATGCTTTAATTATGTTCAATTTGTAACAATGAAAATACATCCTGCATATCAGATATTTACGTTATGATTCATAACAGTAGCAAAATTACAGTTATGAAGTAGCAACGAAAATAATTTTATGGTTGGGGGTTACCACAACACGAAGAACTGTATTAAAGGGTCGCGGCATTAGGAAGGCTGAGAACCACTGGTCTAGAAAGTGGTTTAGAGTGGCTATTTAAAACTGGTCCCTAACTAGCTTCATGCAAGCAGGGGTTAGGCGACTCGGTCTTGCGATGAGGTGAGGGATAGAGTGGAGGAAGCCAGCTGCTGGATCTGTCAGCTCAGCTCGGAAGCCCTGGATCCGCTCCTACAGGTTGGCCACCTCCAGCACAAGAAGAAGCAGCCACTGCGAGGCGCGGGGCGAGTCCCACATCTTCTCTAGACTCTCGCGGGTGACCGACCAGGCCTAGCTCCGGCCCGCGAGGTTCCGGGCGGGTGAAGACCAACTTTAGGCCCGGAGGTGGGGACACAGGTCAGCATCGCCACCCTGAAAGCGAGTCCCGGGCTGGACCTCGCATCCCCCGGAGCCGGCGAGCTCGCAATCGAGCTGCATTCACCCCGAGAGCCCGGATGGGCGCTCTGGAGCCGGGCTCATTCGAGTCCTCGGGCCTCCTCCGGGTCCTGCATTCACCCTCCTCTACGCTGCTTCTTCCCTTCCTTCCCCCGCTTTCCCTGCCCGGAGCGGTGGGACCCGGGCGGGGCCGGGGGAGCCGGTGTCCGCAGGACCCTTGCGTTGGAGTTGCAGAGAAGAAAGACGCGGGAGGGGAGCAGAGGCGGCGGGAGCGAGCGGCGGAGCCGGGCGGCGGGAGCGTGCGGCGGCGTCTGGCGGCGGGAGGTGCAGAGCGCGGGCCGGAGGAGGCTGCGCGGGGCCGGGGGCCCGAGACACGGAACCGGGTAGAGAGTGGGGGCCGCGGGAGAGGCGCGGGAGCAGCTGGCGGGGGAGGGGAGCGCCGAGGCCGCGGAAAGAGGAAGATGCTTAAAGGTTAAAACCGAAAATAAAAAAAAACTGCCGGGTTGAAATGACCGCCAAAGCGGGGAGCGGAGGGAAAGGGCGCCCCCCCTAGCCCCCCCCCCCAGCAGGGACCCCGCTCTGCCTACCTGACCCGGCGGCCGGCCTGTCCTCTGGCACCGCCAGCACCACGCAGGGTGGCGGTGTCGCGTTGGCTGCAAGCAGCGGTTTCCTTTCCCCGCATCTCAGATTCTAGCGCCATTTCTTTCAAAACTGACATCTGGCCTCCTGAATGGCGGGGAGCGCAATGACGTGATCTGGCTTTGTTTTTCCTTCTTTCTTTTTCTCTTGTTAAATCATCCGGTTTGGAGGCGTGGAAGACCCTCGGCGAGGGGCGCCAGGAGCACAGCAAGAGAAACCGGGAGCCGGCACGAGCGCCGCGGACGCGCCCAGCCCGTTCCTGGTCGCTGTCAGGTGACGGACGTAGAGGGCGGGGGGGCTGCCCGGAGGAGCGTCAGTCTTCAGGACCTGGAGCTGTCACCGCGTGGGGCGCCGAGGCCGGGGTTAGGGGGGGTTCGGGGGGGGGGGGGAGTGGCAGGGGGCGCCGATGGGCGGGAAAGAGGCGGTGGGGGGAGGGAGAGGGACGTCGGGCTCTTGTCGTGGGCGCGCGCCGCCCTCGGCCTGCCTTCCACGCGCCCGCTGGGTGCGAGCGGCCCCAGGCTCGTGGGAAGGTCGGGGCCGAGCCGAAGCGCGCCGGGGACGCGGGCGCGCGCCTTAGGGGCGGTGATGGGCCCCTCGGCGGCGCGTGGGTCTCTGTTTTAACCCAGGGGGACGGGCGCAGCGCGACTTCGCTCCGATCCCAAAAGGCGGCGCGGCGCAGCGCCGGCGCAGCTCGGCAGCGACCAGAAGATGGTGCGCACCTATCTGGTCACCGTGCGGTTTCGGCGCGCGTGCGGCCCCCCGCGGGAGAGAGCGTTCGTGATCGAATTCCTGCGGCCCGCGGGCGAGTGGGCAGCGCCGGGCTGGCGGGCCGCCGTGGCCCTCGTGCTGACGCTGGTGAGGAACCAGCGCCGAGCCCGGCAGCCGCATCCTGGAAGACCAGGTAGGAAAGGCCTCTCGGTCCCCGCAAAACCGGCCGGTGGGTGACCCCGCCGGGTGTGATTGCACGCGCGGAGCAGTCCCCTCCCGGGGGTGGAGGCTCAGTGCGAGCTCGCTCTCCACGCGGGTTACACGCACTTAGAGGTGAGCTTCTTTCAATATTTTGACCTATTGAGCCCGGAACCCTTTCGGCCTCCTGAGTCCCGTGAAACTCTGGGGGTGGGGGGTGGAGGTGGTGGGGGGTTCCTACACCCATCTCAGAAGTAGCCCTGGGTTCCCTGGGTGGGACCGTCAGTGCAAACACACACACACACACACACACACACACACACACACACACACACACACACGCCACCGGGAATGGCACCAGGTGTATTTCCAGGGCACTTGGTGACTTTATGGGGTCCTGGAGGGAAGTATTACTAAGGGGCTCAGTTTTCTGGAGGCCGCCTTTTTCTCCCCAGCCTTCCTGCTGGGTCAACCTTTCCTCCTGGCAGTAATCGCCGGTAGTCTGACTTCCCGGAGCAGTAACAGTGGTTGATGGATCAGTCACTACTAAGTGGAGATTTTGCAGCCGAGATGGGCTTTCGAGTGAGTGGCAGATTTATTCAAATGTCTCGGGACCATGGCCGTATGTTTAGAAGACGGTGGTAAATCCAGGGAGTCACAACCAATCTTACTTTAACCATCTCAAGCCACAATGAGCACTTTTTAAAAAAGTGAGGCCTACTTCTTGAAAAACAGACTCACTCCTAGGTAGTGTATCTTCATATCAGATAAATCGTGATACAGTCGGTGTAATCTCCTATGGCCAGAATAATGGAAAATATATATCTAGTTACAATATGCAGAAACCTAATAATACTTGGGTAATAAATCAACGAACAATTTAATGAGGTTTCATTTTTGTGACCATCTTTGTTGCATCATTTCCTCTGGAATATCTGTTTTTGAAAAATGCAAAGGCCAGCAGAGGGGTAATTAGTTTTTATTGTAATGTTAATTGGCTTTTTGACATGCAAATATAAATTGTTAAAACTATCAATGTTTAATTAGATGTTTCCATTTCTATTGGCAAAAGTTTACAAACAATTTATAAGGGAAATCGCATTTTCTTTTTCACATTATTATGAAAGTTCAATTTTTAAAGAATCGTAGCAGGAGCTTATAAAGAATTTCTTAGGGCGATCCTGTTGGTTTTTTTAATGGTGCTTTATTCTTAGCAGCAAACGTTTAGCCACTATATGTTTTTTAATATCAGAGTTGTTAATATTACTCTCTATATAAAGCTATTTTATTTAAATTACTTTGTACTAGAAATATATAGTAACAAAAAATTTTAATCTATGTAAATACTGTAATTATGTGTTTTCTAGTTCAGGAATACACAATATAATATTGTGATGACTTTAAGTTATAGAAAATATTTTATAGTATGTTGTATAAAATGTTAAAAACGTACAAATGACACATTCATTCAAAGAAGCAGTGTATTTCTTTTTATTTAGGTATAAATCAATTTTCAGGAATAATGTGCAAAGTTATTTTAAAATGCATTGACCATATGAAAAGCCCAATTTTCAGCAAATATATAAAAACAGAGCACATGACTTTGGTAGAATAGAATGTCTTGAAAATATGTGCAATTCTCCAACTTCATATGTGAAATTATACACAAATAAACATCTGGAATTATTAATTATAAATGATAAGTAATTATATATTGGATAATTATGTTGAAATTTATGCAATCTTTGAGAGCCACATTGCCAAAAAATAACTTGTATGAATTATTTAATATTAATGCAAATATGTAAGGTGTTATTTTAACATATCTTTAGTTTCTGCAAATCTGTTTACTATGACTTTTTATTTTTATGATTGGAAATGTATAAAATAAAATCCCACATTACTAGTTTGTTATCACACATGTGTGGTGAATTACATTAATTGATTTGTTACTTCTGCTTGGTGTGTTTACAAAATAATATTTTTATGAGACTAAATATCTATTTGTTGACAAGAGTGTTAGTGTTTTCTCAAGGTAATCACTATATAGTTAGCATAATCCATCATTTCCAATGTGTACGTGATACCCCCCCCCCCCCCGCATTAGTTCTAAGAACAATAACCCTTTCAGGAATCAAGACTTAATATTAATTTACTTCTTTGAGGCATTTTAAATGGAATTTTAAAAATTCCATTATCTCTAAGATAACAATGATGTAGCCTATTACTGTCTATGTCCACAATATTTTACACGTCTGTTAATTACATATTAGTTCATCACTACTATCATGGTAAAATTAAGCTAAACCATTTTCCCAACATGTGAACAACTTCTGTTAGTAAATTGATCCACATCTTCTCAAAAATACTTCATTTCCCCCCCCCCCCCCTAACAGAAGGCTGAACATCTGGCCCAGTGATTTTACTCTTTTAAAACCCTTAGTCCTTTTTGAGAAGCATAACAATCTCAGCCCCTCCAGCGCTGGCTGCGCCTATTCACTACGTCGGTAAATATAGGACAAATGTGTTGCTATACCTATTTCCAAGGGGCCTGGGGTTAGGCCTCTGGTCTCCACATTTGCCCGCTTCTCCATTGACTTCAGATTGGGGCTCCCCGCTTCTCAGAACTGGATCAGGGTCCAAACGTGGGATCCCTGGACCCCAAAGAGAACACACACTAGGAAGTGAGATTCGAGCTGCTCCCGGGGACTTCGTCTCTCCCCCTCCTCTCCCCATCTCCCACACCTCAAGGCACTTCCTGGACTCAATTCCTAGAGAAGGCCCGAGTCCTCAATGTTTTAATTGGCAGCTGGGGTAAGGCCCTACAGCAGTTCAGACGCTGGCATAATTATGACCCCACTCCACAAATGCATTGCTTCTACTTTTAGTCTCCCCTGGGCCTCGCCCCTCACCCCAACTATTTCCACAGATAAAATTTGATCAGAATAACTAACCGCAGAGCAGGGGTTATATGTAGAGCCAGACTGGGGGGGCGGGGGGGGGGCGGGCTCCCTGGGTGGAGAAGGGTGTGGGGGCAGGCAGAGTCTGAGTGGGCCTTGTGGACACAGAAGTGCCAGGTATGACCAGAGACACGCCTTTAGGTCACTTCCCGAGCTTGAAACTGGCGGAGCTTTATTTTCTTTCTGGAAGGGAGGGGTTGAAGTAGAGGTAGGTACATTCTAGAGACCCAGAAATCCCCGGGGAAGTGCAGTTCCAAGACTTAGGGCCATTTCGGGCCCTTACACTGCGGTGGCCACTGGAGGGTTGGATGGCCACACCCTCTGTTGCTTTGTCAGGGTTGCAAGATGGTCTTCGGAGTGTGGCCCCTAGTACTTTTCCAGAGATGTCTCTCAACTGTTTTCTTCTTGTGTTAGAAATTCCCCCTCCCTCAGTTTAATCATTTAAATTAGATCATTTATTAGAATTTTAAAAAGTCTAAGTCTAATAACAAGATCAACTTCTATAAGAAAATCTTGGGAGTAAAGACTGTTCAGTAGGGAAATGGAGGTCCTTTAAAGGCTCCGTTCCATTTTAGAAAATGCCTACCAATTTGGGAACCCCACTGATTCCCCATATCCTAATTCATGGCATTTCTGTGTTGTTGTTGTTGTTGTTGTTGTTGTTGTTGTTATTATTATTATTATCATTATTCACCAATCCGACATGTATTGCAAATTGTTGAATTTGCTGTTAATAGCATTTTTTTTTTTAAAGAAGGGAGTGTTAAAGTTGTTTGTTTCATGAGCCCTAGAATGATTGTTGCGTTTGGGTGAAACTACATAATCAGGAAGAAGTAGTAAAAGGGAAAGAAAATTAAAACCATCAGCTACAAAATTTAAAATTCCAGTACCTTAGATGTCCTTTGAAAAAGAGTAAGTTGATCTTTATTTTTTATATTACAAATAACATAATGGCTTTGTTCATAAAAATATAAACATTTTATCACAAATGACCTTTTAATCCTTCGATACTAGCTTTCAGTTTTCCCCTTTACCTTAAAAAAAATCTCAGAATTAATTTAAATGGATGGAAAGCCAATAGGAATTTTTTAAGAGAAGAAAAGTTTTGTAGAGGTTCAGACTATGTGAGCAAAGATATATAACCTCTTAAGCAAACTGAAGCTAATAAAATCGTGTAGAGTGGTGTGAATAAATACGACTTTACTTTGTTAATTTAAGCAGAAAAGGAGTGAGACATCAAAGGTAGCAAAGAGTATCAGCAGCAGCATTACCTGGGCTGCTGTTTAAGATCCGTATTTCTGGGTTTGCTCCCAGGAAATTGGATTCAGCATATTTGCTTTTGGTGCACTTGAAGGAGATTCTGTTACAGGTGGCTTACTGGTACACCATTGACAAATAAATAACTTTATTTTTGCTTATGTGTGTTTTAATCAAGGTCCAGGCTTTTAAATAAGATTTAAAATTTCAGAATCAGTCGATCACACTTTGGTGTTTTTGTGTGTGTGTGTTTTTAAATATATTTTATTGATTTTTTACAGAGAGGAAGGGAGAAGGATAGAGAGTTAGAAACATCGATGAGAGAGAAACATCAATCAGCTCCCTCCTGCACACCCCTTACTGGGGATGTGCCCACAACCAAGGTACATGCCCTTGACGGGAATCGAATTGAACCTGGGACCCTTCAGTGAGCCAAACCGGTTAGGGCAGTTGATCACACTTGGAATCCCAGGACACTGAATCTGAGTCATAAGGAGGAGCTATTTTATCAGATGAAGGAGAGCCTTTATTATTATGGGATCTTTCATCTGAATTGGAAGACTATCTCTTTTAATAATAAGGACCATTCTCTATACCATCTTGCAACCCTGACAGAGAAACAAAAAGGCCTTTCAACACTCCAGTTGCCACCTGGGGTGGAAGGGCACAGGTTTTTACAATCAGAACATATTTTGGGGAAGGGTATAGCAGGATATACTTGTGTGGTAAAGTTTGTAGCATCAGACAGAAAATTTCCACATAAGACATTCATGGTATCTAATCTTTTTTAAAAAATATATTTTATTGATTTTTTTTACAGAGAGGAAGGGAGAGGGATAGAGAGTTAGAAACATCAATGAGAGAGAAACATCGATCAGCTGCCTCCTGCACACTCCCCACTGGGGATGTGCCCGCAACCAAGGTACATGCCCCCCCCACACACCAGAATCAGACCCAGGACCCTTGAGTCCGCAGGCTGATGCTCTATCCACTGAGCCAAACCGGTTAGGGCGTATCTAATCTTTTTGAAACACTATATATATATACATTTACCCCTGTTTACAGAGAATGAATGGTGCTTTCTAGGTAGAAAGGTAGAATAATAGTGGTTTCCTTCATTTCATTTTATTATCCAAACCTGAAATCATGCTGGTTAAACACGGCAACCCAAAATTATGTAAGTGAGGAAAAACAAAACATAGAAGTATTTCACAGGTTTAAATTATACTTAAGATCATGGCAAAATTGCAGTACAGTATAGCCATAACAGAATAAAGCATTTATGGACAAAATGATGGGTCCTTGTGTCTCTGTAAAAACACATTGACGAGAGGGGAAATATATATATGACTAACGTAAGCTAAAAAGTAATTTGCAAAAACTAAAATAGTATGACAAGAGGGGAAATATATATATATGACTAATGTAAGCTAAAAAGTAATTTGCAAAAACTAAAATAGTATGCCTTTAAAATTATAATCATAGTTACTTTGCTTTTAAATACAATTTGTTTAACGTTGCATCAATTACTTTGCTGATGTACTGAGGTTAAAGGCCTATGTTTTGGTTTCTTTTTTTGAGTGCCATTTTTTCGCTCTACTTGGCTCAGGCTGCCAGAGCATCTGACTCAGCAACTGTACAATTCTTTCACCCAATTTAAAGAAACAGTAGCTACCGAAAGAACAATGACTCCCCCGATTGCAAACCTTTCCCACCCCATAGAAAAAGTAGTATATTTTAAATTATAAAATAATTGTTAAATGTGTATACACCATGGAACACTTTGAATTTTACTCCAGTCAATTTACATGCTGAATAGTTGAAGTTTAATATATTTTATGTAGTATATGATTTTTAAAAGAAGCTTATTAAAACTTTCAAAAGCATATGGTCAAGATTCCTTTATCTTTACCCTTCAAAATGATTATTACAAGGAGCTTAACAGTAATAGAGCACATCAACTTACATTATCTCATTTAATGGTCACATTCTTATTATGTTTTAGGGATTTTGTTCATCACGTCATAGACTGGAGACTGAGGCTCCAATAACTTGTTGCACCGTCTTTGTGCTTCTTACCCCAAATGCCTCCACTTCCTACTTTATAAGGAAAGTACCTACCTCTCAACTACCTCTCCAAGTGACTACATTTCTTTGTAGGTTGCTGAACTCTTTGGGATTTCTGTTTTTCTCAGCATTAGCCACGTATGTCCCAGTAAACATATATTGATTGAGTGAAATGAAAAAGCTCTGAAAAATAAGGCAATATAATAAATAATAACTGAAACCCCTGTGAATTCTAAAAGTCACTGAAACTCATAATAAAACAAGGGGATTGATTTTTTCAGAAATTTATTTCTTGCCCAGTATGAAACTAATTCAAAACTTTCTTGTAAATTTAATATAAAATACTTACAATATAAATCACTTTGATTTAAGAGCAATTAATGGGAAACCTATGTACCAGCACAGGAATCACTCAAAGGATGAAGTAGAAAGTTACTTTCTTAGAATATATGACGTATGATTAGAGTCCATTTCCTTTACTTACTAGCTGTGTGGTCTTTGGACTAAGTACTTCAAACTCTTAGTGCTTTCATTTTCTCATCCATAAGCCTGAGATGTGCTCTATAGTACTCACCTAAGAAGAACTAGGTCAAATACTACATATAAAAATACATTTTAAATGTTCAGTTGGCATACATTTGCCAGTTATTATCAAAGTACCTAAATAAACTATGCCATTAAAAGAACATTAGTTCACTTTTACAGTAAATGCCTACTTCAGTGGATTTAATTATCTAGAGTAGCTAGAAATCCTGAATTCCATTTTAAAGAATATACATATCATAATAAAAATATATTTATTTATTTATTCCATCTCTGGCACATTCTAAGGTGTCAGTAAATTTGCTTACTCTTTAAAGGATGGCCTTTACAGTGTGACTCTAAACGCTTCTAGTATTCATACTGTTAATAATAATTTCTGGAGGGAACACTGAAGCAATAGACTCTTCATTCCTTTGTAATGGCTGCTGCAGGCTGAGTATCTGCATCAATACTTTTAGTGTAGAATTTTCTAAAAAGAATTTAGTATAAAAAGTGTGTGTGTGTGGGGGGGTGTGTTTGAAGGAAAGAGGGGAAGAAACATTAAGGTGATCCTCAAAACCTTCAAAATGTCTGTCTTCATGGAATTTTAATTTTGAGAAGTCTCACCATGGAACCTAGGACCCAGTGTCTTGAGGGAACTTTTGCTATTATATCTGCGTGATCCTTAGCACAATTAAAATTTTGACAGATTATCCTAATTAAGCCATAAGTGTCAACATGTAAACCTGTTTTGATTAAATATTTTTTTAATAAAAAAGTCTGTCCTACAAGGTGACCTTCAAATGCAAGCCACAGATGTATTTAAGTTTTCTAGTAACTACATTACAAAAACTAAAAAGAAGTAGGTGGAAATTATTTTAAAATAGATTTAATTTAACCCAATATATCAAAGATATTATCATTGCAATACACAATCATATAAAAACCATTAATGAAATATTTCATATTATTCTCTGCAATAAGTCTTTAAAATAAGTGGGCATTTCACACTTACAGCAAAACTCAATTTGGACGAGGCATATTACAGTGCTCAATAGATACATGTGGCCAGCAGGTGCCATAGTGGACTGCACGGAGCCAAGTACCAATTGAAAAGAAATAGAGGGGCCCTAACCGGTTTGGCTCAGTGGATAGAGAGTCCCAGGTCCGATTCCATCAGGGGCATGTACCTTGGTTGCGGGCACATCCCCAGTAGGGAGTGTGCAAGAGGCAGCTGATCGATGTTTCTCTCTCATCGATGTTTCTAACTCTCTATCCCTCCCCCTTCCTCTCTGTAGGATAGCAATAAAATATATTTTTTTAAAAAAAGAAAAGAAATAGAGGGGACAAATGAGCATGTGAGCCTCACCATAAGGATTCAATCAGAAAAATCCAGACTTGGGAATTCAAAAGGTCAAAAGCTGGTTTCTTCAACAAATTAGTGGCAAGGAAAAAGGGAGATTGAGGAAGAATCTGTAGATTAATAGAATGAAAAGACAAAAGAGAAAAAGGAAAATTTTAAAAGTAATGTGTAGAATTGGACAGAGGTGATAAAACTATAAGAAAAGCAAAAACACCATTTCCATAAATGTTAGTATAGTGATTACATTTGGGGAGAAAATGGAGTTTTCATTGGAATGATAGCTTCTGGATTGATTGACAAAGTGGCATTTTCTTTAACTGGGGAGTGGTTACATCTTACAATAATTCATGATACATTTGTTTTAAGCACTTTTACAAAAAAGGGATATGAAATAAAAAAAATTTAAGATGACCTTCAGCTATTAATATTCACATTTAGTGGGATATCAAGGAGGCAACATACATTAAATATGCATCCTTAAGGCAAAATTGACTTAGAGAGCAAATACAAAGTATATTCTGTTAATATTGCCTTTTAAAAAATGAAGGCTGTAATTTATATCTTAACTATAAGAAGGAACAATATAAAACTATACCCTCAACCCAGAGACTCAAAGGAAAGCATGAGTGGAAATGTTAAATCTGTAAATGGGAGATGCTAAAACATGAATAGGAAGCATTTTTAAAATTCATTCAGGGTTGATATATATCATCAAGAAGTTGATTTCTTCCAGAGGAGTTTAATCCCATATTAGGTGAAGAATTAGACTTGAAGGAGAGTGTTCCAACACAAGGAAATTTTGTATGATCTTTTCCAATACCAGAGGAGAGTTGGACTTTAGAACTCTCAGAAGTCCAGGAAAGGCAAAAAGATAGAAAGGGAAAAGGAACATAACAGTAAGACTATGGAAGCCCAAGAAGGCAGGCTACTTTAAAGGGTAGTTGCGGGGAGGAGCTGAAAGGTCTCCATTTGAAGAGCAAACTTCAATATAGATTTTGCTGAATTAGAGTGCCCTAAGCCACTATTAAACCCAGTCAACCATGAACACTGAACTCCTACCACCAAGAGTGAAAAGTGAGTACAATGTTATTTGTATGTTCCGACAGTATGTTTGCATTCTAATAGCACACACATATCAGCAGCATAAGCAAAATGGAATACTACATGTGCTCATGCTTGGCAGTTAAGAGGGCAACACGTGCTTGAAAGGAGAAAATCAACCCCATTAGGGAGGAAAAGAGGAATATGGGAATAGGGGTTTAGGGAAGGGAAACTTTACAATTCCTCAGTTTGGCTATGGTTTCCCCTATTGTACCTCCTACTGGAACTGCACACCAAGGAGTGGTAGTGGGTGGCAGGAAATGCAGGGGAAACACTGAACCGCTCCATTGTCACGAACCATGATTTAATGAAGGTTTTGGTTCTTTCATTATAACAGCCAATTTTATTACAAAGAAGCTCTGTTTTCAGGGGGTTAGAATTCAAAGAAGACAGAACTAATCACATCTTTTCGAAGGGAGTTTGCTTGTTCAAACCACAGATACCTGCCAGAATGTACAGTACTGAACAAAAAAATATCCAAGAGGAAATTGACTTTGATGGCCTAATTGAATAACATGATGTAAACATACTATCTATTCTCAAAAAGTAAGTTCTATTTATTGAGAGCCTACTGTGTGCCTAAATGCCTGGATTTTTTAATATATCTGGCATTATTTGTTCCTTATAAGAACCCTAACGAGGTAAGTTTTATTTTCTCTACTTTGAGAGGTGAGGAAATGGAGGCTCAGAAAGTTTTCATTACTTATTCAAGGCTGCAGAGATGGTAAATGGGGATCAGGTCTATCTGAGTATAAAGCCTGGGATTGTCCCATTGCCCATGCTGCATGGTGTCTCCTCCAAGATTATTATTAAGGATAGGTAACACCTCTCACCAGCCACATCTGTGCCAGCTAGAGTAAGCAGCTGTGACCATAGGAAAAATATGGAGAAAGGGCTGAGTTCAAGATCTGCAGCAAACATGTATTTACTGGGTAACTATGGCAGGTAGCTATGTATTTACTGGGTAACTATGGCAGTGTAACTGTGGCAGTGTACCACCCTTCATGTTCTTATCTGTAAATCAAGGGGGGAGGTTTTTGAAAAGCAATTTTGCAATATATGTCAAGAGCCTTAGACTCTTTGAAAAATTGCAATACTGTTTATTGTAGCAATTAGAAACAACTTAAATATCTGACAACAAGGACATCTTTAAGTAAACCATAACATATTTTTAGCGGAATGTGTTGTAGCTGTTAAAAGTAGTGTATGGAGAAGTTGGGGAAATGTTTTAATGATAACCGAAAGGAAAAGCTTTCGAAATTGTATTATTTCCACAAGAACTGAGCAAGAAATAAAACAGGAAGTACTTCAAAGTCTTAACCGTTATTGCTTCTGTGTAGTGCAGTTTTTATTTTCCTATGTAGATAATTTCTTTCTTTTTTAAAAAATATATTTTATTGATTTTTTTTACAGAGAGGAAGGGAGAAGAATAGAGAGTTAGAAACATTGATGAGAGAGAAACATCAATCAGCTGCCTCCTGCACACTCCCTACTGAGGATGTGCCCACAACCAAGGTACATTCTCTTGACCGGAATTGAACCTGACCAAACCAGTTAGGGCTGCAGATAACTTCTTAAACTTTTTACGTATGTAAACTATAATCAGGAAAAAAACATTTTAAAATTATGGGACTGGGTTAAGTGACTTAGAGGAGCCTTCAAGATCCAACTTTCTATCACATTCCCAAAAGTGAAGAATTTTCGCCTTGGTCTAGGATTTGCAACCTGCTTGAAGGCACAATGTTGAAAGAAAGGTAAGGATTGCTGAGTTGCCATCGTGTACTGTACAAATCAATCCACAGGAAAACAGTGGGAAGAGCTGGGAACGCTGAGGTTAAATTCCGCCTCCTTGTGCATTGTCACTTAAGTACTCTGGGCTTCTTTTTTCTGATCTATGAAGGAAGGACGATATCTCTATCCCACAGGACAGTTGTGGGGTGAGAAATGATTTATAAAACTGCTTCATGCTTCTCACAAAGTTGGGTTTCAGTAGATGGTAGCCATTACAATTTTCTTGGCAACTTAGAATAAATTTCCCATGGTCTCTATTTCTGTTTGTCTGTCTCTCTTCTAATTATATACCCGATTGCTTATTTTGTTCCTCAAGATGAGGCTGATTCTCAACATTTGTGCATGTAAACAAATTATATATACAAATGCATACTATAGACATAGATGTATATAGAGTTATATCTATACATGCACACATACTGGCCAAATAGCTACAACTAGATGTAAGTAATTCACCATAAGAAATTTCTCAATTACAAAAGCAGATAGCTACAAAAATAGTCAGGAAGTGATTGTTTTTGTGAGCTGCACAGATTACTCATTTCACAAGAGTCTACCCAAGATTTGCTTTTAATAGTAAACGCCTTACATAGATTTAAAATTATGCATGCTTTGCACACAATTTAGAAATGACTTCTGTCATCCTTAAATTGATCTTGGAAGATGATGATAGGTACTGCAGAGTCTATACCCAGTTAAGACTTTGGAGACTAAAATGGAAAAGTTGGACTTACCTATAATTATGATTCAGGTTTATAAGCGAGTGAAGACATTTTGAGTTTTTTGCTCCTTGCCAAAGTCCTATTTGAGCAGGAAGAGAAATTTGCGATAATTCTGAGTGAACAGAGATGTCAGAGCCCCCACAAGAGTGCCTTATTCATAGCAGACCCTCAATAATTGTGCGATATTGAATTTAACTAGAGACTAGTAAAGGGGAGAAGAAGCATCCCCACCTTGAATTGTTCGTAGATCTCACCCTAGGGACACACTCCCTTTTCTCAAAAACCTGTGGGGAGGTCTGTTCTGTTTTCTCAGAGGTCTCCCTTTCATGCTAAAGCTACCTTTCTCCTGGTGGAAAAATAATTAAAGGGATACCTGGCATTCTTTCTCTTTAAAAATACTCAGATTGGACCCTGAGGACCCTTAGAATTCTTACCCAGAACACTTCAAGGTGTACTTCTCTTGGCTGAACAGCAATCTCTGAGGCATAATTATTATTATGCCCACTTTGTAGATGGGGATATTGAAGCCAGAATAAAGTATCTGTTGCTCAAGGAGCTAAAGTAGGTGGCGGAGCTTGGCTTGGGGTCCTCTTTTCCTTTATTACCTCTTTCTAAATTAAAAGGGAGCATGAAATTAGTCTTCAAATTCATTTGTCATTAGAACAGTCTCCTTTGCCTTAGTCTTCAAATAATCCTCTCCTGCACCCAGCATTCCATCCCAGAGTCCACCTATTCAGGCTTAGCCCTGCTACATCTAGAAAATCCATTACAGGGCTCTGATAAGCTATTTCCTAAGGAGCTTTCCTTAATTATATGTTCCTCTCCAAACCCTGAAATACAACATTTTTTTTTCTGGTAACACAGTTCTGCAGTGTCAGAATGCATCTTCCTTCGTCCTAGACTATGAATGCAGACTCCCCTCAAGAGCTCTTCCCAATTCAAGGCCACCCTCCTCCTGAGAAGCAAATATGTTGATAGTTGTTAGCAATGCATCCTCTTGACTAAGGACCATTCTTTTTTTTTTTTTTAATACACAACTTAAAGCCAAGTGCCTGACATAGAGTATGTGTTCAGTTACTCTTTGTCAAATAAAGTTATGAAGGATGGTTTTCAGAAAAGCAACTCTGACTTGTCTAACACATTTATTATGTTTAATTAATTAGACTAGCTAATAAATGTACATAATACAAAAATTTAAACAATACTAGTAGCCGAAATGCAAAGACAGTTTCAGGCCCATCCCAGTTCCTCATTTCCTCCCCCACATTTATAGACTTTTTTGTATCTTTCCAGAGATGTTCTATTTATATTTTATTTCAACTTTATTTTGTTTAACTATATATTGTTTAATAACAATACTAATATTGAATAGGGTAAAAAGATGTCTGCTTTTAAAATAGTTTTTGTGTGTGTCTCACTTATACTAACTTCTTGAGGTATAAAGGATAGAGCAAGGCAGAGATCTCATTTTAAAGAGAAGCTTAAAATAGTCTCAAAAGTCTAAAAGCAGTTAATTAGGTACCGCAGGACTGTCATTTGGTCCCAGTACAGAGCTATTTCCCCAACACCTTTTATTTCCTCAATAAAATGTTGCTTATCATATAATATGTTTGCATACCCTGCATATCATTCCTTGCCAATTTTGCCATGCTTTGTCAGAACCAGATTGTAATTCCAGAATACTGCCTTCTCAAGTATCTTTCTGGTGATGTTTTGAATTGATAGTCACATCTAGAATTTCTCTTCTTTGATTTGTAGGCTTTCTGGAGTAGCGCCATTGCAAGGTTTCCTTTCATTTAAATAAAATGTTCAGGTGCTCCAGTAGCATCATGATCTCCACACTCAGCTGGGTTCTGCAGGCTGATGGAAAAGCTACCCTAAGTCCCTCTTACCAGTCCCTCTTTCATTAAAACAGATGTTCTAGCAGTGGTTCTCAACCTTCCTAATGCCACGACCCTTTAATACAGTTCCTCATGTTGTGGTGACCCCCCAACCATAAAATTATTTTCTTTGCTACTTCATAACTGTAATTTTGCTACTGTTATGAATTGTCATATAAATATCTGATGTGCAGGATGTATTTTCAAGTTGAGAACCGCTCTGGCCGTCACCACTCACTCTCACTTCCTAACCTACCATCTTGTCCTCACTTCAAGCAAACCAGCCTCTTCCGTTCATGGAAGGAAGTGCTTCAACTTCCTCAATCCAAGTTTATGACCATTCCCTGTGCCTTGTAATACATTTCTTCCTGAAATTGTAGGGACCTCAGGTCCTCGGAAATACCCTATCTTGCTTGTGACCTGAATTTCTTTTTTTCTCTTCTAGCTGTTCTCTTCACCTGGCATTTTCCCTGCAGGGTATTGTGTGTGTTCAGGTCTATGCTCCCCTTCACTATACATCACCTTGAACTATCAGAGTTAAGCTCTGAAAGAGTTGTCTGCACAGTGTCCTTGCCATCTAACTCACTCTTGGTTTTCCTTCTGACAATCTGAGCAGTCCTTTGAGGCTCCTTTGCAGGCTCCTTCCTGAAGTTTATTTTTCCAGCTTCTCACCATGCATCCATCCTACTGGATTCCTTTCAGCATTCCCAGACTTCCATACCTTTGCTCATGCTCTCACCTCTGCCTGGAACATCATCTTCTCTTACATCTTTATACTCCTACACCTTTCTTCAAGAGTGGGGCCAGCTTTCAGCATCCACATAGCCTTTACTTAAGCCACCAGAATGAGTTTTCATTTTCTTGTATCAATCTCTGTTTCCCTCCGCTCTTCTATGCAGGTAATGCTTCATGTAATTCCTACCTTGACATTTGAGGCAAGTACTGTTAGTATCCCAATAATATTGAAATACAGATGAGAAAACTGAAGCCCAGATACATTAAGTAACTTTGTTCAAAGTTATAAAGCGACTAAGTAAAGAGTTTAGGTTTGAAAAATTCATAGACACAGACAACAGTATTGTGGTTATCACAGGGCAAAGGGGGTAGGAGGTAGTTAAGGGTAAAGTGGGTCAAATATATGGTGATGGAAGATTTGACTTTGGTTGCTAAACACACAATGCAATATACAGATAATGTACCATAGAATTGTACACTTGAAACCTATATAATTTCATTAACCAAGGTCACCCCACTATACTTACTTTTTTAGAAAGTCCTGTTTTGAACCTAGGTAGTCCAACTCCATAGCCCATACATTTAACACTTCCCCCAAACGATCCCTCCCCCCCATGCTCTACACTTAGCCTTCGAGCTTTTTGAATGAATGAACAAGTGTTAGTCTTTTTTCCTTAAAAGACTGATCAGAACAGAGATAGGTTGAAATTTCATAGTATACATTTTCAAAACTGCCAAGGCAATGCAAACTTAAATAAGGCCGTGACCTTCTTCAGTCATGGGACGAAGAAAAGCACAGGGATAGTAAATAACCAACACACTTTTGGAATTTAAAAAGCTCTTTGACATACATAATCTTATTTTATCAATCCATGACATAGATTATGATTCCATTTCACACATGAGGAGTCTGAGGCTGGCATAACCAGCAGTGGGATCCTCCATGTCTGTATATACTGCAGCTAAGAGATGTTTTTACATGGTTGCATCACATTTCATTGAGCTACATACAGTCCAATATATTGCACAACAGCTTAAAGAGTTCTTGATTTAGGAATCCATACTTGAATGTTAGAGGAGTTTCTGAATTCCCTGAAAATTACGTTTAGAAATACATGTGCACAAAGACACACCTTAAAAAATGATTGCATACTTGATGATGTTTTATAGACTTGTACCCCTGAAACCTATATAGTTTTATTAACCACTGTCACCCCCAATAAATTCAATTAAATTTTTTTAACTTATTGCATGTTTATTTTTTGAGGAGAGGGTCTACAACTTTCAACAGTTTCTTAAAGACAATGTGCCCCTGCCCAAGATTAAGAGCCTGTGACCTTAAAAAAAATGGTCTAAAAACCACTGCTCTAGGGCTCCAATGTGTTTAAAATTTTCCCGGGAAACTTGTAAAAGCTGCAGTGTCCAGGTGCACCCCCCAGAGAGCCTTTCTCTGTAGACTTGGAGAACGTGTGGGTTTAACAAGCACTCCCTGGTGATTCTGCACGCTCTGCGATCTGAGCTTGGGGAACTACCACTAATAAGTGTTCTTTTCAAATCACAATCCATCTTCAGAAAGCTGCTTACTTCAGTCATTTCTGTGTAAACCATCTGTAGAACTGCCTTCTCTGACCCATAGTTTGTGTCACATCTTCACCTTTCAAAGGCTGCCTGCACTTGTAAAGAAATTATCCAAGACATCGTTCGTCATCATAAACTCTCCCCCAAGCCACCACCGTCAGTTGGCATAATTTTAACACTTTATGATTTGCCTAAGCTAACAGCAGTTGATTGAAAAGTATAGTCAGATATCCTGGGTCTTCAAGGGAAGTCAACAGGAGATTGAAAGCTGGGTTATCTAGGAGGCAGATTAAGCATTGCTTCAGGCATCAGCAAAGCCTGAGCAATCCATTTTTTAAAAAATACATATTTTTAAAGCGTAAAAGTTATAACCACAGGAAAAATTAGACTTTGTTGTATTTTCTTTTGCATGTGATACTCTTACTTCTGTTTAATTTTTCATTAAACATGAGGGTGGAGGTGGAAGGTGTCCACCATCTTTTCAGTGATTAAGGTCTTCTTGACCTTCCCTTTCATATAATATTGATAATTCTATTCAAAGCACTTTCTTCTCTGTGCTTCACGAGATTGCAAGAGAATCCTCAAAATGGATGTTAAGAGTTAAAAGGTATGGCACCCAGCCCCGGAGTGGGGATCCCTGCATTGGGGGAGCTTGACCCATGCGCCATCCCCAGACTGTGCCTGCACGGACCCTCTGCCTGAGTGTGGGATGAGTCAAGGAGACTCAAACCCAGCAGCCATTCCACAGGCAGGAGATGACAGGTGGATGACTCAGCACAACGGATTTGTCCTGGACTGTGAAGACAAAGAGCCTGATGTGCTGTTTGTGGGGGACTCCATGCTGCAGTTAATGCAGCGATATGACACAGGGCGAGAGCTTCCCCCACCCCCCCACTCCAGGCACTGAATTTTGGAATTGGAGGAGATACATGTTTTGTGGGAGCTAAAGAATGGAGAACTGGAGAATATTAAACCTGGTCTTTGTTGTCTGGGTAGGAACCATGAAAATATAGCAGAAGTAGCAGGTGGAATCCTACAACTTATCAACACAAGGCAGCCACAGGCCAAAATCATTATATTGGGGTTGTTACTTACAGGCGAGAAGCCCAACTCTTTGAGGCAAAATATAAAAATAATAAAAAATGCCAAGGTTAACCAACTCCTCAAGGTTTCCCTGCCAAAGTTGGGCAATGTTCACTCCTGGATACAGATGGAGGCTTTGTGCACTCTGATGGTGCCATCTCCTGCCACCACGTGTTTGATTTTCTGCAAACCCCTCCATGAACTGACCATGCAGTTGTCGGAGAAACTGGAGGAGAAACAAACTACCACTGCCTGGCTCCCATCAGCGTTAACTGCATCTCAGCCTCCTCAGATTAGTTATGTCAGTGACACTACAGAACCCTTCTCTTTCTTAAGGCACTTTGCACTGTAGTCGAAGTCCCTGGATGCTATATCCAGTGTTTGAAAGGGAGAAGGGATTTAAACTGGTCCTGTACATAGGTTTGTTTGACACAGGAGAAAAGCTAGTCAAGGACGATGGTTGTTAAATAAATTCATTTGAAACCAGAAGGGCCTAGACAACCCAGCTCTTTCAGTTGCATGTGTGGCACCTTCATTGAATGATCACTTTTACCTAGAACAACATCAAGCCTTAGTACCGAACAAAATGAAGATGACTTTCTTGGCCTTTCTTTCTGTGGATTATGTCGTATATAATAATAATAATCAGAATCACACCTACTTGCCTTTAAATCATGTGTTGGGGTTTTGTCTTCACGTTTTAAGGATCATAATTTTGCCTTTTGTTTCCATTCTCAATGTTTAAACATATAGCATCAGGTTGGACATACTTGTCATTCAAATGTAGGAGATGCCATAGTTACAGGTGAGTTTGTTTCACGCTCTTAATCTTTCACAGGTTTAGCAGTGAAAAATGGGTTTTGCCCCAATTGAGGGACTGTGGAGGGTATTATTTTTATCTGCTGAATGTCGTGTCTGTAATAGACCCATGCATGCAGTCAATACCGTGTCTGTAATAGATCCATGCATGCAGTCTTTACTCATTTTTGAGGTAAGGGGGCCTTGTTGATATTACAAGCTTTGAACATATTTTTACCTAGGAGCTCAGTTGCTGAAAGTGTAAGTCCCCAGCTAGTTACTCTCATGATATTTCTGTGTGACACATTCTTGTGTGGTATTCTGTGCTAACAAGTCTGTGTAGTGCTATGAATATTCAGAATTCTGGTTTATTTTTCCCTTAGACCCTGTTACAGTGTCCTTTTTTGGGGGGCGGATCAGAACTATTCCATTCCATAATTATGTGTGTGTGTGTGGGGGGGGAGTTTAACTTGACATTATTTCAAGTTTTATAGTATCTTAAGGTGTATGTTTTATTTTTTATCATCTTAGTTTTAAAATTATATCAATTCAGAAAAAGTTGGCCTCATGGGAAAGCAAATGAAACTGTTCTTCACAATAGACATTCTACTTGATGCTACTGTTTCAGTAAAAAAGAACTAGGTTTGCTTAACTTTCAGGAGTACTCCTTAATGTATCTTCATCTGAGAATATCTTAATGCCTTGTTTGCACTCCAAGAACTGCCATTTTAAAAATAATGGGACAATAGATGGTTTATTGTTCAAAATACCTATGAAATGTGTACAAACTAGAGCTACAAACATCTTTTAAACTGGGCCAGGTAGATAGTGAAGAAGCCCTTCCAGTTGTGCTCTGCAGCGATTTTGCTCAAGTTCAGTAACTTAAGCGAATGTTTCATGTTCTGTTGCCAGGCAAAGAGCAGGTGTGTGTGTGTGTGTGTGTGTGTGTGTGTGTGTGTGTGTGTGTGTGTTGGGAGTATGGTCCAGACACGCCCATGAGGTTACTCCAGCAGCAGAGGATTAAATATCCCTGTGTGAGCTGGCCTTCAGCTCCTGTGCTTATGTATACAACCCTGAGATATTACTACATTTCTATCTACGGAGCTATTTGAGCAATAGTATTTGAACACTAGCCTTTTAAATAAAAGTCTGCCCCATTGCTGATGTGGAGAGAGTGAGATAAAGAGAGAGACAGGAAGAAGGAGGAGGGGGAGGAGGAGGAGGGGGAGGAGGCTAAGAGGTATTAGCTTAGAATGTGTGGTGTTGTTCTAAGTGCTTATATGTACATTAATTCATTTAAAACACAGCCCTATGAAGCAGGGACCACTCTTTGCCCTCCATCTTATGGCTAAGAAAACCATAAGGTTTTTCCAATTCGGAAGGAGAGGTGTAGGGGGACAGAGAGGAGCCGGATAAGCACAACGTGTGGACTTGCTCTCTGAATCACTGTGCAGCTCTTCCCATAGAGGCCTGAGGACATTTTCTTGTCTAGGAGGAATTTATTTAAAATGGAGTCGATCACTTTCCCATCTGCCTGCTAGACAGAAATCTCCAGCATTCTTGTTAAATAGACCTCATTGGGGCAAGCACCAATGCGGGGACCCCCGCCCCCACCTCCCGTCCGCGCGCGCGCGCGCGCACACACACACACACACACACACACACACACACCTGTTTTACACGTGTGTGCTGGGGGAAGGGGGACAGGCTGGCATGCGGGCAGGCGGACTCCAAAATGAGCGTTTGATCTCGAGAAGCCCACAGGTGGAGGGGAGGAGGGAGAGTGTGCCCTAAGAGGGTCGCCTCGTGTTGTGCTGGGGGGGGGGGGGGTGCAGATCCTCCGGCTCCAGCAAAGAGGAAGGAGCCTTTTCCTCTCATTAGAAGAGATGGCAGTACTTTGCCCATAACACTGAACACCCGCATCGGGCAGTGGGAATCCTGATGACTTTGTACAAGCGAGGTTGTCCCTCAGAAGAAGGACATTTCGCCATTTCGCTTGAATAGAGTGAACTGGCTCCAACGTTTTGCGCCCTTGAGGTTTCCGGAGCGGGGGCGGGGGGTGGGGAGTAGGAGGGCGAGGGGAGTGGGGGCTCCGGGTGGGGCAGGTGGCAGCAGTCCGGGCTCCCTCCCCGCAGGCTTCGTGGGGCGCTGGGTGCGGACTGCCTAGGGCTGGGGCTCCGGCGCTGCCCGCGTGGGTGCCGTCGGGGGTGGCACGTTTGCAGGGAGTGGGAGTGACTACACGTTTTGGAGCGGAGAGGGGAGGAGAGGAGAGGAGAAGCCGCTTCCGCCACCGCAGGAGGAGAGGGAGGAGGGCGGCTTCCGCGAGGCTGGGCGGGCACCGGGGAGGAGGAGAGCGAGGGGCGGGCGCCGGGGAGCCGCATGGAGCGCTCGGCCGACCGGTTGGCCGCGGCGGCGGCCGGGGGTCGCGCCGAGGAGGTGCAGGCGCTGCTCCAAGCGGGGGCATCGCCCAACGCCCCCAACAGTCACGGCCGGACCCCCATTCAGGTGGGTGGTCGCGTCTGCCGCGGGCAGAGGGGTGGTGAACGACTTCGGGGGACTAGGTTCGCAAGGGGGTCGGAACCAGGTAGAGCCTTTCGTTCCCGGTAAAGGGGCGACAGATCCCGGTAAAGGGGCGACATCGCCGCGTTCCGGCTGGAGTGCGGCGTCTCCCCGGGGCGATGCCCGGTGCCCGGGCGCTCAGGGAGCCGAGGGAGGAATGAGGAAGCAGAAGGGGTGCAGAATCCGGAGGGAGAAACGGTGTATGTTAATATAGACCAAGCTACATTCTTAAAAAAAATATATTCTTTATCAAGTACAAAACTTTCAAACGTTTGGTGTGTAAAACGTCCAGTTTTAGAGAAATGTAAGATTAGCTGGGATCGCTTAGCCCTGAACTCACAGGCCTCCGAAAGGAACTGACGGGTGGTCATTTTCCTCCCTCGCAGGGATTTCAGTGGAAAGCTGCTGTGTATGTTGCAATAAATATCAAATTGAGATTCTCAGATGTAACCACTTAAGGTACAAGGACTTAATGTACAAGGATAGGCTTGCTTTACCATAGATGATTATAAGAATTTAGAAAATGCAGACATATATGAAGAACATTAGTGAAACCGCCCCTGAAATACCAATTTAGTCATCATGTTAGTGGTATCTCCTGTTATTGTTGCTATTGTTAACTTGCTTGCTTCAGATGAAAATATTGGAAGTAGAGTTTTCAATTCCTCAATGCTGAGAAGGGTCATTTCTCCTCTCCCTACTCCAGTCTCTTGTTGTTGGTTTGTGTGGGGGTGGGGAGGGTCAGGTTCTTGTTGTTGGCCTTCATTAACTTTCTAAATCTCAGGCTAAAAAAACAAAAAACCAAAAAAACAAAACGAATTCTTCCTGACAGTCACCATCGTGGTTTTAATTTCCAGTGTTGACAATGATTTCTGATGCTGAAAATAAAATGTATATGAAACAAATACATACTGCAAAAACTCCAGCATAACAAGACAAAGGAAAGTAACTTTACTTGGAACATCACAAGTAAATCTTCCTTTGCTGAAACTGCTAATAGGATAGATTTTATACTTAAAATTCATATATAAAAATAAAATGAAAGTGCCTGAAACCTGGGGTTATCTGGGACTTGACACGTGGAGAGAATTTTAATTGAAAGAGGTTGAGAATTGTAGAAGCATGTGTCCTTTCAAAATAATGCTTGCCTGATTCATAATTTAATATCTCTAAAATATCACCAGCAGCTTGGAAACTTGGAGTTTAGCCTTGGAGATCTGGAATATTTTAGAGACCTATTATATAAAAAGAAGAAAATTGGATAATTAGTTTTAACTTTTTTAATGGGGAGGATGAGAACATAGAGAAAAGGGAATAGGATTTTGGTTTAGGACCCTAATCAAATGTGTGTATAATATAGAAATACTTAGTTGATAGAAAAACATTTTAACTACTAAATTAAATTTAATGTTTTTACAAATGTATTTAAGCACCCTAGAAATGTTTCTGTAATGGATTTCTTTCTCTCCCGGCCCCCCCCCCATGGGATTGCTATTATGATTTAAATGTTAGGCTACTGTTCAGCCTTTAATGCTAATATAATAAAAACATTTAAAACCAGTTAACTGATGAAGGACTTCATTGGGTAAATATAGTAATAGTGTGAAAGCTTTCCCAGTTTTTATTTTATAAAAGTGCATTGTTCTATTGCACTGCAATAGTTTTTCTTCTTTTTTTTTTTTTTGAGCTGTAATTTGATTCACTTACATTTTCTCTCTTTTTGAGAATTAAATCAGTTTCACTTTTTCCAGGACAAAAAAACAAACCATAGTGTAACTTATGGCATCTTGGTTTGGACAAGTAATTTGTGTTAAATACAGAATGTAACTAAAATAAGTAATTCCGTTTGAAAGCTCTAAGGGAGAATCCATTTCCTTGCTTTTTCCAACTTCCAGTGACCATCAGTGTTCTGGGATGAGCCCTGCCTCTTCTCTCTGCTTTCATTGTTATACACTCTTTCTCAGCTGTGATTCCCTTATCAGGAAATGTGTGTACAGTTGGCCCATCCTGGCAATTCAGGTTCATCTCCCCCCAAATCTTTATCACACCCGCAAAGTTCCTTTTGCCATGGGAGGTAATATATTCACAGCTTTAGAATGATAGAAAGTGGACATCTTTTTTAAAAATATATTTTATTGATTTTTAAAATATATTTTATTGATTTTAAAAATATATTTAATTGATTTTTTACATAGAGGAAGGGAGAGGGATAGAGAGTTAGAAAGATCGATCAGCAGAATCGAACCTGGGACCCTTGAGTTGAACCTGGGACCCTTGAGTCCGCAGGCTGATGCTCTATCTACTGAGCCAAGCCGGTTAGGGTTATTTTATTGATTTTTTACAGAGAGGAAGGGAGAGGGATAGAGAATTTCAAACATTGATGAGAGAGAAACATCGATCAGCTGCCTCCTGCACACCTCCCACTGGGGATGCACCCGCAACCAAGGTACATGCCCTTGACCAGAATCTAACCCGAACCCGGGACATTTCAGTCCGCAAGTCAACGGTTCTATCCACTGAACCAAACGAGCTAGGGCTATTTTCCCTTTTAACAAGGGCTTGTATATACAGCAGTGAGCCATACCAAGTCTCTGGGTCTTACATAATTTTATATCAAAATGGAGGGGGGGCGGAGCTACAGGAGATTAGGCAAGTTTGTCCCTCTTTTGCTGTTGTCTGTGCCTCCAGCAGTGTTCCGTGTGTGGCTGGAATTCTGCAAAAGGTTGGAGACTATAATGGGAATTCAATGTGTACAGAAAAAGGGAACAGGTAGGAGAACTGGCTAAGAGAGTTGGTAACTGAAGGCAAGTAAAGAGTAGGCATCCGTGGCTTGTAGTGTTGTCTGTCACAACTTTCTTTTAAATTAATTAACCCTGCGTCTGCCGCCTCCGCCTGCCCTCGCCCTGACCATTCTGCTCTCGCCCGCAGGTCATGATGATGGGCAGCACCCGCGTGGCCGAGCTGCTGCTGATCCACGGCGCGGACCCCAACTGCGCGGACCCCGCCACCCTCACGCGGCCCGTGCACGACGCCGCCCGGGAGGGCTTCCTGGACACGCTGGTGGCGCTGCACCGAGCCGGGGCGCGGCTGGATGTGCGCGATGCCTGGGGCCGCCTGCCCGTGGACCTGGCTGAGGAGCGGGGCCACCGCGACATCGTCGGGTACCTGCGCAGAGAAGGTTCTGCAGGTGAGATGGCCGATGTAAGAAAGTGAACTAGGAGCCCTAACCGGTTTGGCTCAGTGGATAGAGCATCAACCTGCGGGCCGAAGGGTACCAGGTTCGGTTCCCGTCAAGGGCATGTACCTTGATTGCGGGCACATCCCCAGTGGGGAGTGTGCAAGAGGCAACTGGTCGATGTTTCTAACTCTCTGTCCCTCTCCCTTCCAATCTGTAAAAAATCAATAAAACATATTTTTAAAAAAATAAAAATAAGAAAGTGAACTGGGAGAGCGTCCGCAGCCCAGCGCTCTCCTTTATCAGAGAACGTTGGCCGAAGCAGAGCGGAGCCTTGGGTCTCGGTATCCGGATCCATGGACTTCCGCAGGTCAAAACCCCTTCCATACACCCTGCCCCCCACTCTCCAAAACACTCAGCCTCCCCGCAGCTCAAGGCTGACACCCGGAGCAGCGCCCGGAGACCAGGAGATGGAGTCTCTGGCGCACCCAGGGAGCGGCCCTCCCCGCAGGTTACCCTCGCGCTCCTCCCAGGGAAGCTTGCGTCAGAGGAGACAACGCCGCTTAGGGCGCGGAGCCCATCGCAGGAGCCAGAACTGGGAGCCTCGGAAGAGAATTAAATTATTTACTTGGGCCCCAGTTTACTTGAACATCGAGTAAACTGCCAACCCTAAGGTGTGCAAGTCAAGCTCACAAGCCCTCCCTTCCGTCCCAAGTCGCGGGACCAACCTTGGGATTTCCAAAACCAGTTGCAGTTGCGACCCGCGTCCTCTGGCAGAGATCTGTCCTTCCCGGCTCCCGGGCTCCCGGCTCCGGTTGCAAAATGATACTCAATCCGCCCCTGCGCTCCAAGCCTAAGCGATGGGGCTTTTCAGAGCTCCCCCAGGGGCTCTGGAAGCATCTGGGATAGAGACCTCTCCAACCCTCGCGCAGCCGCCCGCGGGGTTTGCCGCACACTCCCGGAAGGAGACCCTTTCTGAAGCTTTTCCCTCTCTCAAGCTTTCCGTTGGCACCGGAGAGATCGCTCAGAGAGGAGGGTGGATGTGTCGTTCTTCCCCGCTCATTACCACCACAAAGCCTTTCCCCAGCCCCCACCTCCCCCCCTGCCCGCCTAAAGCGCCAGGTCCAACTTTTTTCCTGAAGGGGAAACCATTTCATGAAAACACGTATATGGCCAAAACCAGTTTGGCTCGGTGGATAGAGCTTCGGCCTGCGGACTCAAGGGTCCCAGGTTCAATTCCGGTCAAGGGCATGTACCTTGGTTGCAGGCACATCCCCAGTGGGGGACGTGCAGGAGGCAGCAGATCGATGTTTCTAGCTCTCTATCCTTCCCCCTTCCTCTCTGTAAAAAAAAAAAAAAATCAATAAAAATATATTTTTAAAAAACACGTATATGAAGCAATATTCGAAGTGAGCACGGATATTTAAAGGAAACATTGGCTTTGGAAATACTGAAATCTACCCGATGGGCTCAGAACTGGGCACTAGGCTCCCTGGGCCTCAGGGGAGCCTGAGTGCAGCGCCTCGGGCAGCGCCTCGGGCACCAGGGGGCGGGAGATCTCCTTTAGCCTGCCCACCCTCTCGCTCCTCCAATTGAAGTTTAAGTCCCAGACTCCGCAGAGGTCCAGAGGACCCAGTCGCAGGAGCAAGAGTTGGGAGCAGCGGAAGAGAATTCAATGATTTAACTTGGCCCCAGACAAATGAAAATTGAGTGACCCTTTATAACCAAAGCCAAGATTTGTAAGCCAAGCACACACGCCCTTCCTTCTCGCCTCCCCTCCACTTCCCTCCCTCCCTTCCTTCCCCCCTTTAACTGAGAGCCTATTGTGTGATCAGACCCCTTCTAGGTAGGGCACAGAACTGAAGGAAACAGAACAGGAGCCCTGCCCTCAAAGAGCTTACAGTCTAGGAAACAGACTTTAAACACTGTAACAATGTATTCTAGGAATGAGTTTGTAAAACCAATGTGATGGCTAAGAATGAAGTGTGACTAGGAGGGGGTGGCTATCGGAGAGTGCTCTGGGAACCTGACGGATGCGGAAAAAAATAGCCGCTAGAGACAGAGGAACTCTCAAGTGCAAAGAATGCGGCAAAATGAATGGCGGGTCAAGAGGATGGAAAGGCGGAGGGCCTGGGGCGTGTACACAACTCGATCAGAGAGGAGGGCAGGAGCCAAATAATCGTAGGGTCTCTCTAGGTCAAAGAAAGGAGGATTGGTCAGAATGAGGATTTTGTTCTAGAAACTTTAGGAAGCCATTAGGTGGTTTGGGAGGGGGACCTGTGGGGGAAGACAATAGGACTGGAACCCAAGGCTCCCAGGGTCCTCTAGGTGAGTTTGTTGAGTCTCTCCGCCAGCATCAGGCGCCAGAGATGTTTGGGGACGTGCGAAGGGCGAGGCAGCGTCTTGATATTTCTGCTCCTGGCGTCCAGTGTGACAAGCCCTGGGCGCCTGTAACTTACCCGGCTTTCCTCTTGCAACCCCCGCGGCGGGCCCGCCGGTGCTCCGGATCGCGGGAGCAGGGGAGCCCAGAGAGGCCAGCCAGGTGGACGCGCTGCGAAATCTGGGAGGCTGGGAGGGGAGGGGTGGTGGCTGCTGGCAAGGTCCCCACTCCACGGACAGACCCTGTGCCCAGAGTTGGTTGATACTGAGAGGAGGTGTACATGCAGACGAAGCTATCCTTGTCCATAAGTGTCTGAATACCTGGTGCAGGCCTGCAAGAAAAAGAGGAATGGGTCGCATACTTTTGATTTCTGATTTCTAATGTCTTTTTTTCTTTCTGCCCTCTGCAGAAACCGGCGGCTGAAAGAACCATTGAAAGCCAGAGGCACAGCAGGACGCCGTGACCACTGACCCCCCCCATCCCCCCAATTCTTCCCGCTTTGTTAGCTGCAGTTTATCAAATAGCGCTTTTTAACATTGTGAGCCGCTTCTTCTTCGCTAGCAGATCTTTCCCTTCCCCTCAACTCCCCTTTATATCTGAATTTATACATTGGTAATAAAGGGTTTTAATAACCCAATGCCTGTTCCTGCCTTTGTATTGGGTTGGAGTTTTCAGGAGCGAGTTCGCAGGCCCTGAGCGCACGGCCTTGGCGGATGCTTCCCCGGGGAGCCGGTGCCTGCCACCCGCTGTGATTCCAGCCGGTTTGTGAACCGGGAACACGGAGCTTGAACGAGGTGCGTGGCCTTTCCTGTTTCAAACTGCCAGCAAGTGTAAGAGCCAGGACTCAGTTAAAAAAAAAAAAAAAAGTAGTTTCTTCCATTCGCTCATTTATTTGGTCAACAATCACTAAGCACCTATGGGGCACCCTGCGAGGGGTAACGCGGGGGAAGGCAGTCATTAAATATCAGATACAAACACATGACTAGAAATGTAAACGCACTTCCGTGGAATCAAAGACAGCGTTGTTTCCGAGACTCGTGTATTGCTTAAAAATAAAAGTAAGAGTACACACGGCGGATTGTAAGACACGTGCAGATCTCAGGTAATAAAATGTCAAAAGTCACGTCTGAAGATGGATGAAAAGGGGCGAAAAGTGGAAACCTTAGTGTGAAGGAAGACCTCAGACTGCCAGGCTCTCGGAGCCCGCGTGGCCTTCCCTTACTATCTTGTTCCTGGTCTTTCAATCTTTCACCATTGAATAGGATGTTAGCTGTAGCTTTTTCATTTTTAGAATATATGTCTGTCTTTCTGTCAATTCCACAGTTTTGATTACTGTAGCTTTGTAGTATGTTTTGAAATTGGGAGGTGTGAATATTCCAACTTTGTTTTTCTTTTTCAAAATTACTTTTGCTCTGTCTCAAATTTGTCCCTTGCAATTCCATATAAATTTCTGCCAGAAAGAAAGAAAGAAAGAAAGAAAGAAAGAAAGAAAGAAAGAAAGAAAGAAAGAAAGAAAGAAAGAAGCCATTGAGCTTTCCATAGGGATTGCATTGGATATGCAGATCACTTTGGGTACTATTGCCATCTTGAAAATATGAAGGCAGAATGTCATTCCATTCATTTAGGTCTACTTTAATTCCAGTAATATTTTGTAGTTTTCAGTGTATAAGTATTGCAACTACTTGGTTGAATTAATTCCTAAATATTTTATTCTTATTGAAGCTATTGAAAATTGAATTGAGGCGCTGGCCAGATAGCTAGAGTGTTGTCCTCATACCCAAAGGGCACATCCAGGAATTAACCAATGAATGCATAATTAAGTAGAACAACACCCCCCCCCCCCCCCCCCACACACACACACACAAGCGCGCGCGCCCTTTCGGATGATGATTCCTCGGGAGCAGCCTCTCCGCTACCCCTCGCCTGCAGGCTCCCTTGCTGAAGGCGGCAGCTAGAGCCTGGGCAAGTGCGATTTCCAGGTCCGCAGGCCTCCCCGCCTCCCCGCCTCCCCGCCTCCCCGCCTCCCCGCCTCCCCGCCTCCCCGCCTCCCCGCCTCCCCTCCTCCCCGGAGTGGCTCGCGGGCCCCGCCCAGAGCCTGCCCAGCGCGCCAGGCGCGCGCACGCAGCGCCCTGCCCTCTTCTGGGCGGGACCCAGAAGTCTGAGCCGCTGGGCCAGGGTGTCAAAAGTGCTGGCTGAGGCACTGGGCGGACTGTGTCTGTTTAAAAATAAAAGACGCACGGAAGGTGGGGAAAAATAAAAGGGAAACAGAAAGGAAACAAAGGGAGGAGTTTTCGGTAAGTTTAAGGTATAAGGGGGAAGGGGAGGGGAGGGAGGCGCGGGGCTTTTCCACGCTAACGGCGAACCAGACCTGGAGGATATAAAAGGCTCCGCTGGTCTGATGCTTATATCAGACCATCTTTTGTTTCTCACAATTAATTACATCTTTTGTTTCTCACAATCCATAACAGCTGGGGAAGAGACAATGGGAAGGAGGGTAGCAAATTCACCTCTTGGCGTTACCATAGGATTGCATTTATACCAAGAAGGTATAAACTTATCTAAGAAGAAACTGAGCCTGAAGTGAAAAAGAAAAAAAAAATCAGCTTCAGTGGGTCAACTGGGAGCCCGTGGGCCAGCAGAGCAGGCCTGGGCCCTGCCACCTGCAGGGACGGAAACTGGCTGAGGGTCCTGGGTCTGGGGGCAGCAGCTCCTCTCAGTCTCAATCTGGTTTAAGCAATAATAAGTAATAAGCATGAGGAAGAATGTGTTGCTTGGTCTCTCTCCTAGCTTTCAGGGATGGCGAGAATCCTTGGCATTCCTTGGCTTGTAGAGGCATCACTGCAATCTCTGACTCCATCTTCATATGGCATTCTCCTCTGGGTCTCCGTGGTCAAATCCCCCTCTCCTTTCTCCAGCACCTACATTGGTTATTAGATTTAGATCCCACTATAAATCCATAATAATCCCATGCTGAGATCCTGAATTGAATTGCATCTGCAAAGACCCTATTTTAAAATAAGTTTACACTCATAGGTGCTGGAGGTTCGGACTTGGACACATCTTTTTTGGGAGGCAGTATTCAACTTAATACACTGCCTAGTTCATTGCTTCCCCCCCCCCCCAAGACCCCAGAGAAGAAAAAAGTACACCAGGGATAGATTTTTCAAAGATGAGCCCCAAAGCCAAAAACTCTTGCAAGATCAGTCTATGGCATCCAGAATCCCTGGTGAATAAAATTGGAGCGATGACTGGACATGAATTTTTAGAGCAAGCCCAAGAGAATAAGAGTTTGACTTTTGTGGCCATCAGGAAAAATCTGGACAAGATTTCTCTCCCACAAACTGGGGTGAGGACACTAACAGGAATGATCTCTTAATGGGACCAGGTAGATTAAGGGACCTAGATTGGCATGCAAGATTAACCCAGACTGATAGAGGAAAAAAGTAGAATAGAGTGGGGCTGTCTTCTTTAAAGACCCTTTTATGCTGCATTTAGGCACAGTTACAGAACACAATCATGGCTCAATGTCATTAAAGAATATTAGCATTACCTCTTATTTTTCCAATCACCTTCATAAACAATATCTCAATGAATTGTTGCAACCCCCCCCCCATAAGGCATTGCTATTCCACCTTTAAAATCAAGAAATAGAGACTCTGAGGTTTCACACAATTTGCTGAAGGCATGAGAATCCTCCAGGTCTTCAATAGTGATACAGAGATTGACAGCACAAGTTTCCTCAATAACTGCTATTATTCTACTCATGTTATAAACCTGGGCGCTGAGGCTTTGGGAGGTGCTGTAAGTAGCCCAACCACGCACATCTAGTGAATGGTGGAGCCAGTATTTGATGCTAGTTCTGTCCAGGAACTCATAGACTATGACCATTAAACCTGACTTTGCTTTAGACTGGGCAGTCTAGGTCCTTTGACCTTTCTCTAAAAGGCAACAGAAATTAAAGCCACCCTATTCTCATGCCTTTTTTCATCAGTGTCAGTAAGTACTCTGATCAATTCCCTCTACCTCCCCTTTATTTCCATAATGCTTTATACTTATTTGTTCTTAACCCAAACCTCTCCCACTGCCCATGCTTTCCACTGTGTTCCCTGGTATTTCTACTACATAATTAACCAATGCCCTATAGCCTCAGTTTCTTCTTAGATAAGTTTATACCTTCTTGGTATAAATGCAATCCTATTGTAACACCAAGAAGTGAATTTGCTACCATCCTTCCCATTGTCTCTTCCCCAGCTATTATGGATTGTGAGAAAAAAAAGATATAATGCTCTTTAAATAAATAACACTGTCTTCTAGCACATGGAAAGTGTTGAATAAATATTAGCTATTTTTATATTTTATCACTTAGTATTTTTATGCTTATCATAGATCCTTCTCTCCTTTGTAAAGGTGGAGGTAGGACTGATTAGTTATTTATAATATAAAAGTCATTTATGTTGCTGAATTTGAGGAATAATGGAAATGTTCAATGTTAAGGGAATGAATATAATCTACAATATAATTAAATTCATGTCATAGTGGTACTCTATTATAGTTTTGCTATTCAATATGGAACTTGGGAATTCTCAGATTCAATCTTCATAAAAGGGCAGTCTATAGGATTCTTGTAGTGAAAGACATGTTTTATATTTTGACTGTATTAATGTTAATATCTTGCCCCTGATATTTTTCTATAGTTTTGCAAGATGTTACCATTGGAGTAAATTGGATAAAGAGTACCCAGGATCTGTCTGTATTGTTTCCTAGAATTACATATGAATCTATTAAGTCTCTCAAGATAAAAAGCTCAATGAAAAGGTAATATAACAAAATATACTTTGAATATTCTAAAAAGTTGATCAATGCTTTCTTTGGGTGATTATCAATGGTTAAGTTTTTTTTCTTGTGATTTGTATATATCTTAAATTTTTACACAGGAATTACTTTTGTAGTAAAAAAAAAAAAAAAAGTATGATGTATGAGAAAGAATAATCCTGAAATCCAATCACACCATTTGAAATACATTGATAACTCTGTTTTATTATATACAAACTAGAGGTCCAGTGTATGAAATTTGTGCACAGGCAGAGTCTCTAGGCCTGACCAGTGATCAGGGCTGATCAGATTCCCTACCTCCCCACCTCCCTGCCTCCTCCTTTCCTCACTCCCTCAGCAACCCCACTGCCGTCTCCGCTGATCACCCGCCATGTTCTGTGCCACCCCCTGGTGATCAGCACATATCATAGTGAGTGATCAAACTCCCGGTCTCCTGGTCAAATTCCCAAGGGGACACTTTGCATATTACCCTTACATATATATATAGAATAGAGGCCCAGTGCATGAAAATTCATGCACTGGAGGGGGTGTCCCTCAGCCCAGCCTGCCCCCTCTCACAGTCCGGGAGCCCTCAGGGGCGGGAGGTAACCCGGCCATCAGGGGAAGGTGACGCCCCCATCACACCTCTGCTGCTGCCACTACCAGCAGTGCAAACCTTGGCCAGCCCTGGTTACTTGAGCCTCGGGTGGCCCTGGGTGGCTGGGCAGCCTACATTAGAAGCTTGCCTGCACCTCAGACCAACCCTGGGTGGCTGGGGGGCTGAGGACAGGTCCAACCGCACTGTGCACGTGCCACCCCACCCCCCCGGCTGGGCTGAAAGGACTGTGGGACTCCGGAGGGGCTGAGGGGACTGGGCGCCGCCATCTTGTGGCTATGGGCACCACCATCTTTGTGATGGCATGATGGTCAATTTGCATATTCCCCTGTATTAGATAGGATTATTAAGCATTAAGATATTATGTGGCAGCCTTTAGAGATCATTGCATTAGAGTTTAATGTAAATTAAACACTGCTGACCACCATTGTGTCTAAATAGCCAAAATATAGATTAGCTGAGCCTGACATCTGGCATTGTACTTAGTTATCATATGCTATTTCCTTAATAAGCATTTCCAACTCCCCACTTGACCCCTAACCCAACCACATTCCTTCATAGAATTACATAGCCTTAACTACTGGAAAATACCTGTCACTTAACATTAGTTTCGATTGCTGGGTTCAGCCTTCAGTTGCAGGCTATTTGTAGGTTTACTGAATTACTGCCAAGTATTCATGGACAGGAAAAGAGATGACTCAACTTCTTTTTTTCTTCTCATAAGGAATTCATTTTTAAAATCATAGGGCAGATCCTTAATTCAACACAAACAAACAAAAAACAAATAAACAAACAAACACAGAGCCTAGCATCCATTTCTATACAGCGGCCTCTCACGCAAACTGCACTTCAGGGAGAAGCCTGCACTAGCTGCCTCCCTCCCTCACTGAACTGCCTGCTTACACTGTGTTTTTCTGCATCAGAGTCAGCCCTTATAAAGAAGTTATTTACAATATAAAAGTTATTTATATTTCTGATGTTGAGGAATAATGGAAATGTCCAATGGGGTTATATTTCAGCCAATACGACTGAGGCTTTCCCTGTCCAAACAAAGTTGTGCAGCTATATCCCCATCAGCATCTTCACCAACAAGTCAGAGAGGCTTCATTCCGACCAATCGGGACGTTGCTTTTTGGACCAATCAAACGGTGAGGATTTGGAGTCCTCATATGCAGAACAGAGCAGCACAGGGAAGAACAGAGCAGACTGGCATGGAGCTGAGAGAAGAGAGAGAGAGAGAGAGAGAGAGAGAGAGAGAGAGAGAGAGAGAGAGAGAGAGAGAGAGATATTATATTTTTCATTTCTTTAATTTGTTTCCTAAAGTACAGTTTAAAACTTTTTTTTATTTTGATCATATTTTCATCTCCTTTGTCATCTTTTTTGACAATGTGAGCTGATGTCTCTATTACCTCAAGTTCTTAGGAATTTAATCTGGCTATTTCTTCATCTACTGACATCTGTTCATGGAAGATTATACCTTTTGAGTTTTGTATTTTGGAAAATGAGTTCATATTAAGTGGAGCTTTATTCATAGAGATCCTGAGTAGCCTGGGTTTTAGACGAATCCCTCTAGAGCATTTTGGTTCTGTTTGTTTCTTTTAGGCCTCACAAGAATATGGCCAAACTACAATTAGTCAATTTTTTGGCTTGAAGGTACTCAGATCACGTAACTAAAATAAACATCAAACCAACATGAAGGCAGACTTTCTGACAAGATGTTTCCCCCACTCAGAGTCACTCATGGCAACAAGTGGCACAATCTTATGCATCGCCATCTGTCTTTGCAATATTTTATGGGTTCTCCTAGCGACCAGTTTATAGCTCTTAGAGATCTGATTCTATGTGGGGATTTCAATTCTGACTTACTGCTTCCATAGTCTCAAGGTCTTGTGTCCATCAGAGAGTGGCTATTATGACCCAAATATTGATCCCTTACACCCAAGTCTCCCCTTCCCATTCTCTTACTGCTTTGTTTTTGAGTTCCTTTGTTTTGTAGCCCTTGGAAATTCTTTCACTTTATTGAACTGAACAGAATGTTTGCTACATTTTCTCCAGCATTTCTAACTTTCTGTGGTGAAATATTTTTCACATTTTCTAGTCTTCCATATTCTTGGAAAAGGCAGTGTGTGTGTGTGTGTGTGTGTGTGTGTGTGTCTGTGTGTGTGTGTGTGTTGTAATTAGGCATATTAATGGAAACTTGAGGAGAAAAAACAAACCCACTAGTAAACCAATAGCTTTTTTAAAAGGTATGTTGGCTTTAAGTTTTTATCTTCTATTCACTAATGAATAGTAAGTAGATCAAAATCCCATGATATACACTCTAAGCATTTTAACATTTTCCTCCAAAAAAAAGACAATCTCTGAACATCATTGGTCCTAATGATATTCTAAATGTGTTGAGACAGTTGTATGCTGAAAATATGGTGTGAAAAATTCTTCTCTCTGGGCAAGATGTCCAGGGGGTGTGACAGTAGGGTGACTCTGAGCCAGCTGCATCTTTCTCACCAGAATCCCGCCACCTTGGATGTTCCCAAATTGATGCCACATTCACATGAAGTTACCAGCAGACAAACCATAATTAAAAGAGGAACAGTTGGTCAGTTGGCTCATGGGAAATCCACAGTTGTAAAAGCTATTTCTGGAGTTCACACTGTCAGGTCCAAAAACTAACTAAATATTACAATCAAGCTTGGATATGCTAATGCTAAGATTTAGAAACTTGATGACTCAAGTTGTCCTGGGCCAGAATGCTGTAGATCCTGTGGAAGTAGTACTCCTGATGAGTTTCCTGCACACATTCCAGGGACCAAAGGGAACTTCAAATTAGTCAGACATGTCTCCTTTGTTGACTGTCCTGCCCACGATATTTACTTATTTATTTTTAAATTTCTTTTTTTTTGGTGATTATTCTTTTATTTTTATTTATTTATTTTTTTAATGCTTAAAGTATTACAAAGGGTATTACATATGTGTCCTTTCCCCCGCCCCCCGCCCTTGACAATCCCCTGGCCTCCCCTACCCACCAGTGTCTTACGTCCATTGGTTATGCTTATATGCATGCATACAAGTCCTTTGGTTGATCTCTTACCCCGCTCCTTCCTGCCCCCCAACCCTCCCAGGCCTTCCTGCTGCAGTTTGACAATCTGTTTGAGGCAGCTCTGCCTCTGTATCTATTATTGTTCAAAAGTTTATAATGGTCTCTATTATCCATGAATGAGTGAGATCATGTGGTATTTTTCCTTCATTGACTGGCTTATTTCACTTAGCATAATGCTCTCCAGTTCCACCCATGCCATTGCAAATGGTAAGAGTTCCTTCTTTTTCACAGCAGCATAGTATTCCATCATGTAGATGTACCACAGTTTTCTAATCCATTCATCCACTGATGGGCACTTAGGCTGTTTCCAGATCTTAGCTATGGTGAATTGTGCTGCTATGAACATATGGGTGCATATATCCTTTCTGATTGGTGTTTCTGGTTTCCTGGGATATATTCCTAGAAGTGGGATCACAGGGTCAAATGGGAGTTCCATTTTTAGTTTTTTGAGGAAAATCCATATTGTCTTCCATAGTGGCTGCGCCAGTCTGCATTCCCACCAGCAGTGCACGAGTGTTCCTTTTTCTCCACATCCTCTCCAGCACTTGTCGTTTGTTGATTTGTTGATGATAGCCAGTCTGACAAGTGTGAGATGGTACCTCATTGTTGTTTTGATTTGCATCTCTCGGATGATTAGTGACTTTGAGCATGTTTTCATATGTCCCTTGGCTTTCTGAATGTCCTCTTTTGAAAGGTGTCTATTTAGGTCCTTTGCCCATTTTTTGTTTGGATTGTTTATCTTCCTTTTGTTAAGTTGTATGAGTTCCCTATAAATTTTGGAGATCAGGCCCTTATCAGATATGACATTGGCAAATATGTTTTCCCACGCAGTGGGTTTTCTTGTTGTTTTGTTGATGGTTTCTTTTGCTGTGCAGAAGCTTTTTATTGTGATGTAGTCCCATTTGTTCATTTTCTCTTTCGTTTCAAGTGCTCTAGGAGCTGTATCAGTGAAGAAATTGCTTCGGCATATGTCTGAGATTTTGTTGCCTTTGGATTCTTCTAGAATTTTTTTGGTTTCCAGTCGTACATTTAAGTCTTTTATCCATTTTGAGTTTATTTTTGTGTATGGTGTGCATATATCTATCCAATTTTCTCAACACCATTTATTGAAGAGACTATCTTGGCTCCATTGTATGGTCTTGCCTCCTTTGTCAAATATTAATTGAGCATATTGGTTCAGGCCGATTTCTGGGCTCTCTATTCTATTCCATTGATCTATATGTCTGTTCTTGTGCCAGTACCAGGCAGTTTTGAGAACAGTGGCTTTGTAATACAGCTTGATATCTGGTATTGAGATCCCACCTACTTTGTTCTTCTTTCTCAGGATCGCTGCAGCTATTTGGGGTCTTTTTTTATTCCAGATGAGTTTTTGGAGAGTTCGTTCTAGATCTGTGAAATATGCCATTGGTATTTAATGGGAAGTGCGTTGAATTTATAGATTTATAGATGCATTTTAATGATGTTGATTCTACCAATCCATGAACATGGTATGTTCTTCCATCTGTTTATATCTTCCTCTATCTCTTTTTTCAACGTCCTGTGGTTTTCTGAGTAGAGGTCTTTTACCTCTTTAGTTAAGTTTATTCCTAGGTAGCTTAACTTTTTTGGTGCGATGATAAATGGGATTGTTTTTTTAGTCTGTCTTTCTGAAAGTTCACTATTGGTTTATAGAAATGCCTTAGATTTCTTGGGGTTAATTTTGTATCCTGCTACATTGCCAAATTCATGTATTAAGTCTAATAGTTTTTTGATGGAGACTTCAGGGTTTTGTATGTATAATATCATGTCGTCTGCAAATAAGGACAGTTTTACTTCCTCTTTTCCAATTTGGATGCCTTTTATCTCTTCTTCTTGTCTAATTGCAATGGCTAATACTACCAGGACTATGTTGAACAGGAGTGGTGAGAGTGGGCATCCCTGTCTTGTTCCTGTTTTTCGGGGAAATGGTGGTAGTTTTTGTCCATTGAGTATGATGTTGGCTATGGGCTTGTCATATATGGTTTTTATTATATTGAGGTATGATCCTTCTATTGCCACTTTGCTGAGAGTTTTTATCAAAAATGGGTGTTGGATTTTGTCAAATGCTTTTTCTGCATCAATTGATATTACTATGTGTTTTTTTTCTTTCAATTTGTTTATGTGATGTATCACGTTTATTGATTTGCGGATATTGTACCATCCTTGCATCCCTGGGATAAATCCTACTTGGTCATGGTGTATGATCTTTCTGATGTACTGCTGGATCTGATTTGCTAAGATTTTGTTGAGGATTTTGGCATCTATGTTCATGAGGGATATTGGCCTATAATTCTCTTTCATTGTGTTGTCTTTATCTGGTTTTGGTATTAGGGTGATGCTGGCTTCATAGAATGAGCTTGGAAGTGTTCCTTCCTCTTGAATTTTATGTAGTAGTCAGAGGAGCATATGTTTTAGTTCTTCCTTGAATGTTTGGTAAAACTCCCCTGTGAAGCCGTCTGGTCCTAGGCTTTTGTTTGCTGGGAGCTTTTTGATGACTGCTTCAATTTCTTCGATAGTTATTGGCCTGTTGAGATTTTTAGATTCTTCCTGATTGAGTTTTGGAATGTTGTATTTTTCTAGGAATTTGTCCATATCCTCCAGGTTGTCTAGTTTGTTGGAGTAGAGTTGTCCATAGTATTTTTTAACAATCATTTGTATTTCTGTGGGGTCTGTTGTTATTTCGCCTCTATCATTTCTGATTTTGTTTATTTGGGTCCTCTCTCTTTGTTTCTTGGTGAGCCTGGCTAGAGCTTTGTCTATCTTGTTTATCCTTTCAAAGAACCAGCTCTTGGTTTCATTGATTTTCTGTTTTGTTTTTTTGGTCTCTATGTCATTTATTTCTGCTCTAATCTTTATTATCTCCCTTCTGCTCACTCTGGGGTTTTCTTGTTGCTCTCTTTCTAGTTCTTTGACATGTAGAGTTAGATGATTTACTACCATTTTTTCTTTTTTTTGAGATAGGCCTGTAGAGCTATGAACTTCCTTCTCAGGACTGCTTTCATTGTATCCCATAGGTTTTGGATTGTTGTGTTTTCATTGTCATTAGTTTCCAGGATGTTTTTAATTCCTCCTTTGATCTCATTGGTAACCCAATCAATATTTAATAACATGCTATTCAGCTTCCAAGTATTTGAGTATTTTGAGTTGTTTTCATTGTAGTTTATTTCTAATATTATGCCCTCGTGGTCTGAGAAGATTCTTGGTATGATTTCAATCTTCTTGAATTTGGGGAGACTTTGTTTGTGACCCAATATGTGGTCTATTTTTGAATATGTCTTATGAGCACTTGAGTAGAATGTATATTCCGTGGCTTTGGGGTGAAGTGTTCTGAAGATGTCAATTAAGTCCATCTGATCTAGTGAGTCATTTAGGATTGCTGTTTCTTTGCTGATTGTTTGTCTAGCAGGGGTGGGCAAACTTTTTGACTCGAGGGCCACAATGGGTTCTTAAACTGGACCGGAGGGCCGGAACAAAAGCATGGATGGAGTGTTTGTGTGAACTAATATAAATTCAAAGTAAACATCATTACATAAAAGGGTACGGTCTTTTTTTTTTTAGTTTTATTCATTTCAGACGGGTGGGATCCGGCCCGCAGGCCGTAGTTTGCCCACAGCTAGTCTAGAGGATCTATCCAGTGATGTCAGTGGTGTATTAAAGTCCCCTACTATGATTGTATTGTTGTCGATCTCTCATTTGATATCTTCCAGGAGTTTTTTTTATGTATTTGGGTGCTCCTGCATTGGGTGCATATATGTTTATCAGGGATATATCTTCTTGTTGTATTGATCCCTTTAGTATTATGAAGTGGCCTTCCTTATCTCTTGTTAGGGCCTTCACTTTGAGGTCTATTTTGTCTGATATAAGTATTGCTACCCCAGCTTTCTTTTCATTTCCATTTTCCTGAAAGATATTTTTCCATCCTTTCACTTTCAGTCTGTGTGAGTCCCTTCTTCTGAGGTGGGTCTCTTGTAGACAGCAAATGTATGGGTCATGTTTTTTTTTTTTTTTCCATTCAGCCACTCGATGTCTTTTGGTTGGAGCATTTAGTCCATTTATGTTTAAAGTTATTATTGAAAGGTATTTGTTTGTAGCCATTTCTTTTTTTGTGTGGCTGTTTTCTTTCTGAGCTTTTTATTTCTTCTTTTTATACCAGTCTCTTTAGCATTTCTTGCATTGTTGGCTTGGTGGTGATAAACTCCCTTAGCCTTTTTTTGTCTGTGAAGCTTCTTATTTCTTTTATCAGTGTCCTGTAGTTTTCCACATTTAAGTCTTTTTCCTCCTTAGTTAAGTTTATTCCTAGGTATCTTAATTTTTTTGGTGTGATGATAAATGGGATTGCTTTTTTAGTCTCTCTTTCTGTAAGTTCTCTATTGGTATATAGAAATGCCATAGATTTCTTGGTGTTAATTTTGTATCCTGCTACATTGCCAAATTCATTTAATAAGTCTAATAGTTTTTTGATGGAGTCTTTAGGGTTTTTTATGTACAATACCATGTCATCTGCGAATAAGGACAGTTTTACTTCTTCTTTTCAAATTTGGATGCCTTTTATTTCTTCTTCTTTTTTTTTCCCTTTTTTTTAAATTAAATCTTTATTGTTCAGATTATTACATTTGTTCCTCTTTCCCCCCCCCCATAACTCCCCTCCTCCCAGTTCCCGCCCCACCCTCCGCCCTCACTCCCCACCCACTGTCCTCATCCATAGGTGCACGATTTTTGTCCAGTCTCTTCCCACATCTCCCATACCCCTTTCCCCCCCAAGAATAGTCAGTCCATTCCCTTTCTATGTCCCTGATTCTATTATAATCAACAGTTCATTCTGTTCATCAGATTATTTATTCACTTGATTCTTAGATTCACTTGTTGATAGATGCATATTTGTTGTTCATAATTTGTATCTTTACCTTTTTCTTCCTCTTCCTCTTCTTAAAGGATACCTTTCAGCATTTCATATAATCCTGGTTTGGTGGTGATGAACTCCTTTAGCTTTTCCTTATCTGTGAAGCTCTTTATCTGACCTTCAATTCTGAATGATAGCTTTGCTGGATAAAGTAATCTTGGTTGTAGGTTCTTGGTATTCATCACTTTGAATATTTCTTGCCACTCCCTTCTGGCCTGCAAAGTTTCTGTTGAGAAATCAGCTGACAGTCGTATGGGTATTCCCTTGTAGGTAACTGAGTTTCTTTCTCTTGCTGTTTTTAAGATTCTCTCTTTATCTTTTGCTCTTGGCATTTTAATTATGATGTGTCTTGGTGTGGTCCTCTTTGGATTCCTTTTGTTTGGGGTTCTCTGTGCTTCTTGGACCTGTAAGTCCATTTCTTTCACCAGGTGGGGGAAGTTTTCTGTCATTATTTCTTCAAATAGGTTTTCAATATCTTGCTCTCTCTCATCTTCTGGCACCCCTATAATTCTGATGTTGGTACGCTTGAAGCTGTCCCAGAGGCTCCTTACACTATCCTCGCATTTTTGGATTCTTTTTTCATTTTGCTTTTCCGGTTGGATGTTTTTTGCTTCCTCGCATTTCAAATCATTGACTTGATTCTTGCGCTCCTCTGGTCTGCTGTCGGGCGTCTGTATAATATTCGTTATTTCAGTCCGTGTATGCTTAATTTCTAGTTGGTTCCCCAATATAAGATCGAGGGTCTTATTAGTTTTCGTGTAGATCTCATTAAGTTTATCGGCAGCTTCTAAACAGTTCTTGAGAGACCTTAAAAGTGTGGTTCTGAACTCTATATCTTCCTTTGACAATTTTGTCCTGTTTCTTTGTCTCCGCATTTTGTTATGCTTCCTTGGTGCACCCCCTCGTGGTCTTTGTTCGCAGTCTTATAGTTAATTCTTGATTGTTGTAGCTAATCCCAGGGAGGGTTTGACCTCCAGGCCAAGTGGCTATGAGAAGCAGCTGTGTCAGCAGTGAGAGAACTTCTGTCCTCTAGGGAGGTGCTAATCTAGCCTTTGCCTGAGGCTATCCGGCAAATGCCTCTGTGCAGGGCTTGGGCGGGGCGGGTCGCACAGGATCAACAGGCTGGGCCGGAGAGAGCAGTTATGGCGGCTCTCAGTCCTGTCCCCAGGGGCTCTGCCTCTCTGAGTCCCAGCACCCACTGCAAAGCTGGGAGAGAAAGCTGCACTCGCTCTGACCGAAGCCAGACAGTCCCGCTTCTCCCGTTTGAGTCTGGGTCCCTAAAGACTCGCCTGTATCTGGTGCTCAGAGTCTGCGACTCCCTCCCAATTGAAAACAACAACCGCTCCCTCCGCCGCCAGCCCGCTCCGCGCACTCCGCACCTCAGAATTTGACTTCAGCACTGCGCCTCCTCTGAGTGTCCGTGTGCGTTTCTCTTTCCTCCTAGTTGTAGGACTTCCACTCAGCCAGCGTTCCTGTGGTTCTGGGTGATGTCCCTTCCGTTTTTTGGTTTCACTTTTGAAGTAGTTGTTCAAAGCAGCAAACTCCGGCGTTAACCTATGCCGCCATCTTGGTTCTCCTAGAAATGCATTTTTTTTTCTTATTTCTTCTTCTTGTCTAATCACAATGGCTAATACTTCCAGTACTGTGTAGAACAGGAGTGGTGAGAGTGGGCATCCCTGTCTTGTTCCTGTTCTTAGGGGAAATGGTTTCAGTTTTGCCCATTGAATATGATGTTGGCTGTGGGTTTGTCATACATGGCTTTTATTATGTTGAGGTATGATCCTTCTATTCCCACCATCAAAAATGGGTGTTGGGAGCTGCTGAGTGGCTGTCCTCCTCGACTCTTCAGCCCCCCATGGAGGCAGGCCTCAGCCAGGAGACTATGGGAGCTGCAGGAGGAAGGTAACATGACTTTGGGGAGGGAAGTTGAATGACGCAGGCCGCTGCACCTCTCTGTGTGGCGCACAAGTTATTAACCCCTTCTGGAGCAGGTTTGCAAGCTCTGGACGCAAACGATCTGACGGTGAAGAGATGACAGTGACCGTGGAAGGGAAGACCAACACTCCAATCACGGCTCCAAAGAAACAGCTGCCTTCTGTTCCCAAGAACACTTTGCCCACCACGAAGCCCAGGTCTCCTGCCCCAGCAGCACAGTCAACCAATGGCACCCACACTTCCTAAGGACCCTTCCACCTGGAGGACTCTCTCCTGGCAGAATTCACCTTGCTGGTGAAGCAGAAGCTGCCAGGTGTCTGCTCTCAGCCTCAATCTCTCTGCTGGATCATGAGATTAGTGTCGCCTGCAAAAGGCATTTTGTGTGCTGGCCCTTTAAGAGGACACCTGATTTTTCACTAGACCTCCAGTATCTCCCTGGTGGATGAAATCCCCACTGATTTTTACAGGCAGTTGTTATGCGCTGCCTCTTCCCAGGTCTGGTGCTCTGGAATGAGGAGCCCAGTGAGGCATTGAGACACCTCATTCCTCAGGGGCTACCTTTGCAGCTGAAATATTCCTGAAGGTTCTCTACACAAGGGTGTGGGGCCAGCCCTTTTCAGGTCTCTTTCCTACCACCCTGGGTTTGGCTCTGTCTCTAACCCTTGGTTATAAGGCTTATGTCCAACTAGTCTTCATGTGCTTGTTCAGGTTGCTTGTTCTATCCTTTAGCTGTCATTCTTTGGTCCTGGGAGGAGATGAGTGTACCTTCCACCTACTCCAAGCCATCATGCATCCCCTACCATCTGTGTATCTTCTGTGGTGAGGTGACTATCCAGGTCTTATGCCCATTTTAAAAATTTTTTTTTTTTATTTCCTAATTTTTGAGGGTTAAGAGTTGTTGTTGTTGTTGTTGTTTTTTAATATATTTGGATACCACTTCTTTGCCATATCCTGTCTTGAGAACACTTTGCCAGAATCTGTGGCTCATGTGCAAATCGGTGAGAAGACTGATGTTCAAGGAAAGGTCCTCCTCTGAACTTTGTACTGTTCCCCCTATGGTCAGGGACTTTAAATTTTAAAAACTAAATAACATACTTTACTCCATAGATAAGTGATATATGGATAACATTGAACATATGACTTTAATATTATTAGAACTATCAAAGTCATACATGCATTACACAAAAAAATCAACTCAAGGAGTAGATAGATTTGCAAGTCCCAAACCAGAGATGACTTGACCATCACTTGTGGCCTAGTGTGTATCTCTCACTTCTGCCTCTCTCCTGTCTGTCACAGGCAGACTCACATGCACATATGCATGTCTGCCTGTTGAAATCAGATGTAAGGGTTTTAATGGGTGGGATCCTCAATGCAGACGGTTGGTCCATGTGTCTCATGTGAGAGGACCCCTGAAGTCTTCATCTGTTGACACGTAGAGACCCCTGCAATGAATAGAGCACCTGCTCAGCTTCCCTTATCCACATGGACCAAGATTGGTGGTCCCATTCCCTCTCCATGGACATCAGAGCTTTTTCAAATTTCTGCCTATTTCATCAATGCTCTGACGGGGAGTCTCAAAAATACATCTCTGAACAATTGTACAACAATTTCTGTGGGGAACCACCTAGGGGGAGCCCTGCCAGTGCAGGTGTGCCCTGTGGGGCTTTGGCAGGTCCTGCACACTGTTCTCCCAGAGGAGGGCCTTTCCCCTTCCTCCCCAGGGCATCTGCTGGGCTCTCTGCTGCCTCACTTTGTCCCCAGGGCTGGTCCCCACCAGCCCAGAAGCCTGATCGGGGTGGTGGGGCATCTCTGGCATGTAGAGGCCTGTGCACTGCCTCTCATGTTGGAAGTGCATGTGTTTGCCTTTGTCCCTTTAAAAAACACAAACCTTTGAGAGTTTTCTGCACCACAGGGCTGACACACCTGGGCCTAGTGTTGTGTGGAATGCTTTCCAGCTTGTGGTTTGTCTTCCCATATTTCGGCATTTTTTCTAGTTGTTCTGGGCACAGGAAGAGACAGCCATTGCCTGACTGGCTTCTGGCCCTGGGGTCAAATTTAGTGCAGTGGTCTCTACCCTGGGATTATGCGCATGCTTACTGAAAGGGCTTTCTTTCCTCCATCTAATCTCTAATCCATCTATGAATTCCCCTTCTAATAGCAAAAATGTTATTTCAGATAAAAACAGATAAACATGTGAGCTGACACAAAAAGCACTTATTGTGAGATTCCATTTCTAGGGAACAGGTAAGGGGCAGAGACAGGAATCAGATCAGGGGCAGGAGGAGGGGGGAGTGAGTTCTGTTGCTGCAGGGTCTCCTTTTGGGATGATGGGACATCCTGCAACTAGGCAGTGGTGATGCTCACACAGCATCATGACTGTCCTTCATGCCCAGGAATTTAAAATATGAACAATAACATTTAAAATATGAACAATTACCATTTAAAATATATTTATTTATTACTTACAATGTATTATATAATGGAATAATGAAAACTAATAATAAAAATAGGAAAATAATAGAAGCAAGACCTCAAATACGAAAAATGAATAGACCACCCAAATCACACCATGGTGAACAGGGCGAACACACTGAAAAAGCGGCCCTTGAGCTCGGCCCTCCACAGGCAGCTCCTTCTCCAAGGCAGGAATGTGCATGGGCTCCAGGGAGGGTTCTCCACCCAGAGGTGGTGGGGCCTCAGTTTTGTCTGAGGCCGGCCCTGGCTCCTCAGGTGCAGCTGGAGCAGCTGCTGGAGGTGGTGAAAGCTCAGGAGGAGGGCACACCTCCAGCTCTGCATGCTGTTTCTCAGGAGGAGCCACATCCACCTGCTGGGCCGGTGCTGGAGTGGGGAGAGGAGAGAAGATCACCCACGTGCCTGTATTTCCATCTGTCGCCCAAAGACAGACACTGGGCACATTTCAGGACCCACCACAGGATGTGCTCCCCACCCGCAGTCCAACAGACATGTGGTCTGAGGCCGGTCTTTGCTACTGGCCAGGCTCTGGGGGTGCTCTGGAAACAATCCCTCCCCAGAAACTCACCTGCACTTCCCCCCCCCCCCCACCTCCTCACCCTTAGGCTCTGCCTCCTTCCGCTCTGCCCGGATGGGCTCCAGCTCTTCCCTCCTGGTGTTGAGTATTGCCATCCTGGTTTGGAGACTGAGCGGCTTCGGTGGAGGAATCCTGCTCGATCCACCCACGGGCCCTGGGTCCCCAGGCCCCCCGGTGGCCACTCTCTCTTCAGGCCTCTCCTGGCCCTCGGTGGTGTGGCCCACCGTCCAGTCAAGGGGCCAGGGGTCTTCCTCCACCACCAGATGCAGCACATCGACCTGGGTGGAGCTCTGCAATGACAGTGACCAGCAGCCGGTCAGGAGGCCTCAAGCCTGGCCCCAGTCCCTGCTGCTGCTTCTGCCCCCTGGACCTTCTGCTCCTGGATCAGGCCCAGCCCTGTGTCTGCTCAGACCTCCACCCAGGGGCAATGAGAGTCACCTCCAGGGCCCAGGATAGACCTCGGGCAGAGGGCGCCATTCACACTCCACGTCCACCCAGCCAGCCTTGACCTGGGCTGCAAACATGACTGGTCCTGATCCCCCAACCCTACCTGTTACTATTCTAGGCAGGCCCTCCCCACGTGAACCCCCCTTCTGCCCCCCACTAACACAGACACACACACACACACACACACACACACACACGAGGAGGGGCAGGGCTGCTCAGGTGGGATCAGATTGGTGGCCTGGCCCGAAAAACACTGCCCTAAGCCGCCCTGTGTTACCACCGCATCCCGCCGGGTGAAGGGCCACAGGCGTCGTCTGGGCTGGTCCCGGATCCAGCGGCGGGCACGTCTAAACACACTCTCTTCGCTGCCTCCTTTGAGGCCTCGGCCTCGGCACACGGGGAGACAACAGGAAAACATGGTGTCCTCTCCCCTGTCTCTGTCCGAGTGAGACGGGAAGGGGCAGTTATAGAATGTGGTGCGTGGTTACCATTGTCCTGTTGGGTCCCATCGCCAGGAAGTGAGGTCACCTGTGGGTCCCCTACCCCGAGCATCTCCTCAGACATGAGCAGTGACCTCACTTCCTGGCGATGGGGCCCAACAGGACAATGGTAACCACGCACCACATTCTATAACTGCCCCTTCCCGTCTCACTCGGACAGAGACAGGGGAGAGGACACCATGTTTTCCTGTTGTCTCCCCGTGTGCCGAGGCCGAGGCCTCAAAGGAGGCAGCGAAGAGAGTGTGTTTAGACGTGCCCGCCGCTGGATCCGGGACCAGCCCAGACGACGCCTGTGGCCCTTCACCCGGCGGGATGCGGTGGTAACACAGGGCGGCTTAGGGCAGTGTTTTTCGGGCCAGGCCACCAATCTGATCCCACCTGAGCAGCCCTGCCCCTCCTCGTGTGTGTGTGTGTGTGTGTGTGTGTGTGTGTCTGTGTTAGTGGGGGGCAGAAGGGGGGTTCACGTGGGGAGGGCCTGCCTAGAATAGTAACAGGTAGGGTTGGGGGATCAGGACCAGTCATGTTTGCAGCCCAGGTCAAGGCTGGCTGGGTGGACGTGGAGTGTGAATGGCGCCCTCTGCCCGAGGTCTATCCTGGGCCCTGGAGGTGACTCTCATTGCCCCTGGGTGGAGGTCTGTGCAGACACAGGGCTGGGCCTGATCCAGGAGCAGAAGGTCCAGGGGGCAGAAGCAGCAGCAGGGACTGGGGCCAGGCTTGAGGCCTCCTGACCGGCTGCTGGTCACTGTCATTGCAGAGCTCCACCCAGGTCGATGTGCTGCATCTGGTGGTGGAGGAAGACCCCTGGCCCCTTGACTGGACGGTGGGCCACACCACCGAGGGCCAGGAGAGGCCTGAAGAGAGTGTGGCCACCGGGGGGCCTGGGGACCCAGGGCCCGTGGGTGGATCGAGCAGGATTCCTCCACCGAAGCCGCTCAGTCTCCAAACCAGGATGGCAATACTCAACACCAGGAGGGGAGAGCTGGAGCCCATCGAGGAAGAGCCCAAGGGTGAGGAGGTTGGGGGGTTGGTGGTGTAGGGAAGGGATGGGTGGGGGGAGTGCAGGCGAGTTTCTGGGGAGGGATTGTTTCTAGAGCACGCCCAGAGCCTGGCCAGTAGCAAAGACCGGCCTCAGACCACATGTCTGTTGGACTGCGGGTGGGGAGCACATCCTGTGGTGGGTCCTGAAATGTGCCCGGTGTCTGTCTTTGGGCGACAGATGGAAATACAGGCACGTGGGTGATCTTCTCTCCTCTCCCCACTCCAGCACCGGCCCAGTCAGGCAAGTCAGGGCCGGCCCCAGAAGAAACTGAGAACCCACCACCAGTGGATGAAGAACCCTCCCTGGAGCCCATGGAGGTTCCAGCCTCGGAGGCGCAGCTGCCCGTGGAGGCCCAGGTCAAGGGCCGCTTTTTAAATGTGTTCGCCCTGTCCCACGGGAAAACCGTGTTTCACCCTCACGGTTTCTTAATAATTTCCTTTTTATTTTTTATTTACTTAGTTTATATGTTCTCCATTGTGTGATTTGGGTTATGTTTCTATTTTTTTTATTTGGGGTCTTCTTTTATTTCTTATGTTTTTAGTCTTAATTTTCCCATTGCATAATCCATCGTAAGTAATAAATAAATATATTTTAAATGGCTACTGTTCATATTTTAATTGTTATTGTTCATAGTTTTAAATTCCTGGGCATGCAGGACAGTCATGATGCTGTGTGAGCATCACCACTGCCTAGTTGCAGGATGTCCCATCATCCCAAAAGGAGACCCTGCAGCAGCAGAACTCACTCCCCCCTCCTCCTGCCCCTGATCTGATTCCTGTCTCTGCCCCTTACCTGTTCCCTAGAAATGGAATCTCACAATAAGTGCTTTTTGTGTCAGCTCACATGTTTGTCTGTTCTTATCTGAGAGAACATTTTTGCAATTAGAAAGGGAATTCATAGATGGATTAGAGATTATATGGAGGAAAGAAAGCCCTTTCAGTAAGCATGCGCATAATCCCAGGGTAGAGACCACTGCACTAAATTTGACCCCAGGGCCAGAAGCCAGTCAGGCAATGGCTGTCTCTTCCTGTGCCCAAAACAACTAGAAAAATGCAGAAATATGGGAAGACAAACCACAAGCTGGAAAGCATTCCACACAGCGCTAGGCCCAGGTGTGTCAGCCCTGTGGTGCAGAAAACTCTCAAAGGTTTGTGTTTTTTAAAGGGACAAAGGCAAACACATGCACTTCCAACATGAGAGGCAGTGCACAGGCCTCTACATGCCAGAGATGCCCCACCACCCCGATCAGGCTTCTGGGCTGGTGGGGACCAGCCCTGGGGACAAAGTGAGGCAGCAGAGAGCCCAGCAGATGCCCTGGGGAGGAAGGGGAAAGGCCCTCCTCTGGGAGAACAGTGTGCAGGACCTGCCAAAGCCCCACGGGGCACAGCTGCACTGGCAGGGCTCCCCCTAGGAGGTCCCCCCACAGAAATTGTTGTACAATTGTTCAGAGGTGTATTTTTGAGACTCCCTGTCAGAGCATTGATGAAATAGGCAGAAATTTGAAAAAGCTCTGAGGTCCATGGAGAGGGGATGGGACCACCAATCTTGTTCCACGTGTACAAGGGAAGCTGAGCAGGTGCTCAATTCAGTGCAGGGGTCTCTACGTATCAACAGACGAAGACTTCAGGGGTCCTCTCACATGAGACACATGGACCAACTGTCTGAATGGAGCATCCCACCCACTAAACCCCTTACAACTGATTTCAACAGGCAGACATGCATATGTGCATGTGAGTCTTCTTGTGACAGTCATGAGAGAGGCAGAAGTGAGATATAAACACTAGGCCACAAGTGATGGTCAAGTTATCTCTGGTTTGGGACTTGCAAATCTATCTACTCCTTGAGTTGATTTTTTTGTGTAATGCATGTATGACTTTGATAGTTCTGATAATATTAAAATCATATGTTCAATGTTATCCATATATCACTTATCTATGGAGTAAAGTATGTTATTTAGTTTTTAAAATTTTAAAGTCCCTGTCGATAGGGGGAGCAGTACAAAATTCAGAGTTGGACATTTCCTTGAACATCAGTCTTCTCACCGATTTGCACATGAGCCACAGATTCTGGCAAAGTGTTCTCAAGACAGGATATGGCAAAGAATTGGTATCCAAATATATTAAACAACAACAACAACAACAACTCTTAACCCTCAAAAATTAGGAAATAAAAAAAAAATTAAAATGGGCATAAGACCTGGACAGTCACCTCACCACAGAAGATACACAGATGGTAGGGGATGCATGATGGCTGGGAGTAGGTGGAAGGTACACTCATCTCCTCCCAGGACCAAAGGTGAATGACAGCTAAAGGATAGAACAAGCAACCTGAACAAGCACATGAAGACTAGTTGGACATAAGCCTTATAACCAAGGGTTAGAGACAGAGCCAAACCCAGGGTGGTAGGAAAGAGACCTGAAAAGGGCTGGCCCCACACCCTTGTGTGGCAGTAGAGAACCTTCAGGAATATTTCAGTTGCAAAGGTAGCCCCTGAGGAATAAGGTGTCTCAATCCCTCACTGGGCTCCTCATTCCGCAGCACCAGACCTGGGAAGAGGAAGCGGCGTAACAACTGCCTGTAAAAATCAGTGGGGATTTCATATTTGTATCTTCTTCCATTTCTTTCTTGTTTTTCTTATAATTTCCCAAGTATAGTTCTTTTTTAAAAAAAAAATTTGTTTTATTTCAAGAGTATTACATATGTCTCCTCTCCCCCATCCCCGATATTCCCCCAGCCTCCCCTACCCCCAAGTGTCTTGTGTCCATTGGTTATGCTTATATGTATGCATACAAATCCTTTGGTTGATCCCCCACCCCCCTAACCCTCCCCGGCCTTCCGCTGTAGTTTGACCGTCTGTTTGATGCTGTTCTGCCTCTGTATCTATTTTTGTTCGTCAGTTTATAATGGTCTTCATTATCCATAATAACTGAGATCATGTGGTATTTATCTTTCTCTGACTGGCTTATTTCACTTAGCAAAATGCTCTCCAGTTCCATCCATGCTGTTGCAAATGGTAAGAATTCCTTCTTTTTAACAGCAGCATACTATTCCATTGTGTAGATATACCACAGTTTTCTAATCCACTCATCTGCTGATGGGCACTTAGGCTGTTTCCAAATCTTCACTAAGGTAAATTGCGCAGCTATGAACGTAGGGATGCACATATCCTTTCTGATTGTTGTTTCTGGTTTCTTGGGATATAGTCCTATAAGTAGGATCACTGGGTCAAATGGGAGTTCCATTTTTAACTTTTTGAGGAAACTCCGTATTGTCTTCCATAGTGGCAGCATCAGTCTGCGTTCCCACCAGCAGTGTACGAGTGTTCCATTTTCTCCACATCCTCTCCAGCACTTGTCGTTTGTTGATTTCATGATGATAGACATTCTGTCAGGTGTGAGATGGTACCTCATCGTTCTGATTTGTTTCTATCAGATGATTAGTGACTTTGAGCATGTTTTCATATGTCTCTTGGCTATCTGAATGTCCTCATTTGAAAAGTGTCTATTTAGGTTCTTTGCCCATTTTTTGATTGGATTGTTTATCTTCCACTTTTAAGTTGTATGAGTTCCCTATAAATGTTAGAGGTTAAACCCTTATCGGTGATAACATTGGAAAATATGTTCTCCCATGCAGTGGGCTTTCTTGTTGTTTTGTTGATGGTTTCTTTTGGTGTGAAGAAGCTTTTTATTTTGATGTAGTCCCATTTGTTTATTTTCTCTTTAGTTTACAATGCCCTAGGACAGGGGTCCTCAAACTACGGCCCGCGGGCCACATGCAAATACATATATTGTATTTGTTTCTGTTTTGTTTTTTTACTTCAAAGTATGATATGTGCAGTGTGCATAGGAATTTGTTCATAGTTTTTTTAAAACTATAGTCAGGCCCTCCGATGGACTGAGGGACAGTGAACTAGCCCCCTGTTTAAAAAGTTTGAGGACCCCTGTACTAGGAGCTGTATTGGTGAAGAAACTGCTCTGGCATATGTCTGAGATTTTGTTGCCTTTGGATTCCTCTAGTATTTCTATGGTTTCCCGTCTTACATTTAAGTCCTTTATCCATTTTGAGTTTATTTTTGTGTATGGTGTAAGTTGGTGGTCTAGTTACATTTTTCTTGCATGTACCTGTCCAATTTTCCCAACACCATTTATTGAAGAGACTGTCTTCACTCCATTGTATGTTCATGCCTCCTTTGTCAAATATTAATTGAGCATATTGCTTTGGGTCGATTTCTGGGTTCTCTATTCTATTCCATTAATCTATATGTCTGTTCTTATGCCAGTACCAGGCTGTTTTGAGAACAGTGGCTTTGTAATACAGTTTGATATCTGGTATTGAGATCCCACCTACTTTGTTCTTCTTTCTCAGGATTGCTGCAGCTATTCAGGGTCTTTTTTTTTATTCCAGATGAATTTTTGGAAAGTTCATGGTCTGTGGAATATCCCATTGGTATTTTAATGGTGAGTGCATTGAATCTATAGATTGCTTTGGGTAATATGGACATTTTAATGATGTTGATTCTACCAATTCGTGAACATAGTATGTTCTTCCATTTGTATGTGTCTTCCTCTATCTCTTTTTTCAGTGTCCTGTAGTTTTCTGCATATAGGTCTTTTACCTCCTTAGTTAAGTTTATTCCCAGGTATCTTATTTTTTTGTGTGTGTGTGATAGTAAATGGGATTGCTTTTTTAGTCTCTCTTTCTGTAAGCTCACTATTGGTGTATAGAAATTCCATAGATTTCTTGGTGTTAATTTTGTATCCTGCCAAATTGCCGAATTCATTTATTAAGTCTAATAATTTTTTTGATGGAGTCTTTAGGATTTTCTATGTTCAGTATCATGTCATCTGTGAATAAGGACAGTTTTACTTCTTCTTTTCCAATTTGGATGCCTTTTAATTCTTCTTCTTGTCTAATCACAATGGCTAGTATTTCCAGTACTATGTCGAACAGGAATGGTGAGAGTGGGCGTTCTGGTCTTGTTCCTGTTCTTAGGGGAAATGGTTTTACTGTTTGCCCATTGAGTATGATGTTGGCTGTGGGTTTGTCATATATGGCTTTTATTATGTTGAGGTATGATCCTTCTATTCCCACCTTGCTGAAAGGTTTTATCAAGAAAGGGTGTTGGATTTTGTCAAACGCTGCCGGGGTCCAACCCCAGCAGGTCCAGGGGTTCCCAAAGGCATAGACGGAGTCGGCGAAGAAGGAATGACACGGAGACAGCGTTCAGTTGATCAGCAGCCTAGCCAGGATCTCCAGCCAAGTTCTGGTCTCGATCTCCAGAGAGGTTCTGCTTTTTATTGTCTTGTTACATCCGTATTTATCCCAGTTGATTTTAATCCTGTCAATTTCTATTACAAAGGTTAGGGCGTTTCTTATCTCCATTCCAGGGAGTAAAGATTATGTAGCTTAAGCATGATTGTTTGTAGTGATTAACTACCCACCTGGCACTTACTTAGTTAAGGAGTTTCATCCCCTCCCTGACTTCAGGGAAAAATTCCTACCTGGAGAAACAACCTTTCTAGGAGAGGCATCCCCTCCCTGACTTCAGGGAAAAATTCCTACCTGGGGAAACAACCTTTCTCGGAGAGGTGACCTTGGTTAAAACACACAGCGCTAAGGGGAGCAAACATATTAAGAACAGTATGCTATATACGCCAGGTCCCTTGAAACATATGCTGTGCAGATGTTTCTTTCCTGCAGCGACTGTGTCAAGCAGCAAGGATGGACCGGCTTCCGGCAAAATGCTTTTTCTGCATCAATTGATATGACTATGTGGTTTTTTTCTCTCAATTTGTTATGTGAAGTATCACGTTTATTGATTTGCAGATATTATACCATCCTTGCATCCCTGGGATAAATCCTACTTGGTCATGGTGTATGATCTTTCTGATGTACTGCTGGATCCAATTTGCTAGAATTTTGTTAAGGATTTTGGCATCAATGTTCATGAGGGATACTGGCCTGTAATTCTCTTACATTGTGTTGTCTTTATCTGGTTCTAGTATTAGGGTGATGCTGGCTTCATAGAATGAGCTTGGAAGTGTTCCTCCCTCTTGAATTTTTTGGAATAGTCAGGAGGATAGGTTTTAGTTCTTTCTCGAATGTTTGGTAAAACTCCCCTGTGAAGCCATCTGGCCCTGGGCTTTTGTTTGCTGGCAGCTTTTTGATGACTGCTTCAATTTCTTCCATAGTTATTGGTCTATTGAGATTTTTAGATTCTTCCTGATTGAGTTTTGGAAGGTTGTATTTTTCTAGGAATATGTCCACTGGCCACAATATTTTAATGGCTACTCTGCTGGACAGTGTAGCAGCAATGGATGCAGCTCTTCTGTTGACAGTTGGTGATGAGTCTTGCCCTCAGCCTCAGACTTCTGCACACCTGGCTGCTATAGACATCATGAAACTGAAGCATATTTTGATTCTACCAATTAAAATTCTTTGGTTAAAAAAAAAAAAAGCCAAGCTAAGAACAGTATGAACAGATCTTTGCCTTCTATTATTCCATTTTCTGCTCAGCTGAAATACAACATTGAAGTTGCCTGTGAGTACATAGTACAGAAAATTCTCATGCCCCCCCAAGAGACTTTACTTCAGAACCCCCACTTATTGTTATTAGGTCTTTTGATATCAACAAACCTGGCTGTGAAGTCGATGACCTTAAGGGGGGTGTAGCTGGTGGTGGTATTCTAAAAGGAATGCTAAAGGTGGGCCAGGAGATAGAAGTCAGACCTGGTATTGTTTCCAAAGATAGGGAAGGAAAATTCATGTATAGTTTGATCTTTTTCAAAACTGTATCACTGATTGGGGAACATGATGATCTTCAGTATGGTGCTCCAGGAAGTCTTATTGAAGTAGGACTAAAAGTTGGCCCCACTTTGTTCTGGGCTGACAGAATGGTGAAGCAGGTACTTGATGCACTTGGTGCTTTACCTGAGATTTTCACAGAATTGGAACCCTCCTGTTTCCTGCTTAGAAGGCTCCTAGGTGCATGCACTGAAGGAGACCAGAAAGCAGCTAAGGTGCAAAAGTTGTGAAAAAGAGTGAAGTGCTCATGGTGAACATAATGTTCCTGTCAACAGGAAGACGAGCTAGGTGCAGTCGAGGCTGACTTGGGCAAAATCGTTTTGTCTAATCCTGTGTGCACAGAAGTAGGAGAAAAACTTGCCCTTCGCAGAAGAGTTGAGAAAACACTGGTGTTTAATTAGTTGGGGGTCAAATAAGAAGAAGAATGACAGGCCAACCGTCATTCCTCTTATTATTTCAATTTGATGACTGAAGAATTCCAGTTAAAAAATACATTTCATTAAAGTCAGATTTTCTCTTAACAACCTAGGGATATATTTTCAAAGCAATACCGGGGAATGAATTTCACAGCTATTACCTTAGCAGTAGCTGTTATTCTCATTTTTTGGTGGTGAACATTTCATCTCTAGTACTAAAATAGGGTGGAGCATAATTGCAAAAGTTGGCATAATGTTGGATTGAATTCACATTTCAGCATAAAGGAATTATTTCCAAGTAATGTCTAATTTAGATATCAATGCAGGCTTGAATGACACTGTTTGCTACCACCAGCCTTGCTGTAGCACACATACCGCCAAACCTGTTGGAAAGAAAGTTTTTCTTCTTATTTTCATGATTCATCTTTGAGTGGCTCCAGGCTTGAAAGGATTGTTATACCAGTAAAAGTTTGAAGACACAAATTCTTAAAGACCGGTCTCCCTTTGCCTCATATTTTATGTTGCTTTATCTTTGCAGTGTTGAGTGAAAAGAAAGTAATAGGTTCAAATAAAATGATCCTTTAGAGCAAAAAAATAAAAATAAAAATAAAAAATCAACCCTTATTAATCAACAGCAACAAGTACCAAAACAATCTCATGTATTATTAGATAACTTTCTTTCTGCCCTGAATCTTTTTTTCTCTGCTGGCTCTGATGTCTAATGTATATATAATATATATATATTATGTAATATATATATATATTATATATGTTTTATATACATATTATATATATATTTTGAGTCAGGATTGTTTGTTCTTGCCGTTTACCAGTCATGAAGACCTGTCTGCATACTGGCAACAGTGACTCATACGTCCCTAGGTTCATGAGGCAAAAACAGTAGAACAGAGAAGCCCAGAATGGCCCTGGGACAAATGGCAGCTCTGTGAGAAGCTGCTCTGGGCTTTCTTCTTCTGCCAGCATCTCTGCTCTGTATTTTTTTTTTATCTCTTCTCCTTCCAGAAGAATTTCTTTCTAATTCCACACATTATGTTATCAGTAGATGACATTTTAGATACTGTTGGCTCTGGATATGATTTGTTTTGGTTTTAAATTATACGTTTCAAGCTACTTTGTTCAGATAAACCAGGGATCATCTTTTCACAGCAAGCCTAAGCGTGCCCCAGGCATGCTCACGGCAGCCATACTGTGCATATCAGACTGTCCTTGCATCCCCTTTCTGAAATAGCCTGCAATTGCAGTCACTTAACAGAGCAGGCTCCATCAGTGCCACCAGCAGAAACAGGCGATCATGGAATCCTTCTCCCTCATTTGCACTTAGAGAATACTCAGAGAGAAGACAACAGAGCCCATTTTGAGATGGTTATGCATGTAGTTGAATTGATCTTCTCCCCAGTAGCTTTCAATAATTATTGTAATTTTCACTTCTTCCTAGAAACCTGTCACTTTAGAGATTTATATTTTGGTGAAATTTCCAGTTTCTAGTCATACACCGGTAGCCACTACCGGTGTATGACTAGAAATTATGTGTTGCTCTTTCTGTTCTTGGCATAATCATTTGCTTTTTAAACTCTGTTTTATTAAGAGCCCTTAGAGGTAATAAAAAGGGTTGGCTATTTTATCCACTCCAAAGGGTAGAATTCTGGATTCTACCCTTTGATCAAGTTAAATTAATACAAGAAAGCTACATATATGGATGTATTAAGAGCTTCTACTGAAAACAGTAAATGAAATGAATGCAGTGTTATTATAGATGATTGAATTGATAATAGTTCGATCAATAAGTCAATATGGGAACAAGTAACAATTATTTTTAGAAATCAATGTAATTTCTTTTTTAAATTAAAGTTATAGTTGGCATGCAATAATATATTAGTTCCAGGTGTACATAATGATTTGACATTTATATTTTTTGACAATGCAATCACCACAATGTCGGTAACCATCTGTATCCATACAAAGTTGTTATAATATTGGCTATTTTCCTTATGCTGTACATTATATCCTATGACTTTTATAACTGGAGGTTTGTACTTCATATTCCCCCTTCTTACCTCTCCCCCAACACCCTCCCTTCTGGTAACCATCAGTTTGTTCTCTGATGACTCTGTGTCTGTTTTGTTTTATCTGTTCTTTTTTTTTTTTTTAGATTCCACATATAAATGAAATGGTATCTGTGTTTTTCTGCTTGGCTTATTTCATTTAGCATAATACTGTGTAGGTCCATCTATGTCACAAATGGCAATATTTCATTCTTTTTTTGAATAAATAGTATTTCATTTTATATCACATCTTTATCATTCATCTATCGATGGGACACCGAAATTGCTTCCATATCTTACCTATTATAAATAATGCTGCAATGAAATAGGGGTACATATACCTTGTCTAATTAGTGTTTGTGTTTTCTCAAATACCCAGAAGTGGAATTTCTGGGTCATATGCTAGTGACAAGTAACAATTTGTGTCCTTATTTTAAGCCCTTCCCAGGATTGATGTCACTGATCACACACACACTTAGAAGTGGATGATGTATGGTTACTGTCAGGACATCTGTCATCTGTTTTGACTGTCCGGCAGCAGAACCATTTTTTATGTTTGCTGAATCCCTAATCTTATAAATATAAATATTTGGTTTGTATGACAGAAGCTAAAAATGACAGATACTTAGTTTCCTCTTTTGCAGCTAAGGCATAGGCATGTGATCTAGGCTCTACCAATCAGAAGCGGACCTATAGGATTTAACAGGACACTAGCTCTGCAGGTGGAAGTGGCAGTATCTGCAGCACCAGTGGGAACAGTTTCTCTCCAGACCAATTCTAAAGCATCCTTCAGTGCATTTTTCCTAGTAGTTTAGCCTAGAGCCTGTATCTCTATCCATCATGGCGGATCCTGTGAGCTATCCAATATCTGTTTAGTAAATTACATTTTTGCCTAACTCAACTGCAGATGGCATCTGTTTCTTGCATGTGAGCATCCAGACTGACAGCGATTTCTTGCACACTTTACTTAGGGATTTATAGTAATCCCTAAGTAATTTCTAGTAATGAGCACTACAACATTTGTCATACTTTCCTTTATTCCCCACTTACAGATAGAAATCTCAGAATCAAGTTTGGAATTGGATCATAGTACAGAGAATAGCTCTTACAATTAGCATAATTCGCTTATTTACCTTTGTTCCTTTTCCCCTGTTTTTTTTTTTTTTTTTAATTCATTTTATTTGTATTGTTATGCCATTGGTTTTAAGCAGCCTATCAGGAAACTCTATGGGTCTTTTCGGGCCCACATGGGTTCCTCAAATTCTCATTCCTTCCTTGTGGCCAGGCCCTAGGTCTCAGTCTTCTTCCCTTGTCCTTGTGGCTGTGGTTACCCTTTTATTTTCCTCCACACACCAGGCAAAGGGAAGTGACATAGTCTCTCCAGGCCCTCACTCTCATCTCTGACTCCTAATAAAAGCTCATTGAAGGATTTTCCAGTTAATAATGATAGGAAAGGCTGCAGCAAAATGGAAGTAGCCAAGTCTCTATAATCTGTCAATTTTGTGTGCCTGATGTATGATTATTTCTGAGATAGTCAATCAAAGTGCTGTTAAGACTGTCTCCTTTTAAATTGTCAAGATTCATTGAACTTCCTCCTACTCTAGTACACTTAAATTTAAAATATTGTGAAATAATACAAAAAATGGAATGCTCAACTCTTTTCAATTTTTAAAAAAATCAAAATTGAATTGGCTAGTTTACATCAAGGAAAACTGATGATTTTATAGCATTGGGTCTTTCTTTCCATGAAGACTTCTCCATTTATTTAGGCTTTCTTTAATGCTTTCAATAATCTACCCCCACCCCGCATGAATCTATTGTACATTTTTTTCTAAGCTTTTTCCCTAGAGATCTTGTTTTGTTGCTATCATAAATAGGATCTTTTAAAAATGGGGACATCAATAATAGTGTCAACAATAAAAAATAAAGTTAAAAATAAAACAAAACTATATATCTAAATGTTTATTGATTGCATATAGGAAGATAATCGATTTTTAAAAAATATATTTTATTGATTTTTTTTACAGAGAGAAAGGGAGAGGGATAGAGAGTTAAAAACATCGATAAGAGAGAAACATCCATCAGCTGCCTCCTGCACACCCCCTACTGGGGATGTGCCTGCAACCAAGGTACATGCCCTTGACTGGAATCGAACCTGGGACCCTTCAGTCCTCAGGCTGACGCTCTATCCACTGAGCCAAACCAGTCAGGGTGATAATAGATTTTTTAAAATATTAATCATGTATCTGGTACACTTGCTGAACTAACATAGTGGTTCTAATGACTTCTCTTCAAGCCTAATATGGAGTTTCTATTTAAACATTTCCTCTGTTAATAATTTTGATTCTATTTTTAATTTTTTATTGGAAAAGGAGAGATTATTTTATTATCATTTTAATTGCAGCTATACCCAGTTCTCCCCCTCCCCCATTTGCCCACCTTCACACTGTCCCCAACCCCTCCCTGTGGCCATCATCACACTGTTGTCTGTGTCTGTGGGTCATGCATGTCTGTTCTTTAGCTAATGCCTTCACAGTCTCCCATCAATTCACAACCCCTCCCCTCTGACAGCTGTCACTCTGATCCATGTATCCTCTGGTTCTACTTTGTTCATCAGTTTATTTTGTTCATTAGATTCCATATATAAGTGTGATCATGTGGTATTTGTCTTTCTCTGACTGGCTTATTTCACTTAGCAAAATAATATCCAGGTCCATCCATGCTGTCACAACAGGTAAGATTTCCTTCGTTTTTTAAAAATATATATATTTTTTTATTGATTTCAGAAAGGGAGGGAGAGGGAATTGTTGATCAACTGCCTCCTGCATGCCCCCCTCTGGGGATTGAGCCCCAAACCCAGGCATGTGCCCTTGCCTGGAATTGAACCTGGGACCCTTCAGTCCTCAAGCCAAGGCCCTATCCACTGAGCAAAACCAGCTAGGGCAAGATTTCCTTCTTTTTAATGGCCACTTAGTATTCCATTCTGTAAATGGACTACAGCTTTTTTATCCACTCATTTACTGATGGGTGTTTGGGCTGTTTTAAGATCTTGCCTATTGTAAATAACACTGCAATGAACATAGGGATGCATATATTCTTTCAAATTGGTGTTTGGGATTCTTAGGATATTTTGCAGAAGTAGGTTTGCTGGGTCAAAATGTAGTTCTATTTTTAATTTTTTTTTTTTTACTAAACTCCATACTGTATTCCACAGGGACTGTACCAGTCTGCATTCCCACTAACAGTGCACTATAGTTCCATTTTCTCCACATCCTCACCAATACTTGTTGTTTTATTGATTTAATGATGGTAGCTATTCTGGCAGATGTGAGGTAATATTTCATTGTGCTTTTAATTTGCATCTCTCTGGTGATTAGTGAAACTGAGCATTTTTTTTTATATGTCTATTGGCCATCTGTATGTCCTCTTTAGAGAAGTGTCTATTCAGGTGCTTTGCCCATTTTTAAAAATTGAATTCTTTGGGATTTTTTTTTTCTGTGTTGAGTGCTGTATAAATTCTTTATATATTTTGGAGAGTAACTCCTTATCAGAATTATCGTTAGCAAATATGTTCTCCCATCCAGTTGGTTGTCTTTCATTTTGTTAATGGTTTATTTTGCTGTGAGAAGCTTTTCAGTTTGATGTAGTCTCATTTGTTTATTTCCTTTGCTCTAGGAGACATATTGGCAAAAATACTGCTCAGAGAGTTGTCTGAGATATTCCTGCCTATGCTTTCTTCTAGGATTTTTATGGGTTCACAACTTGCATTTAAGTATTTTATCCATTTGGAGTTTATTCTTTGTGTATGGTGTCAATTGGTGGTCTAATTGCATTTTTTTACATGTACCTGTCCAATTTTAGCAACAGCATTCATTGAAGAGACTGTCTGTACCCCATTGTATGCTCTTGCCTCCTTTGTCAAATATTAATTGATCATATAGGTGTGGGTTGATTTCTGGGCTCTCTGTTCTGTTTCACTGATTTATATGCTTGTTCTTACACCAGTCGCAAGCTGTTTTTATTATAATGGTCTTGTATTATAGTTTGATATCAGGTATTGTGATACTTCCAAGTTTGTTCATTTTTCACAAGATTGCTGAAGCTATTCAGTTTTGGTTCTATATAATTTTTTGGAATTGTTTTTCTATAATCTGTGAAATGTGCTGTAGGAATTTTAATAAGGATTCATTGCATCTATAGACTGATTTTGGTAGTATGAGAATTTTAGTGATGTTAATTCTTCCATTTCAATTCATTTATTTGTAACTGCCTCAACTGCATTCTTCAATGTTCTATAGTTTTCTGAGTACACGTCTTTTACCTCCTTGTTTAAATTTATTCCTGGGTACCTTATTTTTTTGTTGCAATAGTAAATGGGATTGTTCTCTTATTTTTCTTTCTGATAGTTTATTATTGATGTATGGAAATGCCACCAATTTCTGAATATTAATTTTGTATCCTTCTACTTTGCTGCACTCATTTATTAGATCTAAGTAGCTTTTTGGTGGAGTCTTTAGGGTTTACTCGGTACAATATCATGTCATTTGCAAATGACAGTTTTTACATTTTCCTTTCCCATTTGGATTCCTTTTATTTCTTTTTGTATCTTTGCTGTGGCTAGAGTTTCCAGTAATATGTTAAATAAGAGTGGCGAGAGCAGACATCCCTGACTTAAGGGAAACACTTTTAGTTTTTGCCCATTGAGTATGATGTTGGCTGTGGGTTTGTCATATATGATCTTTATGACATTGAGGTAGGTTCCCTCTATTCCCACTTTGCTGAGAGATATCGTAAATGTGTGCTGAGTTTTATCAAATCTCTTTTCTGCATCTATTGATATGAATGTATGGTGTTTATCCTTCATTTTCTTTATGTAGTATATCACATTTATTGGTTTGTGACTATTGCACCAACCTTGCATCCCAGAAATAAATCCCACTTGATCATGGTGAATGATCTATTTACTGCATTGCTAATATTTTGTTAAGGATTTTAGCATTTATGTTTATTAGTGATAGTGGCCTGTACTTTCCTTTTTTTTTGTAGTGTCTTCATCTAGTTTTGGAATTAGGATAATACTGGACTCATAAAATGAATTTGCAAGTCATCCCTCTTCTTGAATTTCTTGGGATAGTTAGAGAAGGATAGGTGTTAGTTCTTTTTTGAATGTTTGGTAACATTCGTGTATAAAGTCACATGGTCCAAAACTTTTATTTGTTGGGAGTGGTTTTTTTTTTTAATTACTGCTTTAATTTCACTAGTTGTAATCTGTCTATTCAGATTCTCTGATTCTTCCTGGTCCAGTTTTGGAAGAGTGTATGTCGTAAGAATTTATCCATTTCATCCAGATTGTCCCAATTTGTTGGCATATAGTTGCTCATGATACTTTCTTATCATCCTTTGTATAGGGTGTCCCAAAATTCACGCAAGAAGTAATTTTGATAGAAAACACAGGTTTATAATTAAAAATTGTAAATTTTTTATTGATTCATAAAGTATATAGTATAGGATTATGTACAGAATAGCACATCGGGTAAATGGCCTCCACGGATTTGCTGGCACATACGCAAAGCTGTGGTCTTCATTGGTCTTCATTTTCCCTGCTCCTGGGCCATAATTGGTACTTGGTAATGCTTATCAAATTGAAGGGATTGAAATCAAAGGGCAACATATATTAGAATCTGATTCAATAAACCAAGTAAAATTAGGCTTTTATTTTTTGTTGTTGTTGTTAAAGCTCACGCAAAATTCAAATCTTGCGTGAATTTTGGGACACCCTATATTTCTTTGGTGTCAGTTGACTTTTTTTCATTTATGATTTTATTTACTTGGCTCCTCTCTTTTTTTCTTGATATATCTTATTCAAAGTTTGTCAATCATGTTTATCTTTTCAAAGAACCAGCTCTTTGTTTTACTGATCTTTTGTATTTTTTTAGACTGTATTTTGTTTATTTCTGCTGTGATCTTTATTATTTCCTTCCTTCTTACTCACTTTGGGATCTATTTGTTGATTTTTTCAGTTCTATTAAGTATAAAGTTAGATTGTTTATTTGAGTTTTTTATTGCTTTCTGAAGTAGGCCTGTAATGCTATGAATTTCTCTCTTAGAACAGCTTTTGCTATGTCTCATAGATTTTTGGTTGTTGTGTTCTTATTTTCATTTGTTTCAAGATAACTGATTTCTTTCTTGATCTCCTTGTTAGCCCATTCATTGTTTAGTAACATGTTATTTAGCCTCCATGAATTTGTGTGTTTTCCACATTTTGCCTGTGATTAATTTCTAGTCCGTGCCATTATGGTCAGAGAAGATGCTCCATATGATTTCAATCTTCTTAAATTTATTGAGACTTTTTTTGTGTCCTAACTGGTCTATTCTAGAAAATGTTCTATGAGTGCCTGAAAAAAAAAAAATATATATATATATATATATATATATATATATATATATATATGTATATGTATATATATATATATATATATATATATATATATATATATATATATCTCCTATCTAATAAAAGACAAAAAGGGTAATTAACCATACCTCCACTACGTTTCCCATTGGTAATCAGCGAGATATACAAATTAACTGCCAACAAAGATGGTGGCCGGCTGATGGCTGCCAGTACAGTGGTGGTGGTGGGAGCCTCTCCTGCCACCTCAGCAGCATTAAGGATGTCAGACTGCAGCTTAGGTCTGTTCCCCGATGGCAAGTGGACATCCCCCGAGGGCTGCCGGGCTGCCAGAGGGATGTCTGATTGCCAGCTTAGGCCCAATCCCCCAGGGAGCAGGCCTAAGCCAGCTGGTGGTCATCCCCCGAGGGGTTTCAGACTGTGAGAGGGCACAGGCCGGGCTGAGGGACCCCCTCCCCTAGTGCACAAATTTTTGTGCACTGGGCCTCTAGTGTGTGTGTGTGTATGTGTATATATATAGATAGATAGATAGATAGATATAGATATATATATATATATCCTATCTAATAAAAGTAATATGCAAATTAACCATCACTCCCTCATTCCATCACAAAGATGGTGGTGGCCACGGAGCTGGAGCAAGCAGGAGGGTTGGGTTGCCCCAGTGATGGAGGAACCCAAGCTTCCCGCCTGCCCTGGGCTCTGCTCAAGGCTACAAAGTTTTAATTATAGAAGATAAATAAATCCCAGATACATGCTTCCAGCCCGTGGGCATAGTCAGCCTAAAAACGGCCCTCAGCCCCTCACCCAGGCTGGCCAGGCACCCTAGCAGGACCCCCATCCTGGTCCAGGACACCTGTCAGGGCAAACCAGCTGGCCCCCACCCTTGCACAAGGCCTCTATCCTATATAATAAAAGGGTAATATGTAAATTGACCCTAACAGCAGAACGACTGGGAATGACTGGTCACTATGACACACACTGACCAACAGGAGGTAGACGCTCAATGCAGGAGCTGCCCCCTGGTGGTCAGCGCGCTCCCACAGGGGGAACTCTGCTCAGCCACAAGCCAGGCTGATGGCTACCAGCACAGTGGTGGTGGCGGGAGCCTCTCCTGCCTCCTCAGCAGCACTAAGGATGTCCAACTGCAGCTTAGGCCTGCTCCCCGCTGGCAAGTGGACATCCTCTGAGGGCTCCAAGGCTGCCAGAGGGATGTCTGACTGCCAGCTTAGGCCCGATCCCCTGGACTGCGAGAGGGCACAGGTCTGGCTCAGGAACCACCCCCCCCCCCGCCCCCCCACCGAGTGCACAAATTTTTGTGCACTGGGCCTCTAGTATATATATATACTCTGCTGTTTGGTGATGAAGTGCTCTGAAGATATTAATTAAACCCAACTGATCAAGTATTTCATTTAAGGTCACTGTATCCTTGTTGCTGTAAATGGGGTGTTAAAAAAAAAACTTACTGTCAATCTCTCCTTTTATGTGCATTAAAATGTGTTTTACATATTTAGATGCTCCTATGATGGGTGCATAAATGTTTAGCAGAGTTATATCCTCTTACTGGTTTGCCCCTTTTATCATTATGTAGCATACTTCTTTTTTTAAAAAGTTGTATTTTATTAATTTTTTTTTTACAGAGAGAAAGGGAGAGGGATAGAGAGTTAGAAACATCAATGAGAGAGAATCATCAATCAGCTGCCTCCTGCACCCCGCCCCCCCTCCCCACTGGGGATATGCCCCCAACCAAGGTACATGCCCTTGACCAGAATCGAACCTGGGACCCCCTAGTCCACAGGCTGACGCTCTATCCACTGAGCCAAACCGGTTAGGGCTGTAGCATACTTCTTTGTCTCTTACTCCAGCCTTTGTTTTGAAGTCAATTTTGTCCAAAATAAGTATTGTTACTCCAGCTTCCCCCCCCTCCCCATTTCTATTCACATGAAATATCTTTTTCCACCCCTTTACCTTTAGTCTGTGTGTGTATTTTGTTTTGAGGTGAGTCTCTAGTAGACAGCATATATATGAATCTTCCTTTATTATCCAATCAGTTACCCTATGTCTTTTGATTGGAGCATTTAAGACATTTACATTTAAAGTTGCCAAAGCCGGTTTGACTCAGTGGATAGAGCGTCGGCTTGCGGACTGAAAGGTCCCAGGTTCGATTCCGGTCAAGGGCATGTACCTGGGTTGCAGGCACATCCCCAGTAGGAGATGTGCAGGAGGCAGCTGATCGATGTTTCTCTCTCATCGATTTTCTAACTCTCTATCTCTCTCCCTTCCTCTCTAAAAAATCAATAAAATATATTTAAAAAAAAGACATTTACATTTAAAGTAGTTATTGATAGGCACATATTTATTGCCATTTTATTCTTTTTTAATGCAATATTTTATTTTATTTTTATTTTTTTAATAAATCTTTTATTGTTCAGATTATTACAGTTGTTCCTCTTTTTCCCCCCCATAGCTCCCCTTCACCCAGTTCTCACCCCCACCCCATGCCTTTACTCTCCCCTCATTGTCCTCGTCCATAGGTGTAAGATTTTTGTCCAATCTCTTCCTGTACCCCCCACATCCCCTTCCCCCACAAGAATTGTCAGTCTACTCCCTTTCTATGCCCCTGATTCTATTATATTCATCAGTTTATTCTGTTCTTCAGATTTTTTATTCACTCGATTTTTAGATTCACTTGTTGATAGATATGTATTTGTTGTCACGTTGTTGTTTATAATTTTTATCTTTAACTTTTCTTCCTCTTCTTAGAGAATACCCTTCAGCATCTTACCTAATAATAGACAAATATGTAAATTGACTGGCCCTCAGATATGCTCACCAGCCAATCGGGGGAGTATTCAAATTAACTCAACAAAGATGGCGATTAATTTGCATACATAGGTGACCAGCAGCCTGGGCCCCAGGAACATCATCAGCACCCAGGTCACTCCAAGGTAGGCTCCGTGTGGGCCCTGAGCAGTGTAGGAAGGGCCTGAGCCAGGGGGCTCCTGGGCAGGGGCGGAGCCGGCCATCGGAGCTGTGGGGGTCCCCTTCCCAAGCCTAAAGCCTCAGCCAGAGGCGTTAGGCCTGGGCGGGGGCAGAGGCAGTGATCCGGGGAAGATGGGGGTCCCCTGCCCAGGCCTGAAGCCTGGGCCAGAGGCGTCAGGCCTGGGCTGGGATGGAGCTGATGATCAGAGGGGTCTGGGGGTCCCCTGCCCAGGCTTGATGCCTGGGCCAGAGGCGTCAGGCCTGTGCGGGGGGAAGAGCCGGCGATCAGAGGGAGATGGGGGTTCCCTGGGCAAGGGACTGATCAGGCGATAGGAGGGTGATGGGGGTCGACACCTCTGGCTGAGGCGTGAGGCCTGGGCGGGGGGCTGAGCTGGCAATTGATTTGACCTACAGAGGAAACACCTTTTCTGACCGCTCATTGGCTAAGCTCCCTGTGTGCCACTGGTAATATTCTTAGTAACTTGGGTAATAAGAATCCAAAAAGGTGATCTAGGGTTTTTCACCACACTCCTGGTGAGAAAAACAAAGGTCTGCTGCTGGAGGGCTAAGAAATGTCATATCCTGCCCTAGCCAGTTTGGCTCAGTGGATAATGCCTCGGTCTGCCGACCGCAGGGTCTGGGTTCAGTTCTGACCAAGGGCATGTACCTAGGTTGTAGGCTCCTCCCTGGCCGGGGCCCAGGTCAGGGCTCATGCAGGTGACAACCAATCAAAGTGTTCCACTCACTTTGATGTTTCTCTCTGTCTTTCCCTTTCTCTTCCACATTCTCAAAAATCAATGGAAATATATCCTCAGGTGAGGATAAAAAAAAATCATAAAGAAATGTCATATCCTATGAAAGACACATCTTGAAAATGCCTAAAGAAAGTTGTCATTTTTTAATGGTGAAGGGACTGGAGTCTGTGTTGATGAAAAAACCTTGGTGGCTGCAGTGACTGGCAGTGGCTGCAGCAGCAGGGTGATGGGGCTGGTGCCTTCCCCTGATCAGCCCGGTCACCTCCCACAAAGGGAGGCCAGACTGTGGCTTAGGCTTGTCCCCCAAGGGGAGCATGGAGTGGGCCTTAGCCTTCACTAGAACATCCCCTGAGGGCTCCCAGTATGTGAGAGGAGGCAGGCTGGGCTGAGGGACACCCCCCCCCAGTGCACAAATTTTGTGCACCAGGCCCCTAATTTCAAATAATACTGGTTTGGTGGTGATGAACTCCTTTAGCTTTTTCTTGTCTGTGAAGCTTCTGACCCTCAATTCTGAATGATAGCTTTGCTGGGTAGAGTAATCTTGGTTGTAGGTTCTTGCTATTCATCACTTTGTATATTTCTTGCCACTCCCTTCTGACCTGCATAGTTTCTGTAGAGAAATCACCCGAGAGTCGTATGTGTACCCCCCCATAGGTAACTATCTGTTTTGCTCTTGCTGCTTTTAAGATTCTCTCTTTGTCTTTTTCCCTTGACATTTTAATTATGATGTGTCTTGGTGTGGTCCTCTTTGGATTCCTCTTGTTTGGGGTTCTCTGCACTTCCTGGACTTGTAAGTCTATTTCTTTCACCAGGTAGGGGAAGTTTTCTGTCAATATTTCTTCAAATATGTTTTCAATATCTTGCTCTCCCTCTTCTTCTGGCACCCCCATAATTCTGATGTTGGTACGCTTGAAGTTGTCCCAGAGGCTCCTTATACTATCTTCATATTTTTGGATTCTTTTTTCTTTTTGCTTTTCCAGTTGGGTGTTTTTTGCTTCTTCGTATTTCAAATCTTTGACTTGATTTTTGGGATCCTCTTGTCTGCTGTTGGATCTCTGTATATTATTCTTTATTTCAGTCAGTGTATGCTTAATTTCTGATTGGTCCTTTTTCATATCCTTGAGGGTCTCACTAAATTTCTTGGAGGTTTCTAGAAGATTCTTGAGTAACCTTATAACCGTGGTTTTGAACTCTATATCCAGTGTTTTGCTTTCCTCTATTTCTTTCATTTGTAACTTGTTACTTTGTCTCCACATTTTGGCTGCTTCCCTGTGTTTGTTTCTATGTACTGGGTAGCTGCTAAGTCTCCTTGAGTTGATAGAGTGGCCTTGTGTGGTTGGTGTCCTATAGGGCCCAGTGGCTCAGCCTCCCCAGTTACCTGAGATGGACTCTCTTAGTGCACCCCTTTGCAGGATGTTTGCACAGTCGTTTGTAGTTAACCCTTGATTGCTATTGGTATCACTGGGAGGAATTGATCTCCAGGCCAATTGGCTTTGGTGACCAGCTGTGTCTACACTTGAAAATCTGTTGCACAGGAGACATCCTATGGAGCAGGACTTGCTTCAGTGGGGCTTTGGTGCTCACTGAGTCTGCCCCATGAGTGTGTCTTTTATGGATGTGAAGAGTTGTAATCCGTTATCATCTCCAAGGAGGTGCAGGGTCAGCCACTCTCTGGGGCCACTCAGCAGGAGCTACAGAGACTCCTGGACTACAGGAGCTGCAGATTCCTTCTCTTTGTATGGAGTTTGGAAGTGCCCAGGCGAGGCCCAGCTATGACGCAAGGCCGCTGCTTCTACCAGGTATTGGGTCTTCTTTTGGAATCTTTGGGGCTCCCTTATCCAGCTGCAGTTTGCTTTAGGCGAAAGGACAGGCAAATCATATGCAAAAGCTGATGCGCACAGTTTGGGTGGGGTTATAAATCGGGAGGGGCGTGGTCTCTTGGAATCACCAGGGTAGAGAAAACAGTAATGGCTTCCCTGAACCGGAGAAGTCCCTGGTTCTCCGCCCGCGCACCCATGCAGGAACAATGATTGCTTCGAGCACCTCTAAGAGTAAGCCGCCCTCATGTTCCTGTCCCAATGCCAGACAGTCCAGTTTCTCCCTGTATGTGTCTGGGTCCCCCAGAGTCTCGCCTGTCACTGTAATTCAGGGCAAGTGGGAGCTTGTATCTCCCTCCGGGTTTAAAGAACAGCACATCCAGGTGCCAGCACTTTCTGCGCCTCCACACCTCTTACCTGTCTCAATGCGCTTTCTTCACCTCTCTAGTTGTAGAATTTCCATTCAGCCAGCTCTCCTGCAGTTCTGGGTGGTAGTTGTTCTGCCGTTTAGTTGTAATTTTGGTGTGGTTGTGAGAGGCAGCAAGTATAGGTGATTACCTATGCCACCATCTTGCTTAATCACCATTGTATTCTTTTAAAAACATGTTTTAAAAATTGATTTGAGAGAGAGAGAGGAAGGGAGAGGGAGAGAGTAACATCGATTGATTGCCTCCTACACTCTACCTTTTGGGGATGGAGCCCACAACCTGGGTATGTGCTCTGACTGGGAATTGAACTGGTGAGCTCTCAGTGCATGGAATGATGCTCAACCAACTGAACCACACTGGCCAGGGCTGCCATTGTATTCTTTTAACTCTTTCCCTCTCCTCTTTCTCCTATTCCTCCTCCTCTTTCTCCTCTTCCTCCTCCTCCTCCTCCTCCTAACAGGCCCTTTAACATTTCTTATAATGCTGGTTTGGTCATAAGAAACTCTTACAACCTTTTCTTGTCTGGAAAGATCTTTATTTCTCCTTCAATTTCAAATGATAGCCTTGCTGGGTAAAATATTCTTGGTTGCCGATCCTCGTTTTTCATCACTTTGAATATTTCTTGCCAGTCCCTTCAGGCCATAAATGTTTCTATTGAGAAATCAGCTGATAGCCTTATGGGAGCTCCCTTGCAGCTAACTGACTATCTTGCTTTTGCTGCCCTATGATTCTCTCTTTGTCTGTAACCTTTGGAATTTTAATTATTGTGTGTCTTGGTGTGGGCCTCTTTGGGTTCATCTTGTTCAGGACTTTTTGTACTTCCTGGACTTGTGTGTCTTTTTCCTTCAAAAGGTTAAGAAAGTTTTAGTTATTATTTCTTCAAAAAGGGACTCAATCCCTTGTTTTCGCTCTTGTCCTTCTAGTACTCTTATGATGTTAATGTTGTTATGCTTCATGTTGTCCCAAAGTCCCCTTAAACTATCCTCCTGCTTTTTAATTCTTTTTTTTCTTTTTTCTGCTCTGATTGTGTGTGCGTTTTTTTCCTAACTTGTCTTCCAAATCGCTGATTCGATCCTCTGCTTCATCCAAACTACTTTTTAATTCTTCCAGTGTATTCTCAATGCCAGATATATTTTTAACTTCTGACTGGTTCTTTTTCATGGTTTCTATGTCCTTTTTCATGCTGTTGTAGTTCTCACTGAGTTCCTTGAGCATCCTTATAAACATTACATTGAACTCTATCTGATTGTGTGCCTCCATTTTATTTAGCTCATTTTTTGGAGATTCTTCCTGTTCTTTCATTTTGTGCCTGTTTATTGGTCTCCCCATTTTGTCTGTCTCTTTGTTTTCTTTCTATGTATTAGATAGATCTTGGTCTTCATGGAGTGGCCTTATGTAGTAGATGTCCTATGGGACCCAGTGGTTATGATCTCCTTGATCATATGAGCTGTTTTCTCTAGGAATGTCCTTTTTGTGGGTTATGTGGGCCCTCCTGTTGTAATTGAGTCTTGATTGCATGGGATTGACCCACAGGCTGGCTGACTGTGAAGCTCAACCCAGACCTTGGCATGCAAGCTGTTGTGCAAAGTGCTGACCAAAAAATTATTTTTAAAAAAGTTAATTAAAAAATGAAAAAGAGAATAAGAAAAGATAAAAGGGAAAAAAATAAGAAAAGGAAAAAAAGATAAGAAAAAGATAAGAAAAGATAAATAGAAAAGAAAAAATGTTTAAGAAAAAAGAGAAGATAAAAGAAAAATATTAAAAAAGAAAAGAAGTCGCATTCGCCTCAGCAGAGTTTAGTGTCTGTTGTGATCTCCCTCTGGATAGGCTCTTTGTGAAGTTTGGGGTCCTGCTCTGATGTTGTCTGAAGCTTGCCACTTGGTGTGTTGTTTTGGGGCCTCTTGGGAGGGACTGTGGTGCAGGCCAATATCAGACGTCTGGGCCTGGCCCTTGGCAGCTTGTTTGAATATACAAGTGATCCACAGCTTTTAGTTGCTTCTGTGGGGCGTGGCTACACATGGGAAGAACCAAGCTACTTTTCAGGACAGCTTTTATTAGAACTAGGCCCCAGGGCGGGTCAGCAAATGTGCCAAGGCACCCCAGGACCCACCTCTGCCTCTGCCTGCCTCCATTTGCCAGCTGCCTGTTAAGCTCAGTCACTGAAAGAGCCTCTGGCAGAATCCGAAGGATGGAGCTAGTGGAGCTCTCATCAGAGGGAGGTGCGGTTCAGACTTAAGGAAACGTGGTGGGTCTAACACCCCATTCCAGAGCCACACGTCTGAATCTTTCTTGGATTTTGGCCTGACCTCTTTAGGATAGAGCAGCTAGTGGTCAGATGGGTGGGCCTCCTGAGCCCAGAGATTGGTCTGCCGGGAAGCCGGATGGATGTTTCTATCAGATCTCCTGAGGGGTAAGCGCCAATCAGGCTCACGGGAAAGTGGTGTGAGCTGCCCTGCTTCAAAGCCAGTCACTGATACCCCCTGAGTCAGCCCAGACTTCTTTGCCTGGGCCTATGCCCTTGATTCCTCAGCAGGGCGTAACATTGCAGAGTGCTGCAAGAGGCATTCCTGATGGTGTGGTAATTGCTCTCCCCCAGGCTGATGCCACTCAGAGGGTATTGCTCCACCCAAGAAAGATGGCCACTGCGGTATCCGAGAATAATTCAGTACAGGGATCCTGGTGGCTGTCCCCCCATACTTCTCCCCAAGCCACAAACCCCAGATTCTGTTCAGATGACTCCAGTCCACACCACCCTCCCTCTGCCAGAGCCCAGGGTGTGTGGCTATGAATGAAATTTTGCATGTTGGCCCTTTAAAATATTGCCTGTATCTCCATCAGACTCTGCCTCTCCTTGGTGGATGGAAACCTTGCTGCTTTTCACAGCCAGAAGCTATGTGGGCCTCTCCCCAGCTCTGATGCTCTGGGCTGAGAAGCCTGGCCTGGGGTTTAGAGTAACCTACCATGGCTGAGGTGTCCCTCTGGCAGCTCAGCCACCACCGGTGGGACCTGTGTCAACCTCTTTCAAGTCTCTGCCCTTCCTACTAGCCTTGATTTGGCTTCTGCAAATCCTTGGTTGTAAGACTCCTCTTCAGCTAGTCCTCAGTTGGTTATTCAGGGTGATTGTTCCCCAATTTATAGTATTTCCAATGGGAGGAGGTGAGTGCAAGATCCACCTACTCTGCCATGGCCTGAACATTCTCACTCTCTCTTTAAAAGATTTTTTTATTTTAGAGAGAGAGAGCGAAAGGGGGAGGCAGAGAAAGAGAGAAACATTGATATGAGAGCGCAGCATCAATTAGCTGCCTCCTGCATGTCCCCCACCTGGAATCGAGCCTGCAACCCAGTCATGTGTTGTGACCAGGAATCGAGCAGGCAACCTTTCAGTGCATGGGACAATGCCCAACCAACTGAGCCACTGGCCAGAGCTCTTCTTTTTAAATTCTTATAATACTAATAGTTAATCACAGTTGCAGTTATTAGTTTTTCTTCTTTTCTAGCATAAGCATCTAAAGGCTATACATTTCCTTTAAGTGTAAGAGTTAGCTGCATGTCAGTTTGATACGTAATCAAATTTTCTAATTACTCTTTATTTTTTTACACATGAATTATTTAGAAGTGTATTTTTAAACTTACAAATGATACAAATGATACTATTTGTTTATGATTTTTAATTTTTATTGACCTTCACTTTTGTATTGTAGTCAGAGAGAAAAACTTCTGATAAAGTTACTTTAAAATTTGTTGAGACATAATTTGTGTACTAAAATGTCATTATTTCTTATAAATGTAATGGGTTTTTGAAAAGAATGTAATTTTTCTAATGATCATATATAGCATATATTTATTTAATAACATTTGATAACTATGTTGTTCAAATCTATATCTAAATTTTTGGTCTATTTGATGCATCAGCTACTGAAAGAGAAAAATAAAAATCTCTCACTTTTATTGTGGCTTTGTAAATTTCTCCATGTAATTATGTGTTGAATCTCTAGACCAGTGGTTCTCAACCTTCCTAATGCCGCGACCCTTTAATACAGTTCCTCATGTTGTGGTGACCCCCCAACCATAAAATTATTTTCGTTGCTACTTCATAACTGCAATTTTGCTACTGTTATGAATCATAATGTAAATATCTGATATGCAGGATGTATTTAAGCGACCCCTGTGAAAGGGTCGTTCGACCCCCAAGGGGGTCGAGACCCACAGGTTGAGAACGGCTGCTCTAGACCAATTTGAGGAGTATTGGCATCTTAATAATATTAAGTCTTCTAATCCATAAGTATAGGATGTTTTTCCATTTATTTAGATTATTAATTACTTTCAACACTGTTTTGTAGTTTTCAGAGTATATTATTTTTTTAATTGTGATAAAACACATTACATAAGATTTACCATCTTAACTATTTTTAAGTGTACAGTTTAGTAGCGTTTAGTACATATATATTATTGTTCCACAGATCACTACATTGGTTTTCATTTTACAAAGCTAAAACTCAATACCCATGAAACAACAACTCTCCATTTCCCCCTCTCCCCAGTGTCTGGTAACTACCATTCTATTTTATGTTTCCATAAGTTTAACTAATTTCGATACATAATATAATCATACAGTATTTGTATTTTTGTGACTGGCTAATTTTATTTAGCATGATGTTCTCAAGGTTCTTCTATGTTATAGCATGCGACAGTATTTCCTTCCTTTTTAAAACTGAGTAATATTCCATTGTTTGTATAGCATATTTTGTTTATCCATTCACCTCTTGATGGATATTTGGGTTGCATCCACATCTTGGCTCTTATAAATAAAACTGCTATAAACATGGGTGTTTGAATATCTCTTCAAGATCCTGTTTTCAGGGTTTGTTTTGTTTGTTTGTTTGTTTGTTTGTTTGTTTTGCATATATACTCAGAAGTGGGATTGCTGGGTTAATTTGTTTTGTTTGTTTTTTTATTGCAGCCATCCTAATTGTTGTGAGGTGATATATCAGTGTGGTTTTGATTTGCATTTCTATAATGACTAGTTATATTGAGCATCTTTTCATTTCTTGGTCATTTATGTATCATTTTTGGATAAATGTCTATTCAAGTCTTTGTCCAGATTTTAATCAGGTTATTTGTCTATTTGTTGTTGAGTGGTACGAGTTGTTTATATATGCTGAATACTAAACCCTTATTAATCAGACACATAGTTCAAATATATCATCCCCCATTCCATAGGTCACTTTTATACTCTATTGATTGTATCCCTTGATGCACAGAAGTATAAAAGTTTGTTGTTGTCTCTTTTGACTTTTGTCACTTGTGCTTTGGTATCATATATAATAAATCATTGCCAAGTCCAATGTTGTGAAGCTTTTCCTATGTTTTATTCTAGTTTTAGAGTTTTAAGTCTTCTGTTTAAGGCTTTAATCCATTTTGAGTAATTTTTGTATGCAGTATGAGGTAATGATCCAACTTCATTCTATTGTATTTATTAAAAAGACTATCCTTTTCCCATTATGTATTTTTGGTACCCTTGTTGAAAACCAGGTGACTGTATATGTGTGGGTTTGCTTTGGGGCCCCTTTTCCTGTTGTATTGGTTTTGATGTCTGTCTTTATGCCAGTACCACACTGTTTTGTTTATTGTAGCTTTGTAATATATTTGGAAATCAGGAAGTGTGATGTGTCTAGTTTTGTTCTTTTTTAAAATATATATATTTTATTGATTTTTTTACAGAGAGGAAGGGAGAGAGATCGAGAGTTAGAAACATCAATGAGAAAGAAACATCAATCAGCTGCCTCCTGCACACCTCCTACTGGGGATGTGCCCGCAACCCAGGTACATGCCCTTGACCGGAATCGAACCTGGGACCTTTCAGTCCACAGGCCAACACTCTATCCACTGAGCCAAACCGGCTCCGGCTAGTTTTGTCCTTCTTCTCAAGATTGGTTTGGCTATTCTGTATCCTCTGTGTTTCCATATAAATTTAGGATTTTTTCCCTATTTGAGAAAAAGAATGAGAATGTAATTTTGATAGGGATTGCTTTGAATCTGTAGATCACTTTGGGTAGTATGGAAATTTTAACAATATTATTCCAATCCATGAGCATAAGCTGTCTTTCCATTAATTTGTGTCTTCTTTAATGTCATTTATCTGTGTTTTGATGTTTTCATTACATAAGTTTATTCCTAAGCATTTTATTCTTTTAAAAAAACTAATTTGAGAGAGATTTGTTGTTCCGCTTATTTATGCATTCATTGGTTGATTCATTTTTTAAATTTAAATTTTATATTCTTGACACTATAGCAGATATCCCCAATTTTCCCCCCTTTGTCCACCTTCACTCAGCCCCTGACCCCACTTCCACTTGGTCCTCACCACACTATTGTCTGTGTCCATGGCTGTGTTCTTTAATAGTTTTTTTTTAGAAAAAATATTTTTAATTGATTTCAGAGAGGGAGAGATAGAAATATTGATGAGAGAGAAGTATTGATCTGTTGCCTCCTGCATGGCCCCCTACTGGGGATGGATCCCCAAACCCTGGGCATGTGCCTTGACCGGGATGGATGCTCAACCACTGAGTTACACTGGCTAGGCTGCTTTTATTTTTTTAAAGAATCATTTGCTGAAACAGAATTCTTAGTTCACACTTTCTTTGAGCACTTTGAATATATTATTCCTCTGGCTTCTGGCCTCTGCTGAAGTCAGGTTTGAATATTATTGGGGTTCCCTTGTAAATGATGAGTCATTTTTTTCTTACTCCTGTCAAGATTTTCTCCTTGTCTTTGGCTTTCAGTATTCCTCATATGATACTTCTGTTTGTAGACCTTTTTACCTTTATCCTTCTTTGAGTTTGTTGTGCTTCCTGGATGTGTAATTGCTGTTTTTCAGTACATTAGGGAAGTTGTCAGCCATGGTTTTTTCAAATATGCTGCACTTAATAGTGACCCACATTTCTCTGAAGCCCCACTCATTTTTTTTTAAATTCTTTTTTCTCTCTGTTCTTCAGGTTGCATAATCACTATTGATCTTTCTTCTAATTATTATCTTCTGCTAATTCAAATATACTGTTGAGCCCCTTTAGTGAGTTTTTCATTTCAGTTATTATACTTTTCAATCCTAGAATTTCCATTTGATTCTTTCCTTATCATTCCTATCTATTGACACTCTTTATTTGCTGTGACATTTTCACCATACCTTTTCTACTCTTTAATCATTGGTTTCCTTTCGTTCTTTGAACATATTTGTAACAGCTACTTTGAAGACTTTGTTAAATTTGACATCTGGTTGCTCTCACAGGCAGTTCCTGCTTTGGTTTTTTCCCCTAGTGGATGGGTCATACTTTCCTGTTTCCTTGCATGACTAATATTTTTTTGTTGTTGAAAACTGGACATTTTAGATAATATATTGTAGCAACTCTGGGGACTGGTGCCTCCCTTCTGGTGCTTGTTGTTATTTGCTAGTTATTTTGTTGTTGTTTTGGTTTCTTTAGCAACTGGCTGGAGTCTTTTTCTTTCCTGTACTGGTAAGCTTCTGATATTTATTGCTCCCCAGGGAGCATATTCTTGGGTTATGTCCATTGTCATCGTGGGTTAACAGTATATTTTGTGCATGTTTTAATTTCTAGAAATTCTATTTTCCTTCAACCTTATTTCTATTTTGCTGAAAAGCTTGTGGAATTTTTTAAACTACTCAGTTTATTCCTACCCATTCAGTGGCCCGCGCAGTGGGGGGCTGCAGACCAGTCTTCAGAGGCAGACTGAGCTCTCCAGGCGTCAGTAGGGAACTGCGGAATAGACACAGAGAGCACCGGCATGCCTTCACGCCAGTCTGCGACCTCAGGTTGAGCAGCAGTGAACTTGGGAGCTAGAACGTCCACTCACCCTGAAGTTCCTCCTTGGAGCACAGCCGTGGTCTGCTCTTTGTTTTCATTCTCTTCAGGAGCTCTATCGAAGTAGACATCAGGCATGACCTCCCATGGTGTTCACTGGAGCTGGTGCCACACTGGTGCAGAACTTCCTGGGCCAGAATCCACTGCGTCCGAGTGAGCCCCCTTGTTATTGCAAGGGATGGCAATTGTTGTGGGCCAACATTCGCGAGAATAAGACCACCGACTCCAATTACGTCGTAAACAGCAAGCGAAGATTTATTGAGCTGGCCAGCGACCACAGTTACAGCACCCTGCCAAAGCAGAGGCTGAGTTACATTTTATTACTAAATTTTGTGGAGGCCCAGAGAAAAACGTGTCTTTCAAATTCTGGGCCCCCTATATGGAGGAAACTCGCTTTATTTATACTTTTTCCAGTCCTTTGTCTCCCAAATTTGGAATGAGACTTCCGGGCCTTCTGAGAAAGAAGGCCTGCGTGCTGGGAAGGGACCATGAGACCATATCTCAAGGCCTGGCCTGATGTCAGTACCTTCCTATCTATGTGTTCTAGGATAGCGTGCCCCACCTGGCCGAAGCGCCAGATATGCAGCCCAGTGCAGCAATGTCCACGCAGGGCAGAGGGGAGTCTGTGTTACACAGAGCAGTGGTCGGCAGGTTAACATACATGCCCCCGTGAGAAGCTGGTGGGCAGCCCTGGAAGTAGTAACCACAGAAGTCTCAGCTCCCGGATGGTTGCCTGGATTTGGCTCGTGAAGGTTCCAGGAGGGAGGCATCCAGCCATAGCGGTGGCTCCGGTGGCAGCAACAAACTTCAGCACAGCTCGTGGCCAGCATTCCTGGACCATATGTGTGACATCAGCTGGGTTTTCAGTGGCCACAACGGCACGAGCTGCCAGAAGCTTCTCCCAGGTTCTCTTCAGATTTATGATGTAGATGCCATTACTTTTCCTTCTGTGGTTGAATTGTTCCATTTGGAAGTCAAGGTTGGTGCCACCAAGCAGGTTCCTGCTGAAAGGAATTTGAAGACATCCTCCTCTTTCATGTGCAGGACATTTAGGTCTCCGGACATTGTGAAAGTTCCCCTTTAAGTTACATGGGAGCCCAGAACAAGGCTATTTGGGCCCCTCCCTGGGTAGCTGGGTGGGGGTGGGGTGGAGGACAGTGGTTTTTACAGGGTTCTCTTTGGCTGTTTCATTTCCTGACCATAGCCAGCTGTTAAGGTTTACTAATTGCTGTGATTGCTTTATTTTATTTTATTTTATTTTTTTATTGCTTAAAGTATTACAAAGGGTATTATATATGTGTACTTTTTTCCCCCGCGCCCTTGACAGTCCCCTAGCCTCCCCTATCCCCCAGTGTCTTATGTCCATTGGTTATGCTTATATGCATGCATACAAGTCCTTCGGTTGATCTCTTACCCCCCTCCCTCCTGCCCCCCAACCCTCCCAGGCCTTCCCGCTGCAGTTTGACAATCTGTTTGAGGCAGCTCTGCCTCTGTATCTATTATTGTTCAAAAGTTTATAATGGTCTCTATTGTCCATGAATGAGTGAGATCATGTGGTATTTTTCCTTCATTGACTGGCTTATTTCACTTAGCATAATGCTCTCCAGTTCCATCCATGCCGTTGCAAATGGTAAGAGTTCCTTCCTTTTTACAGCAGCATAGTATTCCATCATGTAGATGTACCACAGTTTTCGAATCCGTTCATCTACTGATGGGCACTTAGGCTGTTTTCAGATCTTAGCTATGGTGAATTGTGCTGCTGTGAACATAGGGGTGCATATATTCTTTCTGATTGGTGTTTCTGGTTTCTTGGGATATATTCCTAGAAGTGGGATCACTGGGTCAAATGGGAGTTCCATTTGTAGTTTTTTGAGGAAACTCCATACTGTCTTCCATAGTGGCTGCACCAGTCTGCATTCCCACCAGCAGTGCACGAGTGTTCCATTTTCTCCACATCCTCTCCAGCACTTGTCGTTTGTTGATTTGTTGATGATAGCCAGTCTGACAGGTGTGAGATGGTACCTCATTGTTGTTTTGATTTGCATCTCTCGGATGATTAGTGACTTTGAGCATGTTCTCATATGTCTCTTGGCTTTCTGAATGTCCTCTTTTGAAAGGTGTCTATTTAGGTTCTTTGCCCATTTTTGATTGGATTGTTTATCTTCCTTTTGTTAAGTTGTATGAGTTCCCTATAAATTTTGGAGATCAGGCCCTTATCAGATATGACATTGGCAAATATGTTTTCCCACACAATGGGTTTTCTCGTTGTTTTGTTGATGGTTTCTTTTGCTGTGCAGAAGCTTTTTATTTTTTTATTTTTTTAATTACTCATCTGTTTATTAATAATTTGCATTGTCTTTTCCTAAATTATCTGGAAACTTTTTTTTATTGCTTAAAGTATTACAAAGAGTATTACATATGTCTCCTTTTTTTCCACCCACCCTTGACAATCCCCTGGCCTCCCCTACCCCCCAGTGTCTTATGTCCATTGGTTATGCTTATATGCATGCATACAAGTCCTTTGGTTGATCTCTTACCCGCCCCCCTCCTGCCCTCCCACCCTCCCCAGCCTTCCTGCTGTAGTTTGACAGTCTGTTCGAGGCAGCTCTGCCTCTGTATATATTGTTGTTCAAAGGCTATAATGGTCTTTATTATCCAGAAATGAGTGACATCATGTGGTATTTTTCCTTCATTGACTGGTTTATTTCACTTAGCATAATGCTCTCCAGTTCCATCCATGCTGTTGCAAATGGTAAGAGTTCCTTCTTTTTTATAGCAGCATAGTATTCCATCGTGTAGATGTACCACAGTTTTCGAATCCATTCATCTACAGATGGGCACTTAGGCTGTTTCCAGATCTTAGCTATGGTGAATTGTGCTGCTATGAACATAGGGGTACATATATCATTTCTGACTGGTGTTTCTGGTTTCCTGGGATATATTCCTAGAAGTGGGATCACTGGGTCAAATGGGAGTTCCATTTGTAGTTTTTTGAGGAAACTCCATACTGTCTTCCATAGTGGCTGCACCAGTCTGCATTCCCACCAGCAGTGCACAAGTGTTCCTTTTTCTCCACATCCTCTCCAGCACTTGTCGTTTGTTGATTTGTTGATGATAGCCAGTCTCACAGGTGTGAGATGGTACCTCATTGCTGTTTTGATTTGCATCTCTCGGATGATTAGTGACTTTGAGCATGTTCTCATATGTCTCTTGGCTTTCTGAATGTCCTCTTTTGAAAGGTGTCTATTTAGGTCCTTTGTCCATTTTTTGATTGGATTGTTTATCTTCCTTTTGTTAAGTTGTATGAGTTCCCTATAAATTTTGGAGATTAGGCCCTTATCAGATAAGACATTGGCAAATATGTTTTCTCACACAGTGGGTTTTCTTGTTGTTTTGTTGATGGTTTCTTTTGCTGTGCAGAAGCTTTTTATTGTGATGTAGTCCCATTTGTTCATTTTCTCTTTAGTTTCCAATGCCCTGGGAGCTGTATCGGTGAAGAAATTGCTTCGGCATACGTCTGAGATTTTGTTGCCTTTGGATTCTTCTAGAATTTTTATGGTTTCCTGTCGTATATTTAAGTCCTTTATCCATTTTGAGTTTATTTTTGTGTATGGTGTAAGTTGGTGGTCTAGTTTCATTTTCTTGCATGTATCTGTCCAATTTTCCCAACACCATTTATTGAAGAGACTATCTTTTTTATTATTATTATTATTATTATTATTATTATTATTATTAGTTAAGGTATTACAAATGTGTCCTCATCGCCCCCATTAACCCCCAACCTCCCCCCCCCACACACAAACTCATGCTCCCATCCCCCTGTTGTCCATGTCCATTGGTTTGGCTTGTATACATGTATACAAGTCCTTCGGTTGATCGAAGAGACTATCTTGACTCCATTGTATGTTCTTGCCTCCTTTGTCAAATATTAATTGAGCGTATTGGTTGGGGCTGATTTCTGGGCTCTCTATTCTATTCCATTGATCTATATGTCTGTTCTTGTGCCAGTACCAGGCAATTTTGAGAACAGTGGCTTTGTAATACATCTTGATATCTGGTATTGAGATCCCACCTACTTTGTTCTTTTTCAGGATTGCTGCAGCTATTCGGGGTCTTTTTTTATTCCAGATGAATTTTTGGAGAGTTCGTTCTAGATCTGTGAAGTATGCCGTTGGTATTTTAATGGGAAGTGCATTGAATTTATAGATTGCTTTGGGCAGTATGGACATTTTAATGATGTTGACTCTACCAATCCATGAACACGGTATGTTCTTCCATCTGTTTATGTCTTCCTCTATATCTTTTTTCAACGTCCTGTAGTTTTCTGAGTAGAGGTCTTTTACCTCTTTAGTTAAGTTTATTCCTAGGTAGCTTAATTTTTTTGGTGCGATGGTAAATGGGATTGTTTTTATAATCTCTCTTTCTGAAAGTTCACTATTGGTGTATAGAAATGCCTCAGATTTCTTGGGGTTAATTTTGTATCCTGCTACATTGCCAAATTCATGTATTAAGTATAGTAGCTTTTTGATGGAGTCTCTAGGGTTTTGTATGTATAATATCATGTCGTCTGCAAATAAGGACAGTTTTACTTCCTCTTTTCCAATTTGGATGCCTTTTATTTCTTCTTCTTGCCGAATTGCAATGGCTAACACTTCCAGGACTATGTTGAACAGGAGTGGTGAGAGGGGGCATCCCTGTCTTGTTCCTGTTCTTAGGGGAAATGGTGTTAGTTTTTTTCCATTGAGTATGATGTTGGCTGTGGGCCTGTCATATATGGCTTTTATTATGTTGAGGTATGATCCTTCTACTCCCGCCTTACTGAGAGTTTTTATCAAAAATGGGTGTTGAATTTTGTCAAATGCTTTTTCTGCATCAATTGCTATGACCATGTGTTTTTTTTCTTTCAATTTGTTTATGTGATGTATCACGTTTATTGATTTGCGGATATTGTACCATCCTTGCATCCCTGGGATAAATACTACTTGGTCATGGTGTATGACCTTTCTGATGTACTGCTGGATCTGATTTGCTAAGATTTTGTTGAGGATTTTGGCATCTATGTTCATGAGGGATATTGGCCTGTAATTCTCTTTCATTGTGTTGTCTTTACCTGGTTTTGGTATTAGGGTGATGCTGGCTTCATAGAATGAGCTTGGAAGTGTTCCTTCCTCTTGAATTTTTTGCAGTAGTCTGAGGAGGATAGGTTTTAGTTCTTCCTTGAATGTTTGGTAAAACTCCCCTGTGAAGCCGTCTGGTCCTGGGCTTTTGTTTGGTGGAAGCTTTTTGATGACTGCTTCAATTTCTTCCATAGTTATTGGCCTGTTGAGATTTTTAGATTCTTCCTGATTGAGTTTTGGAATGTTGTATTTTTCTAGGAATTTGTCCATTTCCTCCAGGTTGTCTAGTTTGTTGGAGTAGAGTTGTCCATAGTATTTTTTAACAATCATTTGTATTTCTGTGGGGTCTGTTGTTATTTCGCCTCTATCGTTTCTGATTTTGTTTATTTGGGTCCTCTCTCTTTGCTTCTTGGTGAGTCTGGCTAGAGGTTTGTCAATGTGATTGCTTTATTTTAAACTAGAGGCCCGGTGCACTAAATTCGTGCACTGGTGATGGGTGGGGGAGCCCTTAGCTCAGCCTGTGCCCTCTCGTAGTCCGGGACCCCTCCCTCCTTACCGCCCACCTGCTTGCTGCTTCCTACCACTCAGCTTGCTGCTCCTTAGTGCTAGCCTTCGCCCACCACCGCCACTGCACTCGCCAGCTGTGAACCCCGTTTCTGGCTGAGTGGCACTCCCCCTGTGGAAACACACTGACCACCAGGGGGCAGCTCCTGCGTTGAGCGTCTGCCACTTGGTGGTCAGTTCATCGCCACCAGTCATTCCACCTTTTGGTCAATTTGCATATGAGGGTTTTATTATATAGGATAGGATATTGAATGTGAACTGTAAATGAAAAATAAAATTTAAAAAAGAACCAAATAAAATTTTAGATCTGAAAAATTTTTAATATATATATATATATATATATATATATATATATATATATATATATATTTAATTCTCATCTGAGGATGTTTTTAAAATTGATTTTTAGAGAGAGAAACATCCATGTGACAGAGAAATACCAGAAATACCAGCTCCTGCTGACCCACTGGGATCTAACCTAAACCTAAGTATGTGCCCTAACCTAGAATCCAACAGGAAATCCTTTGGTGTACAGGTTGAGACTCTGACCAATTGAGCCACCTGGCCAGGGCAGATCTGAAATTTTTTTTTAAGTGTACCTCCAGGTCCTGGTTAGTGTGAATCAGTAGTTAGAGTGTCCTCCCACACACCAAAAGGTAATGGGTTCGATTCCAGGTGAGGGCACATACACAGGTTGTGGGTTCTGTCCCTGTCAGAATGCTTGGGAACTTTCTCTCTCCCTTCCTCTCTCTCTAGAATCAATGAAAAAAAACATATCCTTATGGGAGAACTTAAAAAGAAAAAATTACTGATTTGGTTGAGTAGATAGTGCTTCTGCAGGTGGACTGAAGGGTACCGGGTTGGATTCCAATCAAGGGCACGTACCTGGATTGCAGGCTCAATCCGGGCCCTGGTCGGGGATCCAGCAAGAGCTAACCGATTGATATCTCTCACATTAGTTTCTTTCTTTCTCCCTCCCTTCCACTCTCCGGAAAAAAAAAAAAAAAATCAATGCAAAAATGTCCTCAGGCGAGGATTAACCAAAACAAACCAACAAACACCCATCCCCAGTGTGATTATTGAAGGAGCATATGAAGTATTTGTTGAATGAGCGGGAAGGGATGAGACTTCACTTTCTATCTTTTTTAGCAACTCTGCAAGCCAGAGGGTTTATTTTTTATTTTAATTTTTACTGATCGATTATTTTAGAGAAAGGAAGGGAGCGAGAGAAACACCAGTGTGTTGTTCGCTTATTATGCTCTCTGTGGCTGCTTCTTGTCTGTGCCCTGACCAGGGATCCAACCCGCAACCTGGCTGTATCAGGAGGAGGTTCTAATCCACTGGGCTGCGCGCTGCCTGTCAGGGCCCCTCAACAAAAACCCTCTGGCTGTCCCGTGGCCTCCTCCAGCGTACACATCCGCATGGGTAGGTCACCCTCTCCGTGGCTCGCCAGGCATGGCTGCTGCGCAGTCGCCCCAGAGGCGGATTTCCAGGTTCCCAGGGAGAGCGCCCTCTGCGCCCAACTCCCAGGGAGAGCGGGGTGGGAAAGCACTTCGCCAGGAGCGGAGCACCCGTCCTGTGCAGGGCTCGCAGGGTTTGTGTCTCTGATCCTGCCCTCAGCAGCCCCAGCACTGTGGTGGCGGGGCTTGGTGCTGCTGGGTTCAGGGTCCCCCTGCGGGTTTGTGTCTCTGATCTGGCCCCCACAGCCCCAGCACCACGGTGGCTGGCCTTGGGTCTGCTGGGTGCCGGGCCTGCGGGTTTGTGTCTCTGATACTCCCAGCAGCCCCAGCACTGTGGTGGCGGGGCTTGGGGCTGCTGGGTGCTGGGGCTGCAGATCTGTGTCTTCGATCAGGCCCCAGCACCAAGGTGGTGGGCCTTGGTGCTGCTGGGTGCAGGGCCTGCTGGTTTGTGTTTGAGGCTGCTGGGTGCTGGGCTCCCCTGCGTGTTTGTGTCTCCAATCCGGCCCCCAGCAGCCCCAGCACCGCCTAAATAACTTAAGGGAAACTTTATTTAGTCTTCTTTTAAAAGCAATCTAGTTTAAAAATGAGTTGCAGTTAAGAGAGAATAAAGAACATGGTACCTAAGAGATAGACAGACAGAGGAGGGGCTGGGCACTGGTCAGGGGCTTACATGCCAACTGTTCTCCACCTGGGAAATGATGTAAAATTGGTTTCTTTAGTTTTCTGCTCAGTGGTCTTCTCCAGCGAGTGGAGTGGCATCTGCTCGCTTCTCCCTGGGGCCTGGCTTGGTGGTCACCTTGGGGTCTGGCTGCACTCCAGCGGGCTCCGCATGGGCCTGCCTGCTCCCCCTGGCCCTGTCACACGGTGTTTCCTCCGAGTCTTCCTTGGGCGCAGCCCTGATCCATCACCTCCTCCTGTGTCTCGCACCGCTTCCACAGGCCGAGAAAGATGCCCAGACGGAGTTCAGGTCTGCAGGGAGCTGGTCCTCTGCTTTCAGAACCTTCGGGATCTCCGCTTGCAATTGTTCCCTTCCATGACCTTCCTTCCCTGCCTCCAGCATCTTCCCGAAGCACTGCACGCCTGCCCTCCAGCAGCAGGTTGTCTTTGTGTGGCTTCCAGGGCAGTGTCCAAGGGCCTGGTGGCCCCACTGCGGCCCTTCCATATTGGGCGCCCGCCTCAGGCCTGGGGAGGCCCTGGAAGGCCAGCAGCTCCCCAGCATGTCCCGCTGCACCAGGCGCACATACGCCCGCCCCTGCCTGCGCCCTCCAGGCATGTGCGGCTCCACACTGTGCTCAGGGCCTGGGCAGCATTCCAGGAGTGGGGTGTGGAGGTGTTGGGACTCCTCCCCAGGGCGACCCTTCACCGGGGAGTCCCCACTGCTCCATTCACCCCCTCGGCAAGCAGGGAGTGCCCTCGGTGGGTCCACTGCTCTGGGCGCTGGGGAGGAGGAGGCCATGGAGGGCGAGGCCCTGAAGCAGGAGGAGGCCACGGAAGGCAGGAGAGGAGCCCAGGACTCATGGTGCCCCCCCCCCCCGCTGCCACCCCGTATCCCGCTGGGGCCTGCACCCAGGAGTGCCATGGCTGTGGCAGGGCCACTGGCTGGGCTTGGCGATGAGTCCTCCATGCACAGGCCCAGCATCCTGCCTGGTGTGGGTGGAGGTTTTAAGTCACCTTGAGAGAGGCTCTGGCCTTTCTCTGCTCCTCTCCTGGTGGAGCTGTGGCTCTGTGGTCAGAGGAGTCGCCTTCCAGCCCCCAGGTTGCTTCTCAGAGTCGGAAGTTGTGCCATCGGCCTCTGCCTAGGACAGAACCTCTGCACCTCCAGGGTGCATAAACACACAGGGCTTCCATCAGGCTTCACTGCTCCGCAAGCTCCGCCGCTTGGAGCTTATGTATGCAAATTAACCACCATCTTTGTTGAGTTAATTGGCATACTCTCATGATTGGCTGGTTAGCATAGTGAAGGTACAGTCAATTTACATGTTTGTCTATTAGGTAAGACTAGAGGCCCGGTACAAAAAAATTTGTGCACTCAGGGGGTCCCTCAGCCCGGCCTGTGCCCTCTCGCAGTCTGGGACCCCTTGGGGAATGACCACCTGCTGGCTTAGGCCCGCTCCCCAGGGGATTGGGCCTAAGCTGGCAGTCAGACATCCCTTTGGCAGCCCGGGAGCCCTCGGGGGATGTCCATTTGCCGGCGGGGAGCAGGCCTAGCTGCAGTTGGACATCCTTAGCGCTGCTGAGGAGGCAGGAGAGGCTCCCACCACCACTGCTGTACTGGCAGCCATCAGCCTGGCTTGTGGCTGAGCAGAGCTCCCCCTGTGGGAGCACACTGACCACCAGGAGGCAGCTCCTGCATTGAGCATCTGCCCCCTGGTGGTCAGTTTGTGTCATAGTGACCAGTGATTCCCAATCTTTCTGCTGTTAGGGTCAATTTGCATATTACCCTTTTATTATATAGGATAGAGGCCTGGTGCAAGGGTGGGGCCAGCTGGTTTGCCCTGAAGGGTGTCCTGGATCAGGGTGGGGGTCCCGCTGGGGTGCCTAGCCAGCCTGGGTGAGTGGCTGATGGCTGTTTGCAGGTTGGCCACACTCCTTCAGGGTGGGGGTCCCTGCTAGGGTGCCTGGCCAGCCTGGATGTGGAACTGAGGGATGTTTGCAGGCTGGCCACAGCCCCTTCAGTGTAGAGGTCCCGGCTGGGGTGCCTGGCCAGCGTGGGTGAGGGGCTGATTGCTGTTTGTAGGCTGGCCAAACCCCCCAGCAGGGACCTTCACCCCATGAGGGTGTGGCCATCCTGGGTGAGGGGCTGATGGCTGTTTGCAGGCTGGCCACAGCCCCCAGCCACCCAAGCTCCCAGTGAGGCTGGCTGGAAGCAGGGATCTGGGACTTATTTAGCTTCTATAATCGAAACTTTGTTGCCTTTTGCGGAGGCCACAGCCGGCCGGGAAGCTTGGCTTCCTCCATTGCCAGGGCAACCAAGCCTCCTGCTTGCTCCAGCTCTGTGGCTGCTGGCCGCCTTCTTGGTTGGGTTAATTTGCATATAGTCGCTGATTGGCTGGTGGGTGTGGTGAAGGTATGGTCAATTAGCACCTTTGTCTATTAGTGTAGATAATGCCAGAGGCATAAATTGCTCACCAATAAACCAATGAAATTCAGACTCCTTTTAAGGGATAGTTCTGAAAATCAGTTGAGATTTTTCCTGGCCCCAGTCTCCTCCCAACTATGTCCTTCCCAGGTTCTCTCATGCAAATGAGCCAGCCTACAATTTAGTTTATATGTCCAATGATTCTACCAATATAGTACCCAATTGCCCTTCCCTACAACTTCCACTCTTTTTGAGAGCACCCTTAGTGTTTCAAATGAAACCAGTTCCTTTAGGAAAAGGAGCTCTCTGGTGTATGGCCTGCTCTCTCTCCAGGCAACCTCTGGTTATGCCTATGGAGCTGGAGGTGGGGACAATGGCAACTTACTCCAGTTTAGTGGCTGAGTGCTCAGGGGTGGTGGTGGGGAACAGCACCTTTAGCTCTGATTTGCTTGACCCTCCCAGGATGGAGTCACTGTCTAACCAGCCAGCAGCAAGATGTCTGGGGCCCCCATATTGCTAGCAGCACCGCTCAGTGTAGAACCTCCTTGGTGGCTAGGCAGAAGAGAAACCCCACCTCTCACCTACACTTGACCATAACTTAGCTTCAGCAACAGGTGGCAGCAGGTTGAGAAACACTGACATCCTGGGAGCTGAAGGAGGTGGGGCCCTGTGTCCTTGGCTGCACCAGTCTGGTTCCCATCTTGTTGAGTTGGGAGAAGTGATTTCAGTTCAAATTCCAGACTCTCAATGTTCTTATAAAATGTTAATACATTTTCTTGAATATGTTTTTCTTTAATTGCCATATATTCTTCAACCATATTGAGATTTTACCTGGTTGTTTTAAAATAATTTTCAGGAGTTTTGCTGGTGAGTCGAGTTCCTCATGCTGAAGTCAGTCACATCCCTCATTTTCTTTATTTCCTCTTTCTGGAACATGTGTTCCCTTTAATAAGATTTGTTAGAACTTGTGCTATATTTTACATTTCCAGCTATCATATTTTCATCTCTATACATCTTGGTTTTTTTCTTGAGTTCCTAATCCACCTCATCAATTTTCCTCTCCAACTGTAATGTTCTGAATAATTCTAGATTTCTAGTTTTATTGATTATATTTTAAATTCAAATTTTCATCAGTAGTATTTATTTTTTCAATTTAACATTAAAAAATTCTGTATTGACTTTTTTTTTTTTTTTTGAGGAGAAACATCAATGTGAGAATGGCTGCCCCCTGCACACCCCTCACCAGGAATCAAGTTGGCAACCTTTTCAACTGGCAACCTTGCAGTGCTCAGGATGACACCCACCCAGCTGAGCCACACTGGCTAGGGCCCATTTAGTTGTTTCAAAAATCCACCTAGTCCTGGCCAGTATCTCAGTGGTTAGAGCATCAGCCCAAGCACCTAAGGGTTGCAGGTTCAATTACTGGTCAAGGGCATGTGGGTTGCAGGTTTAATTCTGGGCCCTCGTCGGGGTGCATTCAGGAGGCAACCAATCAATGTCTCTCTCTCACATTGATGTTTCTCTCTCTCTGCCCCTTCTCTAATAATCAATGGAAAAAATATCCTCACGTGAGGATTAACAACAACAAATATGCCTAGTATTTTAAGGTAGTCTCATTGTTTATTTTTTCTTCATGGGCTTTGTTCCTAATCATTTATCAAATATGTTTCACAGTACACTAGTATATCTGATCCATTTTAAAATTCTGCAGGATTTTGATTACTTGCTATTAATGACTTCAATTGTATGAAATGCTCTTTCTGTGTATATTGTTTTTAATCTTAATTCAAACAGGGAGGCTGTCACCTTACTTTTCAGGGGTTACATGAAGGTAACTTTAAACTGGAATAATTTTTTGCAACTCACTAAATTAATGATAAAGGCATCCAAAGCTGATGGCTGCTAATATCGAAGAGATGAGACATTATGTCCCTTCTATGGAAGAACATACCACCTCCTCTAAAGTAGTCTTGAAAAAAAAAAGTCTAGATTCAATTTATCAAGTTAGAGGAAATATAGAGGACAGAGGATTATGTTACACTATGGGGATTCAGTTACAAGAATCTGGATTATATTTAATTCTCAAGGACAAACTGGATTTCTTTCACCAAATAAACTGTAAGAAGAGGAGAGAGAATGTGAAAAATAAAAGGTAAGGAGGGGGGGAGAAAGGGAAAGTCAGTAAGAGGGTGAGGGAACAGAGATGAAAACAAATGCATGCCAACCACTTGCAATGTATGACCTGCAACTGAATCCTGTTTCAAATAAACGATGTGTAAAAAATGGCATTTATGAAACATCTGAACTGTTGCATATCCACTACATATTTGATGACATTAAGGAATTTTTATTCATTTTTTCGTCTTAATGGTTTTGTGATTATCTTAAAAATATTGTTTAGAAGGAACATTGAAATATTCATGGATTAAATTATGTGATATGAGAAATGCTTCAAAATAACATGGGAGGAGGCTAGAAGGTGGGAGTTTAGAAGACAATGGCTGAGATAATTCTCGAAGCTGGGTGATTTGTATATATTTGGAAATGGCTTTCTTATTACTGCTTTAGCCTTGTAATCTTGGTTCTTATTGGGGGGAGGGGGCATTTGTAAACTAAAGTGAGGTCAAAAGGGGCAGTTTATGAATGTGTCATCACATTCCAATGTGTGGACTTTTTAAGCCTGAATCATCTATCAAACTGAGGACATAGTTTGAAAACACTGACAATTTCCTTTTAATCTTCTCCAAATGAAATCATCAAATGCTTTTGTGTGTTTTCTTTTATTCTATAAAAATGTGCTCTCCAACAAATACCTATGAAATCAAGCACATTTTTCAGTTGCCTAGTATAAACAATTCCAGGAAGTACTGAGGCTAATTTGCAAAACATTCTTAGGTCTCAAATGTAACCGTGCAATACCAGCCTTCTCCACTCTTTTGGTTAATGCTATGCATAACCTATTCTGATTGTCCATCCTCAAAATCAGGAAAATAATAAGTAGCTCATAATATGTACCAATAAAGATTTGTAAGTTAATGCAGACGTACTAACCTGTAACTGGCCATTCTTCCAAGGGCCTAAATCACTAAGCTAGAACTTTTCTATTACGCCCATAATTCACTTCCAAATCCTCAAAACTGATCATGATGTTAATTTTGTTTTAAAGAGAGGAAAGAGAGAAAGAGAGAAGCATAGCAAGAATAAATGGTCAAAGTTCTGAAGAATGAGGTCTAAGGAAAACTCAATAGGCTTTGTATAAGCAATGAATGATGGGTAACAGAAAACAAGTATAGTCCACTTGTGAAGTCTGGAAATGAGGTTGCTAGAAAAGGCAACTGGATTAAGAAAAGTATCTAAAAGTGGGGGAGAACAGTACTTTCTGAAGGCAGCAAGAAAAAAGCCCATGTTTTCACCTTCACATCTTCAGACATCTAAGAATAAAGGAAAGTACGGGGTGGTATATATTACAGGGGAGTGAAAACAATTATTGGTTGGAGCCAGAGAATCCTGGGTTCAGATCCACTGGGTCCTTTGTGGGTCTCTAATGTGCAAGTAGAGTTGAAACCACTGCATTAGCGATTCCAAGACATAATCACATGTAACCCAAACAGCTCAATATTAATGCTGGAGGGTAACGGGTTTATTTCACTGTTTACAATTAGTAGCTTATAATCTTGAAGGCAGTCTCATAGACACAAACACACTGACTTTACAGACTCTTTGAACAGACGAAAGCTACATCATTCAAGGACCCTGTATAATAGGCCACGGTGAAAATTAATGATCCTGAGAAAAAAAAGATCTGCCTCTGATAGAAAAGAAAGCCCATTCCTTTAAAGTTAACAATAAAATGTTAATTTAAAAAATATCTGGCACACGATAATGTGTGTATGTAGTCTTTTTGATAGCTTAAGACTATCTCAGTGTTAACTGCCCAGCTCTTCTCACGAAGTTGTTTGCAAAGTATCTCGATGACTGTTCAAGTCGTTAATGATCTTTTTTTTATATATAAAATAAAGATGGAACTCAAAAAGAACTCCTTTTATTATTACCATCTTAATTTTTGCTTCATTACCAGAAATAATGTATTTAAATGCTGGATCTTGCTCAGTAATTTTTATTTTTAAAACAACTATGCTCTTTGATTATATTTATGTAGAAAAAATGTGTAGACAGGAAAGTATAAAGAAAATTAAAAATGATCCAATATACCCCTAAAATATAACAAAAGATTTTGTCTTCCTAGTCTTTTTTGCATTTATGTAGAATGCTAAAACAAAATCAGTACTGTAAAATGCTCACTTTTTTTCATTTTATATCATACAGCAACCAATCCTTTGGGACATTAAATATTACATAAAAACATGATCTTCAGTTGGCCCCTTCATAATCTAATTAGAGCTAAACCATAATTTATCTCTAATTTTTGGATATTCAGATTGTTTTGAATATTTGCTATTAAAACTGGCACTATATAAAACATCCTTCTTTACACATAATTCTTTGCAGTTATCATTCACTACCATATTTCTAATTTTTTAAAGATGAATTTTTAAAGATGAAAGGAGCAGAGTAGCCAGCAAAAAGGGTGTTAAGTATTTTTAAGCCTTTTGGTACATTTACCAAACCGCTCTCCAGAAAGACTGTACACATTTACAATGCCACCAATAAATAGTCCGAGTCCCATTTTGTCTTCATATCCTTGGCAACATAAGAAACTGCACCTCCCACCTGTTATTGTTATGAATTTAATGGGGGAAGGGTGAATGGTATCTTCTTGTCTTTTCTCTAAAGGTTAGGAATTTTCACATGTTTACTGGTCATTTGCTTCGCTGTTTTTTGGAGCATCCGTGTCTTTCGGAAGGCATCTGTCACACGGACATGGTCTCAGCACATGTTCTTCCTTAGCGGGCAAGGGCACGAAAGCTTTTCAGATTAAGCAAGACTTCCCCAAACGACTAGAATTAGAAAGTCTTATCTTCTGGGAAGTCATGCTATATTTTAATGTCTTGGTAATAAAACAGAGAACTGGGCCATATTCTGAAAGGAAAAAAGTAGGCACAGATTATAATTAACCAAGCACTTATTGGCTTTTATGTATGATTTTACTGGAATGCTGTTAAAAAACATATTTTGATTTTAGAGTGTAAACTCATGAGACATACACTTTTAATAAATTCTCCAGGAAATTTGCATGTTCATCAAAGTAGAAATCACTAACCAGATGTGGGATTTCTGCAGAGCTCCTAACCCAGTGGTTCCCAACCTTCCTAATGCCACGACCCTTTAATACAGTTCCTCATGTTGTGGTGACCCCCAATTTCATTGTTACAAATTGAACATAACTAAAGCATAGTGATTGATCACAAAAACAATATGTAATTATATATGTGTTTTCCGATGGTCTTAGGCGACCCCTGTGAAAGGGTCGTTCGACCCCCAAAGGGGTCGCGACCCACAGGTTGAGAACCGCTGGACCTAACCAATTCCTTACTTTCCCTTCCTGTGAGCAAGGTTCATGATGCTTATCTCTGAGGACTGCTTGGATTCTCACCATCTCCATCCCTTACATATCCACTAGGACACATTTACACATCAGCCCCAGCCTGGATTTTTGTTTATGCAACCTCCATTTTTCACCTTACCCACTGAAAAAAAATCCTTCAAATTTTAATGTCACTATCTCCAAAGAGAATAGGATCTTCTTCATGATAGCAAGTCTAATTGTATCGTTGCAAACCACGATTTGACATACAGTGGGCACTCAGTGTTTCTGAAACCAATTAGTGAATGATATACATTTCAGTGCCGAGAGAGCTGAGAAGGAATAATTGTAAGGTGATCCTTAGTGCTATAGAACGAAGGCCTTGATTCTTCACTTTCTCTCTTTAGGTTACATATTCCTTTGAGAATCTGATGAAAGCTACATACATCCTCTTTAGAAAGGTATAGATAGAACACTACACACCGCTGTAACCGGTTCGGCTCAGTGGATAGAGTGTCACCCTGTGGACTGAAAGGTCCCAGGTTCGATTCCGGTCAAGGACATGTACCTTGGTTGCGGGCACATCCCCAGTGGGAGGTGTGCAGGAGGCAGCTGACCGATGTTTCTAACTCTCTATCTCTCTCCCTTCCTCTCTGTAAAAAAATCAATAAATTAATAAAAAGGAATACTACACACCAATTTTACACACAATTTCAGAAGCTTCAGAGGGGAGGAAAACACTGATTTCTAACATCTGGCATTCTGACTTAGAAATGAAGTGGAAATATTAAATTTATTGTCTGACAAGTCATCTAAGTTCAAGAGATTACAGCCAAATTGGGACAGTTGAGAAAAACCAAAATAGCAGTATGAGTCACAGTTCCAAGAAGTCAAGGTGGGCTTGCTTAACCATGCTTGAGTTGTGACACTTTACTGCATTATTAGAGGCTAAGTGCGTGAAATTTGTGCACTGGTGGGGGAGGGGTGGGGGTAGGGCGGTCCCTCAGCCCAGCCTGTGCCCTCTTGCAGTCGGGGACCCCTCAGGGGATGTCAAACTGCCGGCTTGTGGCTGGATGGCCTTCTGCTGCTGCATAGTCTGCTGCTTGAGCTTCAGAAGCTGCTGCACATACACAGGCTGGGCCACCAGTCTGTCCTGTGAACACCATTGAGTGGGTGAGTCAAGCGCAGTGGAAGGCTCACCTGAGTTCCTTGAGTCACTGAGATGTTCAGACTAACTGCCTTCTACAGAGAACGTCACCAGGATTAGGTCTAAGATGGCAGTCAGACATTCCTCTCACAGTCCGGGACCCCCAAGGGATGTAGCAGTGTGCCAAGCAGCAGGCAGCCAGGGAGGAGCCCGAATCAAGGCTGAATGCTGCACCGCTCGCACTCATCCTGGCCCGCTGAGCCTGCTGCCACTGCCTGGTAGTGCTGCTATGGAGTCAGGAGAGGCTCCCACCATGGCAGCTGCACTTGCCAGCCATGAGACTGGCTTCTGGCTGCACTGGAGGCAGCTCCTGTGTTGAGCGGCTGCCCCTGGGTGGTCAGTGTGCATCATAGCGGCTGGTCGTTCCGCCGTAACAGTCACTTAGGCTTTTATATATATAGATGCACATTACACTCAGGCAAATGTAACTGTTTCTAAACTGACATTCTCCAATTCTTATTATTTTCTAGTCCTTTTGTCTTCAATAAGGGCTTTTATATTTCAACTAGAGGCCTGGTGCACAAAAATTTGTGCACTTGGGTGGGGGGGGGGGAGTCCCTCAGCCCAGCCTGTGCCCTCTCGCAGTCTGGGACCCCTCGGAGGATGTCCACCTGCTGGCTTAGGCCTGCTCCCTGGGGGATCGGGGCTAACCTGGCAGTCAGACATCCCTCTGGCAGCCCGGCAGCCCTCGGGGGATGTTCACTTACCAGCAGGGAGCAGAACTAAGCTGCAGTCGGACATCCTTAGCGCTGCTGAGGAGGTGGGAAAGGCTCCCACCACCACTGCTGTGCTGGCGGCCATCAGCCTGGCTTGTGGCTGAGCAGAGCTCCCCCTGTGGGAGCACACTGACGACCAGGGGACAGCTCCTGCATTGAGCATATGCCCCCTGGTGGTATGTCATAGTGACCAGTCATTCCCGGTCTTTCTGCTGTTAGGGTCCATTTGCATATTACCCTTTTATTATATAGGATAGAGGCCTGGTGCATGGGTGGGGGCCAGCTGGTTTGCCCTGAAGAGTGTCCCGGATCAGGGTGGGGTACCTGGCCAGCCTGGGTGAGGGGCTAGGGCTGTTTTCAGGCTGGCCAAGCCCCTGGAGACGGAAGCTCCCAGCCTCTCCTTTATTTTTTTTATTCTGGGAATTATTTACCTTCTATAATTGAAACTTTGTAGCCTTGAGTGGAGCTCAGAACCAGGCTAGGCGGGAAGCTTGGCTTCCTCCATAGCCAGGTGCAGCCCAAGCCTCCTGCTCGCTCCAGCTCCGTGGCCATGGCCAGGTGAAAGCAGGTATCTGGGGTTTAGTTATATTCTATAACTGAAACTTTGTTGCCTTGAGTGGAGCTCAGAGCTGGCCGCGGTAGGCAGGAAGCTTGGCTTCCTCCATCGCTGGGGCAAGCAAGCCTCCTGCTTTCTCCAGCTCTGTGGCTGCTGGCAGCCATCTTGGTTGGGTTAATTTGCATATAGTCGCTCTGATTGGCTGGTGGGCATGGCTTAAGGCATAGCAAAGGTACAGTCAATTTGCATGTTTGTCATTTATTAGTGTAGACTAGAGGCCTGGTGCACAAAATTTATGCATGGGGTGGGGGGTGTCTCCCTCAGCTGGGCCTGCATCCTCTTGCAATCCGGGACTGCTGGCTCTTAACCACTCGCCTGCCTGCCTGCCTGCCTGATCGCCCCTAACTGCTCGCCTGCCTGCCTGGTCACCCCTAACTGCTCACCTGCCTGCCTGATTGTCCCTAACCGCCTCTGCCTCTACCCCTGTGGCTATGTCCAGAAGGACATCCGGAAGGTCGTTGGCTGTCTGGTCTACTTAGCGTATGACACTTTTATTATTATAGATATGATAAAATACTTCATGGAGGAAAGGGATTATCATTTATTCATTAAAGAACTTTTATCTCCTAGGTATACAGGTTGAAACCAACTGATGTTTCTCGTTCCTTATGGACCTAAAAGTCTAGTAGGAAAGAGATTACAAATCCCATATTCTTGACTTTGCCAGTCCTAGAGGCACCTTAGTTATACTCGTGTGCAGGAGCCTGCTCACACCAGCTTACGAGACCCATCTACATGTATCCTGTCCAGCATATCAGTGGCTTCATGTTGGTAGCTTAAAGTCAGCTATACTGGAGCATTTACACCACATAAACTGGCAAACAGTACAAATCATGACTTCCCCACACCCAGGGGTTATCAATCATTCACTACCATATTGCATCCTCATCACACTAAAATTATGGGTCTCATTCCAAGGCTCCTCAATGGTAATTGGGGTAGGGAGGGCTTATATCAACTTTTCAAATCCTTTCTCAACTACAGGCATAAGACCTAAGAGTATAGCTGTGTCCTAGGAGACCTCAGAACATACTGGCTACCCTCGTTGGATATTAGGTGAATGTAAAATCTGATCAGTTTGAGGCAACTCCTTATCTAATATGGTTAATCAAGAGTCACAACATGTCCAAATGAAAATCATACATGTCTGAGTGTAGCAGTCAGTTTAAATTACAGGGTGGGACAAAGTAGGTTTACAGTTGTGAGTATGCAAAACACAGAGTTTATTCTTGTACTATTACTAATTATTTCTTTATTTTCCAACTGAGCAACTGTAAGACTATTTTTGCCCCACTCTGTATATTCGGGGAGTTAATACTAGAGTTGAAAAGTTACCGCCTGATTGGCATGCATCAGTGGTTGAGCACCAACCTATAAAACAGGAGGCCATGGTTTGATTGCCAGTCAGGGCACATGCCCAGGTTGTGGGCTCAATCCCCGGAAGGGGGCATGTAGGAGGCAGCTGATCAATGATTCTCTTTCATCATTGATATTTCTATCTCTTTCTCCCTCTCTCTTCCTCTCTGAAACCAATAAAAATAAAAAAAGAAGAAGTTACCAACCTGCAACCCACCCGATGTTTATCATTAATGACTCTTAGTTAGATGCAACATGAAGAGTAAGCAGATATTCCCCGGCACCATTTTGTTACTGCTCTGTCAGTTTTAGCCTAAAAGGCTGCAACCACTCTGCATGGATCTGCCAAAGAAAAAACAACTTCCTTGGCTACGTAGGCTACATGAAGAGCCAGTGCTATCCATCTTCTGAAGTAGGACTTAAGAGATACACTGCAGGGCAGAACCATGTCAAGAATCTGGTGGACTCTCCCCACCTCAACTTCCAATGGTCTTGCATTACCAGCCAGCTCTAACTACCCAATATCACAAATGGTTACTAAGGAAGGAAATGGAAAGAAAACTTGCAGAAAACATCTAGGCTAGTATAAAACACAGGAGGAGATGCACCAAGGGTGAGATGCACATAATAGGAAAGGCAGCTGAGGATGTGGAAGTGTCTGCTTGCAGATGGCTCAGGATACTTACCTTCAGGTTATGGAGGGTTTCTGACCATTCCATGGAACCTATCTGAGGTATGGTCGTGAGGAGCAAACTTTTGGCTTTGTTGGCATTTTCTTTCAGGGTCTTTAAAACCCGGTCCACCGAAACCTAGGGAAACAGCAGCACAGGATGTTTCCAGCAATTAAAAAATCACACTTTTTGTGGAACATTTCCCTAAGTTCCTTCCCGATCTGTGAAGTCAGTTGACTCTAGTTTCAACCCCAGCCCAAGTTTTGCATTTATCAAAATGGTCTTGGTCCCATGGGGGAGGTCTTAGAGAAAACAAACACCTCTGAAAAGTACCGTTTGCAACATGATTTCTAAGAAACTCTCTCCAGAGGTGTCATGTGTTAGCAGCTCTAGAAAGCTGTGGCTATTCTCCCCAGGTCCACAGAATGGATCCCAGCCATAAAACTGTTGCTACACTGGATCACCAACCAGTCCAAAAAGAAACATTTCTCGAGAGAAGTCTTCCAGCTAATAAAGAAAAATGATGAAATCAGGATATCATGATTTTCTTTTAACAGCTCCCAATGCATTAATGGATGGGCTGCTAACATCACACACACAACCCAAACCAAACAAACAACCCACTCTTCCGATGAAAAAACTAAACGCTACGTAGGATACCTGAATCTGCACAAGTCTAGATCCATCTACCAATTTACATAAAATACAGAGGACAGAGACTCTGGTTAAACTACCCTGATGAGATGATTTCAACAATTCAGACTGTGGGAAAGTATAGGTCAAATCACTTGGTTTCTTTTTAGGAAACTTGGAAGAAATCATCTGAGATAACTGGAAACTCGAACTTTGCCTGGGAATGATAAGGCATTATGGCTGGAATGTGACAAGGACAAGGTGGCTAGGTTAGATATCTCCTAACATGTTGATGGACAAAGCTAGGGATCAAAGTACAGATGAAATATGAGTGGCTATAAGTTGATGTGATAATGGTTGACGTTGGATTCACAGAAACCCATAGTATTGTCTGCTTTTGTACGTAACTAAAATTGCTTCATAAGGAAAGGCTGAAAAAAGCTGTGGACTATACACTGGCCGGTTAGAGGAAGAGTACTTGTCACACTTCACTCTACTTAGAAGTAATCCAAGACTCAGGGCACAGCGATTACAGCTTTCATTCAGTTTCCTGGAGTACAGAGTCCAGACCCCTCCCACAAACACCAGGATGTGGTTAGACAAAATGATCAGTACCGCAGCAGAGGGCGTCCCATTACTGTGGGAACACAGAGCAGTGACCAGCTGGGTGCCGGTCAGGCCAACATATGGGCACAGTTCAAGTGGAACCTTGAAGTGCAGGGTCATAAAGCGTGCAAGAGGTTTACCTTACATTCACTCTTGTCCTTACACTTCCTGTGACTGGTATTTCTATGTAGACTGACTTCTGTTCTCTTTGGTCCTGCTATTGGGCTCCACCCAAAATGCCTCCCTATTAACCTCCTCACGATCAAATCTTACCCTCTGTTGGAGGACCAGCTCAATTCTCAAGTTTCCTTCACAATTTTTTTGTAGTCTTTCTACCCCCACTGCCATGACTGCTACTACCTGGTGACCAACCTCCTAGGAGCCAGCATTCAACTAGTTGCTCTACACATTCCATTTGGCTCAATTCTCCCAGTAATCCAGCAAGATCAGAAGTGTAACTGAACAACTCACGCCCCTCACCCTGAAGCCTTGGCTCCATCCCACAGAAGAGTAACTTGTTAAATTACAGGCCTGGTATCACAGGTAATTGGAGGAACACGAATTTGAAGGTGGCGTGGCAACTCTGAAACCGTTTGATCATGGCAGGCTGCACATCTGGTGTGACGCACAACACACACGCTGGCTGGCTGAGATGACGCTATCTGTCATATATTCGTGTGGCACTTAACATTATTTGCCTTCATGACTTACCACTTACACAAACCTAGCTTCTCTGCTTTTAATTGAAGTAGTTCCAACTGACTGCTTTCCAAACCTCACGGGGTTGACTGAAGGAAAGCACCGTTAGCTCTGCAGAGAGATATGTTCCTAGATGAGGCAGAAAGCCACAGGCAGGCAACAATGCGTCCTCAGGGAGTAGCAGACACTGACGTCTTCTATTCATTGGGAGCAGCTTCCTAACACCGTGAGGCCAAGCAGTTCCCTTTGAGGAGAGGGACTGTGCTGCAGCAGGATTTACAAAACTCTTAAATTAAAAAGCATCCTCGTGGTTAATTACACTGAAGAGTCAGGATAAGGCATCATGCAAGACACAGAACCTGTGTTCATCTATGTCCCAAAATCCATGTAAATGAACAGATAGAGAGCAAGAATATTCCTGTTTTACATGAAACTGAGTGGTGAAACAAGCAGCCCTGAGATGGTGGGAAGGGTCCCCCTGCAGAAGATGTCACCTGTCCTACATGTGCTCAGAGCAGCCACCCCTACACTTTTTTACTTCAAAATTCCTTGACTGGCCTGGTCAGTGTGGCTCAATGGTTTAGCATCAACCCATGAACCAGGAGGTCATGGTTCAATTCCCGGTCAGGGCACATGCTTGATCCTCAGTGGGGGGGGGTGCAGGAGGCAGCTGATCAATGATTCTCTCTCATCATTGATGCTTCTATCTCTTCCTCTCCCTTCCTCTCTGAAATCAATAAACACATATGACTGTAGTTCTGTCCCTTTCTCTATTTTAAAATAAATGATCCAGTTTCTTTAAGTGAAATGCAAGGGATGAAGAGAGAAAAATATTAGGTTAAAAGAGACTCTGAATAGTTGAAAATGATGAGACAAGAGGGAAAAAGTGAACAATCTAAATACTTGAGTATATTAAGAAATTAAAATCAATATGTTTTGTACATTAACTGTCCTGTGGCTGTTTTTTACTATTTTGTTTTTTATAAAAGAGGCCCTCAGCCAGGCTAGTATGGCTCAGTGGTTGAGTGTCGACCCATGAACCAAGAGGTCACTGGTTTGATTCCTGGACAGGGTTGTGGGTTTGATCCCTGAGGTGGGGGGACATGCAAGAAGCAACCAATCAATGTTTCTCTCTCATCGATGTTTCTATCTCTCTATCCCTCTCCCTTCCTCTCTCTAAAATCAATAGACACACAAAGAAATATCACTCCACCATGCACTATATATATACACTAGTGGCCTTGCACACAAATCCGTGAGTGAGTAGCTTGCTGCTGCGTGCCTCAGCTGTCTGCCCCGCCCACCGCCATTCGTAGCTCTCCACCGCATGTAGCTCGCTGCCCTGCCCTCCTGCTGACAGGTCATTACGTGACAGTGTCCCGACCAATTGGCAGATTACCCTATTATAAGTATAGATATATTTTTAAAAGGCCTTTATAAAAACTATTTACTTATGAAGGCAGGGAAGAAAGAAGTGGGTAGGGGCATATGTATGACACAAAGTGGGCCAGGCCCATACCTGGAAGGCCGGGTGATGGGTCACTGGGGTTTATTATACTAGACTCTCTACTTTTGGAGATGTTCCAAATTTTTCACAATGAAAGTATTTGTTCTGGAAGCCTGACCTCAACCGTCTGGCTGGACCATGCCGTTTTTATTACCTAAAACCTCTTACTGACTTCCCATCTGAAACACAGTCTCCACAGCTCTGCTTCCTTCTTGCTCCCTCCCCTCCTCTCCACTTCAGCATGCCCACCTTCCCCATCACGTAAGGAAGCTTCCCTGACTGTAAATACTCGGCTGAGACAACTGGATTCATACGCCTGTATCTCACCTGAGCTTTCTCACATTCGTTTGCTTAACCTCTAACCACCCACCCCCCTCTCCGTGAAAACCACAGAATGCTGGCTCCTTACCAACTTGTTTTGTTTGCTCCCACACCAAGCATGGTATCCAGTCATGGTAGGGTAAACAAGATAGTTATGACTAGAGCCCACTTACCAGAAAGATATTAAGAAACAGTTAAGTTTTTTTCCATGGAAAAAAAGAGCACAGACAGTAGCACCGCATAAGGAAATTACAACCAGGACCTTGATCCTTAAAATAAGGCCCAAATCTCAATATGATTCCCAGCATGCCTACAATGTACAGTTCATTGCTAATCCGTGGATAAAAGTGTTTTTTTTCTTTGCTCTGAAGATCCTGGTCCTTACTCTCCAAAGTCAACTACAGGAAATATCTGGTAATACTTAACGACGATGTATTAAAAGTTGACTTTAAAACCTGGAAGAAAGGTACTTTCTGGAAAGAATGCAATAAAAACACATAGTGAAGATCCTTTCTTTCCGGGGCTCATGGCACCTGGCAAGTCACGCCATACGTGCTCTGGAGAGAATTCGACCTACCACTTCCTCGTGCTCCTTCCAGCAATCGTAATCTGTTGCCATGGCGATACTTGCATAGCAAAGTCCAGCCTCCTTAGCAAGAACCACCTCTGGAACTGTGGTCATGTTGATAACATCTGCCCCCCAGGTGCGAAACATGATGCTCTCTGCCCGTGAACTAAAACGCGGTCCTTCAATCGTGAGCATGGTCCCTTTGGAGTGGTACCGGAGTCCGAGCTTCTTAGCAGTCTCTGTCAGGACCTAGAAGAGAAGGAACCACAAACGCAAAACATGCAAACCCAAGTCCAGCTTACTATTTTATTTTCCCCTGAAATGTAAAAGGTTGCGTCGTTAAAGATCTTTATTATAAAAGCCTAGTAGCTGCTGACCCTCAGAGAGAACCGGGGAGCGTCACAGTTTTCCCAGACCCTCAACCACGCACACATCCTGTGTCCCCCGCCCCTGCACGTACAGCTCACAGCTACGAAAGAGAACAGTGAGCTTTTCCTACGCACCAGGAATGTGTTTACAAGTTTTAATCGCATGTACTTCTTCACAGCTTGAAGCGACAAAGCTGGGGCGTGAGCAAGGACTTGAGACGGAGCTTTTAATCTCCAGGCTCAGCACAGGTGGCGCTCCTCATCACATCTTCTCAGAGAGATGTGTGGACAACCGTTTCTAAGCTCCTGAGAAATTCATTCTCATTGCTCTTTTGTGAAAAGTCTGCAGACTTCTGTAAAAGCTCTTTTTTTTTTTTTTGGTTAGAAAGTAATTACTCTATAATCTCTTTTGCCTATTGCCTCTGCAAGGACATACAGTAAAAACAGAATGGGCCCATGCTGATTATTTTCTGTCCAGGGATAGACGTATCTTAGCCTGTGCTTCAACATTCCTTTCTAATTAAAAAAAAAATTAGTCTTTTAAACTTAACTGTTTATTGAGGACCGCTGAAAATTCACTTAACCTTTGTCGTAGTTTTCTCACCTGTAAAATGGGACAATAATACTGTATGTGACTCAAGAGACAGCGTGAGGATTAAATGAGCTAGGGATGTACAGCACAGAATTGTGTCAGAGACACTGTAAACATTTAAATGCTAAACTGGTCTTCTTTCTATTAGAAGCACAGCAGGTCCTTGAACAATGTTGTTTCATTATAACATTGAAGAGGAAAAAAGATCGATTCCCAATGGGCCACTGTCTGGGTGGAGTGTGTTTTCTCTAGGGACTCAGGTTTCCTCCTACATCCTGAAGATGTGAGTTTAGGTTGTATCCACATTGTCCCAGCGTGAGTGTGAGTGCCCGTGAGTGCACCCTGCGATGAAAGGGCATCCAGTCCAGAGTGGGCCCTGCCTGGTGCCCTGAGCTGCGCAGATAAGCTCTGGCCACCTATGATCCTGATCGAGAATAAATGGGCTGGGAAATAACTATCTTACTTGTTTTGATTCACATTCCTTAAATGTATGTATAGCTCACATTTATTTCAATGTTTAATATTAGAAGAGTTTGGGGGATCTTTATATTTAGAAGTTTGGTGATGTTTCTGTCACTGGAAATATGCCACAAGGACTTAACTCTTGTCTATCTCAGCCTAAGGTAAAATTGGTTTAGTTATATATCATTTTGCATAAAGACAGTTTCCAAGAACCTATGGACAATGTTAAGTGAGGATTTATTGTACTGGCAGCTTCTATAGGTTCACCAAATAATTGGCAAAGCTTCCTGAGATACCATCCTATATAATAAAAAGCTAATATGCAAATTGTCCCCTCGACCAGAGTTCAACCAGGGGGAAGGGCCGGCCTGCCAACTGCCCGCAGCCCCTCCCCCAGGCTGGCCCAGCCTGATCCCACCTGTGCACGAATTTGTGAACTGGGGGGGGGGGGGGGGAGAGGGAGAGAGAGAGAGAGAATATATATATATATATATATATATATATATATATATATATATATATTGCAGTGACTCACGCTCAATAGAAGGCTCTAATCTAGGGAAAATCTTGCCTGCTCATGTGTGAACCACATAAGTAAATTAATCCATTTCCTTAAAAAACAACTTATGTTATGCTATGACAATGGGGAGAAAAAATTTTAACAAGAGCTTTGGTAATTCCAAATTTAGCACCACGAGAAGCCACAGACAATGAATAGTTGATGCTACTTCATGTTTCTTTATTCTATATGTGGTAAAAATAAGACTATGCGTAACCAAAGCTTTCCCCCAAAGAGTAAAGGTTATAAATGCAGGGGCCTAAATCATGCCTCCCCTCCTTTTTTCAAAATTAATATATAACCAGCCCTGGTCGGGTGGCTCAGTTGGCTGGAGTGTCATCCCGTACATGAAAAAGGTTGTAGGTTCAACCCCTAGTCCAGGCACGTATGGGAGGGAACTAATCAATGTTTCTCTCTCACGCTGATGTTTCTCTCTGTCTCTCTCTCCTTCCCCCTCTGCCTCTCCCATCAATAAAAACATCTTTGGGTGAGGATTAAAAAGAAAGTTATATAACAAGCACTGCCCTGTTTTCATTAAATGTCTTTTAAAATCCCAAATAACCGAGCTGTCTGTCTCAGCCAACCTAGAGTGCTTCTAGAGATCAGTGGAGGAAGATCATAGCTACCAATGGCTGAGGCAAGAGGTCCTCGCCATCACCCTGGGAGGTGGGGGCCGTGACGGGAGGAGGAGGACGCAGAGGCTCCTGGATGCGCACTGGGGCCTCTCTGCTTGAACCACCACTTTGCACCAACACCTTAAGGTGTCAGAAATACAAAAGACAAGCTGAGAGATTTCTGGGTCTGAGGTTAAGCTGCTCTCATTTCCATGTCTCGAGTTATCATAATGGAACTCCTGAATCTATCATCCTTGACTCTAAAATATTAGCAATATCAGATTACCAGGCAAAATACATTTCATGAGCCAAGATTCTCAGAGTGTCTATCAAATCACCTCCTAAAAATGACTAGAAGTGACACTAATTTTGGAATAGGTAACATTTGCAGAGAACAAAATGGTATTATTCTTCCACCCATGCCCCCATGGCGCAGTTCACCTTCCCAAGGGAAACACTCTTTTCGCACATAAATATTCTCATATTCATCTCCTTACCTATTTATACACATTTTAACACAAATGTACAAGGGAGGCCACGTCCTACTACTGGCAACTTCCACCAGCCACCACATTTACATGTGCTCTGTAATCATCACTAGCACTTCCACCACCCACGTATACCCCTAATATTACTGTACGTTACTATTTTCTGCCTGGGAAAAGATCTTCGATCTCCTACACTCTCTCCCTAGTCTACCGTATTCCTTCCCAAACTGCCCCCATTTTGAAATGGACAAGAATTTTTTTTAAAAAAATATATTATTATTTATTTCAGAAAGGAAGAGAGAAAAAGAGAGAGATAGAAACATCAATGATCAGAGGGAATCATTCATTGGCTGCCTCCTGCACGTTGGACCGAGCCTGCAACCCAGGCATGTGCCCTTGACTGGAATCAAACCTGGCACCTTTGGGTCCACAGGCTGACACTCAATCCACTGAGCCAAACCAGCGAGGGCGAAGTGGACAAGAATTTTACACACATCTAGTTTCTGCTGGAGAGCGAATTTATTGTGTGGGTAGATCCATGTTTCAGAGGGAAGACAGGCAGCATTCTGATATATTCTGCTGATAACCACCCAGAAACATATACATTTAAATACATACATACACACTGAACCTGCCACTTATATTTTCACAGAACTCAGAGAGAATGTACAGTGGTACACCTCAAATGGCTCCCCGCAACCCCTTACCGCGAATTCTAGATTTTGTTGTCTGTGGGTTTTTTTTAAAATAGGGTGAGGTTAAGATGCCGTTGACTCCACGGAAACTGGTTTTACATGGTTATGCAGGGGTGAATATAAAAGCTGCTTTCCATATGCAGGTGTTAAAACTAGTTTACTTTCTCTGCTCTTCAGCATAATAGCTGTGTGTCATTGGAAAAGTTACTTAACACCTCTGAACTTCAGTTTCCTCATTTGTAAAATGAAGGCAGTAATTACATATACATTGTAGGACTGTGTGAGGGATAAAAGAGTTAATACCTAGAAATGTATATTAGTATAGAAACGTCCAATGACTGGTAGCTGCATTTATGAATCAAATTATTATCATTGCTGTTCTATACATTGTCAGGTTGTCATCATTTACGTTTGAGCTGAGTTTGGCCATTACTCTCCAGCCTTCTCTCTGGGATTAGAGTAAAATCTCAGAACAAAGGGGGCAGCCCCACAGAAGTCGGCATCAGGCCGTAGCCCTCAGAGAATAAAAACGGCTATCACAATTCGAAAGTCTGTCTCCTGCTCCATGCATGGTATTTTTCATATATTCCAGGTTTGGAATTCAGGTGCAACACAACAGATTAGAAGCATTGTCAGTGATGTACTAGCTAGTGAGATCAATTTTTAAATTAATATACAGAATATAAATACCTACACATGTTAGTCATTCAGTTGGTTCCAGACTATATACTCTTGACTAATATGCTAGTCTATACTAAATTATTTAAAAAGTATCCGGACAGCAAAATCAAAACTTATAAAGAAGGTAGGTTGCTACTTTGAGTGATTCGGCTTACAAATGACTGACAGTAGAGAAAGCATTATTAGCAAAGGGAAACAACTTTCACAAAACCTCGCTTAGGACGTAAATTGAGAGAAAGAGGGACCATGTGCTTATTAGCGAGGCCCAGTGAATTTTGTGCATGGGGGAGGGGGGGTGTCCCCTCAGCCTGGCCTGCACCCTCTCCAATCCGAGAACCCTCGGGGGATGTCCGGATTGCCTCTCGCAATCAGAGACGGCTGGCTCCTAACCACTCACCTGCCTGCCTGCCTGATCGCCCCTAACAACCTCTGCCTTGGCCCTGCACCCGGGACCCAGGATTCCTTCCTCCAGCCGGCTGCAGTCACCCGGACCCGGGCTTCCCTCCCTCTGGCTGTTTGCAGGGGCTGGCGGCTTCACTTGGGCCCAGCTTTGTCAGGATGTCCAGATGGTCATCCAGAAGACATCCGGTCTAATTAGCATATTACCCTTTTATTAGTATAGATTAATCTAACTCTAAATGCCAACCCAAGCCCTCACAATTTATTTTGGTGTACCTTCCAGACAGATTACAAACCTCTCTCGTTTTGGGGCAGAATGGCTCAGCCATTGGGATGTGGCACACTCCTCTGGCACAGGAGTGACTCCCATCATAGAAGGTCTGAGGCCTCGTGGTGGTCCTACAAAACAAAGTGAAAAGGTTTTGTTTCAAAGAAGGCCAACTTTCCTTGGCCAGGTGGCTCCGTTGGTTGAGTGTCCTCCCCTGCACCAAAAAGTTTTGGATTCCATTCCCAGTCAGGGTGCATATGGGAGGCAAACAATCAATGTTCCTCTATCACAGTGATGTGTTTTTTCTCTCTCTCTCCTTCCCGCTCTCAAATCAATAAAAACAGTGGAATCCAAAAAACGGTGGCGACATAAGTGGAAGCTACACTGACACACTCCCAGGACCAAACTGGAATTACAATGAAAATACAGAAAATCTGGAGAGAACCCTGATAACCAAGGACAGAAAGTGTAGACCGGTCCTCGCTGGTTTGGCTCAGTAGATGGAGCATTGGCCTGCGGACTGAAGGGTCCCAGGTTTGATTCCGGTCAAGGGCTCATGCCTGGGTTGAGGGCTTGATCCCTACTGTGGGGCATGCAGGAGGCAGCCAATCAACGATTCTATCTCATCATTGATGTTTCTGACTCTCTCTCCCTCTCCCTTCCTCTCTGAAATCAATAAAAATATATTTAGAAAAGAAAGAAAAGAAAGCAGAGACCAAACAGAGACTGATAGGAAGTGTGGAGGCACAAAAGGAGGGTTGGCGAGGCTCCCGTAGACAGCAGCTGTGGGGGGTTCCCACTGAGAACTCTGGGGCCTACAGCACAAGCTGGGCTCCCTTTCACAGAGCACTAGACCTGAGAAAGTTGCTCACATAACATCTGGCTATAAAAAGCAGCAGGACCGCTCTCTGGCAGCAATAGATGACTGGAAATGCTGGCACACTCATAAAGAGCCAATGCACAAAATTTTGGGGGCAGCCACTCACCTTGGCAGAGTGGACTGGAGTTGTGCGAGCAGAAGCCAGGGTTGGGGGCTCTAGAGTTAGACCTCAGAAGGCAGACACCCTGGTTTTCTGTGCTGTGCTGAGTCATTCCCTCACGCCGCAGAGGACATCTTTCTCCAGTGGACCTTTGGGATCTAGGTGGTTTTTCTTGGGGAAAGGCAGTTGCCCCACTCTATTGGGAAAACCCCTTACCCCTTCCTGTGGAGTTTCTAAGACCCATTAAGAGACTAAGAATAACAATCCACCTGCAGGCAGAAGTAATTGCCCCATCCTGTTGGAAAACCTCTTACCCCACAGTGTGGTCTATAGCCAGAGGCTAATCAAGATTGAATACAATCAGAATGCAGGCAGACATGGAACTCTGGAGGCTTTGAGTCTTTGCCTGATCTAATTTGGGGCCCAGGGCTAGGAAAAGCAGACCTTGGTGCACATCTTGGTCCTTTCCAAAGGCACCCAGCCCCAACATAGGGAACCACAAGCTGTGGATTGCTGATAGCTGCAAACAGGGTACTCAGGGGCAGTTAGAAACAGCGTCTGACACTGTCTTACATTACAGCTTGGGAAGCACAGTAGATCTATCTAATACATAGACACAAACCCAAATAGGCAGCCAAAATGGGGAGACAAAAAAATCAAACAAGTCCCAAATGAAAGAACAAGAGAATTCTCCAGAAGAAAAGCTAAATGAAATGGAAATAAGAAATTTATCAAACATACAGTTCAGAATAATGATGGCAAAGATGCTCAACAGCATGAGAAAAGATACAGTAACTATGAAGAATAACATAACACTAATAAAGAGCACAGTGGGGAGGAACACGCAGCAGATTAGGGGAACTGAGGATTGGATCAGTGAATTAGAAGACAGGGTAGAAAAATCACTCAATCAACTAACCAAAAAGGAAAGAAAAATTAAAAAACAGGACAGCTGGGAATAGAGGGATCATACCGCAACATAATAAATAAAGGCTATATATGACAAACCTACAGCCAATATCATACTCAATGGGAAAAAATTAAAACCATTTCCACTAAGAACAGGAACAAGACAGGGGTATCCCCTTTCACCACTCTTATTCAACATAACACCGGAAATGCTAGAAAAAGCGGTCAGACAAGAAGAAAACATAAATGGCATCCAAATTAGACAGGAGAAATTAAAACTCTCATTATTTGTAGATGGCATGATATTGACACCCTAAAGACTCCACCAAAATAATACTAAATTTAATAAAATGATTTTGGCAATGTAGCAGGATACAAAGTTAACACTCAGAAATCAATGGCATTTTTATATATCAATAATGAATTCTCAGAAAGAGAAAGAAAACAAACAACCCTATTTACTATAGCAACCAAAAAGACTTGTACTTTGAAAACTACAGGACATTGAAAAAAGAGATAGAGGAAGATATAAAGAAATGGAAGACTATACCATGTTCATGGATTGATAGAATTAACATCATTAAAATGTCCATACCACCCAAAGCAATCTATAGATTCAATGCAATCCCTATTAAATTACCAATGGCATATTTCACAGATCTAAAATAAATACTCCAAAAACTTATATGGAACCAAAAAATCCCGAAATAGCCATAGCAATCTTAAGAAAAAACCAAGTTGGAGGGATCATAATACCAGATATCAAGTTATATTACTAAGCCACTGTAATCAAAACAGCCTGCTACTGGAACAAGAACAGATATATAGATCAATGGAACAGAACAGAGACCCCAGAAATCAACCCAAGCCATTACATTCAATTAATATTTGATAAAGAAATGAAGAACATACAATGGAGTCAAGACAGTCTCTTCAGTAAATGGCGCTGGGAAAATTGGACTGATACATGCAAAAATATGAAACTAGACCACCAACTTATACACTAGAATAAACTTAAAATGGATAACTTAAATGTAAGACGTGAAACAATAAAAGCCCTAGGAGAAGCCATAGCAGCAAAGTCTCTGACATTTCTCATAGCAATGTGTTTATGGATACATCTCTTAGGGCAAAAGAAACTAAGGAGAAAATAAACAAATGGGATTACATCAAAATAAAAATTTTCTGCACAGCAAAAAGAAACTATCAACAAAATAAACAGGTAGCCCACTATATGGGAGAACATATTAGCCAATGATACATCTGATAAAGGTTAATATCCAAAACATAAAAGGAACTCATTCAACTTAACTAAAGGAAGACAAACAATCCAATTAAAACATGGGCAAAGGACCTAAATAGACACGTCTCAAAAGTGGACATACAGATGGCCAAGAGATATATAAAAAAATCCTCAAAGTCATTGATCATCAGAGAGATGCAAATTAAAATGACAAATTAAAACGCCTGTCAGAATGGTTACCATCAACAAATGACAAGTACTGGGAAAGTTGTAAAGAAAAGGGAACCCTAGTACATTGCTGGTGGGAATGCAGATTGGTGCAGCCATTAGCGAAGATCTGTAAACAGCCCAAGTGCCTATCAGTAGATGAGTGGATAAAAAAGCTGTAGTACATTTACACCATGAAGGGTATTATGCTAAGCAAAATAAGCCAGTCAGAGAAAGATAAGTATCACATGATCTCACTCATATGTGGAATCTAATGAACAAAATAAACTGATTAACAAAATGAATCCAGAGACACAGAAGCATGGAACAGACTGTTGAATCTCAGAGGGAAGGCGGGGATGTGTGGGAAGAGATCAACCGAAGAACTTATATGCATATATACATAACCCACGGACACAAACAATAGGATGAAGGGCTGGGGCGGGGAGCCTGGGTGGGCTATAAGGGGTCAATGGGAGAAAAAAGGGAACATATGTAATACTTTCAACAATAAAGATTTTTTAAAAATAATAAGAGAAAATCAATAAAAACACATTAAAAATAATTTTTTTAAAAAGGCCATCTCTCCATTCTCTGGGGCTGGTGAAATCAACTCTATATAGATCAACATTTTGGTCCTCACTCCAGAATCAATAGCTCTGGATAAGCTGAAGGCAAATGGTAAAAACGCAGCTTCAGGATGGTATTTGGCTTCCCTGGCCCTGGGTTGGTGGTAGCGTACTTTCCAACAGATGCCTGTGATCTGGTGGCTGTGACAGGATAAGCACACTGTTTTGCAGATACAGCTCAACTCTGGGCTCAGGAGGGCAGATCAAACACTTAAGAAGTCAACGTGAATATTCCCAATCACTGTAAATGTAGAGGACCGGATACTGAGCCCCATTGATATCCATCACCTCGATTCAACAATTTCCAAAATTTGGTCAAATATGCTTTATCTGTTAGCATTTCCCTGGTGGCAAATCCCAGACTTTTGTCATGCACCCCTACTTCAGATGGACCAAAATATGTGGACTATTTCCACTGCCATGTCATTACCACATAAATAAAAATAACATTAATTCCGCAGTATCAGCTAATACATAGACCATATGCAAATTTCCCTGCTGTCCTGAAAAATGTCCTTTTTGAAAAAAAAGTTGCTTTGTTATTTTCGTGTCCATTAAAAGCCTTCATCTTGCAGTTGATTGTCATTTACTGAACCCTGACACTAGTAGCCCAAAGCCACCTCGCTCAAAGATGAGGCCTCAGTGCGGGGGAGGAATGAAGAAGACCTGTCAGTGTTCTATTAAATATATTTTTTGATTGATTTCAGAGGGGAGGGGAAAGGGAGAGACAGAACCATCCATGATGAGAGAGAAGCACTGTCAGTGGTTTAAGGGAAAAGCTAACTTAACCCCGAAGAAATTCCAGATGGGTTGAACAAAAGGTCAAGTGATTGCTCCAGCCCGTGTGATCAGGGGTTTTTCTCTTTTTGTAAAACCGACCAATAAAATGGTGCCACACACTCCAGCTCTGGCTTGGCTCCAGCCTCCAATGAGTCAAGTGTTAGTAACATCTCTACTTAAACAACCGTGATTAAAACCTTCAGTTGCTATACGCCACTAGACACCACGTGATAACACCCTCATCTCATCTACCTCTGTCCTCTCCTCTATCTCCACCCCTTCTTCACCTAATCACTCCTCTCTTTGTTCTGAACTTTTACCTTAAGATATAACATGTGTTATTCATGCTTCATGTTATGCTGTAAATATGTGATACTTATTGACTCCTGTTTTAATTCTCTCAAGTGGAACATTTTACATTTTTCTCTTTAAACAAAGCTCCCCAACTGCTAGCTATACAGCTGATAGCAAATTGGAAAATGGAGAGTCAAGAAGACATGGAGACATGGCAATCATAAAATATAGTGTTTAGCCACCCACTTATAAGGACTCTATGAGGATTAAGTCAACCATGAAGGCCAGATATCCCACAGCAGCTCAGAAATGAGGTCTGGGCTAGAGACAGAATTGGAAGCCAGTACCAAGGACAAGCTGTGGCTGAGGAGGGGGATATCAGAACAACCCACCTTGAAAGGGGCAAGTGAAGCAGGCAACCCCAGGAAGAAACAGAGACTTTAAAATCAGTATTTATCATGGTTTTGGGACTGATCCAGGAAGGAAGGGAGAGATGAGAAAGACCTCTTTACATAGCCTGCCCACTTATTTGTGGGGCTTTGTATGACTGACTTAAGTGACAACACATACAGTGAAAGGCTTAATTAAATCACTATAAACGGCAATACTCCTGTACAGTATAAAACGACGAGACACGATCAATGATGAGTAACACTGAGCAATGGGGCTCCTAGCCACAGGTGCGGTGAGGGATGACACCACCCAAGGGAAAAATGCTGAGTGCAAAGGAGAGAAATTTTAAGAGTTCTGATGCTTTCTTAGGGTTTGTTTTTTTTAAAAATATATTTTTATTGATTTCAGAGAGGAAGGGAGAGGAAGAGATAGAAACACTAATGATGAGAGAGAATCACTGATTGGCTGCCTCCTGCACACCCCCTACTGGGGACCGAGCCAACAACCTGGGCATGTACCCTTGACCGGAATCAAACCCAGGACCCTTCAGTCCGCAGGCTGACACTCTGTCCACTGAACCAAAACGGCTACAGCTTTCTGAGGGTTTTTAATTTGCGAAATGAGAGTTTTAAAAATTGAGCAAAATGCCAGAAGTAAATTTATCAGGTAGGTCCCACACAGTGGGGACAGCCACCTGATGGAGCCTGTACTAACAGGGGATCTGCCTGTTGACTGCCAATTTGCAGCCCAAACAGCTCTTCCAGTAGAATGGTTCGCTCTCATTTTTTTAAAAAATATATTTTATTGATTTTTTACAGAGAGGAAGGGAGAGGGATAGAGAGTTTAGAAACATCGATGAGAGAGAAACACCGATCAGATGCCTCCTGCACACTCCCCACTGGGGATGTGCCTGCAACCAAGGTACATGCCCTTGACCGGAATCGAACCTGGGACCTTTGAGTCCGCAGGCCGTCGCTCTATCTGCTGAGCCAAACTGGTTAGGGCCGCTCTCATCTTGAGTGTTCTCACTGATATGGAGAATACATGAGAAACGTCATTTTACGCCTGATTTGATCTTGTTACTAAATGTGTCTGGTTTCTGTTCTTTCTTCATAAGGCACTTAATAGCAACACCTGCACTGAACCCTCCAGCAGTTACATCCCAAGAGACTCTGATGTAATAACATCTCCGTTTTAGATGGCAGGCATTTGCATTTAGGGGTCAGTAATCATTGGTGCAAAGAGCTATTGCCACTATTGCCTTGAGAATGACCAAGCACCTGGCACACAGTATTCACTCAAATCACATCAGAGATGGAGGCAGGTGTAGCAGAAGCAAGCATCTGGAGTGGCATTTGGAAGACAGTTTCCAGGAGGAAGAAACTATGTCTGCAACAGTGCCCGGGTGGCACCTTTTCCTGATAAGGGGGCCCTTGAGGGAATCTGTTCTTCCTTCCATCAAGAGACAGAACTGAAACCTATTCCTGAGCCCATGGTTCAGTGCGCCTCAGCCTCAGGCAGTGTCAAACTGGCTGCATGTGGCGGGAGGCTGTGTTCCAGCTGTGGCTGACAAGAATGAGAAGGACCACATTCCTTGGAAGCAACCCAGACCAAGGACAAGAGAGTTTAAAGTGGTGGCTGCCCTACTGACTTGTGAAAGGGGCAAAGTGGCATGTGGTGGCAGGTGGAGTGCATCCCCGTGCCCCCGAAGATATCTACATCTTAATGCTCAGAACCTGTGAATATGTTATTTTACAGAACAAAGGGGAACTAAGAATACAGATGGAATTGAGGTTGCTAGCCAGCTGACAATAAAATGGAAAAACTATCCTGGATTAACTGAATGGGCTCAATGTCATCATAAGAGTCCATACACATGGAAGAAGGAGGCAGAAGAGTCAATGTCAGAGTCATGAGATGCAAGAAGGACTCAACCCACCATGGCATTGAAGATGGAAGGGGCCACAAGCCAAGGAATGCAGGTGGCAAAGAGGAAGGAAACATTCTCCCCCAGAGCCTCCAGAAAGGAATGCAGCTCTGCTGACATCTAGTCAGTGACACCTACCTTAGACGCCTACAGGATAAGATAATCAGTTTGTATCCTTTAAGTCACTAGGTTTGAGGTAATTTGTTACAGCAGCAATAGGAAACTAATTCACATGCTTATCTGGCTTAAGATATAGTTAATTCGGTTGTGGGTAATAATAAAAAACTGATGATGAAGGTCTGCCCCCAATTCTTGCTTTAATTGGAACCCTCCCAGCTCAGCAAGGTGACTGCTGATTTCACCTCTCTGTTCGCTTGGGACATGCACTGGAAACCAGACTTGAGGGACTTGACTGGTCTGAGTGGTTTTACTGTCCATTCACCAGCTCTGTGCCTCTAGAAAGTCACTGATCTCTCGTTACACCTCAGTTTATATCAGTTTCCTCCTATTTAAAATGAGGAATTAATACCACCCACCTTCTACGGTCCGTGTGGAGACTGAATGAGCACACACGAAGCAAGTGCTCAGCACTTGTCACTACTGTTTAGGGCAAACCTGCCAATCGCAGAGCATGGCACATTCTGGGCCCAGTCAGGGGTGCCCCCCAAACTGCTCAGAGTTGTCACACAGGAATGTGTGCTCAGCAAAGTTAGTGTACAAACAAAACACTGCCCATGGAAGAGACAGAAGGATGCTGTGTCCTGGCCAGTGAAGCGAGTCCCAGACTCAGGAGGGAATGGGGCACTTTCACACAGAGCGGGGAGAAAGCCCAGAGAAAGACAGACTGGGGGGCTGTTTCTGGATCGAGGCTCTTGAACTGACTGTGTTGTCATGACAAGCCTCAGCGTGCAGGAGCGAGCAGGAGTCAGGGATTTCACCAGCAGAGCCGGGCCAACGGCCGGCTGCTCAGCAGGTGACTGGTTTTGGGGAACTGATTTTAGCGAAGTCACTTAAAGGCTACTCAAACAGGGATGCCCACTGACAGAGACAAGTTCAGTTTTTAGAAACTGAGTAAAATAAGAAAACTGTTCAACCCCCTCGACTTTAAAGCCTGAGCGCTGATGGGAAGAGGGGCTCTCAGCAGCGTTTGTCACCTCAACCCCCAGTGACAAACTGCTGGCCGTTTATCCAAGTTATGTTCACGCAGATAACAGGACACAAACGTTAGCTGAAATACTAACAGTCAATACTAACAGGAAGCAGAAAACAATCAAACTTCCCACTCAGGGGCCAGCTGAAATAAATCCTATATCCAACAACAAAACAGCCTGTAGCTGGTAAGGAACATCATGGCGGATGTCTGGCTATATATATATATATATATATATATATATATTTTAGTAGCCCGGTGCACGAAATTCATGCACTGGGGTGGGGGTAAGGGGCCCCTCAGTCTGGCCTGCACCCTCTCCAATCTGAGACCCCTCAGGGAATGTCCAACTGCCTGTTTGTGTCCACACTTTTAAAAGATAACAGCTCCACTGTTGTTTCTTTCTTCTCATGCTTAAAACCATTGGAATCAGTAGGTATTCAAAGTGTGTATACATATTGGGGGGATACCCTGTATATCTCTAGTCAGCGGGGAAAGAAACCAACAGCAGATTTGGAACCCCAGACAGGGAACCTCGCTCACTCCCCACTCCCCACATGTCTCCCCACTTCACTTTCCACCTTCGTGGGCAGCGGGAGAATCAACGTTTTCTCTCATTAATTCAGAAAAGCACGTCCTGTCACCCACTGCCTGGCAGGAGTGCGCTAGGCCCCAAGCAAGCGAGGCTCAGTCAGGGCAGCCTTCGCTCATGCGTGCTGACACCCAAAGTGCACATTCCTCCTCTACAGTCGCCACGACTATCCCACTGTTTCACTGAGAGGACGGAATTTCTCTCCGCCTCTGGGTTCTTGATCTTGAACGCTGACTGAAGGCACCTCAGCAAGGGCCGCCTGTGCCCACCAGGTGTGTCTGTCTGCACCTGCTCCTGCCTCAGCACCTGCATTAACCCCCCAGAGGTGATCTCGTAGCTGCACTGGCCTCCGTGGGAACAGGGCATCACCACTCTGCCCTCTCACTGTCATCTCACAGGCGCCCACCCTCAGCACCCAGAACACCCAGACACTCTCCAAAGGACGTGAGCGCATCAGAGGGGATGTGTGCACATCCTATGGGGGTGTTAGGCATGCTGGGTTGATGGAAGTGCGGAGAGGCGGAGGGAACTTGTGCACGCCTTGGTCTGCGACTGTTGCAGGCGTGCGAGGAGAGGATGTGCACACGGGAGGCCTCTGGCTTTGCAGATCCCAAAACCCCCGTGGTGCGGCCAGGAGGACATCAGTCTGGCTGTCCCTGCGATCCTGCACCTTCTGGGACAGGAGGCGGGACTTGCGCAGCCACTCCTCGGCGCTGATGGCCTGCAGGCGCTACTTCAGCTCAGCTCAGCCTGCAGGCTCCGCTTGGCACGCTCACAGCTGCCACCGCAGCCATGTGGGGAGTACAGGCCGCCCTCCGCCGGCCTGCCTCCCCTGTCCAGAGGCTCTCTGCGCGCTGCTCACCTGCCCGCGCTGCTCACCTGCCCGGAGTGACTGGGGCTGGGCGGAAGCCAGGTGTCCTGCCCTGTCCAACCCGGGCCGCTCTGCCCGTGCGCGGTGCCGCCCTGCCCCGCCGGGTCAGGGATCTGGGTCCGTCCCTTGGGCAGCCTCGCGCACTGCTTCCCCCCCCCCCCCCCCCCCCCCCGCAACAGGGTTAGAACAAAGACCTAGGCAATTTGCATAACTTCAAGATGGATAGGATGAAGCAGGAGCCTCCGACGTTTCTAGGTGTGTATGGGTGTGGGTGTGCACACACACATGTATGGACAGCACCGTCCAGAGCATGTACATAAGTGAAGGTCAAATCCTAGAAGATTCAGCTCAGGAGTCAGGGTACAAAGGCACTTAGAGAAGGGAAGGGAGCTGAAAACTACAGTGTTGACAGAAGGAGTTTTGGCATGAATGGCAATCAATTAAGAATTTGAATGAGTCTGTCCTATTAACCAGACGGAATTGAAAGATTATGAATTTGGACCAACATCTTTAAGATCCTCCCACTCCCTGCTAATGACTGCCCCTAACTGTCATGGTGCCACAGGAAAGAAGAAAAACAAATTGGTATTTATATCCCAACGAGGCAATAGTGCTTAATAAACAGATAACATAGGTTTCCCTTCATATTGCCTATTTTCCCACAGGTCTTGATAAACAGAGTGCAAGAATAAAATCCTGGCTCTGACACAGGTGGTGGGTAACCACCCAAAGATCATCGGCATCAACGACAAAAGGAACTAGGGCAAAATTACAAAAAAATTACAGGAAGAGCTGAGTGAGGTATTCTATATAAAGAATTAGGGCTTAATGGGGTGGGATGAGGACACATTTGTAATACCTTAACTAATAAAGAATTAAAAAAAAAAAAGAATTAGGGCACCCCTACCCCTCAAATACACAGTTAATGCCGAAGTGTGGTGTTAGCAGGTGGTTATCACTGCCATTATACTCGATAATCAGATTCGAGGGGAAACCCCCACAGAAGACTGCGGACAAATGCATGGTTTTCAGAACCCTCTGACTGCATCTTTTTTTATTTTAGTTTTAGGGCCTAGTATGGAAACTAACTTCAAAGAGAGTCAGTTAGGGTGAAGAAGGGATTTTCTTTCAAGAAACGACCCAAATGCCCTAACCGGTTTGGCTCAGTGAATAGAACGTCAGCCTGCGGACTGAATGGTCCCAGGATGGATTCTGGCCAAGGGCATGTACCTTGGTTGCGGGCACATCCCCAGTAGGGGGCGTGCAGGAGGCAGCTGATGGATGCTTCTCTCTCATCGATGTTTCTAACTCTCTATCCCTCTCCCTTCCACTCTGTAAAAAAATCAATAAAATATATTTTAAAAAAAATAAAGAAAGAAATGACCCAAACGAGGACAGTGGTGACAGAGGAGAGAGAGGGTGGGACTCCAGGCAGGCAGAGCAGTACTCAGAGACGGACTGGACGGAGGGTGACAGCTCCCAGCAGTGACTATGGGGTGCAGGTCAGGGCCAGGCTCACCAACTTAGCAACTCCCCAAGTAAAGAATGGGGGGCTTGGGAGAAGGAGTGTGGGGTAGAAGACAATGAGGGGGACTAATTTAGTCTTTCCTACAAAGCCTGAGGTATCTCTGGGACCTTGTCCTGCAGCCAGAATGGCTCCCGAGGGACAGGGTGGAGCTGGAAGTCCGTGTGTGAGCGATGGTTGAGGTCATCGGCTTTGGAGAAAAAACCGGAATTCAAACCCCACAGGTCCCAATTACTAGCAAATGGCCAGTATTTCTGAGCTGAAGTTTCTTCAGCTATAAACTGGGGAAATTACCCTCGTGTGCAGCAAACAGGATGGATCCGTGGCACCTCCTAGGAATTCCAAAACTGGGAGCTCACCAGCATTTCTATTCACAGTGAGGCTGCCCCGGGAAGTGGCAGCAGAGCACAAGGCCAGAGGAGCTGGCCTCCTCCAGGGAGGGGCTGCCCCCACTGCTGGGGGTGAAGGAAGCCTGTTTTCTTCCTGGCGAAGAGGTACTTTCTCAACCAAGAGTGAAAGAGACGGGCAGGGAGCTGCGAGAACAAGAAGGGTTTACGCAGCAGCTGAGGGGAATGCTCCGCAAAGGCCTCCTGCCTAACTTTGCCACGAGCTCCCATTTCCACTGCGAATGCCCACCCTGCCCAAGAGGCCGAGAGCGATGATGTCATTGGTATCAGGGTGCACCCGAACTTCCCAGCCGGGCTTTAGGGGGTGGAACAAATACCTCCAGATGGGACATGGAAGGGGAAGCCCAAGGCCGTGTCTTTGGGAGGGGGAATAACCTGACATAGTAATCCCTCGGCACTTTGTGAACAGCGGGACTTTCCTGATGAGTAAGCGTCCCCCAGGAGCAAGCTCACCTCAGCGCCTTGCTGCTTTCTGGGGCGAGCCAGTGTGTGAAACCTCTACATTAATCATGTGAGAAAAAGATGCAGGAGCAAGACAGTACACGGTCAACCACGTACGTAACAAATGAATACCCCCGCAGCCTTTTCTAATGTCATGCTATCTACTAATAGACAAACATGGTAATTGACTGTACCTTCGCTACACCTCCCATGGACTAACAGCAAGATATGCAAATTAACCACCAACAAAGATGGCAGCTAATTTGCATACTGCAGGCAGGGCAGGACAGCGCCAGCCACCAGCGCAAGCCGCCATCCAGGCTCCTGTGGGTGACCTCAGAAGCCGCCTGCCTGCTGCCCGGGATCGGATCCAGTCCCGGGCTGCAGGCCAGCCCCAAAAGCCCCAGAAGCCGCCTGATATGGCAGTAACTCTATCAGTAAGCACTCTGAAAGTCAGTGGCATAAATGCACCAATTAAAAGACAGATTATGAGGGTGAATCAAAAACAAAACCCACTTTAAATATAAAGACACATATAGATTAAAAGTAAATGAATTAAGCTGCAGCCTGTTTTGCTCAGTGGATAGAGCATTAGTCCTGTGGACTGAAGGGTCCCAGGTTCGATTCCAGTCAAGGGCATGTACGTCAGTTGCTGGCTTGATCCCCAGTCCCTATCAGAGCATGGGCAGGAGGCAACCAATCAATGTGTCTCCCCCTTTCCCTTCACTGTCTCTAAAATTCAATGGAAAAATACCCTTGGGTGAAGATTAACAAAAACAAAGTAAATGGATTAAGTAACATTAAAGAGATTATAAGAAAAATATATTCCAAATTTTGTTAGTTGTATAATGGTTATGTTTAAATTATTAACACCTAAGAAATTGGGTGAAGGGTACATATAATATGCTGTAGTATTTTATAGTTTTTTTTAACATGTATGAGATTATTTCAAATTAAAATATTAAAAAATTAAGAATTAATAAAACATTAATTGAAATGTATCTGTATTACATGCAAAATCTCCTAATTGCTTCTAGCATAATTTATTAAATTGTGCTAAAATTTACAAGGGTTCAATTAAAAAATATCTGAATTCTAAATGATATAATAGAAAATATATAATAGTGCAGTTATAAGCACTTATCTGAAAATACAAATTTAAAGAAGGGATTAGCCAAAGAAAATATATGCACAACCCATGGACACAGACAACAGTATGGTGATGGCCAGAGGGAAGTGGGGGGCAAGAGCTGGGTAGAGGGGGCAAAAGGGGGGGGAAACAGGGTCATCCTATATAATAAAAGGGTGATATGCAAATTGACCCTAACAGCAGAACGACTGGGAATGACTGGTCACTATGACACACACTGACCACGAGGGGGCAGATGCTCAATACAGGAGCTGCTTCCTGGTGGTCAGTGCGCCCACAGGAGGAACTCTGCTCAGCCACAAGCCAGGCTGATGGCTGCCAGCACAGCAGTGGTGGCGGGAGCCTCTCCTGCCACCTCAGCAGCACTAAGGATGTCCGACTGTAGCTTAGGCCTGTTCCCCGCTGGCAAGTGGACATCCCCTGAGGGCTCCCAGGCTGCCAGAGAGATGTCTGACTGCCAGCTTAGGCCCAATCCCCCTTGCCATGGGAGCGGGCCTAATCCAGCAGGGAGACATCCCCCGAGGGGTCCCAGACTGCGAGAGGGCACAGGCCAGGCTGAGGGACCACCTGAGTGCACAAATTTTTGTGCCCCAGGCCCCTAGTCTAATCTAATAAAGACAAATAGGGTAATTAACCGTACCTCCGACACACTTCCCATTGGCTAATCAGGGTGAGATGCAAATTAACTGCCAACCAAGATGGCAGCTGGCAGCCAGGCAGCTGAAGCAAACAGGAGGCTTGCTTGCTCCAGTGATGGAGGAAGCCAAGGTTCCACGCCTGCCTTGCCGGGCTCTGAGCTGCACTCTAAGAAACAATGTTGCAATTATAGAAGCCAAACAAACCCCAAATACCTGCTTTCAGCTGTCAGAGCTGGAGCGAGCAGGACCACAACAATGTTGCAATTATAGAAGCCAAACAAACCCTAGATACTTGCTTTCAGCAGCCGAGGCCTCAAGCTGGAGCCGGCCTCAGAGCTAAAGCTGGCTCTCAGCTCCAGTGACAGCCATAGAAGGTAAATAAATCCCAGAATAAAAGAAAAAAAGGAGAGGTTGGGAGCTTCAGTCACCCGCCAGCCTGAAAACGGCCCTCAGCCCCTCACCAGGACTGGCCAGGCACCCCAGTGAGGACCCCCACCCTGAAGGGGGTGCGACCAGCTGCAAACAGCCATCAGCCCCTCACCGAGGCTGGCCAGGCACCCAAGCGGGACCCCCACCCTGATCCGGGACACCCTTCAAGGCAAACCAGCCGGCCTCCACCCGTGCACCAGGCCTCTATCCTATATAGTAAAAGGGTAATATGCAAACTGACCCTAACAGCAGAAAGACTGGGAATGACTGGTCACTATGATACACACTGACCACCAGGGGCAGACGCTCAATGCAGGAGCTGCCCCCTGGTGGTCAGGGCGCTCTCACATGGGAGGAGCTCTACTCAGCCACAGCCAGGCTTATGGCTGCCAGTATAGCGGTGGTGGTGGGAGCCTCTCCTACCTCCTCAGCAGCGCTAAGTATGTCCGACTGCAGCTCAGGCCTGCTCTCCACTGGCAAATGGACATCCCCCGAGGGCGGCCGGGCTGCCAGAGGGATGTCTGATTGCCAGCTTGGGCCCAATCCCCCAGGGAGCAGGCCTAAGGCAGCAAGTGGTCATCCCCTGAGGGGTCCCAGACTGTGAGAGGGCACAGGCCGGGCTGAGGGACCCCTCCCCTCGAGTGCACAAATTTTTGTGCACTGGGCCTCTAGTAATAATAATAAAAGGCTAATATGCAAATTGACTGAACAGCAGAATGGCCGGTTGCTATGATGCGCACTGGCCAGCAGGGGGCAGACCCTAATGCAGGAGCTGCCCCCTGGTGGTCAGTGCACTTCCATATGGGGAGTGCCACTCAGTCAGAAGCTGGCTCATGGCTGGCCAGCACAGAAGTGGTGGCAGGAGCCTCTCCCACTCCGTGGCAGCACTAAGAATGTCCAACTAACGGTTTAGGCCCGATCCCTTGGGGGCGTAAGCCTTTAGTCGGACATCCCCCGAGGGCTCCCTGGCTGCCAGAAGGATGTCTGACTGCAAGCTTAGGCCTGATCCCCCGGGGAGTGGGCCTAAGTCAACAGGTGGACATCCCCCAAGGGGTCCTGGACTGCATATGGGCGCAGGCCGGGCTGAGAACCGCCCCCCCCCCCACTGAGTGCACAAGTTTTTGTGCACCGGGCCTCTAGTCTATAATACTTGAGCAATGCGGATCATTCTGAATAAGGAGTTTTAAACTCTGCTATATTAAACAGCCACATTATAGCCCTGGCCAGGTTGCTGTTGGTTGGAGCATCATCCTGCACACCAAAAGGTTGTAGGTAAGATTCCTGGCCGGGGTGTGTATGGGAGGCAACCAATGGATGTTTCTCTCTCTCCCTTCCTCTCCCTAAATTAATAAACATATCCTTGGGTGAAGATTAAAAAAAAAAATCACACCACCACCATACTACAACCATTTTCTTAAACTATTATCTCCAAACCCTTGAACTCTGACAGCCACAGAGACTTTGATGATATCCCCTCAACACGAACTCCAGCTCCTTCTCCCTTGGTGTGACCACATTCATTCAATCACTCAAAAAACACTGACCGAACAACCACAGGCCAGGCCATGTGGGTGTTAGGGACAAAGCAGCAAACAGGAGGGTCTTTACCACAGACGGTTTATATTCTATCACAGGGGCACACAGACAATACATGTATAGTGTCAGGTGCTCAACCATGACAGGAGAAATGACAGGGGCTGGGAGGAGCATGCAATGATTTTAATCTACCCGTTACATATTAGGTTGAACCACATGAAACTGCCGATCTCCGACCATTTCTAATTTACAACCATTTCTAATTTACAGAATGCTCCATTTCCTACGGGTCTATCTGAGAGCTTCCTTTCATAGGGGGACAATCAAGAATCCTTCTGATGGACGACAAATTATAACAAATCCCCGAAAGGCAGCAGACACCCAGAACTGGCTGACTCAACCTCCCTTCCATAACAGAAGACGAAGGAGAGGCTCTGGGTATAGTAAGTTCAGAGGTAACAAGGGGAGGAGCAGGATGACTGCAAGGTGGTCTAGGTGACTGAATGGGGGACTCTGGTAGGAACCCACATTCCCTTGTGATTTCTTCCACCACTTCTAAAGGCAGAAGCAGCCCAGGATCTTGGCAGCCTATTACTGTTTAATTTTGGGGGTAAAGAAACATTATATCTTACGTGTGTAAATAACAAAAAAATCCCTAGCTCCTGAACCAACTGTGGCCCTGCACCAACCAGACATTATGTGCCTCCTGACAGGATGCGGAGGATTCTGCCAAGAATTTGAACCTGGTTCTGATAAGGCCTCCAGAGCTAACCACTGATTTCCGGCAAAGACAGGAGACGGGAAGATGCCAAATGACACTCAGGGATGCAAACAGCAAAATCCAGCACGTGGGGAGACTCCCCAGGACGAGAAAGGAGGCAAGGGGATGGGGACCTCTAGACCAGCGGTTCTCAACCTGTGGGTCGCGACCCCTTTGGGGGTCGAACGACCCTTTCGGGGGTCGAATGACCTTTTCACAGGGGTCGCCTAAGACCATCAGAAAACACACATATAATTACATATTGATTTTGTGATTAATCACTGTGCTTTAATTATGTTCAAGTTGTAACAATGCAATTGGGGGTCACCACAACATGAGGAACTGTATTAAAGGGTCGCGGCATTAGGAAGGTTAAGAACCACTGCTCTAGACAAAGAAGCAGATTCATTAATACACTTGTGTGTAACCAGTGGCCTCCTCTGGCCCCTTATTTGAACAAATCAACTAGAAAAAGAAAGTTTGTGAGATAAGAGGAAAAAGGAGAACACTGCCTGGACACTTAATACTAAGGAAATATTAAGCAACTTTTTCTTTTTTAAAGAGTCCTTATCTCTTAAAGTTACAAATTGCAGTGAACTGATAAATGCTGAAATGATTATTTATTCTTTTTGGTATATGTGTAAGAACTCCCACAATAAAAAGCTTAAAACAAGCCTGTGGGCCCGGCTGGCATGGCTCAGTGGTTGAGTGTCAACTTATGAACCAGGAGGTCACGGTTCGATTCCTAGTAAGGGCACTTGCCCAGGTTGTGGGCTTGATCCCCAGTGTCAGACATACAGGAGGCAGCCAATCAATGATTCTCTCTCATTATTGATGTCTCTCTCTCTCTCTCTCTCTCTCTCTCTCTCTCTCTCTTTCTTCCTCTCAGAAATCAATAAAATATATTTAAAAAACAACAACAAAAGCCTGTGGGTCTTCCTCCCCCTCCCCCCAAGTTCCCGCACCCTGTCCATTTGAGCCGGGAATGGTCTCCCAGGGGCCGACCGCGGTGTAGAGGGTGGCATACCTGTCGATGAACTGGTCAATAATGACGATGTCGCCGGGCTGTATCTCCTCCCTCAAGGAGCCGCAAGCTGTGGTCACTATGACATGAGTACAGCCCTCCTCCTTCAGGGCCCAGATGTTCGCCTGATAGTTGACGTGGGAAGGCATGATGGTATGCTGCCTCCCATGCCTGCGGGGAGAAGAGCGAATGTGGTCGGCGAGTGAGGAGCACGTTTTAATGGTGTCAGAAGAGAAAACCAATTTACAGCCCTTTCCACCAAAGCGCTTCCATTGGCAGAGGGGGGAAAAAGAGGCTGGGCCGTAACCAGCCAACTCTAAGTATAAACCACTCGGTTTTAAAGGGCAGTTCAGAGCCTGTGTCCTTATTCTCCTATCGAGAGCAGGTACTCACTTACTTAGAATTCCCTGTCCAGGAAGCTGAGTTGTGTCTACCCAGTAGGACGCCAAGCCCCCCAATCAGAGGCATCTGGTCTGTGATCCCCGACACAGAAAACAAGAGGTGCCCGTGAAGAAAGCCTCTGAATAGAAATAAAAGCTCAAGCATCCAGGTGAAGCTCTCCATTCCTCCTGCCCGGCCACCCAACTAAGTTAACAAAGCGTTTAAAACATTAGAAGGTTTCATCTGAGAACTGATCACGTCACGCATGACCCATGTTACGGGCTGAACTCTGGCCCCCTCCATTCCTATGCTGAGTTCCTAACCCCTAGGACCAGCAGAATGCGACCATATTTGGAGGTAGGGTCTTCAACAGGGTAATTAAGTTAAAATGAGGTCATTAGGGTGGGCCCTAATTTAACACAAATGGCACCCTTACAAGAAGAGAACATCTGGAGAGATACGTAGAGAGCATGTGTGAAGATACAGGGACAAGATGGTCATCTGCAAGTGAAGAGGGTCACCTACAGGCCAGAGAGGCCTCCAAGAGACCCTTCCCTCCGGGCCCCCAGAGGAAACCAATCCTGCTGACACCCTTGCAGGTGGACCCGAGACTTGATGCCGACCAATGGGATCCAGCAGAGCTGCTGGGAGTCCCTCCCACGGGTAGGCTCCATCCTGACAGCAGAGACCCGCCCGCGGGCCTTGCAGGGGAGGGCTGCTATCACATGACCTGCCCCTGCCGAGGGTCATGTGGCAGAGAATGCGCACAGCCTCGAGGAGCTGAATTCTGCCAACAGCCACGTGAACTGGAATGAGGATCTGGAACTCCAGGTGAGAACAAGGCCTGACTCTACCTTGTGTGACCTTGAATAGCGGACTGAGCTAAGCTGTGCCCACATGGCTGACATCCCGAAACTATGAGATCACATGTGCTGTTTTAAGCTGCTAAATGTGTGCTTAATTGCTTTGCAGCAACAGAAAACCAATACGTATTTTCTAACAATGTGATGCAAATGATTTTTCTCCCTCTATACTGGGAACCCTGCAAAACTTTTTGAGATAACAAGGGTGTAGAAACCACTTCAGGGACCCAAAACCGACTCCCCAAAAACAGAACTATAGTAATATTCACTGAATAAAACAGTTTTCTTTTATCTTGTTAACTAGAAAAAGAGTTTCAACTTTAGTCAAATGCATCCTATCACTCATTGGATTGTTCTAACTACTCTCCCAACCTAAAAAGGGGATCCCATTTAGGTTGATGAGATATGAATCAGTTTAACTTGCCCCAAACACCGTAAGCGGTGAATAAAGGTGACTGAAATACGTTGGCTCCACCAGCACGTAAAACTCATACATGCATCATTACTCTTTCCGGGTTTTAGGTTAAATTTAAATTCTCCTTCAGTAGTAACATTTGAAAAGCTTAAGACACCTTACCTTGCAAGGAGGACACAATCAACATTCTTTATCTTCCCCAAAATTAAGGCATCAGAAGGCTGCACACAATGAATAATGATTACAACTCAGTGATTTGAAAACATAGATGAACAATTAAAAAGCTGCCACTTCGACGGTTCCACCATGAAAGGTTCCATGGAAACTTGGGCGTTGGACCACACACTTTAAGAAGAGTCTAGATTTGATGAATAATCAGTAAATATTTACGGAGGCCTTTACAAGCACAGAGGTTCACAGGAATTTGAAGGTTGCCTCAGGCTAGGTCCCGTTTAGTGAGACCTATTGGTAGCAGGCACCCCAGCGGACTCTGACGGCTCGATGATCAAATACAGCTGTGTTGGTATCTGTCAGGTGTGAGAGCGCCGTGGGTGGGGGAAGAGAATTAAGAACTGAGCACTGGAACTGTTTGCTCTGTTGATCAACCAGAAGATGGCCAAGGGTGGCCTGAGGTAATGGAGAGAAAGGTTTTGAGAACCTAGGGGCTCAAAAAAAATAAGGCTAAGAAGTGAGCCAAGCTTATAGCACAGCGGTTCTCAACTTGTGAGTCACGACCCCTTTGGGGGTCGAATGACCCTTTCACAGGAGTCGCCTAAGACCATCAGAAAACACATATATGCCGAAACTGGTTTGGCTCAGTGGATAGAGTGTCAGCCTGTGGACTGAAAAGTCCCAGGTTCGATTCCAGTCAAGGGCATGTACCTGGGTTGCAGGCACATCCCCAGTAGGAGATGTGCAGGAGGCAGCTGATCGATGTTTCTCTCTCATCGATGTTTCTAACTCTCTATCTCTCTCCCTTCCTCTCTGTAAAAAATCAATAAAATATATTTTAAAAAAAAGAAAACACATATATAATTACATATTGTTTTTGTGATTAATCACTGTGCCTTAATTATGTTTAATTTGTAACAATGAAATTGGGGTCACCACAACATGAGGAACTGTATTAAAGGGTTGCGGCATTAGGAAGGTTGAGAATATAATATAATATAGCAGGACTCGGAAGACCTGAGGTCGACCTAAGGACTCGCTGAAAAAGAGTGTTTGGTTGGGACCCTCAGATGCAGGGACCTCCAGAGGCGGATGGAAAACTGCAATGTTTGGAAGCAGCACGAGGAGCAGCCCCCTTTAAATAGAAAAGGAGGGTCTTACTGTATTCCCAGTTACGCAATCCTGTTACGGATCCCCACGAAATCCCCTTTTGGGCCAGGGCTTACTTTGAATGCTGCTTCCTCCCATGGCCTTTCTCCTAAATTAGTGTGACATGACCTACATTACAGCTTCTAATGTAACCAGATTAGAAGCTGATTTACATGTTTTAAACGCAGAGAACTGAAGGGTACAGTTGCTATGTCTAAGATGAGTATGTGGCTTCTAGGAATGTAAATTGAGAAGTAATTTGCACATGTTCAACAGCAGTGCTTTTCATATAAGAAGTCGGGCGCCCTTCGAGACACTGTCTCTGCTGGTAGAACCCACTGACCGGACTCCTGGCCCCTCTCAGCCTGAGGCAGGCAGCCCCGGGGCTGACAAGACAACAGCCATTTAAAAAAATTATTTTAAACTTAAAAATCAAGCCAGCTGGTACGTCTCCATTAACTGGGTACTAACCTTGCCAAATGGAGTATCCACATATTTCTCGGTTCTTCCTTCTAAGATTTCTGGATCATCCAGGCCTGTTCCACCAATGATTCCAATCTAAAGGGAGACCACAAAAAGGTGCCATATTTCACCAGTTTCCATTAGAAACAAGATCAGAAGCAAATTCGTTTACTCACATGCTCTTCTCCATTCCTGCTAGTTATTTTTTAAAAATCTACAACTACTGACGAACAGTCATTCAACACACATTTGAAATAACCCAAACGTAGGTCACCCTTTTGGACTTTATCACATTTACTGCTGATAATACAAGTAACAAATTAGTACAGAAAGGTACTCCATTTAGCTTCAGCAGGAAATCAGTCCTCAAAATAGGCAACTGCGGTTGCAGAAAGCACTCTCTAACCGATTTTTTATTCTCTACTAAATGGACTGTGGAATAAAGAATGTTCAAAAGGCTGCTGGGATGGAAACTATTCCTAATGATTTCTCCTCATCCCTCCATTAGATAAAGAAACACAAGACATGTTCTTTCCTGAGCCACTAACATCGGAGCTGCAAGGGACCACAGACAGACCAGTCTAGAATAGCATGAAAGATGAGCCTCATGTATATGTGTGAAACCCAAATGTCATTCCTAGGTATGTGTAAACAAATGAGTAATTCAAAGGTAGTTCCAATCTTTTAAAAATTCCAGTGTCGTATTGCCGTTTCCAGAACCTAACAGTCCTTGAAACCAATCTGATTGGACGATGAAGAAACACAAACAAGAACAATTTCAAGGATAAATACAATATTAGCTGGCCAGTCAACGAAAAATCAGAGAAATGAAGTCGTTAGGAAGGTTGCTCTCTGGGCCGCTACTTCCTAAAGGAGAAACAGTACTAAATTGTCAGCAACAGGCGAGAGAGATGACACTTCACTAAGAAACCCAATGGAGAATGACCTGAGCGCCTTTTTTCAATGCTTTAAATCTGTTGTCAGTTGAGTAAAGTCTCCACTAAGTGGGAGACAGTAACTCCTTGAGGGGGAAGAAAAATGGCGAGTTAAAGATTAACTGAACTTCTGAATAATTTTCAGATGGCGTTAACAAGCGGATTTAAATTAATGTGTGGGAAAAGGGTTACCTCTCCGGCCCTCAGTTCCCTGGAGAAAAAAAAAAAGTCTCCCTAACAGGTTTGGCTCAGTGGATAGAGCGTCGTCCTGTGGACTGAAGGGTCCCGGGTTCGATTCTGGTCAAGGGCATGTACCTTGGTTGCGGGCACATCCCCAGTAGGGGGTGTGCAGGAGGCAGCTGGTCGATGTTTCTCTCTCATCGATGTTTCTAATTCTCTATCCCTCTACCTTCTTCTCTGTAAAAAAATCAATAAAATATATATTTTTTAAAAAGTAAACAAAATAGCCCTAACAGGTTTGGCTCAGTGGATAGAGCGTCAGCCTGCGGACCCAAGGGTCCCGGGTTCGATTCAGGTCAAGGGCATGTACCTTGGTTGCGGGCACATCCCCAATAGGGAGTGTGCAGGAGGCAGCTGATCAATGTTTCTCTCTCATTGATCTTTCTAACTCTCTGTCCTTCTCCCTTCCTCTCTGTAAAAAAAATCAATAAAATATATTTAAAAAAAAAAAAAGTCAACAAAACAGAAAATAAGGGCAATTTGGTGAGATTTTGCCGAAGAGCTGCCCGTTACAGAATTTGGAACTCTGCCTCCCCACAGCTTCCTCAAGTGGCTAAACCTGTTTTTTTAAAAGATGTTTTTATTGACTTTTAGAGAGAGAGGAAGGGAAAGGGATATACTGAAACATGGGTGAAAGAGAAACACCACTGACTGGCTGCCTCCTGCACGCCCCCTTCTGGGGATCCGCCCGCCACCGGACGTGGGGTGTGCCCCGACCCGTGACCAGGAATCAAACCGGGACCTCCGGGTTCATAGGTCAAAGCTCAACCACTGAGCCACCAGCCGGGCTAGCCCAGTGTTTGAAGTTGGTGCCACCTTGTGGTCCATTACTGAAACCACAGCACGTTACGTGTAGTCAAGTCTAACCACATTTGCCGGTTACAAATCACAGGTTCAAATCACAGTTTCACATTCACGTTTCAAAGCAACAGACATGTTCCCTTAAATTATACATTTAAATCACGCCAGTTCAATAGAATTTTTTCTCTTTTAAATCACACTGTTTTATGCAATCCTAACCCGTCATCTGCCTGGCTTCTCCATTTTACCCTTCATTTCAAGTACCTCTAAAGGTACTTGTGGTCACACACACAACACAGGGGACTAACACGTCACCACTCCAGACCAGAGAATTGAACTGCTGACTCAAATTACTCTCAGTCTGCTCTTCAGGGATTTTATCAACGATGAAAACTTCCATTTTGCAAAAATAACACCCCCCCCCCCAAACACACACACACACACACACACACACACACACACACACACACACACACCACCACCAACAACAACAACAACAAACAAACCCCAAAACAACAAAAAGCTTATGACCACTTTGACTTGGCTGTTTCTGGATGATCTCTGGGCCATAGCATCTCACATTAGACTCTCAGAGTCATATGCACAAAACGAACATGTTTTGAAACCTTGCTCTCAGTTTAGGCAAGCTAGCCCAGCACTGCGGAAGCTGGTAAGAAATGCTAATGCGGATCCTGCTGAAGTTCAGTGCCCTTGAGCTCACCCTCAGCACTCCCAAGCTCCAGTCCCCACCACCCTGACGCCATGACAACCCTGCATTAGGTAGCTGGTAATTCGGCCCTCAGCAAGGAACAGGTAGTAAGTACTGGGCATGGAAGCAAGAGCTGCTACTGCTAGCCAGAAAGCCCAGCATGTGGTCTCTGGCCCTGGACTATCTGCAGGAGTGTCCATCCATTCACCCAACTGGCTCTGATTGTTCATGGAAACACTTACCTTGCAAGGGACACAGAACAAGTACAGCAATTGAATACCGCCACTCCAGGGAACTGGGATTTCTAACCATTTCCTGCAGCGGCAGATTGAGGCCAGCAGTGCCAAGATGTGGCAATGTCGCCACCTGCTGGCTCCACGGCAAAGTACTGTGTCTGAGCACTTACATGTCATAGGCACTATGGTAGGCGCTTCAGCCCTACGGGACAGACGCCATAGTATTACACCCATTTTACAAAATTGAAAAGAGAAAGCATAAAAAGGAAGAGACTTATCCAAGAGCTCATCACAAGGAGCCACGCTGGAATAGCAACCCAGGCCTTTCACGTTGACCACTAAGACGTGCTACCTCCCAATACCCCCCCGGGAATCTTTATAACATCATACCCTAGTACAGTGATGGCGAACCTTTTGAGCTCGGCGTGTCAGCGTTTTGAAAAACCCTAACTTAACTCTGGTGCCGTGTTGCATATAGAAATTTTTTGATATTTGCAACCATAGTAAAACAAAGACTTATATTTTTGATATTTATTTTATATATTTAAATGCCATTTAACAAAGAAAAATCAACCAAAAAATGAGTTTGCGTGTCACCTCTGATATGCATGTCATAGGTTCGCCATCACTGCCCTAGTAGAAAAGTTTTCTCTCCATCTTATGAGAAAACTGATGCTCTGAGAGGTCAAGTTCTGGCCGAAGGTCACAGAACACGCTTAGAAACAGTGACTCTGGGCGTCTAAGTGAACCCCCTGGGAGGGCTGGGGGTGGGGCAGCTCTCCATCAATGACCTCATCCACACTCAGGAAGCACCGGCAAGATGTTACTGGGCCTCCTGGGCCAGAAGCATCAGCCCCCATGCAGGCAGTCCCAGGCTGCCTAGGAAATGTGTTCCAGGGCTAAGATGGGATTTTGGGGCCAATTCTCCCCAGCCAGGACTTCATGACACAAGATAAAGTTCTGAATAGGGACCCCCGGATCAATCAAGATCATCGCCAGATTTTCATAGCTTAGTGTCATCCCACACTCTCCCACTGACACACCACCAAGCCAATCTTCAAAGGAGAGGATTTGACTTTCTGAGACGAAAGCATTTTGTTGACATGCTGGCTTACTTGGGCAGAATGGCTACTTCCAGCAATGTTGACAGGGCTCATATGAACCCCTCCCCTCTATTTCCCCTGGTGCCTGGACCCAGATTTCACATACCCACCTTGGTTTCACACTGAGGCACCATCACACTGAAGCCAGGACATACTACCTAAGGAACCCAGTCCTCCAGGATGGCATCTTAAAACACCATAACCCCAAGCAGCTGAGACTAGCTCCTGCCAGGCGAAGGGCTGCCTCTCAAGCTCTCGAAGCAAGAGAGCCGGGCAGCACTCCCTGATCTGAGTGCTTCAGTCCTTCAGCTCTGGTCGCCACTGACAAGTTTGGCAAGTGCAGCAGACAGTGCCCTTCTTATTGAGCCAAACTGGCTTGGAGGCCTCCCAGGGCCTTGCAAAATCCCAGAAGTCCAGTTGTGTGAGGAGAAAGTGGCTAAACGTCTGCTTGGGAGGCCTGTTCAAAACCCGCGATACTGTCCACGGATGGAGCTGGTGGCTCCATCTCTGGCAAGATAACCCATCTGCAAGCCACCCCTGCGGGTGATGGTTGTGGGCTCAACTGTGTCCCTCAAACCAATACCGTGAAGTCCTAACCCCTGATACCTCAGAATGTGACTATTTTTAGAAATAAGCTCTTTGAAGAGATAAGGTTGAATGAGGTCTCTGGTGGGCAGGGGGGTGTCCATTACGACTGGTGACCTCGTAAAAGACTAGGACACAGACACGCGGAAGGAAGACCACATAGTCACAGCAAGGAAATGGCATCTGCCAGCCCAGGAGAGAGGCCTCAGATGAATCAACCTGCTGACGCCTTGATCTTGAACGTCCAGCCTCCAGCACTGCCTAAACCATCCAGTCCAGGGGTGGGCAAACTTTTTGACTCGAGGGCCACAGTGGGTTCTTAAACTGGACCGGAGGGCCGGAACAAAAGCATGGATGGAGTGTTTGTGTGAACTAATATAAATTCAAAGTAAACATCATTACATAAAAGGGTACGGTCTTTTTTTTCAATAGTTTTATTCATTTCAAACGGGCCGGATCCGGCCCACGGGCCGTAGTTTGCCCATGGCTGATCTAGTCTGTGGTACTTTGCTATGGCAGCCCCAGCCAACAAGTAACACTATGTTCAGAACATTCTTGGTTTTTACTTAACCAACCTCCCTGTGCAAAGTCAAGATATTATTCTAATGGGTAGACATCCCTCCTGAAACGGCCCATTATTTTTTGAGGATTTTCCGGGAAGCTTACTGTACTCTCTGAAGCTCACCTTCCTTTGAGGACAGCAGGGTCCCTTCCCAGTGTGCCCCCTGGGTCAGCTGCTAGATACTAGACCAGCCGTGGGCAAACTACAGCCCGCGGGCTGGATCTGGCCTGTTTGAAATGAATAAAACTAAAAAAAAAAAAAAAAAAAAAAAAAAAAAGACCGTACCCTTTTATGTAATGATGTTTACTTTGAATTTATATAAGTTCACACAAACACTCCATCCATGCTTTTGTTCCGGCCCTCCGGTCCAGTTTACGAACCCATTGTGGCCCTCGAGTCAAAAAGTTTGCCCACCCCTGGGCTAGATACTAGACTCACGGGGAGCTTTCAGTACCAAAGCCCAGGCCACAGACTCCAGACATGCTGATGAACTGGCCAAGGCACAGTCTGTTTTCCTAAAGCTCCGCAGGTGGAGCTCACACGCAGCCAGAACCGAGCACCTGCTCTAGGACCCGGGTCGTGAAAGTCTAAAATCAGGGCTCCCCGAGGGTCACAGGCTGAAGAATGGCCCCTGAGAAAGATCCTATCTGCCCCGTCCTAATTCCCAGAAGCTGCCATCGTTACTTGATGTGATTAAAGATTTGGGGACGGACAGATTATCCTGGATTATCTGGGCGGGCCCTCAATACAATCACAAGGGTCCTTGTAAGATGATCACGCGAGGAAGGGGGTGATGTGATGACGGAAGTGAGGCAGGTCAAGGGGCAAGGAACGCCAGTGACCTCTGGAGGCTGGAAAGACAGATTGCTCCTTCGATGCTCCAAGAGGACTTGCCTTGCCCTACAGACACCTTGATTTGAACTGTCAGAGAGCACATTTGCATGGTTTTAAGCCCTCGAGTTTGTGGTCATCCTTAAGGCAGCCACAGGAAACCAATACACTAAGAATCACCGGCAGATGCTCAGCCTTTTCAAAGCTCCCTGGGGCAGTGGTTGTCACACCTTAGTGGGCACCTGACTAGACTTGGGCCCTTCTAAACCCAGATGGCTGGGCCCCGCCCCCTAGAGCTCCGGATTCAGCAGGACTGGGGTGGGGCCCAAGAACCTGCATTTCTAACATATTCCCAGGTGGGTGCAGAGGCGCCGAGTCCTTTGAGAACCACGGTTTTGGAAGCTTCCGTAGCACAGACTAGAATACCATGATTATAACCACAGTTATCGATCTAGGGTCCACTGCACACGGTTCCTCACCTGTACCTACAGGCACACCTTTTTAAAAAAATATTTTTATTTGTTTCAGAGAAGAAGAGAGAGGGAGAGAGAGAGAGAGAGAGATAAAAGCATCAATATGAAAATCATTGATTGGCTGCCTCCTGCACGCCCTCTACTGGGGATTGAGTCCACAAGCCAGGCCTGTGCCCTTGACCAGAATCGAACCCTTCAGTTTACAGGCCAAGGCTATATCCACCGACCAAACCAGCTAGGGCCACACCTCCTTTTTTACTGTGCTTCCCTTTACTGTACTTCACAGATATTGTAGGTTTGTTGCATATTTTTTCTTTTTTTTTTTTTTAAACAAATGGAAGGTAAGACCCTCCACCAGCCAACAGATTACAACTTGCTTTATTGTGGCGGTCTGGAACCAAACCCGCACTATCTCTGAGGTATGCCAATATAAGGGAAGGGAAGAAATCCATAGAATTATACGGATCAAATGAAAATAGTGCATTAATATCTGTCACTGTCCTTGTACACCTTCCCACCTTTAGCGAAAACAAACAAAATCCAAATGAACTTCCTCAAAGCAACAAAAACAAAAAAAGCCCCTAACCTGGCTTTTCGGTGTGGGCCGGGACAGAGCCTGGTGCTGCTCCATCTCCTCTCCAGGCAGACTCTGCCTCAGGGACTCAGCCCAGGTCCCTCGGCCAGGTGTGCACTGCTCTCCCGGGGGTGCATGTCCTGCAATGCTCAGGACAGTCCTACAAAGACGGGAGTTGTCCTGACCAAAATGCCCCTGTGTCCCTGGGCAAAAAATACAGGCTCATGGGTCATTTCCAGTTGGGGCATGTAGGTTGTCCCCCAGTTTCTGAGAGTCACTTCAAGATCTGAAGACCTTGGCCAGGTACAGACAGCCAAGAGGTGAGCGTAAGGAGCCCATTCTCCAGTCTACATTCCGTCCCCCTAACGCCGTTTTGTGAACAGCTCACTAACCCACCTACAGTGGGACCATATCCCCTCCCTGTCATAGCAACCATAATAAACAAGACTTATTTTTAATTCCCCAGAACAAAAGCTGGGAAGCTGCCTGGGGGACCCCCACACTCCCATTGAAGGAGGCCCTCAAAATGCCCTGTCTGGGTGCCAAAGACCTGTTCAGGCTCCTGCATGGTGAAGTATACATACCACCTGCCCACGGCTGATGCTGGGGTTCTCCCAGACACGGCTGTTATCAGTCCCAGTGGCGAGCGCCCAGTGGGCAGAGGGAGGCAGCTGGCTTCTTGCACTCCCTCTACAATTGCTCTTCCTTAAAGCTGCATGATCTCTTTAGTCCCACAATAAAACAGGGCACAGAGCCCACAGGTGGGACTCAGGAATGTCTCACAACATCTAGTTGATGGAATGCCAGCTACTATCTAGGTCCGACTGTATGGCGCTGGGCACCTTAGCTGACCTTTCTGGGTCTCGGCGTCCTACCCACAAAAAGGGGTTCGTGTGGCTCTCGCATCTTCAGGAACCTTCCAGCTCTGCATTCCATGATCTGGGGGCAGGATATGGTTTTTATCAGCCTATTTTGCTCTGGACACCAGCACCTCATGTTGTCTACACAGGATGTTGCCTCAGGAGCCTGGGGACGTTGGTGTTGGCAGCATGGATTCTCCACGGCAAAGGCTTACCCTCCTAACCTCAGAGACGGACAGTAGCAGGCAGCCCTAGCACGACGCGTACTTCTTCAGTTTATACTCAGCAGCTCGCCGAGGCCAAAAATATGCATCATCCCATATTACATCAGGCTCTCGCCACAGTGCCCTGCAGTGCCCACTCCGCACTCAAATGCACTGCACCAATTTTACAGGGAGGCTGTGTGGCGAGGAGAATGCTGAACCAGGTTCACGTGAGATTGTTTTAAAAACACCACCCCTCCCTGTTTTTACTATTTCTCTAAGTGTATTCCTGTCCGGGACAGGTTTCCTGCTGGCCCACTGACAGCGGTGGCCATGACACCTACCATTATTTAACTGTTGGAGAAAAGATATTCAAAACGAATCTCAGCTCCCCCACTTAAAAGCACTCCCACTGAACAAGTTTCAACACCCCAGCAAACCCTGCAGTAAATCCCCACTTTACAGATGGGCACCTAAGGACCTCGCTTAGCACATGCGCTTCATTAAAACTCTTTCTGCCTTTCCCCCCTCCCCCTACTGGTAAGGGAACAGTGTTCTGCAGATATATTTGAATGCAATATTCTTTTCAAAATGACCAACGGAGTTTCAAATCTAAGTGTGCCTACAACACGCCCCACCCCCCTCCCGGTCCTAACTGTCGCATGAAAAGCTGCAAGGGCCTAATAAAGGAATAAAACGAATAATCACTGTGACCGATAACTCGGAGCCCGCAGAGATCTGCCTTCTCCCGGGAGAAGTGAACACAAAGCGAGGAACCAAGAGATACCTGGGTAACGGAGGCGGGCCTCCTCCCGACCCCTGAGGCCAAGCATGTCTGAAGTTATCTGACTTCCTAGCCAATCATAAACAGAGAGGAGATCTTAAGTTTTATCGATTTCCCCTTAAGCACTGTAACTCTACACTCTCCCAGGACGCCAGCCAGGCCAGAAGTGTGTAAGCCCCAGGGAAGCGCAGGGCACCCCTCAGAACTCGTACCCTCCTCTGGCTCAGGATCCCACCGCACAAAGGTGTCTTTACAAGTGCCAGCGGTTCTCAACCTGTGGGTCGCGACCCCTTTGGCGGTGGAACGACCCTTTCACAGGGGTCGCCTAAGACCATCCTGCATATCAGATATTTACATGACGATTCATCACAGTAGCAACATTCCAGTTATGAAGTAGCAACGAAAATAATTTTATGGTTGGGTCACAACATGAGGAACTGTATTTAAAGGGCCAGAAGGTTGAGAACCGCTGATTGAAACCGATCTCTGACTTTCAAGATCGCAAACAAAGCAGTTTAAAGCCAGAGGCCTCCACCGAGGGAGCCGCCTCTACTCCAGGTCCGCGCTGCACAAGTCAGAATGCCTGAAGCAACGTGCTGCAGGGGGCACTTCAGGGGAAGGCCTACGTTTGGAAGAAAAAAAAAAAAGCCGGAAGCTTGTAAAAGAGCAAGCACGTTAGTTCTCCCACGTGGGCCGCGGGCAGAAAGCGGAATCAGAGCGGAAGCACGAGGAGACGGGCTCCGAGCTGCAGGCACGCTGCTAGCCCCAGCCGAGCGCATCTCCGGGAAAAGCAGTCCCACTCGGGAAAGGCTGGCGCGCGGCGGAGCTCTGCCCACAGCCCCTCTCCCAAGGGCTTGCCCACACCCTGCACGGTGAGGGCGCAGCTGAGACCAAAGGTGGAGGGAGCGAGCTTGCAAGCTTTCCCTCCCGCCCGCTCCCCCCCCTCCCCCTGGGCGAACCGGTCCTGGTGCAGTGCCCCAGCCCTTTCCCGCCTCGGCAGGGGCGCACGGGCAGGGCACCCAGGCTGGGCGCACGCCCCCGATGCGCGGTCCCCCCGGGCGGGAGCGAGAGCTCAGCGGGCAGGGGAGGACCGCAGCCGCCAGGTCGGCTAATCTCACCTTCACGGCTGGGGGGGTGGCTCCTGAGGCCATGTCGGCGCCGGGAGGAGGCTGCGGGATGGGCACACGGCGGGGAGACGCGGAGCCGGATCGAGCGCGCGGCGCGGGACCGAGCAGTGCGGGTCCGGAGTGGCTCTGACTCCTCCTCTTCCTCCCCGGGACAGCTGGATTGGCTGCTGGCGCGGGATCTCCCCCGCCGCCCCCCTCCTCAAATCGGGGTTCCCGCGTCCCGCCCAAGTGCAGACTTTTCCGGTTCCCCGTGGGTTTGTGTTTTTCCCCATCCCCGAGGTAACTAACGGGTTTGTAACAACGATAGCAGTGGAGACCGTTTACCGAGCGCTTGTAGGGTGCCAGACTGCTGTGCACTTTAACCAGCCGCGTTAACTTTAACAGGAGCCCCACAAGGAAGAGCAGCATCCCCGTTCTGCCAAGGATGGCTGGCTCCTCTGTAAAATCAGGCTGGCCTGCGCTCAGCTCTCGCGGGGGAAGGAGGGGGTGCACCAGCGGCAGAGGGAGCGGACTACGGCTTCCTCATCTCTAGTTGGAGGGCAGGCTCTTAATACGCTGAGACCGCGCCTAGCTCCCAGCCTGACATGACAGGGCCAGCACCGTCTTTAACCCCTGCCACTGGGCAGCATCCAGTCCACCGAGATTCAGGCTGCAGGCTCCTGTCTTCATCATTTCACACTGGCCGGTCCCCTCCAACACACACACACACACACACACACACACACACACACACACACACACACACACACACACACACACTGTCCTCCTGGATCACAGGTACAATGGAACATTTGGCCACTACTTTGTCAGTGGATTAGAGCGTGGCATTGGAAGCTGAGGGGAAAAGCTAAAAGTTCTATTCACAAGCAGCCACTTTGGATAGAACAGAACATTGTCAAAAAGATATCTTAAGAGGTCAATAAGAAAATTAATAGTAGTAATAATAAAATGTAAAAATTGCTGCCCCTTTAAATTCCCAGGTAGGCATAACATCCTCGGAGATGTGTGAATTGGTGAAAATTCAGACTTAAAAACCTCAGTGTCATCATGGACTAGTAAATTTACGGTGCAGAGACAAGGGAGTTGGACAAGTAGGACTTGAGGAGGAGAGTCAGGATCAGAGGAACGGCTGCCGAATGCATTCCTGAGTCTGTCTGAGTGTCATTGGCTTCAAGGGGGAGAAGGGTTTTGTAGGTTCAGGATGCCCAGTTATAAGTGATGAACAAGTCACTTTACTTCAGGTGTGGTAATTTACAGCTCACATGGCAAGACTCCACAGTTTTTATAAGACATTCACAGAGCGATTTACACGAATACTTGGTTTTCTATCATGATACTCCATTGCCCTTTGTGTTGGCACACCTGGGGCTGTCCCTTTAACTTGGTTGAGTGCCTTGACTCATTAGTGGTGACCACACTATTTTTGACAATAATTACCAGATAAACAGGTTTCCTAAGAAACAATCTTAGGGAGGATTTTCAATGATTTGTATTCTGCTTTGGACAAACTTAAAGAATGCCATAGAGGATCTTTGTGATTAGCTGGTTATAAATTCAGAGAGAGCTCAATGGTTCTTGCAACTATTCATGGTGCAAAAGTAATAATTGTCCTCATGGGAAAGATAGATGGAGTTAGGAAGTATCTGGGTATAATAGCAGCTGCCATTATGGAAGTCCTTGCATTCCCTTGCTGGCCTGACAGTAGTAAACTATGGGGAAAAGTATTCTCTATATTTCTGAAAAACACATAATTTTGTAAGTATATAAATAATTCTCTTTCAAAAAATATTTGAGTTCTTGGGAATGTTTTGCTTATAAGTGTTGTAAATCTGTCCTGTCAGGAATTTGAAATGATTAAAAATGAAAGAAATTTTTGAAAAACGCTTGAAATATTCAATTGAATATGATTACAAAAGAGAACTGAGGGAAATAATTCTGTTCAATATAGAAATATTAATCCAATCATCAATGAAAAACTTATGATATTTCACATCATACTCAATTTAAAATAGAATAGAAAAATGTGTAAGTTGACATTAAATATTGAAGGAAAACTTGTTTTTAATTTTGTGACCTTAATAAATTGAACACTAATTTTAAACTAAATAGCTTTTAAACACTTCTTAATACACACAGAAACCTCAACTCCGGAATATTAAACATAAAAGCAAAATATTCACATTGATTATTCCACCGAGAGAGGAAACTCTGGCCAGACTGAAGAGCATGAGGAACAGTCTGCAGGTGAGTAAAAGAGATAGTAGATACCTCCTTCAAGAAGTTTGGATGAAGAAGGAGGAAAGTTGGAACATGATAAGAAAAAATAGGAAGTCAATGTTTTTAATAGATTTGTAAACACAGAGTGAAGTTCACACAGAAGGAAAACTGGGAGATACTAATAGAGTGAGGCAGGACCCCAGAGGATCCCAGAGGAATGGTATCAGAAGCACTGATAGGGACGTGGTCATATATCAGGGGACAGAGACATGGGTCTGGAAGGAAGGAGGTAAGAAGGGGGCTCTAGATAAATTTGAGGTAGGTATTGTGGCTCTAGCTGGTTTGGCTCAGTGGATAGAGCATCGGCCTGTGAACTGAAGGGTCCCGGGTTTGATTCTGGTCAAGGGCACATGCCCAGGTTGCAGGCTCAATTCCCAGTGGGGGGTGTGCAGGAGGCAGTTGGTCAATGATTCGCTCTCATCATTGATGTTTCTATCTCTCTCTCCCTCTCCCTTTCTCTCTCTGAAATCAATACAAATGTATATAAAGAGTAGAGGTTGTGAACCTATAGGCCATCACTCCTGATGGCCCAATTTTCTCCAGAAAGTGGGGGTTGCATAATGGGTTTGAGGATAGATGGTAAATTTTGGGATGGCTGTGGAACCATGTCAGCTTACGGATGTGGATTTGAAATAGTACCCATCTGCAAGGGTATACAATAGTGGGGAAGGAAGAAATTCTATCCTTCTAGGTTCTTTCGGCTGGTCTAATAAATAAATCCACATGAGACATATTAACAAGGTAAAATAACCAAATTTAATTACTTGCATATATATATGGGAACTCCATGTATATGAGCGGTTCAGAGACAGAAAGGTAAAATAAGGTATATATAACATTCTGAGCTAAGGAGTGTGATATAGAGAAGAGGGGGACAATTGGTAGTTTGATAAGAAGAGCAGATGTTCAGTGGTTCGATGTTTGCCCCGCCATAGAGGTAGGTCATAAAAAGTTAGCTCTGGTAATAACTCATTACGGGCCAGGCCCCTGATTTAACATTTCTAGGTAGTTATGGTGGGGACAGACGTTTCTCTTGAGCCCACAGGGTCTCTATTGCCATCAGCTCAAAAGAATCCATGTGCCCTCAACTCTGGAATATTAAACGTAAAAACAAAATACATTGATTATTCCACCCAGAGGGGGAACTCTTCTTGGGGAGGTTTGCTCTGAACCCCTTAATATTTTCCCTGATTAGTCAGTAGAGATTGACTAATTAGTTAGGGGTTCGAGGAACAAAGGTGTTGGGGAGGTTAGTTTATATTATCAACCATGGGAGTCTAGCCTTCTAGTGAACAAACACGCCAGGAAGGAAATGGGTGATGGGTGAAAGTGAAGGACTGGGGAGGTAGAAGTCTCCAGGAAATCTAAGAGCAGTGATGGCAAGGTGAAGGGGTGTGAAAGATGGAAGGAGGGAAGGTCCTGGAGGGTGATAATAAAGCTCAAGGTTTTAGAAGAACTGCAACCCCAAGTTATGGCAAGATCCAGGAGATGAGCAACTGGATTAGATAATCAGATAGGGTGGAAGCTGTTTTATTTCTTTTTTTTTTCTTCTGTGTGTTTTCTGCATTCAGGGCTTGCGAGGAAGAGGACAGTGGTCACTCAGGATCCAATTGCTGGAGGGCCTGGCAATCAAAGCCACAAGGATGGTCAGAGATGACACAGAGAGGTAGAGCCTCACAGTAGTCACAGTTTTATAGAGGTCATGGAAGCAACCATTTGGAACTGGCAGCAAGGAACCAGGAGGGTGCCACCCTCCACCACGGGCCCATGTGAGGCCTGTCAGCCTCCCCATGAGAAACCTGTGCAGGGAAATGGTGACTAGGTTTCAGTAAAGTCAAGGAGATGGAACAGGTGATTTGGAAGGAGGTTGAGGTTGGAGAGGAGCTTATTGGCGATGAAACAACCATTTCACAGAGTGCAGTGGAAAATCCTATATAATAAAAGCCTAATATGCTAAGTGTCTGACTTTTCGACCAGTAAATATGTTGCACACTGACCACCAGGCAGCAGATGCTCTGACTGGTAAGTTAGCTTGCTGCTGGGGTCCATCAGATCAGGAATGGGTGAGACGGGCCAGACATGCCCTGGAGCCCTCCCATGTCCCTCCCTGGCCCCGATCGTGCACCAGTGGGGTCCCTCAGCCTGGCCTGAGCCCTCTCACAATCCGGGACCCCTCAGGGGATGTTGGAGAGCCAATTTCGGCCAACCCCCGCAGGCCAGGCCTTGACCCCACAAATCTGTGCACCAGCCCTCTAGTGTATTTACAAAATGCTGAGGGAAAATGGAAGAGGGGAGTTCTTAATCAAATTGGGAAAATCCAGAAAGAACTTCCAAAGGAGGTAATCAGGGTTCTGAAAGACAGATCCCAGTCAGCTCTGTAAATGAGGGAGGGAGGAGGAGAGGGGAGGTAAGTGTCAAGTTTTAAGCTGAGGCATAATATTTCATGGAGATAAGGCTCCTCTATGGTATCGCCCTATGTTCCAAGTGGCTGGATTGAAGAGGAGGTCTGAAGTATTGGTGATCGCTGAGGCAGCTTCTGATCAAACTGTGAGAATATCTCTAAACTGTGAAAATCTGTCTAAACTGTGAAAATATCTCTTGCTGGCCAATAGGAGCGGAGGTCAGAGCTATATAGGCCTCCCCAGAGATCTTGCACCAGATGCAACATTTTATTCTGGACCATCTGACAATAATTGCCAGAATTAAAGCATTAAATACAAATCTTGCTCCAAAAGAAAGATACTCCTATTAAACTCATTTAGCCCTTTATTTAAAAGCACAGCAAGTTGTCCCCTTCAGACTGGTAGGACGGGATTACATCCTGTTCACTGTGCCTGCCCTCTCTCTCCTTCTCTACCTCCCTCTCCTTGCCTGTTCTCCCCTTCCATTCCCGCACCCTGTCTTCAAGCTCAGGCTATTATGAAGCCCTGGCATCAAAGATTTGGAACAACCAAATCGGTGGATTCTGGGGACACTAGAATAGATTTTCATGTGATTTTGCCTTGAAATCCTTCGTTCTTCTTTCCTTGTCACAGCGGTCCGTTTTGTGTCCCAGTCATCTTGCATAGAGCATGGTTATAGGTACATAGTATGGCTTATAGTCACTCATTGAATGAAAAAAACACGTTCATTGTTTTTAGGTTCAAGCAAAAGAAAGACCAGGAACGCTAAGAAACTTGAACAGCAGGGGGCAGCAAATGTTTGCCTTTTTTGTTTTTTAACCAAGTCAACTTTGTCCAATGCTTGAGTCATATTGGCTTCATATAAAAAGAAAAAAGAGAGAGAAAGATAGAGAAGAGAAGGGTGTTATAAAGTAAAGGTCGACTCTAAAAGGCAAGTGTACTGTAATTTACTGCAGTGGCTTCTAGGACAATGCGTGTGGTTTTTCTTCGTTCTTTCCTCAAGGATCCCAAACTGTTTATGTAGTACATACCAGTGGCCAGCAGATGGCAGCACTTTTCAAGGGTCAGGACTAGAGAACACTGTTTGGGGGGGAAATAAAGCTTATTTGGGCATGAAATCTTTATTTAAAAAATCGATGGGTAGTTTTTAAGTAGGGGATCAAGCCTTTTAGGTCTCAAATATCTTGATGAAAGTAAGGTGGAAATTTAACCATAGGTACAAAGGCACCTTGTTCATTTTGAAGCAAGGTGATAACTAAAATGTTTTAAAATATCAAGCTTGAGACTTACAAAAAGGAGCTGCTGTAATTGATGGAAATCATTTGGATTTTGCTGTGTACTTTAAGAATGTATCTTTATCAGATTCCTCAACGATCAATTCACAGACGTCAGCCAAGAGAAAGACATTTGCACGCAGACACAATGCTTTCAGATTACTGATTAATAGCACTAAATGACTTCCTGCGTTGTCCTTGGCTACCTTAGTTAAGTGTCAACAGAGTAACTCAGCGTCTCCTACGTATACCAGGTCTTCACCTTTTCTAAACACTTAACTGCTTTAGTTGGATATTTATAATCAGATTAAAAGCAGGAACAATGTCTCTTGTTTGAGTACTTTAACTGCAAAGGAAAATGCAGACCCACTGGTTTCTGAGTGACACTTGCCCTGAAACTTCAAACAGGCCTGTGAAACTTCCCTCTGGGTGAAGGGGCAGAGGCCCGCCCGCCTAACACTGATGTCTTTTTCAGACTTTCTCTATCCTTAGCCAGGAGATAAATAATAACGGCTTGAATGGGAATAAAAAGCATTCAGTGGCATTTCTGCGTATAATGAAAAGTCTCCTGCCTTTGGCTGTTTGATTTCCCATGTGAAACGCAACATGGATTTTGCCACAATAACAAAGAGCGCTAGAAAAAACAGAAGGGCCTGTTTGCTTAAATTGCTGCTTGCACCCAAAGAAACTCCCTAATGGGGTTATCACTGGGTCAGGCTGCACTCTGTTTTCACCAGGCCTGAATCAGGGGCAGAGGAATTCAGATAGCTAGGTGGGTTTAGGCTCTTAGAATACCACTTTTTAAGTAAAGTTTTGCCTTTCTGGCAAAAGTCTCCGAGCCCTTCTATTTGGCTAGCAACTGAAAGAGACATAAGAAAGGAATTAGAAATACCGAAGAGTCGTCAACTATAGGAAATGACCCTGAGATTTAATTTTATCTCCAAAGAATAATGTCTTCAATCCTTATGGGTCAGGGACCCCAAAATAAGGTCCTTTTGCTCAGTGTCACTCGCACCAATAGAAGGAGATTGTATTTGGTAAAGCAGAGCAGAAACTTTATTCTTAGATCAAAGAATGCAGAAGGATGAGCTTATGCTCTACAGCAGTGGTTCTCAACCTTCCTAATGCCGCGACCCTTTAATACAGTTCCTCATGTTGTGGTGACCCCCAATTTCATTGTTACAAATTGAACATAATTAAAACATAGTGATTAATCACAAAAACGATATGTAATTATGTATGTGTTTTCCAATGGTCTTAGGTGACCCCTGTGAAAGGGTCGTTTGACCCCCAAAGGGGTCGCGATCCCACAGGTTGAGAACCGCTGTTCTACAGGTACCTTCGCCCCGGTCTGAGGAAATCAGAAGTCCTCAAGGATTGGTGGGAGGTCTGTGGGTTCAGGAGTATGGATTTCCAAGAAAAAAGTGGAGACTTTGCATTGTGGGGGACATGCACAGTTCCTAAACATGCTGGGAACATGCCTGGCCATACATCGCATGTCTCATTTTAATGTTAAGTCTCCACTGGGCATGATCTTTAGCAAGCTCGTGAGTGGAAGTTCCTCAGAGGTCACTCGGGAAAGGGTTTGGGGTGCCATCTGGATCTTTTTAGTGCAAGCCCCTTTCTTAGCTGAAGTCCTTGGGTTTCTTATCTGGTCCTTGCTGGCAAGCTTAGCTCGCTCTGGAATGTCCATCCTTTCCCGTCCAGCCTGTTTTGTCAGAGGATATGTTGGGAGAATGAGAGAAGACAAGAAAGTTTGTGGCGGCCTAACCGGTTTGGCTCAGTGGATCGAGCGTCAGCATGCGGACTGAGGGTCCCAGGTTCGATTCCGGTCAAGGGCATGTACCTTGGTTGTGGGCACATCTCCAGTAGGGGGTGTGCAGGAGGCAGCTGATTGATGTTTCTCTCTCATCGATGTTTCTAACTCTCTATCCCTCTCCCTTCCTCTCTGTAAAAAATCAATAAAATATATTTTTTTTAAAAAAAGAAAGTTGGTGGCGTACCACTGGGATAACACAGCTCCATATGGGAGGAACTGTGGTGTAGAAGCATGGGCTCTGACTCTTCGGTTTGGTGTTGAATCGTGTTACATGCGGCTAAGTTTCCGCATCTGTGAAATGAAGACGAGAGTGTAGGGTTGGTGTGAAAGTTCAAGTTCATACTCGTGCAACACTAGGAACATAGTATTACATGTGCTAATGCTGAGGATGCACCAGGCACTGCCTTAGGGCCTGAGAACACAGAGATTGGTGAGATACTGTCCCCGCTTTGGGGGAGCTGAGAATATCTTAGGGGGTCAGGTAAATAAAAAAGAACAACATATTACAGGTGTAATTGGGAAGTTGCATAGAGCTCGGGGAATGGAGGACACGGGACAGTGTGGTGAGTATGGCCTGGGCGGGGGTGAGGGATGCCTTGAGGCAAGGCCCTGGAGTTGAATCATGAAATATGACTATGCGTTGGTGCTACCGCACTCAAGGGGTTCGCCTCTTGGGGTTCACTATTCCAGAAGGAGACACTGTTGTGGCCGGGAGTTTTATTTACTTACAATGAGCAAAGGGGACAGGGGATTCATAGCCAAAGCGCTGCCTCTGCAAGGGAGGCTGGGCCATTGCTTATATCACTGTTTGGCAATTCCGTGTTGATTTCCTCTTTGCAGTTGGAGACTTTCGTCCTTTGAGCTCCTGTTCGCTCAACCTGGTTACAGCTGAATCTGGCAAGAAGTTAAAAAGCGGGGAGGGGCCAGGAGGGGCTTGTCAACAGGTGACTGAAGGCCAGGCTGGGGAGCCAGTTCCTGAAGGCTGGGAGGTGAGGGCCAGCGCTACTGTTACCGACTCTGCACAGAGCACAGGGAGGTGTTTCGGTGCAGTTTGTGGCGAAGTCCTACAGGTGAGTGCACCGCAGAGTTGAGCATTGCAAAGTGGGGCCCGTGGACTGAGTTTGGAAATTTGATGGGTGTTGTTCAGCTCACTCAGCATTTCTAAAAAACAAGGCATCCACATTTAAAATTTAGGAGGTTTTACATGGGAAAACCTGGATTCCCAGGCTTTCTAGAAAATTTGGATGGTCTTGCAATAATACTGCTTTCATTCCCCGCACAGCACCGAGGCCCGACGTGGGCCGCCAGGTTGTCCCAGAGCCCCCTCCCCCGGCCCCCCCTCCCCCCGTCCATCAGCATGTGTGTCTCAGATCTTTATATAACGCACCGTGGAGTTCTGGCTTTATTCTCTGGGGCATACGGAGCGTTGAAGGGTTTCAAGGAGAGTCTACTGTGATCTAGTTTATGTTTTTGTGTGGAGAATGGCTTGAAGGAAAAGATGCAAAATTGTTTTCAGCTTTTAGCAGATGTCTTATCATAAGAAGTGTCTGGACACACCCCTGGGCAATTAAACATCATTGGCTTTTACTGTAAGATTTTATTAGGAAATCGAATCCATTCTTTGAAAATTGTGACCTCTGATTTGGTTATGGAAGAGCGATCAATCTTCTAGGCACCTCTGTGTTACTTGTAAAGGTTCGCAAGTGGCGTAGGATTTTAAGAGGAGAACTCGGTCTAGTTTGGCAGCGCCTTTAAGGACTGATAATGAAGTAAAATCAGATCTTAACACACCGGGAAAGGGCTAAAGGGGATGCATATTATTTCCACAGAAGAAGGGGCTGTTACAAAACAAAAGTTGCTGAGAGGCAACCAAGTATTTCTGGCGGAGTGGGCTTTGCTATCAAAAACCTGCTCTTACTGGTGGAGTCAGCCCCCCATCTTCAGACTCCCCAGGGAAAGGGCACCTGACTTAAATTGGGGTGGTAGGTACAAATGAATGGTGGGTTTTTCTGGCGTGTGGTTCAGGCCCCTGACGGATGAGCAGATGCGAAGCAGAGACAGCTGTGCTGGGTTCAGAACCACACCTGGCACAGGCTGGTTCGGGTGTCATGGGCTGGGGAGAAAACAGAGACTGCTGCTGAGCTATGCCCACCTCTGAGGAACCCAGTTTCAACTTCTGTGTTACACCTAAAGTTTGTTGAACAAATGTGGAGAGCCGCTATGTGCATAGCTGTTGCCAGTGCTCTGCTTTTAGGGGGCCTGTTGCTATTGTAAATATTGGTAGAAAGGGTACATTTAAAGAAGACACAGATTTTGGCCTCAAGGAGCTTATAGTCCAGTGGAGGAAGTCAACCTGCACACACATAACTAATTCAGAGAAGCGTGATACGGGATGGGGGTGGGGGGGGGGGAAGAGGGGGAAGGCTCCTGGCCCAGAAGAAGCCATGAATCCTGATTTGTGGGTTCAAACAATCCGTCTTTGGAAAGAAGCAAATGAGAGTATATTTTCCCCCCAAACTTTTCTGTGGGAATGCCCTAGGAATAATTTTGGGGACAAAAGCGTAATAGAACCTTGCAGCTAGTCGCGGCCAATGAGAGGTGAATATATTCTAACCGTGCACTTTATGTAGACATTAAATCCCAGCAAAGCCCCATAGCTTTGAGAAGTAAACTCCCTTTCCCATAAGGCAGCACACACTTCCATGTATTTCACTTCATGATCACTTTAATGAAAATCAAAACCACTGCCTGGGAAAAATGCAGGTAAGCTGTGAAAATTGAAGTCTATGAGATCTTTCCCGTACCTTTGTTCAGATTAAGTGTTACAAACTTCACACGAAATCAAACTTCATTTACAAAACATCCTCTACTTCAATGAATCTTTAAACCCTTTCTACGTTGATTCACTTTCTTAAAAATATATTTAAAATACTATAGGGCTTCTTTGTTTTGTTTTTTATTTTAATTGTAGTTTAATTTCAATATTATTTTGTATTAGTTTCAGGTGTACAGCATAGTGGTTAGACGATCATTTAATTTACACAGTGTTCCCTTGATATTTTCAGTTCCCACCTAGAACCATACAGTTATCTCTATCTTATTGACTTTTTTGTTGTTATTATTGTTTGTTAATCCTCATCCAAGGGTATTTTTCCATTGATTTTTTATTTTTTTAAATTTATTTTAGAGAGAGTGGCAGGGAGGGTGAGAGACAGAAAGAAACATGGATGTGAGGGAGACACATCAACTGGTTGCCTCCCGCACGTGCCCTGACCAGGGCTGGGGATTGAGCCTGCAACCGAGGTACGTGCCCTTGATGGGAATCAAACCAGGGACCCTTCAGTCCGCAGGCCGATGCTCTATCCACTGAGCCAAACCAGCTAGGGCTGACTGTTTTGTTTGTTTTAAGGGAAGTCTCAACTGGCATCAAATAATATGCCATGTATGTGATAAATAAAATTTCTCCCTCAACATAGCAGTGCATCTTTAAATGTATTAAGTTTATTATACTATATATTATATATAAATATTATATATATATATCCCTCAACATAGCTTAGATCATCTAATTTTGTGTTTTGCACTTTGTAGGAAAACAAATCCCATTAGTAGCGGTTCTCAACCTGTGGGTTGTGACCCCTTTGGAGGTCGAACGACCCTTTCACAGGGGTCGCCTAAGACCATCCTGCATATCAGATATTTACATTACGATTCATAACAGTAGCAACATTACAGTTATGAAGTAGCAACGAAAATAATTTGATGGTTGGGTCACAACATGAGGAACTGTATTTAAAGGGCCAGAAGGTTGAGAACCACTGCATTAGAAGAATCTTAACATGTTTTGCAAATGTGCATTGGAGTAGATTTTAACCATTGTCCTTTCCTCTTCTGGCCACTAAAAAAAAAGCAGGACTGAGAGTTGAAATGACTTATGCCAAGTTGACAAGATTAGCAAGGCTTAGCCCTGACTCTGGCTGCCAGAGGCCACATGGTCTAACTGCTGGTCACTGTAGATTAGGCATTTCTGGCGCCTCGCCTCTGAGTGAATTAGCTCGGTAGTCAGTAAAGCAGGGAGGATAAATTAGTGACTTCCTCCTACCTACTGAACAATTTGCTCAACATCTTGTACACTATCCAGGTCACCCAGATAAAAATCTAAGGGAAAAACCCAGCAAAGTCCAAATAGCCATTTGTAGTCCCAGAGAATGAAAGCAATTTCTAACCCAAAGGTAGTTCAACAAGCTTGTTTGAGCTGAAAATTAATCTTTATGCATTTGCTGTTTCCTTCTATCTCAGGTCGCTTTCATTATTGCTGAAATATTTAAATCTTAATCTATTATATATAAAAAAAAGACCCCTGGCTGGTTTGGCTCAGTGGATAGAGTGACAGCCTTCAGACTGAAGGGTCCTGGGTTTGATTACAGTCAAGGGCACATGCCCGGGTTGCAGGCTCAATTACCAGTAGGAGGTGTGCAGGAGGCAGCCCATCAATGATTCTCATCATTGATGTTTCTCTCTCTCTCTCTCCCTTCCTCTCTGAAATCAATCAATATATATATATATATATATATATATATATATATATATATATATATATATATATATATATATATATAATACCGATTCTTAGGAATGAGCTAGAGAAGAGGACTAGTTTGGGGAGATGAATCAGTATTCTAGGCCTACTGAAAATGTCAGCTCAATCCTGTGCAAGAAAATCAGTGGCCTGTTCCTCTAAAAGAAATGTATCTATACTGGGTATGTGCACAGATGACACTCAGATACCTTTGTTGTTGAGTAAAAGCAAAAAGAATGCTATGTCATCTGCTACAAATGCCCAAGGTATAATTCCCTGTGGGCTTTTCTTTATGACAGGGAAATAAATACCCAATTGTTACAACATTTTTTCCTAGCCTGTGCCTCTGCATTTATACCACAGGAAACAGGGATTTCCTATAATTTAATTGTACAGGAGGCCCCTCTTATCCACAGTTTTGCTTTCTGTGGTTTCAGTTACCCGCAGTCAACCGTGATCCAAAAACATTAAATGGAAAATTCCAGTAAATGAGGCATGTTTTAAATCACTCACCTTTCTCCGTAGTGGGATGAAATCTCCTGCAGCCCCTCGCAAGAGGTGATTCATCCATTCGTCCAGGGTGTGTGCACGCTATTGATGCTCTACGCCCATTAGCCGCTTAGTCACCATCTTGGTTATCAGATCCACCGCTGTGGTACTGAAGTGCTTGTGTTCAAGTGGCCCTATTTACTTAATAATGGCCCTAACGCGCAAGAGTAGTGATGATGGCAGTTGGGTAAAGAGAAGCCATAAACGTGCTTCCTTTAAGTGAAAGTTGATTACACTACAATGAAACACTTTGAGAGGGAGACCACATATACATAACTATTAGTACAGTGTATTGTTATAATTGTTCTGTTTTGTTATTAGTGTTGTTAAATACTTACTGTGCCTAATTTATAAATTAAACTCTATCAGAGGGATGTGTGTGTAGGAAACAACATAGTATATATGGGGTTCAGTATATGCAGGATGTCAGGCATCCACTGGGGATCTTGGAACTAATCTTCTGCCACTAAGGGGGGAGCACTGCAGTTCTTTCTCCATGTGGAAGCTCTCACCTGCAATGCAGTGTAGTGTTCACAGAGAGCCGTGTAAATGAGAACGCACGGTCATAATCTTTATCCCAGCACGCAGCACAGAGCTGACTGCTCTGCAGAGCCCACTGTATTAACTCTCCCTAGATAAGTTCTAGAATAAGTTATAGCAGAGGCTGGCTTATTAGGAATGATAGTAAGGATGGAGTGCTATTCCTGGTTTTTCTGAATTCTTAAAACTACGTAATTCTGAAAGAGTTAGAGAAATCCTCATGGAATTTGGCAAAGAACTAAAGAGACTTATTTTCTACACCTTTTCTCTGAATGGACAAGTTTACAGAAAAATCTCTCCTTTTTTAATCATTCCAGCAGTGGCAAAACCATAGTCTAGGTCTAGGACAACTTGAAAAGAGAATAATTTATCTTTCTCTCATCTTGAGACGTGGTTGCCAGAGATTGAATTCTGTCTGTCTCCCCTTTGTAGCTGAGTGACCTTGAAAAAAGTTATTAAACTTCCTTGGGTTTCAATCTCCTCATCTATAAAATGGTGATATTGATAGCACCCACTTAATTGGGTTGTTTGAGAATGACATTAGATAAAATATATAAGGTACTTAGAATAGGTCTCAGCCCCAGTAAGCACTTAGTACATATTAGCTACTCCTGTTATTAATTTTGAAATGATTATATTAAAAATTTGTAGTCCCTTTTTATCTTAGTCCAAATTCCACATTTTTGGGGGGTATAATCTCAGTGCACATACAATTGAAAACTTACTTATTTTTTCCATAGATCTCCATAAATCTTTTGTCATGTGACTGCATAGACTTCATAAGTGTTACTTTTAATAGCTCCATGGAGTTGTTGCACTGCCATGTATCACGGTAGTCCAAGAATGCCACATACACATAATACTATAACATCTCTTGGTTGTAAATTATACAGATTGTCCCTGTTATTATTTTAAAATTATAAACAAAACCACAATGAACACCTTGGAACATTTTGAATTCACCCTATTGATATTTTTATGTAAGAACTAAAATTTTTAAATATAAAGATATGAACTTTAATACAATGGCATTTCAGTATAGCTTTCCAAAATGGTTGCCCTAAATTACACTATGGCAAGTATTGTGTGGGTAGTTGGCACCACATCCTCACTCTTATTTGGATTATTAATAATCCAGTTTGGCTCAGTTGATAAGTGCAAACTAATATTTTGGTTATTTTGTTTATTTTCTTTACAATTTATATCTATTTTTGTGTGGAGTTGTTCATGTTCTTTGATCTCTTAGCTATTTGAGTTAGTTTTCTTATATACTTAAATATGGATATTAACCCTTTTTCACATTTGTTGAAAATATTTTTTCTCTCAAGTGTTTTGAAATTTACATATTTGTGATTGTCAAATGTTTTTTATTTGAACACTTCCCTTTGAGTTATTTTTATTGCACCTGGGTTGCATCCAGATAGGACTACCTTGTTCTTCAAATTTTTTATTTTATTTTTCCTTAAATAAATTCTTAACTTTGGAGTTTACTTTGATATACAACATGAGAAAATGAAAAAAAAAATAATATTCTAGAGAACCATAATATTAGGTTAAACACCTGGCATTTACTTTTTTTGAGATATATTATGTATAATAATAAAAGCATAATATGCTAATTAGGCCACATAGCTGAACGTCCTTCCGGATATCCTTCCGTACAAAGCCGTGGTGGCTGCAAGGGCCGAGGGCAGGCAGCCACGGCAGGCAGCCAGCAGCAGCAGCAGCAGCAGCAGTGGGGTTATGGGGGTGGCACCTTCCTCTGATTGGTCTGGTCACCTCCTGCAGAGGGAGGCAAGACTGCAGCTTAGGCGGGAAGCGGGCCTAAGCTGTCAGTAGGACATCCCCTGAGGGCTCCCAGGCTGTGAGAGGGGGCAGGCCAGGCTGAAGGACCCCCCACCCCCAGTGCACACATTTTTGTGCACTGGGCCTCTAGTTATAAATAAAAGAGAACTACAACAGGCTCTTACAAGAGGCTGCAGAGATTCTTGGAGCAGGGAGTCTCTTTGATATTCCTTTCGTTAGATTGCCCTGATTCCAAACAACAAACTCCAAAGAAAGGGAAAAAATTGCCTGGCTGGTGTTTCTCAGTGGTTGAGCGTCAACCTATGAACCAGGAAGTCATGTTTTGATTCCTAGTCAGGGCACATGTCTGGGTTGCAGGCTCAATCCCCAGTGTAGGGCATGCAGGAGGCAGCTGGTCAATGACTTTCTCTCATCATTGATGTTTCTATCTCTCCCTCTCCCTTCCTGAGCAAAAGTATACATCTAAAGGTGATGTTAAGCTCTCATTGTCTACTCAGATTAGCCAATCAAATATATCTTTGCTTTTCAGGAAATTAATCTTAAGTACACCACACTGTTCACCCTTTCGAATTAAAGGATGCTTAATGTACTTAGTGCAAGCTAGAAATATTGATTTCTTAATGTAATACTTAAACACTTATATTATAGCACCAATTCCTGGCAGAAACTATTTTAATTTAATTCTTTTAATGAGTAAAAAATAAAAGTGCTGTTTGTGGTTACAAATCTAAGGGTACTTAGCAATAGGTCCAGCCTGGTAAGGTTACAATCCAGAATTTCTTAAAAAATATTGTGTTTCACTTTGTTATTTCACTCTGGACACAACAAAATTTTGCCTTTGGCTTTTTAACCATTTCATTTAGTACATCAAATAGATATTAAGCACCTCCTTTATACCAGGCACTGTGCTAGGTAGTAGGGGTGCAAAGATAAATAATAAAAGGAGTCTGCTGGGGTAACTTTAAGCCAAGTTGTAGACAGACACATAGATGATTGAAATATAATTCAATAATTCCTGAGATCCAGACCATTTAACTAAATGTGTCAAAGATTGTAAGGGCCCTGGCCAGCGTGGTTCAATGGTTAGAGTGTCGACCTGCGCATCAAAAGGTCTCGGGTTCAATTCCCAGTCAAGGACATGTTCCTGAGTTGTGGGTTCACTCCCTGCCCCCAGTAGGGGCTCATTAGGGAGGCAACCAACCGATGTGTCTCCCTCGCATCAATGTTTCTCTCTCTCTCCCTCTCTCTTCTTCTCTCTCTCCCTCCCTCCCTTCTACACTCTCTGAAAAAGCAATGGAAAAAAATATCCTCAGGTGAGGATTAATAACAGAAAAAAAAAGATTTTAAGGGAGGCCCATATTTTACTCCTAGCGGGACTGTTCTCCTCCCCCTACTGACAGTCCTTGGTCCAACCTAAGGAGCTTCAGACACACTCCCCCCCCCCCCCCACCACCACACACACACACACACCAGTTCCTCACCTGCTTCATCAACACATACTACCTAAGTACTCTATCCCAAGTAGGAGCTATACTTAGAATTAATTCTCCCCCTTCCCTAAGAGGCCAGGAGACTAATCATGCCCCACACTTTCATTGGCCTCAGTCGCCACCAGAAGTCCCAGCCTCTCAGATCAACGCAGAAACTCTCATCCATATATTTCTGTACACCCCTTATCTTGGCCCACTCCCCCATCCCTGGCAAAGCTGCAGCCCTGCCAGTGTGGTTACTGGAACTCAGAACTTGAATAGCATCATCTCTTTTACCTTCAACTCTTCTCTGAAAATACCTTCACCTTCTTGCTCTAAGACCTGGCGCTCCCCACTACAAACTGCTTACCTGGTGCCTTTCAAAGGTGGTTGTTTTTGCTTCCACAGCCCACATTTCCAGGCCCTGGAAGTGGGAATAGGAAAATGGACACTCTTCTTCTTTCTCATCAAGGCTTCTCTTTCAGAAATCCCAGTGCCTTTGAGATTATACTAGATTGCTTTCATTTACTATCCACCCAGTCATTCTGCTTTCTGTGTAGAAGATTTTAGCAACTGAGTCACTGAATTTATTTTCTCTCCACTACTCTTGACATCATCTATATCATGGGTGGATATATCCTGGGTTGTCAAGGTTAGCTGCACATTTGAAGCACTTGGGGTTGTTTATATTTTTATTTTTAAATATATTTTTATTGATTTCAGAGAGGAAGGGAGAGGGGAAGAGAGATAGAAACATCAATGATGAGAGAGAATCATTGATCGGCTGCCTCCTGCATGCCCCCTACTGGGGATTGAGCCCACAACCTAGGCATGTGCCCTTGATGGAATCGAACCCGGGACCCTTCAGTCCACAGGCCGACGCTCTATACACTGAGCCAAACCAGCTAGAGCATTTGGGGTAGTTTTTAAAGATTACCTGTTCACAGGCCCTCCCCAAGTCCCATAGATACTGATTTAATTGATCAAGATAGGAGTCAGGTATTAGGTTAGTTGTATGCGTGTGTGTGTGTGTGTGTGTGTTTAAACTCCCAGGTTGATCTGAACGTGCAGGCAGAATTCAGAACCACTTACTTAGGAAATCCATTCTAGGACCTCCTCACTCCAACAACTCTTCCTCTTGTCTACCCCTCCTCCCCCGGCAATCAGGTTCACCCACTCCCCCATCATAGCCTAGATCTTGTTGTTATCAGTAACCTTTGACATACTGTTTTCCATCATCCCACTTTCTGATATTCACAGCATCTCCTCCTGCCTCCTCACTCAAGAGCACCACCACTCCAGTAATTCAGGGACCTACCCCATGACATTTTCTCTGTCTGATTCTCGCCTCTTGACGTTACTTCTTTCCTTACCCAGCTTAGATTCCAGAGATTGTCACCATAACTCCCTTGCATGCACATTTCACTCTTTTGTCCTCTATCTCCATGTTACTTCCCTGGCAAAACCCAAACTCTGGTTATATTCAACTCTGCCTACTCCAATGTGCTCAAGCCGCTCAGTGGGATAGAAGAAAAACACAGTTGCTTTACATGTATGGCCACAAACCTCAAGTAGGTTCTCAGCACTGCAGGATAATTCTGCTAGAATTCTCGCACCAGCTTCCTGTCCACTTTTTTAGATGACTGTTTTATATCCTGGTCTCTCTTCTCAAACCTCCAACACTGCCAGTCCTCCCACTCAGCTCATAACCGCAATGGTTAAAGTTTGACTAAGAAAATAGAAGCAAGCAGAAAAGAACTGCTTCTTTTCCCCTTTACCAAATCGACCACGCTTGCTTCAGACCCTCACTCTGTTTTCTCTTTAGTCATAAGGATGAGCAGCGTCTCTTCTTAAGGACAATCCTTCACTCCAGACCTCACTTCCTGCACGTACGCTTTCCCCTCTTATTAGATCATTCTCATCAGCATACGAACATACAGAAAGCATGTCCTTCAAATGTCTATATTTACATCATTTTCATGACTGTACAATGTTCTTTTTTTTTTTTTTTCATCTTAACTTTCCTAAATATTTTATTGGAAACTCAGCATGGATCTGAACTGGAACAGAGGCTTTGCAGCCTAGCAAGGGCAGGAAATGCTGGCACTAGCTGCAAACCCCAATACTGCCTTGCAGCGAGACCATGAGCTCCTCTCTGGGCAGGTTTCCTTGAAGACTGGCCCCACCCATGTCAACCAGTCTCCATACTGTAACTGATGCAGAGCAGGGCAATTTCATGAGGCAGCTAAATTTTTTTTTTAAATTAAATCTTTATTGTTCAGATTATTACATTTGTTCCTCTTTTTTCCCCCCCATAACTCCTCTCCTCCCAGTTCCCGCCCCACCCTCCGCCCTCACTCCCCACCCACTGTCCTCATCCATAGGTGCACGATTTTTGTCCAGTCTCTTCCCACATCTCCCACACCCCTTTCCCCCCCAAGAATAGTCAGTCCATTCCCTTTCTATGTCCCTGATTCTATTATAATCACCAGTTCATTCTGTTCATCAGATTATTTATTCACTTGATTCTTAGATTCACTTGTTGATAGATGCATATTTGTTGTTCATAATTTGTATCTTTACCTTTTTCTTCCTCTTCCTCTTCTTAAAGGATACTTTTCAGCATTTCATATAATCCTGTTTTGGTGGTGATGAACTCCTTTAGCTTTTCCTTATCTGTGAAGCTCTTTATCTGACCTTCAATTCTGAATGATAGCTTTGCTGGATAAAGTAATCTTGGTTGTAGGTTCTTGGTATTCATCACTTTGAATATTTCTTGCCACTCCCTTCTGGCCTGCAAAGTTTCTGTTGAGAAATCAGCTGACAGTCGTATGGGTATTCCCTTGTAGGTAACTGAGTTACTTTCTCTTGCTGTTTTTAAGATTCTCTCTTTATCTTTTGCTCTTGGCATTTTAATTATGATGTGTCTTGGTGTGGTCCTCTTTGGATTCCTTTTGTTTGGGGTTCTCCGCGCTTCTTGGACCTGTAAGTCCATTTCTTTCACCAGGTGGGGGAAGTTTTCTGTCATTATTTCTTCAAATAGGTTTTCAATATCTTGCTCTCTCTCATCTTCTGGCACCCCTATAATTCTGATGTTGGTACGCTTGAAGCTGTCCCAGAGGCTCCTTACACTATCCTCACATTTTTGGATTCTTTTTTCATTTTGCTTTTCCGGTTGGGTGTTTTTTGCTTCCTCGCATTTCAAATCATTGACTTGATTCTTGCACTCCTCTGGTCTGCTGTCGGGCGTCTGTATAATATTCGTTATTTCAGTCCGTGTATGCTTAATTTCTAGTTGGTTCCCCAATATAACATCGAGGGTCTCATTAGTTTTCTTGTAGATCTCATTAAGTTTATCGGCGGCTTCTAAACAGTTCTTGAGAGACCTTAAAAGTGTGGTTCTGAACTCTATATCTTCCATTAAGAATTTTGTCCTGTTTCTTTGTCTCCGCATTTTGTTATGCTTCCTTGGTGCACCCCCTAGTGGTCTTTGTTCGCAGTCTTATAGTTAAACCTTGATTGTTGTAGCTAATCCCAGGGAGGGTTTGACCTCCAGGCCAAGTGGCTATGAGAAGCAGCTGTGTCAGCAGTGAGAGAACTTCTGTCCTCTAGGGAGGTGCTAATCTAGCCTTTGCCTGAGGCTATCCGGCAAATGCCTCTGTGCAGGGCTTGGGCAGGGCAGGTCGCACAGGATCAACAGGGTGGGCCGGAGAGAGCAGTTGTGGCGGCTCTCAGTCCTGTCCCCAGGGGCTCTGCCTCTCTGAGTCCCAGCACCCGCTGCAAACCTCGGAGAGAAAGCTGCACTCGCTCTGACCGAAGCCAGACAGTCCCGCTTCTCCCGTTTGAGTCTGGGTCCCTAAAGACTCGCCTGTATCTGGAGCTCAGAGTCTGCGACTCCCTCCCGATTGAAAACAACAACCGCTCCCTCCGCCGCCAGCCCGCTCCGCACACTCCGCACCTCAGAATTTGACTTCAGCACTGCGCCTCCTCTGAGTGTCCGTATGCATTTCTCTTTCCTCCTAGTTGTAGGACTCCCACTCAGCCAGCGTTCCTGTGGTTCTGGATGATGTCCGTTCAGTCTTTTAGTTTCACTTTTGAAGTAGTTGTTCAAAGCAGCAAACTCCGGCTTTAACCTATGCCGCCATCTTGGTTCCTCCAGCTCCTGAGGTAGCGGCTGCCGCGGTGACGCCCGGATCCCGAGTGCGGCCCGGGCCTGGGGCGACGGGTTTTGCCACTGTTGCACCGCGGAGGGCGGGAGTCGCGCAACTAGTGTCGACAGCAAAGTCACAATGTTCTATATTATGCATTTGCCCCTCATGTTGGACATTCAAGGTATTTAAAATTTTCTAATATTGTCAATAAGACAGTAATGATGGTCTGCTGCCAGCTACTCCGTACTTCCCAGAAGCAGGCTTCCACCGAACTAGATCATCCTCATCACCACCTCAATAAAACCAAAAACAACCTTTCCCAGACTTCCTGCCACATTCTAGTTCCGGCTGCATTCCTGGGCTGCTCTTTTCAGCAAGACTTATTGAGAGTTTTTTGTACTTACTGTCACACTTTCTCACCTCCGTCTCTTTAACTCACTTCAATTGGAATTTTGTTCCCACTGCTCCCTTGAAATTGCGCTGTGAGAATTACCAGCGATCTCCTTAGGGCTAAAAGCAGTGATCAATTTTCAATCTTCATTTTATGCACCCAGCCCAGAAGATTTGGCACCATCGTCATCCGCTCCCAAGCACTTTGTTCTGGGCCCTCTTGCATGCCCCATTCTCCTGGTTGTCCTCTCATCTCAGTGTTGCTTTCTGGTTTCCTCTGCACCCTCCTCTCCCTTCTCTCCAGAACTCTGAATGTTGGAGTACTCCAGCTTCAAGCTCCTGGTCCTGCTCTCCTTGCTGTCTGTATTCACCCCCAAGGTGACCTCATCCGGGCATATGGCTTTAAATAGCATCTTCATACTGATGATAATCCAGCTCCATCCTCTCCCCTAAGCTCCAGGTTTCAATATCTATCTACAGGATACTTCCACTTGTATGTCTAAAAAGCATAACTAAAATCATTCATTAATAATTTATTATTTGTTAAAATCATTTATAAACAAGGAAAATTATTAATTTTTCCTCCTCAAATCTGCTCTTTACACAACTTCTCTTTTTTAGCAATGGCATCACCACTGTCTGAGTTGCACAGTCTAATGTCTAGGCATCATGCTTGACTCTCTCAAATGCATACTTCCATCAACAAGTCGTATTGGCTGTACCTTCAAAACATACCTTGAATCTGACACTTCTCACCACATTCACCTCAGTGGTCCAAGTTATTATTATATCTGGCTGTGACATTAAATTCCTAACTTGTCTTCTTATTTTCATTCTAGTGTTCCAATCAGTTTCTCCCCACAGCAGCAGATTATGTTTTAAAAATATAAATTTGTTCATAAGCCTACTTAAAACCTTCCTGTGGCTTGCTCTTACACTTTGAACAAGGTAAATCCTCACCAAGCCTTACAAGCCATCTGACCCCAGAGTCACCTTCCTGATTCACCAGTTCCCCTTGGCTCAGTCCGCTTCAGTAAACCCCTGGTGTTACTTCCTAAAATTCACCAAGCTTGCTCTTTCAGGTCTTTGTACCTGTTAATTCTGTTGAGAATGCTGCTCCTCTCATGTTCACAGGCCTCATTCTCTTATTATGTAGAAGGGATGCCTTCTATAAGAAGAAATACCCAGCCCTGGCCAGTGTCACTAAGTGGTTAGAGTGTTGGCCTGTGGACCAAAAGTTTGTGGGTTTGATTTCCAGTCAAGGGCACATGCCTGGATTTCAGGTTCACTCCCTGCCCCGCATCAGGCTGCGTATGGGAGGCAGTTGATGTGACCCCCTTACATTGATGTTTCTCTCCTCTCCCCTCTCCCCCTCTCCCCCTCTCCCCCTCCCCCTTCCCTCCCCCCCCTTCCTTCCATTTTCTTTGAAGAAGCAATGGAAAAAAGAAATACCCAGACTTTGCTGTCTGAAATCAAGCCAAGGATGCCTAATCATATTCTATTCCCTTAGTTTCCTCCATATTACTCATCACTACCTGAACTTAAATGAAATATTTGTTTACTTTTTAATTATTTGTTTCTCTTACTAGAATGATAGCCTCCTGAGGGTAGAACTTTTATCTGTCTTGGGCATAATCTTCCATTTACAATTTTTTTCTTAATATCGACTTTTTTATTTTTCAGATAAATCCAGTGTAGGTGCATCTTAGATAAATAAATAATTTTACATAATAAGTTATCTTAAAGACCATAGACATGGATTGATGAGAGAGGGGAAGAGCAATTTCAATAGTGTCGAAAACGAACTATTGAGGACTTGGAATGCCATTCCAGAAAATTCTTTCTGTTTAAAAAACTTTGCGACAGCGTTACTCTCCATGTTTTCATCCACATACACTTGTGAATCTTTGTTCTCAGTGATGAATTTTGTTAAGCCTCATAATAGGAGTAGCCTGATGGATGAAAGTAGTAGCTCGTGCATATCTCTGAAGGTCACGAAATATAAACCTGATGTAAAATCTCTGCCATCAGTGATGCAGCAGCAAAAGTCCCACTGATAATATCAAACGGAGTCATAAAGTTTCCTGTCGGACTATCAGTGTACATGTATACATTAAAAAAAAATGTATTTTTCATCATCATATACTGTATTTTTGTCGCTCCAATGCATTTTATTATTTCTTCAAGGTTCTTCACATACATACACCTTAAGTGATATAAAGTAGGCGTAACATGTTCTCAAAAAATGAGGGTTGGCACGCAGAAGAATTTTGAGTCAGAGATTTTGCTGGTTTTGGCACACACTCACAAAAAGGTTGCCCACCCCTGGCCTAGGATCTAGAAGATTCTCAATAAATATTTGTTCAGTGAATGAATGAAAGTGTAAATCATCACTACAACTGACTCATTGTTGATACTGCTTTATTATTCATTAAGAACCAACATATAACTATGTGTTCACGCACCACCTGGAAGCATCTTTCTTACCTTATAATATCATTGCAGTTACCACACTTCAGTGAACACTATTCTCAACCCTGTGAAAATATGATATCTGCTGCCCTGACTGGTGCAACCAGGGATGATTCCCTGGCCAAAAACCACCAATCTATTGTCTGATTACTGACCAAACAGTTGGCCTGGTTTAAAAATCTGGCCAAAAGGGTTATGACTGCTTAGTTAGGTGGAAGCCTGCTTTTGGGTAGGATGAGGTAGCTGGCAGATCGTCATTACTGTCTTGTTGACAATATTAGAAAATTTTAAATACCTCGACAGTCCAACATTAGGGGATTGGGTAAATGCATAATGTAGAATAACATTCAATTATTAAAATGATGAAAATATAGACCTTTGAAAGATGCGCTTTCTATATAATGTACATTATCAAGTGAAAGAAGTAGAGAGTGAAGTTGTTTATGCAGTTTGACTTCAATTTTGTTAATTATCTGTCTCTATATATGTATTGCTTCACACACACAAAAATATATCAAAAATTTAATAGGGCTTCTTTTCTCTTAGATGGCGCTCATTAGGATTATAGGAATATCTCCCTTATAGATGATTTATTTTTTCCTATAGTTTTATAAATTTTGTCAAATTAAATTAAGTAGAATAAAACTGTATTATTTAGAAACCTTTCCATAAAAAATGCAAAAGAATTTATGCATTTAAAAAATATATTTGTACTTTTGCATTAGATCTGAATTATATAAAAAACCTATATACATAAAAAATTACATATCCTATATAATGAAAGAGAAACATGCAAATTAGCCATCCCTCCGCTACACTCAAGCCATGCCTACCAGCCAATGAGGAGTGAGTATGCAAACTAACCTGACAAAGATGGCAGGTAATTTGCATACACAGAGCAGAGTGGGAGAGCAGGCAGCTTGGGGGGACATGGCTCCCTCAGTCACCAGACGTGACTCCCTCAGTCACTGGTCAGGGAAAACTCAGAGCGTGGAAGCACCAGGAATTCTGGGAATAGTAGTTTTGGTGGCATCCCAGGACCAGAAGCAGAAGCCCAGGGTGCGGGGAGCACCAGGAATGCTGGGGATCGTAGTTCTGATGGCAGCCCCAGGACTAGAAGCGGAAACCGGAGCGCAGGGAGCACCAGGAATGCTGGGAATTGTAGTTCTGGTGGCAGATGGATCCCCTAGACACTAGAGCAGCAGTTTTCAACCTAAGGGTTGCCAACCTGTGGGTCGTGACCCCTTTGGGGGTTGAACGACCCTTTCACAGGGATTGCCTAAGACCATCGGAAAACACATATATAATTACATATTGTTTTTGTGATTAATCACTATGCTTTAATTATGTTCAATTTGTAACAATGAAAATACATCCTGCATATCAGATATTTACATGACGATTCATAACAGTAGCAAAATTACAGTTATGAAGTAGCAACGAAAATAATTTTATGGTTGGGGGTCACCACAACATGAGGAACTGTATTAAAGGGTCGCGGCATTAGGAAGGGTGAGAACCACTGCACTAGAGCAAAGTGAGCCTGGAGCAAGTTACTATTGTGGTTGGGGATGGAGGGAAAGCAAAGGTGAGAGACATAAGTAAAATCAGAGTGTCTAGGAAAAATTAAAGGGAAGATATCCTAAAACTTCCAGGAAATCTCCACCAATGGAGCAAAGAAAAAAAATGCCTCTATTATTCTGTGAGCAACAAACCAAACTGGGTTGGGGGTCTCAGACAATTCACTCATATGATTGCAAAGACAGACAGAAACTCCTGGATTGGAGAGGGCTCCCCTGAGGGCTCCCAGATTGGAGAGGGTTCAGGTCAGGCTGAAGCCTAAGCGATCATTACAACTCAACGACTGGAATGACTGGTCGACCCATCGCTATGACATGCACTGACCACAGGGGAGTGCCACTCAGCCAGAAGCCTGGCTCAGGGCTGGTGAGCGCAGCTGTGGTGGTGGGAGCCTCTCCCAACTTTACGGCAGTGCTACTGAGTGGTGGTGGCAGGTGCAGTGGGCCAGGATGAGTGCGAGCGGCATGGCGCCAAGCCCCAGCTTGGGCTCTTCCCTGGCCGACTACTGCTTGGCGCACTGCCACATCCCTCGGGTTGTCTGACTGCCAGTTTAGGCTGGATCCCCGCAGTCGGACATCCCCTGAGGGGTCCCGGATTGCGAGAGGGTGCAGGTCAGGCTGAGGGATCCCCCACCCCCGTGCACAAGTCTATGCACCAGGCCTCTAGTAGTTATATATTAGATACATATTTATACCAAGTAATGGATTAGAATGTGTTGTATATATTATGTCTACAGACACATGTGTAGACATGCACATACAGAAAACTTCATAGATTAGTGAATTCCTTGGCAGCCCTTGAACTGATACTTCAGTTCAAATTCTGGTGTGATTTTATGCTAATCCCTTTAAATGACAGCCAAATATTTGCTTTTTATTCTAAAGAAAGTATAATAAAGATTAAAACTAAGAGAAATTATATCATTTTATGAGACTTTAAAAGTTAAAGTCCAATTATTTAAAGATCAAACTGTGAAATAATTAGAGCTTTATTTTAACATTATTATTCATTGTATAACTTCAAATATATTTCTGGTTGGATTATAATAACCTTCTTTTTAACCTCTAAATGTTGCATATGTACAAAGTAGAAAATTGAGCTATTACAGAGCCTAGGATGAAAATTATTTGAAATAACAGCTTAAAGATTATATGGGAGAGAGTAATAAATATGTATTTTGAGTTGAGAAATAAAAATTAATGGGCTTAGGAGTTCCTTTAATTTGTTTGAATTTTAAGTCTAGTCCAGTGATGAAAAAGAGATACGAACCTATCTTCTTGAAATAGTGTGTTAGTCTATTGATTACATAATTTATCAGTAAGTTATATTTATGATACATATTAGGACAGTGATTTTCAACTGGTATGCTGCAAGAATTTTTAAAACATGTAATACCTGATTATTTAGTCAGGGCACTGACCTCTTTTCCCTTAGATTGTCAAATAAAAAAATGACAACAGCCAACACTACAATAGCAGTCCGGTGTGAATGAATCAAAATTATACCTGTATTTTTGTCAGATTGGCAACAAAATTAGTATGTTCTCTGGTGTGATGCAAAATTGTAGGAATTAATTTATGTGGCAGGAGATGAAAAAGTTGCAAATTTCTGTATTAAAAGGTTGAAGTGGGGTCACACATTAAGTTTGAGGTGAAATATAGGATTGCAAGGGATTCTTTCTTCCAATGGAATATTTAAAGTTTCCAAACCCTACTGACCTATAAAGCGCCCAGGCAGGAGGTGGGATCTGTTTTTCTCTGTAGCCTAGTTGAAATCTGATTGTACAGTTAGCCACTGACAGGCTGCAGGAAGGAGAGCAGAGCAAGGACTTGCCCATCTGTGAGAAAGCTCTCCACATACTGTGCTTCTGGAGCCCCGTGCCATGCATGGCCTCAAGTTGTTGTGTGGGTTTACTCCATTCATTCTTTTATTTATTTATTTGACAAATTTATAGGGCTTCTGCTGTGCAAGTGGCATGACCACTGACAAATGGTCAAAATGGACAGATGGTCAGGTGTCCATTGACCATTTCAAAAACCAAACAAATGTCTGTGGTGGATTCTGGATGTAGGGACCAGACAGAGGGGAGAAACTAAGGACAAATCAGTTCCCATCTTTTGAAGTCCTACTATGTGCCAGAACTGTCGTGCGTAATGTCTAATCCTTGCAGACCTTTGCAGCACAGATATCACTGTAATTTAAAGATGAAGAAACTTAGGCCAAGAAGCTCAGGAGGTCTTACTCGGGGTTACTTAGTAAATACATGGTAGGAATGTGATCAAAATTCAGGTCTTTTTAGCTCCAGTGCTAGCATATTTTTAAGTACCTCAGTGCTAGTAGCATAATATCTATAGGGGAAATGGGAGTGTAACTGAAAGAAGGTTTCAATGTATTGCAATTATACTTAAAATACAAGAATTAAGGATGCTAGCTAGTAAAACTACCTAAGGTTATGTAAATGTATACCTGCTTGATTTAAATTATCGCTGGGAACTTATTGCTATTCTACTGCAGTTTGCTTTTTTTTTTTTTTTTTTAACCTTCTACTCTGATCATGCCAGGAATAGGTTCACAGAAAGCATAACATATCCTATAGGTATTGACATTGTGACAGATTGAACTTTTAATTTCAAGTCTTCATTTTCTCATAAAAGCTTATAACATTCCTTCCCTTGACTTGCTCCCTCTCATGTGAGTGAAGGGTATTTTTCCTACTCTTCGACTTTGGGCCTGGACATGCAACTTGCTTTGGTAATGGGGTGTTGGTAACACAGGCAGAGACCAGAAACATGCCAGGTCTGCTTGCTGGTGCTCCACCATGAGAAGAACAGGCCCTGATAGCTGTGCCCGAAGCCTAGCCCCAGAACAAACACACTTGGAACAGAACCTACACCCAGGAGCCAAGGCCAAGCCAACCCTGAAAGAGAGCTAGATTAGCTACCCCATTTCCCACACAGATCCACAAAGGTAAGGAGAGATGTTTATTGCTATAAGCCCCTGAGTTTCAGGAATCATTTGTTACGCAGCAATGTTGTGCCTCTGGGTGACTGAGATAGCCATGAGGTGCACAAAAAATTATGGAAGATGCATAAGGAGGGAAATATTCTTCCTGCTCTTTAGTCTTTCTGAGTCACCCAAGACAGAAAGGCAGAAATGAAGGACCATGAGTAAAGGACTTGAATGCATGGTCTTAGCACACATGAGAGAACTGTTCCTGAGTGTTTATTTGTGTGACCAGGGACAGAGTTTGAGGGCAAAGGGTGGGAGAGAGCCCTACCAGTGTGCAAACTCTTCTCTAGTGAGACCCCTAAGCTTAGCTCTAGGGGCCAACCAAATGGTGCCTGTCAGTGGGTGGAAATGGTAGAAAGAACGAAGGATTAAGGCAATTGTCTTGGTTCTCTGCTCTGCAGCCTTACAAACGAAATTAATAAATTGCTGAACATAGTTTTTATGTTGCTAGCTGACTTCATAATAGTAACCACATTTCATTTCCCTGGAGAATGGTATTTTAAGCCAAATAGGGTTTAGGCCTCATTAGATATATTGGTGTATACTTTGCTCATGAAGTAAGCTGTAGATTAAAGTCACTGGAACAAAGTACTAAAAATGAAAGGTGCTTGAGGCACTTTTAGTCTCCGTATAGATCATAGCCTGGTGAGGGATTTAGCACAGAACTATATTACTCAGACTTATGCAGGTGAGGATTTACTGTAATATTTAATAAAAACGCGTATGGGGCTTATCATGAAATATGCTCATGTGATGTGTCTGACACCCCCTCAGGAATTTGGCACGAACACTAAAGCTTTGCCACACGGTGCCAGAGATACTAATATGAGGTGGTTTACTGCAAGAGACACAACTGTTTGATTTCTACAGGAGACCACAGAAAATAGCACTTAGCTCAGTTAAAAACATCCATGTGATAGTCCCACATTTAAGCCATTGTCTGATAGGTTTAAACCATTTTCTGATAGATTTCTTTGCTTGCTAACTCCCTTTTATTGGATTTTTTAAAGTTCTTGGACTTCTTACATGGAAAATTGTGCTAGAACAGGGAGGATGCTTTTGTCAGTTGAGTTATGTGAAATATTCATCTCATGTTTCTGAGCAAAAGAACATTTTCTCAGAAAAATTCCTTTATTAGGACAATTTTTTAGTTTTTAAAGCCACATGCTGTCTGACGATAAGTGCAGTCAACCTGTGCTTCACATCTATTCTGGAGGAGGGTTAAAGAAATAATAATAATGTCACTAAAGGAAACAAACAGAAACTTCACCTTATTGTCTTCTTCATACTCTAAATTATGAGACTGTCTTATAACAAAGTATTTCTGTATAGACATAATTAATTCGCCTTAGTTGGGACTCAAAATTTCGCATCTAAAATTCAGGGGAATAATAGTACTTTCTCATCTAAAATTCCCCCACTCTCCGTATTAGTTTTTCCATGGCTTTTGTAATAAATTGTCACAAACTAAGTGGCTTGAAAAAACACACTTTAATTTTTCATTTTGTAGGGCAGAGGTCTGATGTGGGTCTCACAGGACTATAATAAAAGATGTTCGCAGGGTTGTATTCTAGAGGCTGCCCACACTCCTTGGCTTGTGATCCCCTTCCATCTTCAAAGCCACCAAGAGCCAGCTGAGTCTTTTTCACATTAAATCACTTAGACACTGACTCTTCTGCCTCTCTCTTTCATATTTAAGAACTCTTGTGATTGCTTTGGGCTCACTCAGATAATACAACATCATCTCTCTATTTTATTTATTTAAAATACTTTTTTATTTATTTCAAAGAGGAGGAGAGAGGGAGAAAGAGATAGAAACATCAATGATGAGATCATTGATTGGCTACCACCTGCAGGCCCCCTACTGGGGGGATCGTGCCCACAACCTAGGCATGTGCCCTTGACTGGAATCAAACCCGGGACCCTTCAGTCTGCAGGCCGACGCTCTATCCACTGAGCTAAACCAGCTAGGGCATCATCTCTCTTTTTTAAAGGCAGCTGATTATCAATCTTAATTTCATCTGTTACCTTAGTTGTTTTTTTGCATTATTACATATCATATTCATAGGTTTCGGGGATTAGCATGTGGACAACTTTTGGAGACCATTAGTCTGCCTACCATACTTCTCTTTGATTGTTGTGAGGGTGCAATGAGATAATACATATGTAAAATACATATGTAAATTTGGCCCATAACAAATACTCAATGAATCCTAATTAATAGTATTTTGTTACGTTGTAAAGGCATGGGTTTAGGTGTGTTACCACCAATGGAATGCTCACCAATCACAAATACTACCACCCTTCACATTCAGGTAGATATTCACAGGGATTGGATTTTGAAAACTCCACAAGTTTTAGTAGGCTCTGTTGCTAGGCATTTGGGAACTCAGTGTCTGCCTGGTTCATAAAGGGTGGATCAGGTAATTGGGAAATGCTATGATTTTCAGGATATGACCTTCATTGCTAGGATGGTCATCATAGATATACATAAGGACCATTGAAAAATGGACTGTTAGGTACTCAATCTAGGTTGGTGTTTGACAGCCATGGAGGACAGAGTAGTTTTCCAAGTCACTAGTGTGGCTCCAGTTGGCTTATATGGTTTGGATCAAGGCCCCCCCCTGCTAGTGTATAAAGAGGGTAGTGTCCACTAATATTGAAAGATATCTTGATGACTGGATCTCAGTCATGGGCAGCCATAGGACTACCTTGGTAAATGGAATCTATAATAATAAAAGCATAATATGCTACTTAGACCGGATTGTATACAAGGTTGTGTGGGTTAAATGACATAACATGTTAAAGCACCCAGAATTGGGGCAGGATAGTTAGAAGCTAGGAAGATCCCTGGGTGAGTAGAATGGGGAAACTGAGAAAAGAAAATTAAACAAGGCCAAGCAGTTTGGGCTGCTTGCAGCCAGCTTGTGAATTGAGAGACCTTATCTTCCTCAACCAAGGACACTCGAGAACAAATGGTTCAAACCCTCCTCCCTCACCAGAAAATACATAGTTTACACCACCCTGGCCTGGGAAACAGAGAACAAAGACCCAGTTAATGCCATTTGTGCCAGCTGAACCCAAGGACAGATGGAGCTGGGGCACACATAACAAAAACCGCATCGAAGCCAGACAGACCTAAGATAAAAGTAAAACAGTAACATACACCAAAGAATAATCCCAAACTCCCCTATACACTCAGTTTGATGTATCAGCATATTAAAAACGCCCCTGGAAAGCTGATGAATATTCTACTAAAACCCTCCCCTAAAATTTCTCACCTGCAGGGCCAAAAACAACAACGGATAAAACACCCTCAGGACAAAGACTCTGGGTGGGCTCCCTCCTTCCCAGACATGAACTTTTTATTTGTTTCTACATTCTAAGGGTCACCATGAGACTTGCAGCCCGGGGGATAGGGGGCAGCCCGACTGGGGCTCACCCCCAGCTCCTATCTCCAAGGTCCCCTTTTCTCGGACTTCCCAGTGAACTAAGGCAGCCCCATCTTGGCTCACTTCCATCACCATGACCTTCACTTCCCAGTGAGCTAACAGCAGTCCGGCCCAGCCTCCCTTCTTTCCTGTAACATTTCTAGAGGCCAAAGTAGAGCACCGCTTAGTCTCTCTCCTGTTGTTTCTTCTGCCCCAATTTCTTCTTTGATTTCACTGTCCCCAGCATGAATAAGCATATTCTCCAACCCATCTGGACGTGTGTTGCAAAATCTTTCCTACACAAAGTCAAGAACCGGCTCAGTGCAGGCAGGCCTGCTCCGGCTGCCCCTGTCCGGTAACAGTATGACCTAGCACATAGTGGAAACTCAGTAAGTGATAAATGTATACAGTTTCACAGCTGAGGATGCACTCTTTTTTTCTTTTCCCCAACGACTTCAACCAGGAACCTAGACCTTTGTCCTTATGAAGAAGAGAGCAACTCTGCAGAGCTATTGACAGGCTCTTAGAAGTGAGCCTCCAACGCCAGCTGTTCCTGTGCCTCTTGAGAGCAAACTCAAAATGCAACATTCAATTTATTGTGTTTGAAATTCACCGAGCTTCTTGGATCTTTGGAGTACAGTTTTTAATCAAATCTGGATTTTTTTTGGCTGGCATGTCTGTATTGACATAGATAGACACTTTTTAAAAAACTCATTGTTTTCTGGTGGAATTCTAATTACACACAAGATAGATTGATATTTCCTAGATCATTGAAGCTTTGTTCATTTTTGAGGCTTCCTTTGGTCTGACTTTTCTGGGAGGAAAATCCTTTACTCCTCAGGCTAATAAGACTGCTCTATATTCAAACACCAGAGAGGCCCTCAGGGGAAAAATTATATAAACCTGATGTGAGCCCCTAATTTCAGGGTCACATCATCTCACTTTCTGCCTGCTTTTGGTCACTCTCCAGTGCCTTCAAATTGTTGCTTTTTAAATATTTTGTGCAGAGTTTATCCTTGTTTTCTGAGGAAAGCTTTGTTCCATGCAAGATGTTCTGTCATTATCAAGCTGGAAGCCTCTCAGATCATGACGCTGAAATTCCATTAAAACCTTTCAAAGAAGGAATGAAAGCTCTCTACTGAAAGAAGTGCTGGCAGCGTGGTGAAGGCGTTTAGACAGAGTGTGACCTGGTTTGGTCCAGGCTTGTGGTAGATCTCTCTGGTGGGATGGGGAGGGTGATGGATCTGAAAGGACAGGAAGAAGCCGATTCAGGGAATCCAGTTAGAATGTTGCAGCAATTCAGGTGAGAGACATCAAGGGCTAGAGAGGTGCTGCTAGGGCAGTGATAGTGAACCTTTTGAGCTCGGCGTGTCAGCATTGAAAAACCCTAACTTAACTCTGGTGCCGTGTCACATATAGAAATTTTTTGATATTTGCAACCATAGTAAAACAAAGACATATTTTTGATATTTATTTTATATATTTAAATGCCACTTAACAAAGACAAATCAACCAAAAAAAATGAGTTCGCGTGTCACCTCTGACAGGCGTGTCATAGGTTCGCCATCACTGCTCTAGGGGGTGAAAGATGGGTTTGAGCGATAGGTAGGCAATATAATCGGCTGAAATCAGAGACTGAATTGATGTCAAGGGGGAGGTCTGGCATGCTTCCCAGGTTTTTATTTTGGTGCTGAGTAGCAAGAACAAGCCGTCACTGGGACAGGGAACATAAGAGCATGAACAGATTTAGGGGCAGAGCCATGGAGGAATTTGTTGTTTTTGTCACATGTACACATCCAGCGTAGCCTTCCAATCACTTAGTTTGTATGCTCTAAATATATTTAGGAAAAACAAACAAACTGGATATCTCAGTATTTCACAATAATATCTTGGCTAATAGAGCTTCAAATTTATTATGTTCCTCTCCAGCAATGTTGGGTTTCTAAAATATATTCCCAGCATATTGATTCTGAGCAGGACAGAATTCCAATATTTATTTTCAGTATTCTTATTTTCCCCAATCTCCAAAACATTCATTATACCTCCAAGAGGAACTGTTGGTATGTGGTTGTCTTCCAGTATCTTTTTCTCAATAGTTTCTGTAGATATAGGACATGTAACATACATTTAAAAAACACATATAATTATTAAAGATTCCCCATGCTATGAATAGAATAATATTCTGTATTCTTTTCTTAATCCTTTACAATGAAATCTAATTATGGAACTCCATTAAGATTTTGATTGTTTCAATGATTGATATAAAGAATATATTAATTCTTCAAATGTTTTAGAGAATACAAAATGCCATATGGAAAATATTCTTTTAAAAAAATATATATTTTATTAATTTTTTACAGACAGGAAGAGAGAGGGATAGAGAGTTAGAAACATCTATGAGAGAGAAACATCGACCACTGCCTCCTGCACACCCCCTACTGGGGATGTGCCCGCAACCAAGGTAGATATTCTTGACAGGAATCAAACCGGGGACCCTTCAGTCTGTAGGTCGACGCTCTATCCACTGAGACAAACTGGCTAGGGCTGGAAAATATTCTTTATTGCTGTATAATTCAAACTATTTTGCACTAGAAATTTTCCAAACCATGTTTTCTCAAATTATGCTAAGCAGATCAATATTTACACACAGATATTTTATAGTGTTGAAAGTGTGAACATTGGATTTTTTCCCTACATGTGGGGTTGGTTAAATGAAGTCTGAATGAAGATGGTTGTTCCACAGGATTGTACTGTGGATTTAAGTTAGAGCTAAAGATGACTTGAAAAATTAAATTGCCTCTTACCACCAAATGACTAGGAGATACTTGTGAAACCATTGAAAAGGAAAGACTCTAAGTCACTGAAGCTATTTTCTAGTTTTAACTCTTTGATGAAAATAGAGCTCTATCCTTATGTTCTTGGAATCATATTTTTGAATATAGTAACAGCCTCACTTTCAAGCTGTTATCTTGATTATTTATAATCCATTTCCCATCTTCCTTCTTCCTCCTCCTTCCCCTTCACTTCCCAACAATTTATTTAACTTTCTAAAAATATCCTGACTCCATCCATTTCTCTCTCTTCCCTCTGCTACTAGTCCAATCACCATTTTCTTGCACAGCCTCTGAACTCATCCCCTGCATCCTAACTTGTCCCGATCTGTTGGCCACCTTGTTGCCAATGACATTTTTTCTAAAGCAAAAAATCCTTCAATTGCTACTTATTCTCCTTGTGAAACAGGGGGATGGGAATATTCTTCTCAGTCTCATCCTTAGGTTTCAGCTTCATCTTGTGACATTTGTACCTCTCCCACAGAATCCCAGCTTTTCTGAATTTCCTTCAGCTCCATGTTTTCATTATGCACACAAGTCAATGAATGCTTTGGAGAATGTTTCAAACATACGGTTGCCTCTCCTTTTCCTAATCCCAAGTTACCCATGACTCAGGTACCTTTTTAGGTGACACTTCTTTCAGAATAACTTTTTTTGACTCTTCCTTGCCACTTAGGGTACCTTGAATTTCATCTGTCGTAACACAGATCAATTTTGCCAAAGCTTCTTATTCAGTTAGTTGCCTTTATTCTACACTGCAAGCTCCACGGGAAGTAGAACCATGTCTTACTGATTCAAGTTGCCTGGCATTTAGTAGAGTCTCAATAAATATTTATACAAAAATTTGTCTATTCTAAAACCTTTTATTATTATTTTCTTTTTAAAAATATGTTTTTATTGACTTCGAGAGAGGAAGGGAGAGGGAGAAAGAGATAGAAACATCAATAATGGGAGAGAATCATCAATGGGCTGCCTCCTACATGCCCCACACTGGGGATTGAGCCCCTAACCTGGGCATGTGCCCTGACCAGGAATGGAACCAAGACTTTCTGATTCATACGTTGATGTTTAACCATTGAGCCACACTGGCTGGGCTATTCTAAAACCTTTTAAAGAAGCAGACAAACTATTATTCTACTAGTGTAAAGCCTTTAAAAAGCAGGAATTAGATCCTTAGGTTTGACTTGATTCCTATTTATACCCATTTCAGGCTCTCCTTGAAGACATCGAGGACTATGAGCTAAAAAGTCAAGCCATGCCCTGGCCTGTTTTTCTCAGTGGTTAGAGTGTTGGCCCATGGGTTCGATTCCTTGTCAAGGGCAATCTGTACCTCGGTTGCAGGTTTGATCCCTAGTCCCAGTGGGGGTGCATGCGGGAGACAACCAATGGAAGTGTCTCTCTCACATCAATGCTTCTCTGTCTCCCCTTCCCCTCTCTCTAAAAATCAATGGGGGAAAAATATCCTTGGGTGAGGATTAGAAAAAAAGCTAGTCTGACATTTGCATCAAGAGTGTGTCTTATAATGTTATATGTTGACTAGAGGCTCGGTGCACGGGATTCATGCACTGGTGGGGGGCATGGCCAGCAGGGATCAGCCCACTGTGGGAGCAGTCGCTCATCCCGGTCAGCCGAGTAGTGCTCCCACTGTGGAAGCACACTGACCATCAGGGGACAGCTCCTGTGTTGAGCGTCTGCCCCATGGTGGTCAGTGCGTGTCATAGCGACTAGTTGACCAGTTGTTCTGGTTGTTCCGCTGTTCGGTCACTGGGCTTTTATTATATAGGATTATATTTCAATAAAGTAGGGGTAAAGAGTGTATTCATAATAATCAGAAAATAATCCCTCTTGGAATTCAGCAATAAAGGGCACTTGAGTGAGAGGGTTTATTCATTTTGAAAGCCACATATGGCATCCCAACACTTCCCATTGAGACTCAGGCAAGAAGGCTAGCACATCTGACATTATTCACAGAGTGTCATGTCTACTTCTTGCAATAGAAACTAATAGAAGAGCAGTTCAGGACAGAAGTAGAAGTAGCAAGAGCTGTGGAAATGTGGTTAGTGAAGTTTGCAAGGCTAAGATGGAAAACCTGAATTTGAGCTTCGAGTTTAAAACAATTGCAAAGTAGCCCAAAATGTTCCACCTGTAGTGGCCCATCCTGTTAGCAGGCAGTGACTAGTCTGGCATACAGAGTGTGGGGTGTAGAAAAAATAAACAAGGGTTAGAAATACAAATTTAGGACAAGGGAGAGGCAAATCCATACTAATACTGACACACATGTCTACTCTGGTCACAGCTGCTTAAGAGAATCACCCATACCCTGCTGAAGAAGACTTGGTAAGTGACAACAGAGTATATAGCAGTTCTATTCTTATGTTATTTATAATTAGTTATACATTTGTATGCAAGAGAATCTTAACCAACTTAAAGACTCTATCCAAATATCTCCAGCTGCCTGGGAGAGAATGTGAAACTCCACTCCTTCACTTATTGCATTCAGTGCATCAAGATATTTCTGAAATGGAAGATTGATGGACTGGGTCAGCCCACCCCCCCCCCCCGTTTGCATTTAAATTGATAGTATTTCAGACATTTCACGTAAATGGATAGGTTTAGCATCTTCACTCTGAACAAATTTTAATAACATATGAAAATGGGAACAGGTCTTGAAAACTGAATGTGGCAATAAAATTTTAAAAGCGATAGTCATGGTTTCTGCTCTCTCCTTCTTTATCTCTACCACCATTCCCTTATTCCTGCACCATTTCTCTGATTGGTGGTGGTAAAATGGAATCACAGGTAAAGTTTTAGAAAATTTAAGGATATTTATGTTTTATTCACAGCCCTTCCACCATCCAAGGAAGTTAATTCTCTAAATAAGTTAAGGAATGCATTGCAATTTTTCTAACTGATGGACAGAATCCGATCCTTAGGGAGGAATAAAAGGTCTAAAGGATTTTGGGAAATTGCTTCATAAGCTACGAAAAATAAATTTTCACTCAGAAGGGCTCTACTTCTAAACGTTTGTTTCCTCCCCTAGACAAGCGTAATATAGCCCCGTATAAGAAAATGCTACCAGACATTTAGGACTTCAGTTGAAAATCCCTTCAGGTGATGAAAAAGGTAGCCACCTGTGTGGGGAAATGCACTTAGGAAATGGGTTCCTTTTGTTAAACAGACTCTTGTCCTAGTGAGCCTTGTCCTGGTCCTAGTAATGGTGAAGGCTGACAGACAGCTTGATGGAGGCAATTATCCCTCCGAACCTCCCTGGAGGTGACAGCCCAGCCTCATCTCCCTGGCAGGCAAACACGGTTCTTTCAGAGTTGAGACTAGTGCGGAAGTGAGTCCTGGGGCGAGAACTGACTGCACTCAGTCAGCGTGTTATACCTACGAGAGCTCCTTCTATTCCTCTGTTTTCAGCAGATTTCCTTTGACCTCAACATCTATTTATCTTGGCTGAAGGCATATGAGTTAATGGGAGAGAAACTGCTCACCTTGTGTTCAAGCGAGCTTTTCTTTTTCTTATTTTATTTGCTGATTGTTTCTTTAAAAAAAATTTCATTGCCATATATTTGACAAAAATTGAATATAGTTAAGGTGTACAATATGTTTTGATTTGTGCATACATTGTGCAATCAAACTAATATATCCATCAGCTTGCATAGTTACTTCTATATATGTTTGGGGGGGGGGGGTAAGGACACTTGAGATCTATTTTCTTACCAAATTTCAAGTATACAATGCATTGTTATTAACTATAGACACCATTGAAATGCAAAAACTGAGCTGGAATGCGTGGTGTTCCCTTGGGCAGGATGGCTTCCTGGGCTCTTGTCCAGGTGGGTTCGAAGAATGAAACCACGGACGGAAGGTGGAATAGGAAAAGATGGAAATGCATTAATAAGCAAGCACAGACTCCCACGTGGGGAGAGGGAGAGAGTCCCATTTAGTCCCCTTTTTCTATGGTTTATAAAGGCTGCAGTTCTTTGTATCTTGCCATCCCCTCTGATTTGTCACTGTAGAAGCTTCAGAGCTCAAACCTCACATGAGGTTCTCCTCTTCTTCTCCCTTACTGTTTTTCTATTCCCTTTGGCCTTCCTCTTCCCTCTCTGAATGAGGGGCTTCCTTCCCTTTGTTCTGTAGATGCATACCTTCTGCAGCTCTCAGCTCCCTTATTCTATGGAAATGTACCTTCTGCAGCTCTCAGCTCCCTTATTCTATGGAAATGTACCTTCTGGCAGCTCCCCTATTCTGCCAACGTACCTTCTGCAGCTACCAGCTTTGCAGCCCTGTGGTTTTCCCATGAACCCCTTAAATCCTAAAATTTCCTAAATCTGCCTATTTTACCCCTAAAAACTCCTTTCACTAAGCTGTACATTAAGTCTCTAGAAATTATTCATCTAATAACAAAGTTTGTACCCTTTATCTCCTCTTCCCACCACCCCCTCCCCAGGCTCTGGTAACCACCATTTGATTCTATTACTATGAATTTAACCTTTTTTGGTTTTTAAAATTCTACCTGTATATTAGATCATGCAGTATTATTTGGCTTTCTGTGTTCCACTTATTTCACTTAGCATAACATCCTACAGGTTCATCCATCTTTTTTCAAATCACAGAATTTCCTTCTTTTTAAAGGTTGAATAATATTCCATTGTATATGTGTATGGAACATTTTCATTATCTATTCATCTGTTGACAAACACATATCTTGGATGCTAATTGCCTATCATGTCCCAAAAAGCATTCCTTTACTCAGTTATTTACTTGTTTATTTACTTGTTCATTGATCAAACATATATTGAGCACCTACCATGTATGAGGAATTATACTGAGGGTAAGGGTCAAAATGACTATGAAAACAAATAATACTGCCTTGGCGGGCAGCTTAGTTAGTTGGAGCATCATCTCATACACCAAAAGGTTGTGGGTTTGATTCCTAGTCAGGGCACATACCTAGGTTGTGGCTTCAACCCCCATTCAGGGCACATATGGGAGACAACCACTCAATGTTTCTTTCTCACATCAATGTTTTTCTCTCTCTCTCTTTCAAATCAATAAACATATCCATGGGAGAAGATTAAAAAAATGAATAATTCCGCCTGGCCGGTGTGGCTTAGTAGCCTGGAAATCCAGATTTTTCCATATAAAACATCCTAAAATTTACTAGTAAATGTTGACACCTTATTTTAAAAAATACTGAATGAGCTGAACAATAAATCATCAAATTTCCGAATTCAGCCCACAGGCCCCAGTATGAACTAGGAGGTTGCCAGTTAGTTTGATCCCTCAGGGCACATGCCTGAATTTGGGGCTTGATCCCCAGTAGGGGGCGTGCAGGAGTCAGCCAATCAATGATTCCCTCCCCGTTCCTCTCTGAAATCAATACAAATCTATATTTTAAAAATGAGTGATACCATCTAGTATCAGAGATAAAGGTGTAAACACATTTTCACAAATTGTGATAAGAGGAAAAACTGGAGCAGTAGTGATTAGCTATGGAATTAGAAGTGGATAAGCTGGCGTTTCTGTTAGAGTGTAAGGGAGGCAGGAAAACTGTGGGTGTTTCAAATTATACTCCTACTCCGGAAATGTCAACTCCACAGGAGACAGACATTGCTCCCACCCCCCATCATACCACTCCTTTCTCATATACCAGTAGAATTCCATTGAGCCACCATTACTAATAGGATCATGCCATATCCCAGGGGTGCTGGAGCACAAAGAAGGTTGAGGTACATTGAATTAAGAGGATATACAAATTGTTTCCCTGGCCGGTGTGGCTCAGTTGGTTGAGCATCATCCCATGCACTGAAAGGCCACAGATTCAATTCCCAGTCAGCCACATGCCCAGGCTGTGGGTTCGGTCCCCCTGATTGATGTTTCTCTCTCACGTGATGTTTCTCTCCCTCTCTCTCCAAAAATCAATAAATCTTTTTTTTTTTTTAAAGTGGATATACAAATTACTATGAACACGAGGGGGATCCTGGAGGACTTCATTGAGAAGGTGGCATTTTTGCTGCATTTTTAAGGATAAGAAATTTGTCAGTACAAAGAAGGATATTCTGGGCAAACGATACAATTTACAAAGGCATAGAAACAGGAAAGTGGAATTTGTTCTATTTAGGAAGCATCAAAGATTTGTATAGCTAACTGCAGCATAGGTGTGTGTGTGTGTGTGTGTGTGTGTGTGTGTGTGTGTGTGTGTAAAACAGCTGGACATAGTAGATAATAGAGTTCGTTCCATCTTTCCATGAGTGGGGGATATTCCACTGAAAAGTTTTCATGCTGTTTTTTAGAGAATAAGCATCCACTGTCTCCACAATATCTTCTCCAGAGTCAAATTCAAATTTAGGAATAGCCTGAATTAGAATTATATATCTCTAGCTTCTATCTTGTCCCTATCTGTTCTTTTTAGACAACTGAGTTTACAGGTTTGATATGAACCAGTGGCTGAAAATTATTCCCCCTGTCAACTGGTTTATCTTGTTACTGACATGAATAATCAAATTCAATTGGGTTAAACAAGCTGGAACACTGTCAAAGCCATTAGCAATATAAGAGCCTCCAGCCATACAGAACTCTTTTTGTAGATCTTAGAGTTTTCCTCATGAAAAGAAAAACTCAAACTAAAGGAAAAAATGTGTTTCATTTACAAGCTCAGTCCTCTGGGATCTTCTCATCAGCTCTGTGGTTTGATATTTTTTTCCTCTCATTTTTCCTGGATATTAGGAGCAGAGATAGCTTCTTGATAGTCTCAATGTACAGTGTTGTTTTTTTTTGGTAGGATTAAGAACCTGAAAATATCAAAGTTTGCATATTGTCCAGATTTTCAAAAGAAAAAAATAAAGAGGGGTTTTAATCAAAACCAAGGCGGAGGAAACTGATACCCTTTCTGCCCTTTGAGAGATCCTTTTGCCCATTTCCTGGAGCCACTGTGGTATTTTCCCTGACACAATCTCACCAGACATCTCCTAAATTCAGGTGCCTGCCAGTTCCCTGTAGATACATAGGTAGAGAGGTTGGCTACTGTAATTGACAAAATGATAAACTCACAGGACTGTCAGAAATAGAAAACTTTGATAGACCTACATAAAAACTTAAATGAGCTGCAAATGGACCCGTATTAAACAATCTCAGCTCCACTTTCACCTGATCATTTTCCTTTAAAGAATGTTAGAGGCCCGGTGCATGACATTCATGCACTGGGGGGTGGGGGTGGTCCCTCAACCTAGCCTGCACCCTCTCACAGTCTGGGACCCCTTGGGGGATGTCCGACTGCCACTTAGGGGAGTGGGCCTAAGCCAGCAGTCGGACATCCCCCAAGGGGTCCTTGGTGCTGCCATGGAGGCGGGAGAGGCTCCCGCCACCACTGCTGCGCTTTCCAACTGTGAGCCTGGCTTCTGGCTGAGCAGCACTCCTCCTGTGGGAGTGCACTAACCACCAGGGGCAGCTCCTGTGTTGAGTGTCTGCCCCCTGGTGGTTAGTGTGCATCATAGTGACCAGTTGTTCCACCATTCAGTCGATTTGCATATTAGGGTTTTATTATATAGGCTACCATTGCAGGCAAAAGTGATTATCTGATGTCTTCTATTTAATAACTTCATTAAAATGTCAAGAGAATAGAGATTACCTATGCAGGCCTGATGCATTTTTGCATATCATACTGTCCCTGCTGAAATGATCCATCAAGCCAGATGTACAAGATGAAATGGAAACCCACACCATTTTCCCTTCTCTTTTGGACCTAATCATCTCAGTCATGTGATGATCCTGGGTCGAAGTAAATGAAATGAAAGCAGAAAGAAAAAAAAAGAGAGGGAGTTTTAATGCCTCCTATAGAGTCATTTTCACAAAGTGCTAGCGGGCAATAGTATACATAACATTTATGCAGGCACCCTTGCTCCCTAGTGCCTCAGACAGATTTTATCTCTTTTGAAGTTTAGGCAGGAGGAGATGAGCTCCAATTTTAACCAAATCCTCTTGTATTAGACATTTAGTTAAGTCCTTCAAGCTTAATATCAACCTTCATTTAGAAAATAAATGGTTGATTTCCAATGGCAAGCTCCAAGAGTTCAGTTTGCAAGGAGCACTACCAAGTTTCCTTAAATGCTCCTCATGCATTGCTTGTGACAAAATTACTCCAAGTGCAGGGCAAATAGATTGCTGGTAGTCCTCCTTCTCCCAAGCTCTGTCTTGGGAGCAGACCTAGACAGGAAGCAGACCTGTGAAGAGCACTCTATTTATCATCTGGGCACCAGAACTTTAACTGCAATGGCCAGTTGGGATTGCCCTGACCCGGTGTCCCATCTTCAATACCTGGAGAGGTCTTTTATCTCTAGACTTTGTGAAAAAAGTGAAATATTAGTTGAAATCATTGAAGCTACACTTGGGAATAGAAACTATATAGAGTTTATAGTACATTCACTTCAGCATAATTATTCCTTATAAATTATTATTTACATTATAATATATAACTAGAGGCCTGGTGCACAAAAATTTGTGCACTGGGGGGGGGGGGGTCCCTCATTCCTGCCTGTGCCCTCTCACGGTCTGGGACTCCTTGGGGGATGTCCACCTGCTGGCTTAGGCCCGCTCCCCGGGGAATTGGGCCTAAGCTGGTAGTCAGACATCCCTCTGGCAGCCCAGGAGCCCTTGGGGGATGTCCACTTGCCAGCAGGGAGCAGACCTAAGCTGCAGTCGGACATTCTTAGTGCTGCTGAGGAGGCAGGAGAGGCTCCTGCCATCACCGCTGTGTTGGCAGCCGTCAGCCTGGCTTGTGTCTGAGCAGAGCTCCCGCTGTGGGAGTGGACTGACCACCAGGGGACAGCTCCTGCATTGAGCGTCTGCCCCCTGGTGGTCAGTGTGTGTCTTAGTGACAAGTCATTCCCAGTTGTTCTGCTGTTAGGGTCAATTTGCATATTATCCTTTTATTATATAGGATAGAGGCCTGGTGCATGGGTTGGAGCAGGCTGGTTTGCTCTGAAGGGTGTCCCAGATCAGGGTGAAGGTCCCGCTGGGGTGCCTGACCAGCCTGGGTGAGGGGCTGATGGCCGTTTTCAGGCTGGCCATCGCCGCGGGCTGGAAGCAGGTATCTGGGATTTATTTATCTTCTATAATTGAAACTTTGTAGCCTTGAGCAGATCTCAGGGCCGGCAGGGAAGGCGGGAAGCTTGGCTTCCTCCATTGCTGGGGGAAACCCAAGCCTCCTGCTCATTCCAGCTCTGTGGCTGCCATCTTAGTTGGGTTAATTTGCATATTTGCTCCTGATTGGTGGGTGGACGTGGCTGTGGGCATGGCTTGTGGGTGTAGCAGAGATATGGTCAATTTGCATGTTTCTCTCTTATCAGATTAGATTACTTATCATAAGTGAAATTTGTAGGTTTCTGCCAAAATTTCAAATCCTTTCTTTCCAAGAACAAGCCAATGTATGTTGGCTAACTGTCTGATTTGGTCTCATTTGGATTTCTTTCCCTTTGTTAGCTAGATTACGTTTATTCTCATCTCTATGATCTTTTTTGTTTTAATCCTCACCTGAGGATATTTTCCCATTGATTTTCAGAATGTGGATGGAAGAGAGAAGGCAAGACAGAGAGAAATGTCGATGTGAGAGAAACACATCGAATGGTTGCCTCCTGCATGCACTCTGACCAGGGTCTGCCCTGGGGAGGAGCCTGCAACCGAGGTTTGTGCCCTTGACGGGAACCAAACCGGGGACCCTTTGGTGTGCAGACTGATGCTCTATCCACTGAGCCAAAACAGCTAGAGCTCATCTCTATGATCTTTGCTGACCTTACTAAGATGGTAATTTCTTTGTATGTCAGTGATTATCAGTAATACCAAAACATTTTTGTCATTGAATTATTTCATTGGTGGTCTTTATCAAGTGTACTAATAGAAGGTGACACTGCCCCACACTGCTGGCCTCTGGGTAACCCTCTGGGACAACTTCTCTTTCCATTTGCTGGACCTCTGCTTCTTGCTGCTCCTGGGCACTGTGTGATTGCTCTCTCTCAGGCAGCCTGCTCCCTCCATGCTCTTCTTAAGAGTGGGACTGAAGGGAATTGTTAAATCATGCTGCCCTCAGAAAGAACGTTTGGGCTGAGTTGAAAATGGACCCTCCACTTGGTGGAAAGATGAATGTGGTGCCATTTCCTATGTAAACATGACTGAATTTGCTCCCTGGCTGCTCTTGGCATTCAGGGGTATTAACCTTTCAAAATCATTCTCAGCCTTATATGTGACATTCCACAGTGACACAAATCATTTTAAGAAATATCCTGAAATGCTTCCCAAATGCTCTTAAGAGACACAAAAGCATTTAAAAACATCTTCTGAAACTTTAGGAAGAAATGGGTCACAAAATCAAACAAATTTCAAGAATCAATCAGCAATCAAGCATTTGTCGAACACCTATATCACACCTCTGTTGGTTTGTCTCTATTTTGTTAGCAATGATGGATTACGTACAAAACACATTATTTTGGCTGTTTGTTATGTTATTTGTTATATGCGGCAACTTTCATGTAATTATAAAACACATTTTAAAAATGCCTGACATGTAAATATAATAGAGAAAGCATTGTGAACACTGGTAGCACAGTATGCAATCTGAAGGTAAATTATGTGCACATGTGTGTGGATGTATGCATACTGACTGAAATCGCTTTCTGTTTCCTCAACTTGACTAAACTTTACACAGGCTTTTTCCTGACTCCAGCCCTGACCTCCCTTTTTTTGAGCATTTAGATAAGAAAACTTGTCATTGTGAATTATTTCCCTGCCCCTTTATAAATCTTTGAAAAACCCTCTTGCCTGTTGTACACCCAGAACTGCCTTCCCAACAGCCTAAGAGATAACACTTTGAAATGTCAACATCAAGGAATCCTAGGCCCCTGTCTGCTGGTCTCTGAGGTAGGGTGGGAGCCCATGGGCAATAAATAGCACAGATAGCCTGACCACAGAGAAGAACACGGTGTCCTGTTAGCGCAACCCTTATTATTTCCTGAAGTGCTCTTGTAGCAGACACAGACTTGCACTTTGCAGATGTTCCTCCAAGAGAAACCTGCTGCCTGACTGTGAGGAGTCCCACCAGCTGAAGGCCTCTGGCTATTCCTGCACATCACAGGCACAGACGGCGTGCCTCCCCGGAAGTGCTCTGGAAACGACTAAGCCATTGTGGTAGCTGGTATGTGCTTCTCAGGACAGCTCTGACCAATAATAGATTGAAGCAGGGTAGGCACAAGCTGCCACCAACCTCATGACGACACTGGTGAGCGAATCTTGATCAGGACCTCTCCCAGGGCCTGGCAGAGTCTTTGCTAGTCTGCGACCAGTCTGAAAGCTATCCCTGCCCAGTCCTGCCTTCTTTCTTTCCATGTCATTCCCAAGAATCTTTCACATTCCTCACTACATCCCAGGGTCAGCTTCCCAGGAACATCAACCCCAACACTTCACCCAAACAAACATATACATCAGTAATTTTCAACTGGTGAGCAGCAAGAATTTTTAAAACATGCAATAACTGACTATTTAGCCAGGGGCATTGACCTTTTCCCCCTAGATTGTCAAATAAAAAAATGACAATGGCCAACATAATAGCCGTCAGGTGTGAGTGAATCAAAAGAATACCTATTTTTTTTTTGTCGGATCTGCAACAAATATATTTTTTGATGTGCTGCAGAATTTTAGTAATTAGTTTATGTGTGCCACGAGATGAAAAAGGTTGAAAATTTATATATATATATATATATATATATATATATATATATATATATATATATATTAAAACTATGAAAACTAACCATTAAAACGGAAAGGAGTAAATGCTGCCGGCAAGTGGAAACTCCCCATGAAATTTCTAATATAAATGAAGAGACAGTCTTCAAATGATTTTTTGTGGCAGGATAGTAAGAAGCTTTGAAAATCCCTGGGCAAGTGCAATGGGGAAACGGAGACAAGAAAATGAAACAAGGCCAAACAGTTTGGGCAGCTTGCAGTGAGCTTATGAATCAGAAACCTTATCTTCCTCAACCAAGGACACTTGTGAACAGAGGATACCTAGCTTACATCACCCTGGCCTGGGAAAAGAGAGAACAAAGACCCAATTAATGCTGTTTGTGCCAGCCAAACCCAAAGTTGGGGAACAAATAACAATAATCCCACTAAAGCCAGGCAGAGCTACGATAAAAGTGAAACAGACCAAAGAATAATCCAAAACTCCCCTATCCTCTCATTTTGATGCATCAGCATATTAAAAACGCACCTGGAAAGCTGAGGAATATTCTGCTGAAACCCTCCCCTAAGATTCTCGCCTGCGTGAGAAAAAATAAGGATAAAAAGCCCTCAGGACAATGACAATTCAGCTCACTCTGGGGTGCACCCATGCCCCTTCCCGGACATGAACTTTGTATTTTTAAGTTTCCCCACGAAACTTGCAGTCAGGAGAGCAGTAGGCATTGGCAGCTCAACCTGGGCTCACCCCCTGATCCTGTCTCCAAGGCCCCCCGTTTTCCCTGACTTCCCAGTGAGCTAATAGCAGCCCCGCCCAGGGCCCTTCGTTCCTATAACATTTCTAGAGACCAAAGCAGAGCACCGTCTAGTCTCTCCTGTTGTTTCTTCTGCCCTAATTTCTTCCTTTGTTTCACTGCCCCAGGCGTGAATAAACACACTCTCAAACCCATCTGGACTCTTGCCGTGAAATCTTTCCTACATGAAGTCAAGAACCCACACACGACAGGCCGGCCTGAGGCAGACCTGCTCAGGGCTGGTCCCTGTCCGGTAACAGTTTCCACTGTATGAAAGGGCCCACCACAGGCTCTCATTAAATATCAAGGATGTATTCAAATGACTTTGCCTTAAAAATGAATTTTGAAAGGTTTAGAAAATATGATTACTGAGAACTAAAGTATGGTTTATATAATACTAATATTAACAAGAGTTGTCTCATTTTTGAGTACCTACTATGTGCCAAGTATTATCACTTTATATACATATACTTTCTTTTGTTTTCTCAGTATGTCCTTTTTTTACCAATTTTATTAAGATGCACTTTTCTTACTCAATCTTCACAGTGTTCTATGTTATTGCCTTGTGTACGGATGAGGAAGCCAAGGTTTGAAAACTAAGCGAGTTGCCAAAGATCCCGCGAGGCAGGCCTCCGATCCAGATTAGAACAGGACGTTCCAGTCCTTCCCCGCTACTGTACAGCCGCGGTTCCCACATGCCAAGGCCATACAGGTGCCAGAATGACTACTTCACATGCACTATTGTATTTCATCCTCACAACAGCCCCTGCAGACAGGTACAATTGTTATCTACATTTTACAGATAAGGTAATTGAGGCCAAGTGAGTTTGTGTGATTCAGAAATAATAAACCTCATCGGTAGAAGAGTTCAGATTTAGACCAAGACGATCAGATTTCAGAGCTTAGCACAGCTCTAAGCTGTGATGCTTCCATGAGGGTGACCTGTGCTGATCCTACTCACATAGGTCCACAGAAAGAGAATTGTCAGTTATATCCACGTTGCAGTCATCACAGGAAATGGAAGGACTACCCGGCGGCAGCTTTGCTAAAGGACATGCTGTACTGAAACCTTCGTCTCTACTTAGTGTTGACATGGCAGGATCCTATCAATCAACGTTATTTGCCTATTAAATCTGTCTTCTGCTTTTATAGAAATTGAAGTTGAATGTGTGGTAAGCCCCAGAAAGTTGTGCGCACTTTGATGTGCTTAGAGACCTTCCAGGTGTTCAAATGAGAAGTGACAGACTGGTCTTAACTTTGCACTGAAATGTTTCACGGGAACAGTTTCTGAGTCTGAGCCTTTTTCTTTGAGGTGCGACCGAGAAAAGAGTAGACAGAATGTCTGCCTACATGTCATTTCTTCAAACCCCACTTTCATGTCCCTGGGCCATTCCTCAAGATGTTACCTCCAACCAGAATTTCCCCAATTTCCTTCACTCTCTACTCAAATCCTTTTTATCTTTAAGATCTGGCTCAAACCTCACTTTCTTCATGAAAAGTCCCCAACCCTTTCCCTCTGGCACAAACACCAACCATATTTATTCTTTGAGAGAATAAGTGACTTCTGTGCTTTCACTTTATTATACCTTTATTCTAGCATCTTCCAATATGTATATGGTGTATGCACATGCTATGGTATATGATATTGCACATGCCTATACACATCCTAGATGCTTAGTTTTTTTTAAAAGCAAAGGCCAGTTATTTTAATTATCCTTGAACTTACTGTGCCTAGCATAGTGTTTGGCACATCTGAATGGTCAGGTTGTTAGATTGATATTTAAGAATCTAAGAATATTTAAAGGCTTAGACAGATATTATTTAATCAGATTCTGTAGGACTGAAACTTCCAGTAGATGTGTCAGGAACATTCACTAATCCACAGACTTGTTAATAACCTTGTCTGAGACAGTGTGAAGTCAGGGACCATATTTATCTCATTTTGCAGTGGTATATCTGGCATGTAGCATGATGTCTGCTTATCACATAGTTGCTGAACCAACATTGCGAGACCATTATTCTTACAAGCCTGCCAAAAAGACACAATGTACACTCCTACCTGTATATTATTCACATGGAAAAGCTCTTATTTTAAAAATTGGATTCCTGTGCCAAAAAGGGGGAAGTAACCCTTTGTTTAAAAATAGAGACTTGGTGACCTGCTCCATCAGTGTACTCACAAATTTCTTCTTTCAGGCACTGTGTGCTGTAACTGAGCTACAATCCAGATTCCTGTGACTTTCCCCCTGTTTATTGGCTCATATTACAGCTAATGGTAAAATAGGGTTCTGATAAATCATGTCTTTATATGAGCACTGAAGAGTAGCCCATGAGCCAATAGGCCAGGTGTACTGCAACTAGCAGCTAGTTACCAGCTCAGACGCCTCTCCTTTTCTGGCAGAGCTTCAACCACTGCACTCCAATCTGACATGGTTTGGCCGGCCCTCCCACACCTGCGAGACCTTGAATGCTTCTGAACACACATACAGTCCTTCATCCCCACACCCACCCTCTCACTCACCTGCATGCCTTTTCCCAGCCTGAGCTTCATAATGGACCTCATGCTTCGTTTACAATGACACTTCCATTCTCCCCTGAGGGTCCTGTATATTCTCTGGTAAACCCAACATCCCTAGATGGTGACTCACCCTGTGATGGATTGTTAAAGTCAGAACGATGGCAGGGCCTGAGAGAAAATGAGAAAGGTGGAAATTTGTCAGAAATCAAACTCAAGGAAATAGTGAGGAGTTTTTGTCACTATGTTCACTTAGGACAGATTTAGCACCAACAAAACACAAGGTTTTTCCTTTTGTAAAATTTCTTTACAAAGAACTCTTCTTTATGAATGCTTATAGTTGCATTATTCATAATAGCCCAAAGGTATAAATGACCCAAATGTCATCAACTAACTAATGGATAAACAAAATATAGTATCCTATAAAATAAAAGCCTAATATGCAAATTGTTCGACCAGGAGTTTGACTGCTCGCTATGACGTGTGCTGACCACCAGGGGGCGGTGAGGAACATTGTGGGAGTTGGCGACGCAGTGCTGGCAGCAGACGGCTGATGGCAGTGGAGGCACTGTTGGCCCTGATGGGCCCCCATGAGAGCGGGACCATGGCAGGATGGTGGAGCAGGTGAGCAGGTGGCATCGGGCCAAGGCGGGTGCAAGTAGGGGCCCGATCGCCCTGTCAATTGCCCTGCAGACGGCAACCAGTGGAGGAGGTGGGGGGGGGGGGAGGAGGTGGACCCGGCCCTGACCAGTCACCCTGCAGGCGGGATGGTGGAGCAGGTGAGGGGGCGGCTCCAGGCCACAGTGGGGTGCCAGGCAAGGCTGCAGAGCTGTGAGGCTAGGGGCACGAGCTGGGGCTGTGAGCCTGGGGTTGCGAGCTGGGGCCTGATCCCCACAGGCCACCCCGAATTCATGCACCGGGTCTCTAGTATCCATATAATGAAGCTATAAAAAGGAGTGCATCACTGTTACATGCTACAATGATGAATCTTGAACATGTTAAGTAATAGAAGCCACACATTCATTTCATGATTCCATTTATATAAAATACCTAGAATTGACAAATCTACAAGGACAGTAAATAGATGAGTACTAGAAGGACGGGGTGTTAAGGTGTTGATAGCTAAAGGATATGGGCTTTCTGAGGTTAGGAAAATGCTCTGAAATTTGCTGTGGTGATGATTGCACATGTTGGTGATTATACCAAAATTCATTGAACTGGATACTTATAAATGGGTAAATTGTAGGGTATATTAGTTTGCTCGGACTAACAGAATAAAGTGCCACAGACTTGGTGGATTAAACCAGAGGAATTTATTTTCTCACAGTTTTGAAGTCTGGAGCATTGAGATTAAGGTGTGGGTAGAGTTAGTTTTTCTGAAGCTTGTGAGGGAAGGAGCTGTTCTAAGCCTCACCTTTTGACTTGTAGATAACTGTCTTCTTACTCTGTTTCCACATGTTCTTATCTCTGTACATGTCTGTGTCCACATTGTCTCTTTTTATAAGGACTCCAGTCATATTAGATTAGGGTCCCCTGTAATGACCTCATTTAAATGTAATTACTTGATAAAGACCCTGTCTCTAAATAGGATCACATTCTGGATCATAGGTTAGACTAAGGTTAGGACTTCAACATATATTATGTATTTTGAGGGGACAACAATTCAGCCTGAAACATATGGTATGTGAGTTATATCTCAATAAAAGTGTTTAAAAATAGATTTCCACTTAGACATTGAGCCTGATTCTCAGATAGTGTTGACCGAGGCATGAGGAAGTTAAATAAGAAACACACCCATTTTCCACAGAGCAGTCCTTTGCTGCTTCTGTGATTGGTCCAGGCTCACTCTTTTCCTAAGTCCTTAAGTGCAAGAATGCAGTAGGAATACACCAAGGTTCATAAAATAGGGTCCATAATTTGAATCTAATAACTGACATGTTTTCTTTAGCCTGTACAGTATTTTCACAACGTTCAAATTTGAATCTTTGAATTCAAGGCATGCAGGCATTCTATAGTTTGTTATAGTCCTCACCGTTCCCTGGTGTATTACACATGGCATGCTGCACTTAATTGTTAACTGCTTCAACATTTGAGCTTGAGACATTAGGAACAAACACATTGACAGGCCACAACATCTCTTGGAACATCTAACACAACATTATTATTTTAAAAAAATAGCTGTTTCATGCTTTACTGATTAAAAGTCCCACTGCAAGGTGATGCCTCATTGCTGTTTTAATTTGCATCTCTCTGATGATTAGTGACTTTGAGCAGCTTTTCATATGTCTCTTGGCCATCTGAACGTCCTCTTTGGAGAAGTGTCTGTTTAGGCCCTTTGCCCCATTTTTTTATTTTATTGGATTGTTTGTCTTCCTTTTGTTAAGTTGGTTCTTTATATATTTTGGAAATTAACCCCTTATCAGATTGTATCATTAGCAATTATGTTCTCCCTTACAGTAGGATCCCTTTTCATTTTGTTGATGGTTTCTTTTGCTGTCATCAACAAATTAACAAACTACAAGTGCTTTTGAGGATGTGGAAAAAAAGAAAATCATAGTACATTATGGGCAGGAATGCAGACTGGTGCAGCCACTATGGAAAACAGTGTGGAGTTCCCTCAAAAAATTAAAATGGACCTGCCATTTGACCCAGGGATCCCGCTTTTAGGAATATATCCTAAGAATCTCAAAACACTCATCAGAAACAATATATACACCCCTGTGTTCGTAGCAGTGTTATTGTAAATTTACAATAGCTAAGGTTTGGAAACAGCCCAAGTGCCCATTAGTAGATGAGTGGATAAAGAAGCTGTGGTACATTCACAAATGAAATACTATGCAGCTGTAAAAAAGAAGGCTCTCTTACCCTTTGAGATGACATGGAGGGACCTGGATAGTATTATGCTAAGCAAAATAAGCCAGCCAGAGAAAGATATGTATCACATGATTTCAGTTATATATGGAATCTAGTGAACAAAATAAATTGATGAAAAAAATAGATCTGGAGACATGGATGCACATAACAGACTGATGAATCTCAGGGAAGAGTGGGGGTGGGAGGAGATTAACCAAAGAACTTATATGCATGTACACACAGCCCAGGGACTCAGACAATAGTGCAGTAAAGGCCTGGGGGGAGGGGTCCAAGTCAGGTGGAGGGAGTCAATGGTGGGGAGGGGGAAGGAAGGAGGGACATCTATAAAACTTTCAACACTAAAGATAAATTAAGAACATGAAAGTTCCAGTGTAGAGGAACACTTATATGAGAATTTGGATTTAAGCTTGCTGTGTAGGCTATGTTTTGCTCAACTGTGTACAGCAGTTATAAATATAGGCGAGAGCTAAATCTATAATGAATTCTATATTCAAAGGAGGACTGGGTATGAGGAGATTTTAGATAAAAGCAAATAATTTTTATTTAAAATTTAAATCAAATAAGGATAAATTAAAATAAGAAATATATATTTGAGACATTTTCCTTCTTAGTTTAATAAGTAATATGTGGGCAATTAGTCTAGAACTCTGATATGGTATAGGCATATACATTTGGATACACCACAGGTTCTATTGTTTTCCTTCAGTAGACTACTTTTATAGGATGAAGACCCATGTATCAGGGTCGGCTTACACCAGTATTTTTCCCCAAGCACTTTGAGAGATAGTACTGTGAGAGTTTATTTTTAATTTTTTTAGTTCTTAGCACCATTATAGTCACATTGGTGAAATGACCAACAAGGTGCGGTTTACCCTTTTTATGGGGCATTATTGATCTCAGATGAAACAGCACACTTCCTACAGGAAGCACTTAGCTGTACAGCGTATTCAAACTATTGTTCTGAACCCTGGGCTCCTGATCATGTCTTCATTTCAGAGGAAGTCCTTGGAATAGTCTAGAATGATAATGACTCACAAAATGTTCTCCACCCTGAGCAGAACAGACCCTTCCTCTGGAACTACGTGTTGCTGGTATCACCTGTAACTTCTCTGCTTTGCTTAAAGAGTGTTCTTTAAGGCTAAGGGTGCATCAGCATCATCTGGAAGGTTTATGAAAAGACACCTGGACTCCATCTCTAGGGCTCCTGATTCAATAAGTTTGTAGTGAGGTCCCAGGTTTTGCATTTTTAGTAAGTTTGCAGATGCTGCTGCTGGTTCTGGGATCACACCCTGAGAATGACAAGCCTACACAATGAATGCGAGCCCTGCCTCTCCATTTCACCTTACACCGGGCCTCATCCTAATTCTTTAAGTTTTTAAAAAAAATCTGGGGAAGGAGTCTAACTAGTTTATAAGTGTGCAACCCTTCAGTCAATGAGGCGGTGGCATCTGTTTGTGCAAAGACACAGGGAAGGCATGCTGAGCAAACTAAAACAATGTCATTCTACACTTACTCTTTGAGAAAGTGTAGAATGAAGGTTTTTAAAAAAACTTTCTCTTGCCCTGGCTGGTTGGCTCAATGGTTAGAGCATTGACCCGCACACCAAAGGGTCTCAGTCAAGGGCACGTACCTAGGTTGTAAGCTCGACCCCTGGCCCCAGATACTGTTGTCTGTATCTATAAGTTTATTTGTTTGTTGCTTTTTACTTTATATCCCACATATATGTGAAGTCATATGGTTCTTGTCCTTTTCTCTTTGACTTACTTTCACTTAGCATGACACTCTCACGATCCATTTATGTTGTCACAAATGGCAATACTTAATCTTTTTTATGACTGAGTAGTATTCCATTGTACCATATCTTTATTCAATCATTGGTCACAGGTTGTTTCCTTATCATGGCTATTGTAAACAATGCTGTAATGAACATAGGGGTACACATCTTTATGAATAAGTGTTTTGAAAAATTTCGGGTAGATACCCAGAAGGGGGATTGCTCATATGGTAGCTCTGTTCTTAATTTTCTGAGCAATCTCCATACTGTTTTCCATAGCAGCTGCGCAAATTTACTTTCCCACACACAGGAAAGGGTTTCCTTTCCTCCACAACCTTTCCAACTAATGTTATTTCTTGTTGTATTGATAATAGCCATCCTAACAGGTTGAGGGGGTATCTCATTGCGGTTTTGATTTGCATTTCTCTTATAGCTAGTGAAATTGGGCCTTACATAGGTGTTTTATACTTGTTAATTAATTTGAATCTTACAATAATCCTATGAGATATTATTACCCAGTAATATTATTAATTATTATCCTTTACAGGAATTGAAGCTTTGAGTGTTTTAATCACTTTCCCCTGGTCACACTCTCCCAGTCTGATTTGCTATAGGGCCTGGGTGCCTGGGTGGTTTTTTTTTCTACTTTCAAAACTTCTTCCATATAATTTCAAAGGTACTGCACCATATATTCATAGCAATAGTAAGGCCATGAGAATAGTAAGGCAGAACGGTGATCCCTGAGGTTTCCAGAGATTTGTATTACCTTGAAAATCAAATGAAATATTGGGATTGTTTTCGGAAAGTGTGATCTAATGGTTAAAAAAAAAAAAGGGATAACAATTTATGTATTTTGTTTCTTTTGCTCAAATTTTTAAACCAATTTTTTGTTACCTTGCTGAAATTTGAGGTCCAGAAAAGTGCTAAGAAGTATGGGGGGGGGGGGGCGGGAATTAAATACACTCTGAAAAAAAGATGCATGACTAAAAATTTTATAACAGAATAAACTTTGGTATGAAGTCTTCAATGCTAGAGTATTTTGTTATACTCTTTCTTTTATGCGCATGCATCTGAATATGCATTTTCTGTTTCATAGCTCCTCTTTTTATATTAGGTAAAAGCACACATTATTTCCTTACGGCTCAGTAGCTTTCTCCCTTTGAGACTCAACCACAGGCTGACAGAGGGTGATGTCAACTCCCAGTTAACAAGGAATAGTGTTTACTGTGATGAAGCTCAAATGTGTGCACACCATATCCTGTCCCTTAAATGACACACCCGATAGTTAATTCATGCTGATTAATGAATGACATAGGAAAATAGCTACACATTGGCTTCCTTTTTTAAAAAAAAGTACTGATTTATTTATTTATTTATTTATTATTGATTTTTTTACAGAGAGGAAGGGAGAGGGATAGAGAGTTAGAAACATCAATGAGAGAGAAACATCGATCAGCTGCCTCCTGCACACCCCCCACTGGGGATATGCCCGCAACCAAGGTACATGCCCTTGACCGGAATCAAACCTGGGACCCTTCAGTCTGCAAGCCGACGCTCTATCCACTGAGCCAAACTGGTTAGGGCAGTACTGATTTATTTTAAAGAGAGAGACATGGGTTTGTTGTTCCACTTACTTATGCATTCATTGGTTGATTCTTGTATGCGCCCTGACTGGAAATCGAACCTACAGCCTTGGTGTAACAGGATGACACTCTGACCAACTGAGCTACCCGGACAGGGCACACAGCTTCCTTTTGCGTGTGGACATAAACATGCAAATCCATCTTGCGTCTGGCTTGCTTGCTTTGCCTGGTGATTCTATTTACACATTAGAGTCTGGCCTTCTAGTTGCCCATTTAAAAACACTTGATGCTTCTCATTCTCTCCCACTCCATATCCTATCCATCAGCAAATTCTGTCAACTTGAACTACAAAATCCATTCGGAGTCTATTTCTCACCGCTCCCACTGCTCTCACCCTGGCCCAAGCCACCGTCGTCTCTCATTTGGATCATTGCAATGGCCCCCAGACTGGATTCTCTGCTTTCACCTTTGCTCCTCTGTAGTCAGTTCCAGCAAAGCAGCCAGAGTGATTCTAACAGAGTAGCCTCATACAGCATATACTATTTTAAAAGGAGTTATGTGTCTCAAAATCCTCCAACTGCACAGGTAAAGGCCATAATGGCTTGCAATGCCCTGCGCTATGACTCCTCGCTCCCTTTCTGCGCTTATCTCTCTGTTCCTGCCCACTGGCCTCTCCTGACCTCCATGTGACCTCACCCTCACCCACTCATGTCCTTGTTCAAATGTTGACTTCTCTTCCGTAAAGTCCTGCTTAACTACCTTATTTAAAACTGATCCCCGCCTGCTTCCCTGACACCGTCTTTCTACTCTATTTCTCTCTATTATTATTTCCATTTTACATACTTTATATATTTTACACATTTCTTTTAAAATATCTCTCTTCTTCGAATGGAATGTGTAGGCTTCGTTTGTTTGCTTATGTTCATTGTTGTAGCTACACTGCTTACAGTAATGCTGGGCATGTGGAGGTTCTCAACATATACTTGTGAAATCGAATGCTTTCCAGAAAAAAGTTACTTCTGATTATGGTTCAGACACTTCAAGTGAATATTTATTTTGGAGTAAAGCCAGAGGTTAAAATTACCTACGTCCGCTCTCTCTTTGACTAGCCAGGAAATTTGACAGGTTGTGATATGGTGTGGTAGGGTCCCGTATGGCACGCTGGGTTTCACAGCAGAAGAACACACACTTGGGAACACTTCCTAGACGAACTGTATTAGTCCAACTGCACCCTTTTGCCCCATCTCTGCAATTCACTTGTGAGTGAGATAGTTGGATTTATGGCTTTTATTAGGATCACGAAAGCCAGTAAGTTTAAACTTTTAAAGGATTGAACCATATCCCTGCTTTTGGAAACTGTTTTTTTGTTTTGTTTAGTTTTTCCTCAGGCAAATCAACTGGTGACTGATAGATATAGTACTGATTTCTAGATGATGTTAAACACTGGGTATCTAATCCAGATCTAGAGGATCCAAGAAGCAACCATCCCCGACAAGACAAGAGCATGTAGTAAAGTAGAACTTCAATTTCCTTTAGAGGTCTTAGGGAATGTCAGCTTCATGGGACAACAGGACTATGCAATCTCTACCTCCACCCACTGAGGTCCTGAGCTATCAGCTGAAGCCAGTTAGTGCTGAGTGCCCGCCTTCTTAACCTTGTAAGTTGCCCAATCACTAGATAGGCTGTCTTCTAAAAGAGACATGAGCTTTTGTGCGTCATAACCCTAACAAGCATGCCAAGCAGCTTAAGATATTATGTTGAATCAGAAGCAATACCTGCTGCTAATTCACACATGTCAAAGGCTTCTTAGCACCACTCAAAGTTTGCTTTGACTACCAAAGCCTATGATGGTAGGTCTGAGGTTCCAGCACCTCAAGGGTGAAGAATATGGCAGAAAATTGTGTTATTTTTCTTGACAAATTCCCCCCTACATTCTCCTGACTCTCCTGACACCCATTATGTCATGCCCCATCATGTTAGACCAAGCAATATCCCACAACTTGGTGAAAGACAATTTTAAGAAAACTAGGGGATTAGATGTCTGTGTAGAGCTTGTCCTCAAATAAGTAGCTTCTGGGTACACAGTTTGTATCATCACAAATGCGAACACCTGTGACTTCTGCAGTGGTCACTCTTTAGGGCTACAAGTCTAGCAGCAAAGTCAGGCATTGAATCAAATTGTTGTGTTTTTGATGAAACACATAAAAGCCAAGAGCTAGAACTATGGGAAAGAGAAGCAGAAGTTAGGAAGATTCATGCCTATATACCTACATGGAAGAGTGGCAGAACCAATGAGCAGTCCTTAAAATAAATGAGTTTTCAAAGGGCTAGGTTTCCATGGGTTTTTATACTTTGTCTTCTTTAACTTTGCCTAATTTTAAATACAGTTCCATAAAACAGTGCACTTGAAATGGAGGAAGTAATCGCCCCAGCTTTGGTGATTGACCCTTTTTAAAATATATCTTTATTGACTTCAGAGAGGAAGAGAGAGGGACAGAAAGATAGAAACATTAATGATGAGATGTTGGGGGCCAGATGTAAGCTGGCAAGGTCCTTGCACCTGCAGGGGCTAGCAAGGCTGGGACCCTTACCCACACAGTTTTCCCAGACTTGTTTGGATGGCGATTATCAGTAGAATGAGAGCAACATTTGTAGAATGAGAACAGCCTTTCATAGCTTACCAAGAAGTCTGTAACTATTTACTGAGATATGCTGTACTGAGAACTTGTCCTTCTGCTGTATCTCTCCCTTAGAGATTAAGAGGAACAAAGAATACATTCCTCTTGACAGACCTCCTATTCAGTGTGTTGTGTATAAATAGAATTGTATAGCTAATAAACTCGCTTCAGTTCATCAAGAGAACTGGGGTCCTCCCGACCCCGCTTTCCTGTCTTTCTTTCTTTTCTCAATTCCCACCTCCCTGCCTCAGCCCAGCTCAACCCTGTCAGGCTGGCCCTGACAATGAGAGAGAATCATTGAATCAGCTGCCTCCTCTGCACCCCCAACCTGGGACTGAGTTCATAACCTGGCAACCTGGGCATGTGCCCTGACTGGGAGTCTAACTATAACCTCCTGGTTCAGCAACTGAGCTACATGGGCCGGGCAGATTGACCTCTTTTAAGTGTTTTATCTCATTGTTCCTTTCTATCCTCCAACTCCCATTGTCTACCTCCTCTTCCCTGGTCTGTGCCAGATCTCGTGCTAGGAGAATACTCTGGCTGATATAGTAGTTCATACTAGGAGTCGCCTCAGGAAACAGTCCCTCTGGAGGGAATTCTGAAACTAGGGTTGCTCCTATATTTTACGATCATATGAATGACCTCCTTGCTAGGTGGATACTGAACCCTAGTAATGAGTGGCATGTAATGATGCCATGATTTCTCACATTCTCACTGGTGATGGTGTGAGATGGTGAGCAGCTAAAGAGCCAGGTTCTGAGTGACCAAGTAGAGGTTACATCCAATTGCTATGCAACAAAGTGATTACAAAGATTATAGATGTGTTAACTGCAATAAATGGTGTTAGCTTATACAAGGGAAACAGCCAATTTAGGGCCTTGAATCTCCAACTCAACGCAGAAGTGAAGAGCCAGAAAACTTTTCCAGTGACAAGAATATGGTCATGGATGAACAACATGGTGCTCACATCACCAAGGCTGATCTGGCTATGCCCATTGTGGTAGCACAGAGGCCAGCAGTTACCCCGGGTATGTCATTGTTTGTAGGGAAAATAGCCATTTGGAGAAGGCGGATATATGTCCTCATGGAATAGTTATGTGTTCCAGATTCAATTATTTTTTTCCAGGCTTGCAATGCTTTTGCCAGCCACCATTCCTGGGCAACCTATTCACTGCCATGGTATTCTCAATAGAGCCTCTGTCCAAGGAATTCATTTTACAGCTAAAGGCGTGGCAAGGTGAAACTCATAAAACTTACTGGTATTAGTGTCAACTGCATCACCCATAAGCAAACCAAGATGGAGGGGGATGGAGATGGTAAGAGAAATCCATCTGAGGTGCAAGGAATATGGGGATGTATTGCCTGCTAAAAAATTTTTAAAAAGAGAGACAGGTCTCAGTGGGGAGGGTGGTGAAGGGGACGGAAGAGATTAACCAAAGAACATATATGCATGTATGCATAATCCATGGACACGGGCAATATTGTGGGGAAGGCCTGGGGTTGGGTGGAGGCTGGGTGGAGAAGGGCAAAGGGAATACTGTCAACAATAAATAAATTAAAAGAAAAAAGATATTCAATTCCTATGGAGAAAATGATAAAACTATATAAACAAGATCTAAATAAATATAAATATATACAAAAAATAATAAAACTGACCAAAAGTCAGTCTGCTTTTTTATATAATCCCTATGTGCTGGCGAATCTGAACAGTGGTGATCAAATTCTCCACAAGGGTGGCTGTTCCCTGTATCCCTTTTGGTTCTTTACTGAGTACTAAAAATAGCATTTACATTTTCAGATTATTCTTTTTAAAAAAAATATATTTTATTGATTTTTTACAGAAAGGAAGGGAGAGGGATAGAGAGCTAGAAACATCGATGAGAGAGAAACACCTATCAGCTGCCTCCTGCACACCCCCCACTGGGCATGTGCCCGCAACCAAGACACATGCCCTTGACCGGAATCGAACCTGGGACCCTTGAGTCTGTAGGCTGACGCCCTATCCACTGAGCCAAACAGGTTAGGGCTAAGATTATTCTTTATAAAAATTATCAGGCCACTATCTGGGGCAGGGGTTTTCAAGAAGATATTTCTGTAGAGTTTCTCTTCCTTCATGGAGTAATCTTACATTCTTTTACGTTCCGAAGTAGAAAACTTCATGTCTGTACCTGTGCATTGCACTCTTAAAAGAACTAATTAGAGTGCAAGCATCACATTATAAAAAGGATCTCAGCATCTCTTGAATTAGATTCAGGTCATTAAATAAGAGAGAGCAATTCGAGGTTAAAATATTGGAAACCATTGTTGAATAAGAATCAGTCAGAAAATAAGACAAGCAAATATGACATTATAACAATAAAAATAGATGAATCAACAGGAGGCACAGTCAGAAGCTCAATTAAATATTAATAGTGACAATAGTAACCTAGTTAATGCCAGAACTGCTCGCAGCTGTGTGAGCTTTCTCTCGGGAACCCACTCAATCTGTGGTTGTTCCAATGTGGTCTTCAAATTCTTCTCATTGGCCTTTGGATTGGAAAAGACTGAGACGAATGTTTAATATTTGTTGCAGGTGTTGCAAAGTACACATGAATGCTGATGGTTTGCTAGAGATTTTCTTCACTTGCAAAGAACAGGAACACCTGGGACACATTATATAGGGGGCCCCCCCAAATGTATGCTCACTAACAGCTGAGAGCTCAATTGATGTTTCTTTCTATTTTGACTTAACCCATTGGAACTAACAATTATTCGAAGTGTGCATACATGTTTTTGAGACACCCTCTATTGATTGCTGATGTGGGCTTTTATTAAGATCATGAAAAAAATTATTTTCAGGTTTTCTTAAAATAGAGCCATTCTTTAACAAATCAGGAACTCTAGGACAGTATTTCCTTTGATACATCTTCTCCTTCTGTGAGTCCCACGGCTGGAGGGCTGGCTTCTCACTCCTCCAAGCAGTCGGTGTTGTTGCTTCCCGGGAAAGGTGTCAGAACACAGTCCCCAGCAGAACACAGGGCGTCTGCTCAGCTTCGACTGTTGAATTAGATTTTAGATTGTGTCTACAACTTGCAAATAAGCTCAAATAATAGGCTTTGCTGAGAATAAAAGATATCATAACTTTCTTAAGCATGACCAGGCTTCAGGCTGGTGAACTCATCTGTTTCTTCCATAGCACAGAGAGGAGGCCCCTTCCAGGTATGATTCTAGGCATGAAGCTTACTGCATAGGAGGTAGATATGATGAGGAGCACAGTTTCTCAAACTCTCTGTGAGGAGGAGCACGTTGCTAAAATTCCAATACATCGTGCACCTATGAATTAGTAAACTGTAATGAAAACAAAGTATGAAGAAATAAAATAGGAAAACAAAAACATAGTTTAAAAGCCCTACCGTTTTATTAGATATAATATAAAAAAAATTTACTTTACCTAGTTGCTATGTGTATCATAAACACTTGCTCTCAATTTCTGTGTGTATCTTGTTGTGGGCTAGTGATGCTCCCCAGGTTGGCATCTCTTTTAGTAGCACTGGTGCACAGGAATTGGAAAGCCAGAAATCAGTACTTTCCCACCCTAGAGATTTTAGAGAAGAGGGAGAATCAGATCAAGAAGACAGAATACAGGGCTCTTTTGTTCTTCCTACACCTCCAACCCCCACATTGTCTTTGTAGAATTCTGCCCCACTGGCATCTACTTCTACCACAGCAAGGGCAAGGGCATGTCTTATTGGCAGAAGTAATAAGAGAGGCAGATGACGAACTCAGGGTGGCCTGCCTGTCCCTTGGCAGATGCTGAACAAAGCTGAATTGTGAGCAATTGGTCTACTATAGGTCCCTTGAGGCAAGGCATCAAGTACCTGCAAGATAGAGGTTGTGGGTTAGGTAGCTGAGGCCAAGATATAGATGGAGAGCATGCCAGAGTCTCAGAGGGGTCTGCAGTAGCAGTGTGACCCGTGGTAAGACCAAATCACTCAGAGATAGTAGGACGTGACTGCACTTAGAGAGGAGCTACAAGCTTTACCTGTTGCAAACTTTAGCAGCAGCTGCCTGCAAGGGTAGGGATGGAACAAGTCACACTTGGTCTTTCCTGAAAGCCACCAGAAAGCAGCCCAGAGCAGCCACTCTTCAGCAAAGAAAGGGGAGGACGGTGCAAAGTATGAATCCACACAGCTTCTTAAAGCAAGGCTGGTGGGGACAGAACCTGCAGTACTGAACCTTTTACCTAAATCAGATAAAGCATTTATTCCAAGAGCCTATTTGTTGTATAACACTAAATCTATGAGGCTGAACTAAAGCTTCCCCTCTTCTGGGTATTAAGGAACATCCAATAGGCTACAGAGAAAAAAAAAGTTGTATTTTCTCTGTATATCTGGGCTGTAATATTTAAAATTGCAACCATTCCTCCCAAGAATGTGCGTATCTGTGGGCAAGAGGACTGAGCCATTGGTAAATTAACCACCCTGTGCTTGCCCTGACATCTTTCTTTAAATAAATGTAGGAAACAATAATTTTATTTATAGTTGTATAGTTTCTGGGGTAGGCAAGGTCAGCAGAAAGATTTCCAAGTTTCTAATCTCACGATTACTCATGTTCTGTAAGAACGTCTGAAAATGACTAAATACTGATCATCTGTCTTCCAGTCAAGTCATTTGGCCTTTCCTTATGCCATTCATTCAGAGCTTTCCTATAGTGAAAGTATATTAGCAAAAGGGAAAAGGGGGAATTCCCAAGGTCTTTGTTGGCTTTCAAATGACACAGTTAAAACCTCACTTTGAAATTGATAACAAAAGTACTACTAAAGGGACCGATTCCAGATTTGATAAACGCACTTCCTCAAGCATGATACATCTCTTTCAACCTCCAGGAAAAGAAGGGGGGGAGGGGACTCATTTGTTTTCATTTATGAAATTATCTCAAGATTATTTTTCTAACATAATCATTTTACAAAATAGTGTGGAAAAGTTGTATGAGTGACATTCTAAAAAATTATTTGATACTTAAAATTTATAGAAGTTACAGTCCCTGAGAAAATTAATAGTGAAAAGATTTACAACCCAAAGGGGAAAGGAATTTTTTATTATCTGGACAGACTTAAATGTAGTTAAGTAACTACTCAAACATCAAGACACACAACCTGTAGTAAGGCCTTCTAGCACAGTTTACATCAAACTTCAATATGCAAAAGAAGCACTTGATTCAATAGTCCAAGGTGGGGCCCAAGATTCAGCTCCCACTTGATGCTAATGGTGCTGGTCCAGCAACTACACTTTAAGTAGCAGGAGGTAGAGAGGACTCTCGGAGCTTTCTGTGATGCAGAGCTACGTTTTCATGTTTCTGAAGTCAAAAATTGACCAGCGGAGTCAAAGGACCTTGACCTAAAAAGTTATTGAATAGAGTAGGGAAGAAACTTCATTTCCTGATCTGTCTGTCTTGGCATATTGCTTGGAGACCTTCCTGAAGGAGGAAAGGTTGAACTTTCACTCCCTCAGTGTATTTCCTCTGCGCCTGCATTTCCCATTGGCCTCAGATGACCTCTACTCATTTTCTCCAAGGCAGAGTTAACTCCCTCTCCGTTACTGATCTAGGTGGTCACAGAAAAGCAGCCATTTTAACAGGTCTGATGCCACATTTTTAATGTCTCTTCATGCAGGGAGCTGGCTGTCACAGGGTTCTATGGCCTCAGTGACAGATCTTGGAGAAACCAATGACTACTTTTGATTTGTTCAAATGTGTATTCTATGACTCATGATACCCAGTAGTCTATTTTGAATTGTGTTAATATTGCCTGCCATAGTGTTTGATACTGGCTTTTCACACTCCTTTTCTTTTAAGCATTTTACATACATGTTGCTATGAACAGTAAGTAGAATGATTAGTTCACTCACTCACTCACTCACTCACTCACTGATTTATTCATTCCTATTTTGTTGAGAAAACAGTATATGCCAGGTAGTTGAAGTAGAAATTGATAAAAAATGGTTCATGCTCTTGAGGGGTGGTTCATCCTGGGATTAAATTTTAGCCAAATGTAACAGAAAAACCTTAAAATTTTTGGTATAGAAAACACATTCATTTTTCTCACTTAAACCTGCGGTGTGCAGTTAACATTGCTTCCACACCTTGAGAAATCAGAGATGTCTTTGCAAGTCTCTGACTTTTTCTATAAGGTTACCCGATGGTTGTTGCAGCTCCAGCTCCAGTCATTGTGCTCATATCTCAAACAGTAGGAAAGAAGAGAGTAGTGCTCATTCCAAGAAATAAAATTGTCAGATATCTGCACTTGACTTCTGCTTATCATTGACCAGACCTATGTCACATAGCCTGTCCTTAACTTCTAGAAAGATTATGAGAAGCCAATAGTTTTTGTGTGTTTTGTTTTAAACTGAGCACATTTAGGTCTCCAACAAAATCATGAATGTTAGGAAGAAGTGGAGAATGAATGTTAGGTAGGCATTTAGTTGCATCTACTCAAGGAACATAAAGTCGTTAGGACATATTGTTGATTCTGCCTTGTTTTGCTTCTAAAGGCTATGGAAAACTCAGCCAATGCACATATGCCAAAACACAGGCTCTTTTTAAATGCCTCCAGTGAGCAAATCAAGAGTCGCTGCTGGTTAATTCTGACCTTCCTAGATCATCTGCTTGGATATTTACTGGAAAAATATAAAAACATTACATGTGTTTAGTGGAGGAGGTTTGTTTCATTGTGTAAGTGAAGGTTCAGGCAGTGTTTCTCTTCTGAATTGCTGGTGTTAGTGGTGATTTTTAGCTCTGCAAGATTATTTTTATAAACTTCCTCTATCTGTAAGCAGGCCAGCGCATTGCACAAAAGAACAATTCAGTATGTTGTTTTCATTTTACTGTGAATATTATTTACTTTCCCTGTCTTGATCCAGACAGAAAGCAGCATGGAGAAACACTGATCTCAAGGGCATACACTTGCTGGTGTTTTACTCTGAAAATGATAAACCAGTTAGATATATTAAAAAATAGTCCATATTTTATGTTTCTCCTTCACCACATTACAGTATCAACTTCTCATGCTCCCCTTGTATAGTACCATCCCAACTGACTTCAAGGTGAAAAATAGTTATTGGGAGTTTTTATTAGCTTGCACATGTTCTTGCTGTAGCATTTGATGATCCAGCAAATGTCTGAGTAAAAACAGAAGAAAGCAGACAAGAAGGGAGAGAAACTGACTTGATGGGCCTTGACTAATAGTTCAGCAAGTGCCAAATCACAGACATTTCATATTTAACTATAGAATGGTCATAAAGTCTTCCTCATCCATCCATTTGCCATCTATTCAACAGACATTTATTGGAGGGCAAACAATATTTATGTAACATTCTTGAAAAACCTAAATCATAATAGAGGAGATGATATAAAAACACATTCTTGTTGTAAAAGAAAGACAGAGATTACTACAGTTTGAGTTGGGTTGAGTATCAGTGAAGGTTGGTGGAGTGTGACCAGGGAAGGCTTAAAAGTGATAGAAGCAATAAAATTCAAACCTGAAAGATCTGAACATATTGAGATTGGGAGGTGAGGTGAGGAGGATGTTTGCATTTTAGTCAGAATAGCGTGAGCAAACATCCTAAGCAAAGAAACAGTGGAATATGTATAAGAAACTGTGGGCTATTAATTTGTCAGAAGCAAAGAATTTAATAAGTGGAGTAATCAGAGATCATTTATATTCTACTAGAGGCCCGGTGCACGAATTCGTGCACGGGTGGGGTCCAGCAGGGCTGGCCGTGGGGTCTAATGCTGGAAGCTGTATTCCCCCAGCTGGATCTAATTATACTTTAAGGATGGCCAAAAGAAATCTACAACAGAACTGTTTTGCATTTCACGTGCCATGAGATGAAGTTGTTCATGTGTTGTTTGCAAACATATATCAAAATGGATGATGGCCCTTTAATGATTTTTGTGTTCTTCCCAGGGCTCTGCCCTCAGCTTCCCAATATGATCTTCATGTCTGTTTGTTGGAAAGTTTTTCTGTTTTTGAATGTGCCTACCCTTCGCTGTTGCCCCTGGCAGCCTGCAGGTCCTCTTCGCCACCCCTTTTAAAGAGAGATTGAAAGCTCACCTAATCTCCAAGGTACTGCAATTTCACAAAATCCCTACCCAGCCTCTCCACATTCCTCAGCAAAGGGCCACCATCTCGTTAATGTTTAGGTCGCCTTTTGGGCTAACTTGGAAGATCTCCTGGGGCTGCACACCTTGGCTGCAGTATTAGCAGAGCCCTCTGGAGACTCTGGTTGGGGACAGAAGGGACTGAAAATTATTTTCTTGTGCTTTCACTAAATGTACATGCACCAGGGAGCGAGGCAGGGGGTTGGGGCACCGCACCCTGTCACACACAGAGCTGCAGGGCGATCAGGGGGTTGGGGAGCTCCCCCCTATCAGGCACAGAGCAGGGCCGATCAGGGGGTTGGGGCGCCTTCCCCTGTCACGAACAGAGCAGGGCAGATAGGGAGGTTATGGCCCCACCTCCTGTCACACACAGAGCCGCAGGGCGATCAGGGGGTTTGGGTGCTGCCCCCTGTCACGCTGATCCCGGTGCCGGGAGGCCTCTCAGCTCCGCTGATCCTGGTGCTGGGAGGCATATTACCCTTTTACTATATAGGATAGAGGCCTGGTGCACGTGTGGGGGCCGGCTGGTTTTCCCTGAAGGGTGTCCTGGATCAGGGTGGGGGTCCCCACTGGGGTGCCTGGCCAGCCTGGGTGAGGGGATGATGGCTGTTTGCAGCTGGTCACACACCCTTCAGGGTGGGGGTCCCCACTGGGGTGCCTGGCCAATCTGGGTAAGGGGCTGAGGGCTGTTTTCAGGCTGGTGGGTGACAGAAGCTCCCAACCGCTCCTTTTTTTCTTTTTTTCTTTTTTATTCTGGGCCAGCTTTAGCTCTGAGGCTCCAGCTCTGAGGCCTCCGCTGCTGAAAGCAGGTATCTGGTTTGTTTTGGTTCTATAATCGAAACAATGTATAACTCCAGCTCTGAGATCCTGGCTCGCTGAAAGCAGGTTTCTGGGGTTTTGTTCAGCTTCTATATTTGTTACAATGTTTCAAACTGCAGGCTCAGAGGCCGGCAAGGCAGGCGGGGAACGTTGGTTTCCTCCATCACTGAAGCAAGCAAGCCTCATGTTAGTTTCAAGCTGCCTGGCTGCCGGCCGCCATCTTGGCTGACAGTTAATTTGCATATCGTCCTGATTAGCCAATGGGAAGGGTAGCGGTTGCACGCTAATTACCATGTTTCTCTTTTATTAGATAGGAAGGTTACTTTCTACTTTCTCGGGAGAATCTTTCCCAGGTCTCCAAGGTGTCTGGATGCCCTTGCTCTGCCATGCCACGTATCCTGTGCTTATTCTGTCAGACCCAAACAACTAGAACATGTGGCTCCAAAGTCTGGTAGGGGCTGTGTTTTTCAAACTGCAAGTTGTAGTTTGAAAGCATTTACCTATTTTTCACAGTTACTATTTCTTTGGGACTACCCACCTATTTATTCTTTCTTGTGTTCTTCATTTCTTCTTGTTTGATGAACCTTCCATCTGGAGTCTTCTTTCTGCTTGAAGAATCCCATTAAGTTTTTTATAGTGACAACAGAATTCTTTCAGGCTTTGTTTGTCTGCAGACATTTTCATTTTGCCTTCATTATACAAGACTGTTTTCCCTAGATAAGAATTCTAAGTTGGCAGTTACTTTCTTTCATCGCTTTACAGATGCCATTTCATTTTCTTCTGGTTCCCAACACTTCTGTTGAAAATTTTGAAGTTAGTTGGTCTTTTGTTAACCCTTTTGAAGGTAATATTGTCTTTTTCCTCTGAGTGCTTTTAAGAATTTCTCTTTGTTTCTGGCTTTCAGTAATTGTATTATAATGTGTTTTCTTTGTAGTTATTCTGCTTGGTTTACAAAGAGTTTCTTAAATTTCTGGCGTCTTTCATTAATTTTGCGAAATTTTTGGCCAGTTAGTTCTTCTCTTTAGGATGTTCAGTTACACGTATGTTTTTCTCTAAGTCCCAGGTGCTTCTTATGTTCTTTTCTGTATTTTTTTTCTTTTTGTCTTGGTGGGTACCAATTTGGATATTTTCTATTGATCTCTCTAGGTCATTAGTCTTGTATTCTGCTGCCTGTGGTATTAAACCCATTTATTGAATTTGAATTTTTAAATATGGTTACTGTCTTTTTAAGTTCTATGATTTTAATTGAATCCTTTTTTTCAGATTATAGTTCTCTGATAAAGTTCTCTTAAATTTAAATCTTTTTTTCTGGAAAATATTAATTATGATTATTTTGAAGTCTTTGTTTGATAACTTTAGTGCCTGGATAATTTATTGATCTATCCTCATTGTTTATTTTTGCTCTTGGTCTTCAGTCATTTAGCTCTTTGTACAGGTATGCCTGTTAAGTTTGGATTGAATGTTGGACATTGTCTATGAAAAATTGTAAGAGATTTCACTTTCCTCTAATGAGATTTAAATTTTCTTTTGGAAGAAAGACATAATATACTTGTAAGCAAGTTACCTAGATTCAATGAGAGACTGAATTAATTTGAAGTTATATTTCAGGATTTGTGAGTACTGGTATATTTATAGTTTGTGTTTATACTTAGGGCCTAATCTTTTAAGGATATTCAATGAAATCTTGGAATATTTGCCTTAACAGGATATAAATTCTGTTTTTGGTCTCCCTATCACCAGTGTACAGTTTTAGCGGTCAAATACATGCCTAATGTCGGACTCAGTCTTCTTCAGAATACTGGGCCTTTCAGTAAAGGCTTTCTTTGCCAACCAGAACTCTTCGTTGTTGATCTCTCATCCCAGTGAGACTGCCATAGACATTAGAACACTACTTTTTTTTTTTTTTGACATACAACTGTTAGTTTTTATTTCATAATCATAAACTTAACTCTGCAATCCAGCTAGACTGGGAAGGAGTAAGGAAATTATGGAACTCAATAAACTGGCAAGAGCACAAAGATTATAGAACATTCCAAGCAAATCAGGGTGAAGGAACAGTCCTATGGTTAAGATAAAAAGATAAAACACAAGTCAAATTTATTAGAGTTGCCCACAGTCAGCAATGGTGATCTTCTTGCTGGTCTTGCCATTCCTGCACCCAAAGGGCTCCATGGCTGTCATAATATCCATGCCTTCCTTCACCTGCCCAAGACCACATGCTTGCCATCCAACCACTCAGGCTTGGGAGTGCAGACGAAAAACTGGGAGCCGTTTGTGTTAGGTCCAGCATTTGCCATGGAAGATGCCAGGACCTGTATGCTTCAGGATGAAGTCCTCATCCTCAGATTTCTCCCTGTATGGATTTGCTGCCTGTGGCATGTGGCATGTGAAGTCACCAGCCTGGCACCTAAATCCCCAAATAATTCTGCGAAAGCAGGAACCTTTATCACCAAATCCCTTCTCCCCAGTGCTCAGAGCATGGAAGTTTTCTGCTGTCTTTGGAACTTTGTCTGCAAACAGCTTGAAGGAGACGCGGCCCAAGGGCGATGTCAAAGAACACGGTGGGTTCCCCGCGGCTGGTCATGGGTAGCTTCAGGGCAGCGGCGTCTGCAAAGCAGCCTGGAACACTACTTTCACTGGCTTTCGTGTCAAGAGCTGTGCGAATTAGCAAGTACGCAAGAGGAAAATGTAGCGGCAAATATAGGATCACTGCAATGCATTCTTCTTTTCTCTGCATCTTATACTCCTGACTGCTTTGGCTGTTCTTTAATATCTTCACACCCATAGATAAGTTTTGATTGCCTAATTGTAAGTGGAAGAGCTATACACACTTCATATAACACCTCATAAGGCTAGAGAAGCAGGAAACCTGCTATGTCTGTGATATAACACCCCGTGGTATCTGGCATCTTGTTATATACTTCCGAGATGTGGGGAAATATTTTCCCCACCATTCAACAACATTTCTAATGTACTTGGAGTTACCTCTTATACTACCAGAAAAACATGAAAAAGAACTCTTTTCTTTAATTTTTTTCTACCATTTTTATTTAAAGCACTAGAGGCCCGGTGCACAAAAATTTGTGCACTCGGGGGTGGGGGGTCCCTCAGCCCGGCCTGTGCCCTCTCACAGTCTGGGACCCCTTGGGGATGACCACCTGCTGGTTTAGGCCCTCTCCCTGGGGAATTGGGCCTAAGCTGGCAGTCAGACATCACTCTGGCAGCCCAGGAGCCCTCGGGGGATGTCCACTTGCCAGCGGGGAGCAGACCTAAGCTGCAGTTGGAATCCTTAGAGTTGCTGAGGAGGAGGAAGAGGCTCCTACTGCCACCGCTGTACTGGCAGCCGTCAGCCTGGCTTGTGGCTGAGCAGAGCTCCCCTGTAGGAGTGCACTGACCACCAAGGGGCAGCTCCTGCATTGAGCGAGCGTCTGCCCCCTGGTGGTCAGTGTGTGTCATAGTGACCAGTCATTTTCAGTCTTTCTGTTATTAGGGTCAGTTTGCATATTACCCTTTTATTATATAGGATAGAGGCCTGGTGCACGGTGGGGGCCAGCTGGTTTTCCCTGAAGGGTGTCCTGGATCAGGGTGGGGGTCCCACTGGGGTGCCTGACCAGCCTGGGTGAGGGGCTGATGGGTGTTTGCAGGCTGGTCACACTCCCTTCAGGGTGGGGGTCCCCACTGGGGTGCCTGGCCAGTATGGGTGAGGGGCTGATGGGTGTTTGCAGGCTGGTCACACCCCCTTCAGGGTGGGGATCCCCACTGAGTGAGGGGCTGATGGCTGTTTTCAGGCTGGTCAAGCCCCCCCAAGTGGGGACCCTCACCCCATGGAGGTTTGGCCAGTCTGGGTAAGGGGCTGATGGCTGTTTTCAGGCTGGCCACACCCCCTTTAGGGTGGGGGGTGCCCACTGGGGTGACTGGCCAGTCTGGGTGAGGGGCTGAGGGCCGTTTTCAGGCTGGCCAAGCCCCCTTTAGGGTGGGGGGTGCCCACTGGGGTGGCTGGCCAGTCTGGGTGAGGGGCTGAGGGCCGTTTTCAGGCTGGCCAAGCCCCCTGGCAATGGAAGCTCCCAGCCTCTCTCTCTCTTTTTTTTACTCTGGGATTTATTTACCTTCTATAATTGAAACTTTGTTGCCTTCAGTGGAGCTCAGAGCCGGCTCCTGCTCATTCCAGCTCCGTGGCCACGGCCAGCTGAAAGAAGGTATCTGGGGTTTATCTATCTTCTATAATTGAAACTTTGTTGCCTTCAGTGTAGCTCAGAGCTAGCTGGGAAGCTTGGTTTCCTCCATCACTGGAGAAACCAAGCCTCCTGCTTGCTTCAGCTCTGTGGCTGCCGGCCGCCATCTTGGTTGGGTTAATCTGCATGTAGTTGCTCGGATTGGTTGGTGGGCTTGGCTTAAGGCGTAGCAAAGGGATGGTCAATTTGCATGTTTGTCTTTTATTAGATTAGATGTAATAAATATTGTGAGATGCTACTTAAAACTAAAATAGGAACAAATAAACAAAACACAATTATGATAAATAACAAAGCACTTTTTCTATTTGGAATATGCTTTTTTTCTTTTTCTTTCAAAATGAATTACTATTGTTTTTAGTGTCCTTCCTTGATTATAAAGGGTAAGAATTCTTATTGGTTTTCAAAGCTAAAATTTTAGCAGAGTTCCTATATGAAAATTTCTGAGACTTTTGCCAATTTAGCTAGCACATTAGGTTTGTAATTTATTTTCAGGGTATGTTTTCTTATGAGTTGTTTAAACTTTTGCACAACTTTTGGATCACTTTTTCATGTTAATAGCATTCTATTTTGATCCCAAGGTTAGTGCTATAGCTCCAAAAAGGAACACAGATTACATTGGGCCTCATTTAAAAGTCAGTGCTTTTTCAAAAAGGGTTTTATTGTTTTTATAAACCATCCTGAAATGAAGATAATAATTCTTTAATTCAGCCTTGTCATTTGCTATAAACACCAGCTGCCATAATAGTAGGTATTCCCACATGGGGGATTTTTACCAACTGTTAAGAAAAAAATATTTTAAAAGGAGCACAAACAATCTGGAAGTATGAAGCAAAAGCATACAATGCTTGTGCAAATACAAAAATTTGAGTTCATCTATAGCTCACAATTTATATTTATTTCTGTCTGATTACTTTGGACTTTTAGTTTCTCTTTTATTATATCAAAATATATTTACATAGAAATGTACACTTGAAACCTGTATAATCTTATTATACAGCTAGAGGCCCAGTGCACTAATTCGTGCACCAGTGGGCTCCCTCAGCCTGGCCTGCGGGATTGGGCCAAAACCAGCTCTCTGACATCCCCCAAGGGGTCCCAGATTGCGAGAGGGTGCAGCCCAGTCCAAAGGGACCCACTGGTGCATGATTGGGGCTAGGGAGGGATACAGGAGGTTGGCCAGCCAGGGAGGGACCGTGGGAGGGCTCCAGGGCATGTCTGGACCGTCTCACTCAGTCCTGATCAGCTGGACCCCAGCAGCAGACTAATCTGGTTGGAGCATCTGCCCCCTGGTGGTCAGTGCACGTCATAGCAAGCGGTTGAGCAACCTTAGCATATTATTAGCATATTACGCTTTGATTGGTTGAATGGAACATCAGACGACAGGACACTTAACATATTGGGCTTTCATTATATAGGATGTCACCCCAATAAATTTCATAAAAATATATTTAAAATCAGGAACACTAGGATAATACAGTAGTAGTTGGTAATTAGAGAAAAAAATCTATAAATTTCCAGAAGAGGAGCAGAGATTATTTTCAAATTTCACTAACTCATGTGAAAGGAATTTTCTCTTATAATGTTCTTCACTGATGTGTAAAATAATGACAGCATCACAATATCCATTGTTAATATACATTTTGTATTAGGTTTATACAGAGTAGTAACTTAAGAAATATATCATATCTCCTCTCAACATATCTGTTAACATACTCATTTCCCCTCCTACAATGTTCTCTCCCCACTGGGATCCTTATTCTATGAATAGTCCGTCATCTACCCAGTTTATCCCTGACTTGCTTTGTGTCACCTGTCCCAACATCTAAACCACCAAATCCTGTTAGTCCACAACATCAGCTAGCTCTGCTTCTCCCTATCCACACTGCTACTCCTTAGTTGATAGTCATCATTATCTCTTCCTGGGATAATTGCATCAGCCTGGTCTTTTGCCTCCAGTCTCAACTCCCTCCTCACGGTTCTCCCCTCTGCACCCCCAGCCAGCCTTTTAAATGCAAATGTAAAATTCCTTTTCTTCAAACATTTCAGTGATTCCCAATCCCATCTGCAGAACACCCTGAATCCTTAATGTGGCTCATATGTCCTGTTGTGCTCTAACAGCATTATCACTTCAGCCTCATCTCTCACCCTTTCCACTTTAGATGCTATTAGTTTTTAAAATATGTCAAGTTCTCTTTAGTCTCAGAGCCTTTGAAAATGTTCTTTTACTTTAGAAACCCTTTTTTGCTGAGCCCCTTTCACCTTCCCCTAAGTCTCACTCATCTTTTAGGGGTCACGTTGAACATCACCGCCTCTGTGAAGTCTTTCTCAACCACCTCCCTTTTAAGTCTGGATTGGTTTTCCTCATCTGTGCTTTGGCATCACACTACACTTATATTTCACTGTTGTTTGTTCTCTAGTGGGTAACCCTCCCTAGACGGTAAGTTCCATAATGCCAGGGATTGTACCTGATTTGTTCATGGTTTTAGCCTCAGAACCCAATGTAGTGCCGAGCATATTATAGGTACTCAACTTTATTGAATGTCTCGTTAATATTAAATTTCTTGTAGCTATGTCTATAGTGACTTAATTTTCCCAAACAAAAACTTAAAAATATGATCGTAAAGATATGAGCATCCTCGTGGAGGAAATGGGATAAACTTTTGGAAACTAGGACTGCCTGAGTCACTCTGAGACATACTGAGACCCTACTTTTATTCCCTAAATTAACAAAATTGTGAGGCGCATGGTGTTGAGACTCATACAAAGTTCCATTCTACTCTGACTGGTCACTAGCTATTATGGACTGAATGCTTGGATCTTCCCAAAATTCATATGTCAACACCCTACCCACAATAGGATGGTATTAGGAGGTGGTGCCTTCAGGAGGTAATTAGGACTAGATGAAATCATGAAGATGATGCCTCAAGAATGAGATTAGTGTTCTTATAAGAGTATTGAAAGAATTTGCTCGCTCTCTCTCTCTCTCTCTCTCTCTCTCTCTCTCTGCCATCCACCATATGAGGAGACAAGAAGTCAGCAGTCTGCAACATGGAAGAGGGCTCTCATCAGAACCTAGCCATGCAGACACCATGATCTTGCACTTCCAGCCTCCAGATCTGTTAGAAATAAATTTCTGTTGTTGGGAATCCACCAGTTTATGGTATTTTGTTATAGTAACCTAAATTAAGACAGAAATTGTACCATTATCAGGAATTGGCTCATGTTTATGGAGGTTGAGATGTCCCACAATCTGCAAACTGGAGACTCAGAAAAGCCATTGGTGTCATTCATTCTGAGTCTGAAGGCTTGAGAACAGACGGAGCCAACAGTATAAATCTCAGTCCAAAGGGATGAAAAAGTGATGCCCAGCTCAGCAGACAGGCTAGAAGAGGACGAATCCTTCCTTTGTCTGAGTTTTGGTCTATGTAGGTCCTAATGCTTTGGAAGGTGCCCATTCATATTGGGGAGGGCAACCTACTTTACTGAGCCCATTGATTTAAATGCTAAATAATTCCAGAAACACCCTATCAGACACACCCAGGAATAATATTTAACCTGCTACCTGGGCATCCCTTGGGCCAATTAAGTTGACACATTAACCCTCACAGGGGTTATGCTAAGGGGAAAATAGCATGTCTTATGAGCCCCCAAAATAAATCTTTTAAAGATCAGCCCTAACTTTTTTCAGATTATTTTTGCTGCTGGTCTTTCAAAGAGTGGTAAAACAAAGTTATTGAATATTTGCCAGATAAAACAACTTTTGGGGAAAACTACACTATTGTTCCATGTTACTAGTACTGATGATATTCCCTTCTTCCTACAACATTTTCATCCTTCACCTAACTGGCTCGCTCTAAACCAGTGGTTCTCAACCTTGGCTGCACATTAGAATCACCTGGGAATCTTTTTAAAATCCTGATTTCTGGGCCTCATCCTCCGGAAATTCTGTTTCTTTGTTATGGGGTGGGGCCACAACATTAGTAACAAAGAAACAGAATTTCCGGAGGATGAGGCCCAGAAATCAGGATTTTAAAGAGATTCCCAGGTGATTTTAATGTGCAGCCAAGGTTGAGAACCACTGCAAACTGTCAGTCCTACAACCGGTTCTGACATGAACATTGGTTGATATTTTCATTTACATTAATGAGCAAGATAAAAATGAAGCAATGAAGGTGAATGTCAGGACCTCACTCATTGGTCAATAAATGATGTGAGTGACTTCTTTGCTGAATGCGGTGTCAGTTTTTAAATACTGAAGAAATAGTTCCTTAATTTTTTGTGTTATTGACAATGTAAACCACTACAGACCTAACATACTTCTAAGCGTAGTCAATATTATAGACATCTTTTCCCAATGCATTCTTAAATCTAGACACCTATAAAACAGTAAATCAAGCCCTGGTTCAAAGAATTTTCCCATTTCCACAGTAGAAATAGTCCCATCGTGGCCAATTTCAAGCTATCAACATGAGATCACTGAACAGAGTTGGGAGAGAGATGTGCAGTATCGTAGCATTGGATAGTATTTCTGCTACACGGGTGCAGTAAATGTAAATAGCCTCAAGAACAGGTAATTTTTTAAAAATATGTTTTTATTGATTTTTTTAGAGAGGAAGGGAGAGGAAGAGAGAGATAGAAACATCAATGAGAGAGAAACATCAAGCCCAAAACCTGGGCATGTGCCCTGACCAGGAATCGAACCAGGACCTCTTGGTTCCTAAATTGATGCTCAACCACTGAGCCACACATGCCAGGCATAGATAATTTTTAAAAACACAATAAAATATTTTGAAAGTGATTACCTTTGAATGTAAGTTTATATAATTTATTTATTTATTTAAACATTTTAAATAATGGCTCTATTTAGAGTAGAAAAGTGGTTGGGACTGGAAGTTGAAATAGGGAGAAGCTGGTAAAAGGGCACAAACTTTCAGTTATAAGATGAATAAAGTCTGAAGATCCTAATGCCTAATGCGGTGACTATAGTTAGCAACACTATGTTGTATAATTGAAATTTTCTAAGAGACTAGAACTTAAATGTTCTCATAAAGACAGTAAAAGTGAGGTGCTGGATATGTCAATTAATGATAATGGGAATCCTTTCACAATGTATACATACATCAAATCAGCACATCAGACACTTTAAATAACTTACATTTCAGTTTGTAACATGTCTCAAATTTATGGATTATAGAACACTTTTTTTTCACATAGAACATATGAGCATCCTATGGAATACAATTTGGAAAATGTAGCAGAAGGTAACCAAGCATAGATACCATCCTCTATACTAGTGGTTCTCAACCTTCCTAATGCCGCGACCCTTTAATATAGTTCCTCATGTTGTGGTGACCCCCAACCATAAAATTATTTTCGTTGCTACCTCATAACTGTAATTTTGCTACTGTTTTGAATCGTAATGTAAATATCTGATATGCAGGATATATTTTCATTGTTACAAATTGAACATAATTAAAGCATAGTGATTAATCACAAAAACAATATGTAATTATATATGTGTTTTCTGATGGTCTTAGGCGACGCCTATAAAAAGGTCGTTGGACCCCCAACAGGGTCACGACCCACAGGTTGAGAACTGCTGATATATGTGTTTTCTGATGGTCTTAGGGGACCCCTGTGAAAGGGTTGTTCCACCCCCAAAGGGGTCGCGACCCACAGGTTGGCCACCCACAGGTTGAGAACCGCTGCTCTATACCATCAAGGGGAGTTCATTCTATTTATCTCATACACATTTCTCTCCATAGGCCAATGGTAAGTGCTTTGTAGCATTTTTAATAACAATAACAACAACAACAATGACATCATTTAACACTTGTTTAGTGTGCCAGGCGCTGTTGCAAAGTGGCTCATTGAATTTTACACATTTTTATTAACTAATGGTATTTGCTGAGTTATTCCCATGGCAGGTGAAACTTTTGAGGCTCTACCTTACTCATGCATTTTTAGATGAGCTTCAGTGGGTAAATTAAGTGGCTACTATTAAGTTTCTCAAATATGGCTCTTTATCTACACCCATTCATTTCACCTGCACCCACTTAACTAGCACGTGGTGTTTTAACTATGACAGGTTAACCGTCTTAAATATAAGCATATGTTAAACTTAGGGTGAAAGTAAATATTCCTGATAATAATGTTCTAAATTTATTTTTTACTAGAAATAGTTATAAGGGAGAGGTGTGCATGAGTGATTTCAAGGAGATGATAGATTAAAGAGGAAAAGAGATGAAAGAAGACAGGAGTGTAGGAACACAAAGTGGTGATTACGATGCTATGTGTTGATTTGGCGGAATAATGAAATTATGGACTCAGAGTTGGAAGGGATCTCAAGGGACCGTCTGGAGGAGTGCCCAGCCCTCAGGCAGCTATGATGATCTCATTTCACAGATGAGGCAAGGAGGTGCAGAAAGCTTACACAAGCCGCCTAAGGCCCACAGAAGTCTGTGTGGTAGCTTCTCTTGCTTTCCCCTTTCCCTTCAACTAGGTTGAAAGCCTTTAGTTCCACACCATACATTTAAAATATAGTTGGGAAGTAAAAAAATATCTTCCCTGGAAAAGAGCCCCAGGAGTCAGCTACGGAGAATCTTCCATGTGATTCTTTCAGGGAATAACTTTTTACCCTCAAGATGTAGAAAACCCCTTCTCCCCAATAGTTGAATAGAAATATGGGAAAGTAGGATAAGCCAATAAGACAAACCCAGAAAGAGTTTTCTGAGTGTGAAGGGCGCATGCCTTGGATGGCTCAGGAAGAATGGGGTACTAATGGGCACCAAGAAAGTTCAACACATCTATGAAATACATCATTAAAGCTAGCCTCAGACGAGGATTGAAAAAATAAAAAATAGAAATGCAACCAATTTCTGAATATTAATTTTGTATCCTGCTACTTTACTGAATTCATTAATCAGTTCTCTTAGGTTTTGGTGGAGCCTTTAGGGTTTTCTATGGACAATATCGTGTCATCCGCAACTAATGACAGTTTTACTTCCTCTTTTCCAATTTGGATGCCTTTAATTTCTTCTTGCCTGATTGCTGCGGCTAGGACTTTCCCTACTCTGTTGAATAAGAGTGGTGAAAGTGGTCGTCTCTGTCTTGTTCCTGTCTTTAGGGAAATGTTGTTTTTAGTTTTTCCCCCCACGGAGCATAATGTTAGCTGTGGGTTTGTCGTATATGGTCTTTATTATGTTGAGGTATGTTCCTCTATTCTCACTTTGCTGAGAGTTTTTATCTAAGTCGGTGCTGGATTTTGTCCTGCTTTTTCTGCATCTATTGATATAATCATGTGATTTTTATTCTTCATTTTGTTTACATGGAGTATCATGTTAATTGATTTGTGGAGATTGCACCAACCTTGCATCCCCAGAATAAATCCCACTTGATCACTTGCTAGATTTGGTTTGCTAATGTTTTCGTTTGTTTGTTTGTTTTTGGTGGGTTTGTTTGTTTGTTTGTTTGTTTTTGCTGCAAAAAATTTTATTGTTTCATTTGGTCCCATGCATGGGAGAGGGCTTCAGGGTGGTTAAAAGAATGGCTAGTAGTTCTGGGGAGAGGCTGAGGGAAAAGCCAGAGACACCAGGGGGATGCAGAGGGGCCCCTCAAAGGCCTCTGAGCTCCTCAGGCTCCTACTTGTGCTTGGGGGTGAGCCTTTCCAAGAGATACTCGTCCAGCCCAGCCTGGGGGCCACAGCCTGCGGAGGTGAGTCAGGTGCAGCCCATCATCTTCCTGATGAGTTTCACCTCCTCCCCCCGGAAGTGGTTCTGCAGGGAGTCACAGAGATGAGGTCTGCGCGGGGAGAACCAGGGCCTGCAGCTCCCAAAGGGCCTGGGTCAGGCTCCTCTCCGAGGCCAGGGCGGCTTCCATGGTCCTGAGTTTTGCCCCCTCACCTGGGGAGGCCTCAGCGCGTCCTGGAGAGAATGCGGCCACCGCGCTGGTTTTGCATCTTTAAGACCCTCAGCGCGCCCTCGGCTTCTTCTCGCCAACTCGCAGGTGAAGCGGCCCACGCCCTCCAGAGCCACATCGTCAAGGTCGAAACAGAAGCCCAGAGAGAGGTAGGTGTGTGTGCGGTGGGGGGGGGGGGGGGGGGGGCGGGGGGGGGGCACAGATGCGGGTTGGCCAGGTGGTTGGCCGCAGCCTCCGCGTTGGTGGAATAATTCTGACGGATTTGGGAGCTCAGGGCTGTTGGGCAATAAGGAGTGAAGGTAGGAAAAAACCCGGTGTGTTGGCTGGTCTGGAAGGTGGTTCTGAAGGTGGTGACTCGGCAGAGTGGCCTGAGGCTGGAAGAAGGGGTGTCCCATGGGTCCGTCCAAACACTGCTGAAGCAAGAGACAGATCCGGGGCCCACGCAGGGCACTGCCTGGTTTGCTAATGTTTTGTTGAGGGTTTTTGCATCCATGTTCATCGGTAATGTTGGCCTACCATTTTCTTTCTTTGCAGTGTCTTTATCTGGTTTTGGAATTAGGATGATGCTGGCCTAGTAAAATGAGCTTGAGCGTTTTCCTTCCTCATGAATTTTCTGGAATAGTTTGAGAAGGACAGGTGTTGTTCTTTGAATATTTGGTAAAATTCACCTGTGAAGCCAAGACCTTTGTTTGCTGGGGGTTTTTTGTTTGTTTTTACTACTGCTTTGATTTCATTGGTTGTAATCAGTCTGTTCAGGTTTTCTGATTCAGTCTGATTCCGTTTTGGATGGCTGTATGTTTATAGGAATTTATCCATTTCTTGCAGGTTGTCCAATTTGTTGGCATCTGGTTGTTGATAATATTTTCTCACAATCCTTTGCATTTCTGTGATGTCTGTTGTGATTTCTCTCCATTCATTTCTGATTTTATTTATTTGGGTCTTCTTATTTTGTTGATGAGTCTGGTTAAGGGTTTATCAATCTTTTTTACCCTTTCAAAGAACCAGTTCTTTCATCTTTTGTATTTTTAGTCTCTATGTCATTTCCACTCTAATCTTTATTTTCTTCCTTCTACTCACTTGGTGCTTTGTTTGTTCTTTTCCTAGTCCCTTTAAGTATAAAATTTGATGGTTTACTTGAGATTTTTCTTGCTTCTTGCGGTTGGCCAGTATTGCTCTGAATATCCCTCTTTGGACTGTTTTCCCTGTGTTCCATAGATTTGGGGTTGTTTGTTCATTTGCATTTGTCTCAAGGTGAGTTTTGATTTCTCCCTTGATCTTATTTGTAACCCACTCGTTGTTTAGTAACATGTTATTTAGATTCCATGTGTTTTTCCACTTATGTTCTTGTAACTGATTTCCAGCTTTATACACTACCACAGTGGTCACAGAAGAGAGAAGATGCTTGATAGGATTTCAGTCTTTTAAATTTAATATGAGTTTTAATGTGACTCTGACAGCAGCTGTGTAAAACTTCCATCAGTAAGATAAATGAACAATATGAAGGTAACATTTTTAAAATAAAATTATAATTCATAAGCTCTCCAGTATACCAAAACGGCCACATCCAATAGCAGTACATCAATACCAAGGTCATCATGGGCAGTGTAGTTCCTGGCAAGAGCTTTAACTTTATCTTTCTCCCCACTCATGGACCCATATCAGCATGTAGCTGAATAAAAGTAATGTCACTCCAGTTTATTAACCATATGTAAATTATTATTGTTAGTGATATAATCTACATAAAGCTGAGCCTCCCCGTGGCTCTTGCTCTTCATGGAATCACATTCAGAGAAACATTAGTCTGACATTCAAAATAACTGAGAAGCAATTTAATTCTTCACTTCACTTCCTTTGAAAATGTTATCCTTTGAAAATGAAAATTTTATCCTTAAAATAAATCCTTTTCCTCATCTCTATTACGTTCAATTTTTCCAAAATGCCCCTATCTTTCCTCTACTGTTGCTCCCAAAATTCACAAACCCAGTCTGATTAACTTTTTATTTCTCTTTCCTCTGCTTCCTAGCTTAGCTCTTTATTTTGTAGATTAATTTTGCATCTTTTGCTTCTATTAAATTTTAAGTTTCTCCTTTATCTGTATTTTGTGCAACAAAGGGACAGTGGTTCCAAAAGCTGATTCTGGAAACAAGAATTTTTTTTTTTTTTAGAATTGGGGGCAGAGAGGAAGAGAGTAATTTTACAAATCTTATAGCTTAATATTTTTGTCACAGTAACAAATTATTTGCTCTGTACCTCATAAATGATCTTAACTCATTGTTTGAGAACTTTGATATATTCGTCTGCCATGTATATTTTTTACTACAGTAAAACTTTGATATAGTGGACTAATTCAGGTGAGGTGGTGTCTGTTAAAGCCGAAATTCTGTTATAGAATAAAGTAGGTTTTCTGAATGCATATGTTAAACAATTTACAAGTTCACTTATTTTTATTTATGTAGACACGTTTGTGTAATTAAAATTAAGTATGTATGAAAGTTTGATTTCACAGAAAAGTTTTCTATGTGTATTGCTGTAATTTTAAATTTATGCTGAATAGGTATAGTCCATGCCTACATTCAGCAGTCACTATGAGTTAACACATGCGCACGGCTGGGGCATGGCTTAACGCATGTGCAGACATCAGCCAGCACACGTTAAAACAGCTGCAGAAAGTCAGGCCACGCAACAGCAGCACCAATTACTGCGCACAATGCAGTGTTGTCACGTTCTGGTCATTCTCGGAACATTGTTTATGAGTGGTAACTCTTGGATTTAAATATGTAGACTGTAGTTGTAGATATGTAATATTCATATATGTTGGCAAAATTACCACAGTGTTTTTTTTCCAACATATGGCCTGTTTGTTAAAATTTTTGTAAAAATAACAGTGAATTAATAACAAAAAAACTAACCTGCTAATTTAATTATAAGAAAATCGTGGCTAAAAGCATTTTATGACACATGACATACAGCCCGGAAATTTTGTCCGTTAAATCCGAAGTCTGTTAAATCGAGGTCTGCAAAATTGAGGGTTTACTGTGTTCTAAGGTAGTGTGAAAAAACCTGATGCAGTAGTTTTATACTTCTAACCAGGCAATTTCCAATCCTCTTAAGGCAGTGGTTCTCAGCCTTGGCTGCACATTAGAATCACCTGGGGATCTTTTTAAAATCCTGATTTCGGGGCCTCATCCTCCGGAAATTCTGTTTCTTTGTTACTAATGTTGTGGCCCCACCCCATAACAAAGAAACAGAATTTCTGGAGGATGAGGCCCAGAAATCAGGATTTTAAAAAGATTCCCAGGTGATTCTAATGTGCAGCCAAGGTTGAGAACCACTGCCTTAAGGTAAATGACTAGCTTCCTAATATATTAAGAAAATCTAATGACAACTTTCAAAACATGCCTAATTTTAATTTACTTTTAACTAAGACATACCATACATAAAACTACACTTTGTGAAAAAGAGCTATGACTCAATATTTTAAGTATATCCTTAGTCAATCAAAAGGAAGAGTCATCCTTTTAGTTTGGGGCAGACACCACATGCTACTATAGCAATAGCAGCTGTTGGAACTAGACTGGGGTAGTACTATTAATTTAGAAGTCAGTAATTATCCTTTTAATAAGTGGATTACTAATAACATGTTACTGGTAATTTAGTGTAATTATAAAAATGCTGCATGATTTAACTTATGAATGCATAAGCCATATTATTCAATGATCCACTTAAAATTGCACAGGACTAACCAATCATCTGATTTAATCAGCGATACACATTGTATATAAGAAAGGAGTAAAAACTATCAGGCATAAGGGATTAAACCAGAAATTATTGACTATTTAAAAACTCCAGTTCATTCTACTACATTCTAGTTTTGAGGTTTTGGTATGAAAATAATGTTGGCTACAAAACTTGTTTTACAGACTTAGATACAAAATCTATTTCAAAGCGCTTGGGGTCAAGTGAATTGAGCACTTTCCTAATCATTCTGGAGATTAGGGTCCTCTGACATCCTGCCATTCAATCTAGATCAGCTAAAAGCCGATGCTTAACAATTGTACGCTTCAAAAATAAGGTCACGTTTGGAATCACAGGTATGAGTGTAAAGGTATTTTTATTCTAAAGTAGATTTTCATTTATCCAGGCAAGGAAAATACCCTATAAACCTTTAGTTAAGAACTCTGACTAGGTTCAAATTTCAGAATCATGATTTTTGAAAAGTGCAGTTGCGTGCTGACACAGCTATCGTGAGTACATTCAGAAGAGAATCTGTTGGTTACACAGGCAGTTTTGATCTGGGATTAATCTAGATTTCCTGAGTGTAATTCCCAGAAGAGCAGATGAATGTGAACATTGACAGACATAGAAGCTCCACTTTCTAAGAGACATTCCCAGGGAGACAAATGTGAAACCAGAGAGCTCTGGCAGACAAAGGCAGCTCATGCAGAATCCTCCCCAGGCCATTGTAGGAGCTGCGTTTTTTACCAGTAGTCAGACTTTTAACCCTCCCACTTCAGGTTTGCTTTTTCCAGAAGAGTAGCCTTAATCCCCACCAGGAGGAAAGAGATTATTGTAAAGCAAGCCCTGCTGGAGCATCTTCAGAGCCACAGAAAACACAAATAAGCAAAGGAAGTGGCAAAGAATAAGGTCCTTGGTGCCCGTCATGGTTTATTTCATTAATTTTTATCAATGTTATAGCTGAGGAAGCAAGAGGGAGAGAGATAGAAACCACCATGAAGAGAGAGAATCATTGATCTGATGCCTCCTGCACGCCCCCTACTGGGGATGGAGCTTGAAACCCAGGCATGTGCCCTGACAGGGAATCAAACTGCACCCTCCTGGTTCCTGAGTTAATGCTCAACCACTGAGCCACCCCGGCTGGGCCATTAGGGTTAATTTTGTATGTCAGCCGGGCTAGACCATCATGGTCCTCAGATATTTATTAAAAAATTATTCCAGATGTTTCTGAGAAGGTATTTTTCAGGTGAGCTTAACTTTTAAGTCAGTAGACTTTGAGTAAGCAGATTGCCCTTGATAATGTGGGTGGACCTAACCCGACAGGTGAAGACTTGAATACAAAACGAGAGATCTCCTGGGAAGAAGTCTATCTTTGGACTCAAACTCCAATTCTTCCCTGGGTCTCTAGCCCGCAGCCTACCTTGCAGAGTTTGAACTTTTCAAACCATCACAAGCTAATTCCTTAAAATCAATCAATCTCTCTTCCCCCACCCCTCATCCCCACAGTTAGGAAATGGCAAAATTGGGTTTTGAACCCAGGCTATCTGACTTTGGCATCTGTGCTCCTCCTAATCAATTCACTAGAGTCCCAGAAATGATAAAATCCTTCAGGATGTTATCAGCAGAGGAAGCCATTGATGTGTTCCACAAAGAACACAGAAGTAGCTTTTAGAATCGTATCTTTCTGCATGCCCACAGTGTTAGGACACGGAGCAGGGTGTTTGGGAACTGCAAAAATAGCCTGTGATATTTAGGGCATTTCTATACTAAGTCATAAGAACATTCGAGGAGACTTCCATTTCACTGCGCGAGTGAAGTTGTTGTTGTTTTTCCCTTAGGCATAGCGTGAAGCTTTATGGGTCATTCAATATTAAAGTTGCAAGACTTTGGAGAACTCTTCATCTAAATCTCTTATTTTGATGGGGAGTGGGGGGCAGGTGGGGTGGGGGAACTGATGCCCAAAGGGTTGAATTGCTTAAAACTACCCAATTAATGAAAACCTATTTATTAAAGAACAATGTAACACATATAACCAACAAATTAGCAGCAGAGCTGGAAGAGGAACTGGGATCTCGTCTTGGTTTCATTTCTCTTAAAAAGGCCCCGTTCCCATGGTGAGCCCTCTAGCGGCCATTTTGTGCATGGCAACCCCGCCTCCCTCCTGGAAGTGGCTTGTATCGAGGGTAGGAATTGACACCCTGGTTCAGTCTGATTCCTGAAAATTTAAAGTTAAACTCAATAGAGAGACGATTTTTTTTCTTATTTTGGGGGCTGTATCTATAGAACATAAGCTCTGAAGTTGCAGGTTGGGACTTTTCCACAACGGAAAAGGAGATTTATAGCGATACTAGCTGCTGAAAAAGGTAAATTTCCAAATCCCAATTGCTTAGCAGAATGGACTAGCATTTAAGAGGATGGAGCTCTATTTCTCAGTCATACCGAGTCCACGGTGGTTGAGGGTGGGGTGACAGCAGGAGGGAGGAGCATGCAGGTACTCAGGGCCCAGGCTCCCCTCGTCCTGTGGCTCCGCCTTCCTCCAAGGGCTCAGTCCTCATTCTGCCATCAGGTGGAGGGGAGAGAGAATGGAGAGTTGCGTAAGAGGGTCATGTGGACCCGGCATTGAAGTGGAGGCCAGAACTGAGCTACACGGCTACACCTACTGGGAAATGTAGTCTAGATGTGTCCCCAGAAGAAAATAACAATGGATTTTCTGAACAAGCAGCTGGTAGCTGCCCACAGAGAAAGCTAGTCAATAGAGAGCAAGACGAATGAACAGATGGGTGGAGGAGAAGAGATGAAATGGAGAGAATATCTTTATGGCTTTTCAGATTCTGGTGTCCCCACTGCATTCCCTCTGCGGAAACCAGCTGACGTTGGCTTCTGTAGTTTACAAACAAGGCAATCCTACCACTCACACTCCGGAGGGCTGTAACCGTGGGGAGGAAACATATGTCTTCAAACTCTCCATCTCTAGGAATGTGCTGTGAGTTTCATTTACTTATACCATTTCCATAATGACATTAGCCGCCGGGAGATTAGTGTTTACAATTCTGCTAAAGCCCTTCATAAAGATGCTGCCGCTGAAGTCAGCATTTAGAACAGCAAACCAAGAACAGCGAGCAGGCTGTGCCAGAAAGAGTTGGTTATTATATCACACACATTGATTTATAGGTTCAGTTTGCCTTTACCTAAATGTCTAGTTATTTAACAGCTGTTATGAATCAGCTAGATAGAGGATTAAGCAGGGGTAGGGGTGGGGGCAAGTAGGTGAAAAAATGCTTTAATCTTAGGCTACAATAGAGACAAGTTGAGTCAGGTCTCATCTAGTAATTTTGGCTCCCCGATGCGTCTTAAAGGAGAGCATTGTTCAGCTGGAAGGTGAGACAGCTCAGCATAGACCCCTGGCCTGAGTTCACAGTAACCCCGTCAATGGCTGAGATAGGCAATGCTGATTACGGGTTAGAAAGCAACGTATCAATAGACGTTGGGAGTAGCTGGCTCAGTCGAAATAGTTCTGACTCGCTTTGGCTTTAAATAGACAACTTACTCCAAAAGTTCGGACAAGGACGTGAATGTTTAACAAGATGCAATATAAAGTATCACACACGTTACCAAACAAAGATCAAGACGGAATTCAGTCGGGGAGGTTTCTCTGCTGATTGTGTCCAAAGTTCATCAAAGTCTTGGATCATAGTCAGGGGGGATTTACCAAGTCGGGGTATCTCTTTGTAAGAATGTATTTCGCTGAAGGCAATAGAGGACTCACTGAAAAGCCTGAAACCCTCTTCTGAGATGAGACGGAGAAAAAGTTACTCTTTATGTATAAACCGAGTGTTGAGGCGACTCTCCGCTCTCTTCTCTCCCAGCAGGAAGGATGGCCCTGACGGGGCTCCTAGGGCAGTGGCTGGCAAACCACGGCTCGCGAGCCACATGCGGCTCTTTGACCCCTTGAGTGTGGCTCTTCCACAAAATACAATGTGCGGGTGAGCACGTACAGTGCGATTGAAACTTTGTGGCCCATGCGCAGACGTCGATTTTCGGAAAGGAGATAGATGAAACAAGTATACAAGACGAGTGTGGATGGGAGAGTTGGAAGGGGTCGACCTCAGCGAACGTACCTCAATCAGATTGAGGACGTTTTTAGCAAAGGCCAGCTTAGGAGTACCCTAATTAAGTTAATAACAATGTACCTACCTTTATAGTTTACGTTTAACAAATCTGGCTCTCAAAAGAAATTTCAATCGTTGTACTGTTGATATTTGGCTCTGTTGACTAATGAGTTTGCCGACCACTGGCCTAGGGGAAGGGATGCGGTGCTGGTCCAGTGAGGCTCTGCCTCTGTGTCTGGACTTGCCCTTGCCTTACTCACTTGGGTCTGTGCTCAGATGTCTGTCTTGCTCCAACCCTGGCCTAAGCATTAAACTTGTTCAGAGGATGTCTGAGTGTTTCTTACTTGATTTTTCCACTAGGTTTTGCTTCTCTTTAAAATGCTCTGCAAATTTCTAGCTCTAGCTCTTTTACCCGAACTTAAAGACCACCCTCCCTCCCCCAGCACACACGCTGGCAATGATTTTGGAAGACAAAAAAAAAACGGATGCTCTCTGTACAGACTCATACTTGCCTTAAGGCTAAAAGCCTCCTCCCCGCTCCTAGCCCCTGCCACATAGCAGAAACTCCGTGGCTGCGATGTAATCAGTTTATGGCCAACATGGAGCAGGAAAGGGTTTTAGAAAAGAATGCCACCACCACCACTACTGAAGTGATCACTCCACTTACATCCACTACACTTTATAAGTCTTTACAGCTACTTGGTAAAGGTATTTGCTAAAATGTACCTGTATGGATTATCCCAGTGACAACACCAACACCCGAGAAGGGAGCGAGTAGTGTGATTTGCCCAGAAGTACACAGCTGACGGTGGCCATCTCTTCTCACGCTGAGATCCACAGCTCCTCCTTCAGCCAAACTTGGTCTCCACATCTAGCTACAGAAGAAGAGGAAATCTCAGTCTTAGGGGTACCTTGAGGCCCTGAGTCTGTGAGTAAAAAAGTATGTAGGTGTAAGAGCAATATGAACTGTACCTGTACCTTTAATTAGTTTGCTCTCCAGCCACAGGGCCTTTGCACAGGCTACCAGAGCAAAACACAAACAGCTCAAAGGACAGATCGAATTGAGTAAGGCAGGAGCAAGTTGGGACACAGAAGAGGACACAGGCCTTTACACAGAAATGCTTTTCTACTGCTACTCATTTCACCTGGTGAACTCTCATCTTTTTTTTTTTTTTAATATATTTTATTTATTTATTTATTTATTTATTTATTTATTTATTTATTTATTTATTTATTTATTTATTTATTTATTTATTTATTTTACAGAGAGGAAGGGAGAGGGACAGAGAGTTAGAAACAACCATGAGAGAGCAACATGGATCAGCTGCCTCCTGCACACTCCCTACTGGGGATGTGTCCGCAACCAAGGTACATGACCTTGACCGGAATCGAACCTGGGACCCTTGAGTCCGCAGGCTGACGCTCTATCCACTGAGTCAAACTGGTTAGGGCTCGATTTTTTTTTCTGACCTCCTGACTGGTGCGATATTGCAATGATATCCTTTTGTAGCTCCATGTCCTTCTCCTGCATAGCACTATGACTCTTGTACTTCTTTGTGCTATTCTCTTTGATTATAGTTTATCTGTCTCACTGGAGTCATCCCTCTGAGGGCAGGACTGTGATTTTACACACTGGAGTCCCCATCATAGCACTATGCTAACCAAGTTAGCATTTCTTAATAAATGCATAAGTAATTGCTTTTTGATACATGATCCAAGATTATTACTAGGTCACAGAGTCCAGAAAGCAAGCATATCATAGAGAGCAGCACCCAAGCGAATCACATCGGTTAAGATTTTCACATACAGGACAAGGATGCAACCAGAAGACATTTCTCACTTGGTTGTTGTGTAGTCAAAGTGTTATCCCGGGTAAAGGAAGGGTGGAGGCTGGAGTGAGCTGAGGGTGATTTTCCAAGACAAGCCCCAGCGGCAGGCAGTCCTGCTGAAACCAGAGATGCACCGGCTTCCCTCCAGCCGCCGGCGTCTACGAAACCCATTAAAAGGCCTTTATTAGGCACCGAGATGTCTCTTCTCTTCCAAAAGAATCTTTTATTATTGTTGTTATAGCTAGCTGGCCAGGTTGTTGTCTATGTCCCTAAAAAGCGATCTGGGGATTGAATTTCTGATAAACTACGTTCTAAATACACTAGGGGACTGTGTCTTGACTTGGGATTCATGAAAAAGCAAACTTCATAATCTATGAGTTCATAAGATTATATCCAAAATGTAGTTAATGTTTAAGTATGTGCATATTTTTTCCACGAAAAAATAATTCTGAAGCTTTTAATTAGATTGCAAAGGACTTTATAAGTTCAAAGAATTTGCCATTTCTAGGGGAGCGTATGGAATCCTATGGCAAGTTCCTTTGTAAAGCAAAGACTAATTTACTTATTATATTGATATATAATAATTATTGTTTGTGTATTATTTATTTATTTTTTTAAAATATATTTTATTGATTTTTTATAGAGAAGAAGGGAGAGGGATAGAGAGTTAGAAACATCAATGAGAGAGAAACATCGATCAGCTGCTTCCTGCACGCCCCCCAGTAAGGATGTGCCCGCAACCAAGGTACATGTCCTTGACCGGAATAGAACCTGGGACTTTTGAGTCCACAGGCCAACGCTCTATCCACTGAGCCAAACCGGTTCAGCATTTGTGTATTATTTATATAATATATTAGTATATTGTTTTGTACACAGTCATTAGAATAATTTCTACCTAGTGTAATATATCAGCATATTCATGGAACTTGTATGTGCAGGAAAATAAAATAAATCTGAGTGTTTTTCACAGGGAAATTTAAAAAATTATACTTACGTTTATTAGAAGTAGATTATTATTATTATTATTACTAGAGGCCCAGTGCACAACATTTGTGCTCTGGCGGGGGGTCCTTCAGCCTGGCCTGTGCCCTCTTGCAGTCCAGGACCCCTCGCTCCTTACTGCACGCCTGCTCACTGCTCCTTACTGCTCAGCTCGCTGCTCCTTAGCACTGCCGCGGAGGTGAGAGAGGCTTCCGCCACCTCCACTGAGCTCGCCAGCTATGAGCCCAGCTTCTGGCTGAGCAGTGGGAGCACACTGACCACAAAGGGGCAGACGCTCAATGCAGGAGCTGCCATGGTGGTCAGTGCACATCTTAGCAATCAGTTGTTCTGGTCATTCTGCTGTAACGGTTGCTTAGGCTTTTATTATATAGACTAGAGGCCCGGTGCACAAAATTCCTGTAAGGGGCTCAGCACTTGCAGCCGTGGCAGCTTGCCTCGGCCCTTGCAGCTGCGACTTCATCGGAAGGACGTCCAGAAGGTCATTCGGCTGTCTGTTCTAATTAGCATATTACGCTTTTATTATTATAGATATGCCTGTGGGATCAGGCCCGAAACCGACTCTCTGACATCCCCTGAGGGGTCCCAAATTGCGAGAGGGCACAGGCCAGGCCAAGGGACCCCACTGGTGCATGATTAGGGCCGGGGAGAGACGTGGGAGCTTGGCCAGCTGGGGAGGGACCGGGGGAGGGCTCCAGGACGTGTCTGGCCTGTTTCACTCAGTCCTGATCCACTGGACCTTAGCAGCAAGCTAACCTATCGGACGGAGCATCTGCCCCCTTGTGGTCAGTGCATATCATAGCGACTGATCGACTGGTCGACTGTCTGTCCCCTGGTGGTCAGTGCATGTCATAGTGACTGGTCAGCTGGTCGACTGTCTGCCCCCTGGTGGTCAGTGCACATCATACCAAGCCGTTGAGCGGCCTTAGCCTATCATTAGCATGTTATTTGATTGGTTGAACAGCCGACCCATCGACCGGACACTTAGCATATTAGGCTTGTATTATATAGGATTATTTAGACCAAATTAAAATTGAAAACTGTAAGCTAATCAAGTTATATTTTATATTTAATACATAACAGCTATTTTTATTGATTAAAACTATCAAATTGAACAGTCATAATAATATTGTGTGATCACAATATTTTATAAGTATGAACTTAAGATCATTAGAAGTGACAATTTTAGTAAGCTTTTCTTGTTGTTTGGTCTGTACCTAAAAATGTCGATTTAGCCCAAATTAAAGAGTTTTAGCAGTGTGTTGGGAGTAGGTGTGGAGCATGGCTTATCTTCCTAGACCAACAGTGTTTACTCCATGTTAAGTAAAAAAATCCTAATATTAAAACACCTACCAGTGTATCAGTGACAAAATTTGCATTAATTTTTAATATAAATCACAAGACTTCAAAGCAATTTTTAATCTTTCAGTGAGTCATCTCTGTTTTATCCTCTTCACTCTAGATCTCTGAAGATTTTTTGGACACAATAGTGAATGTTAATGAAACTCTATATAAAAGAAACAGTCTTTGTCTTGAGGCTTTGAATGCAAATAGCACAGTGAATTTTCTCTAAACAAATATATGTGGTTTTAGATGGATGCCATTTTAATGAAATTTATAGTAATAGATATTTCTAGATTCTTCAGAGATCTTACATATATTGATTTCTTATTATATACAGATAGTTATTGATAAGGGAAATGGAGGAGAGATTTTAATTTGAAACCCATATTCTTGTGCACTGATTTCCATTCTCTTCTATTTCTCTCCTATCTATTTAGAAGAGGCATTCTTTTTTTTCCCAACACCTAACCTTTGGGTACCTTTCTCCTTTTCCACATAAAAACACAATCCATCAATAATAATAAAAATAACAATGACGCCCTAGCTGGTTTGGCTCAGTGGATAGAGCATTGGCCTGAGGACTGAAGGGTCCCAGGTTTGATTCTGGTCAAGGGCACATGCCTGGGTTGCAGGCTGGTTCCCCAGTAGGGGGCGTGCAGGAGGCAGCTGATCAATGATTCTCTCTCATTGATGTTTCTATCTCTCTCTTCCTCTCCCTTCTTATCTGAAATCAATAAAAATATATTTAAAAAAATAACAATGACTACTATCTATTGAGAGTTTACTATGTTCTAGGCACTGTGCTAAGCTCTTCTATACACATAATTTCATTAAATCTTCACAACCACATTTTATGGTAAATACATATTTTTTAATAAATGAGGAAACTGAAATAAAGAACTTTCCCCAAATGACACAATTATGTCCAGGAAACTGGATCTCATATTCAGCTCTGACTCCAAAGTCTTTTAACTATCACCTTCCAATTCTATCAAGTTTGTATCTTCCCAGTGTCTCACAGGGAAATTTTTATATATTTATTTATTTTAAATATGTTTTTATCGACTTTTTTAGAGAGACAGAGGAAGGGAGAGGGAGAGAGAGAGAAACATCACTGAGAGAAACATTGATCAGCTATCTCCTGCACACCCCCTAGAGGGGATGGAGCCCGCAACCAGAGTATGTGCCCTGACTAGGGATGGAACCAGTGGCTGCTCTGTGCATGGGATGACGCTCAACCAACTCAACCACACTGGCCAGGACATCACAGGAAAGCGTTTTTTATAGGAACCAGTCTGCATAGAAACTTTATACATTATCTTCTTGTCAATGGCACCTGGAAAGCAAGAAGTGGGGAATTTTTCCACAAGGAGGCAACATTTGTGTTGCATCCAGAATGAGGAAAGCTCACCAGGAAGTATAATGGAAGAAGTGGATGTTGGAAAGCAATACCAGCATGCGTAAAAGTGCAGGAGGAAAAGTGAGAATTTGGTGTGCCTGAGGGAAAAGTATATGGTACCAAGCAGAGGAGATGAGGTGGAGAAATTTAGAGGACTCATTTATAACAGGACTTGGTTGCCATGCTAAGGAGCTTGGGCCTTATCTTAGGACTTGCTTATTCTAACCCTGGTCCTCCTCATTTTAAAAGTGATGTACTTGATCGTTCTGATCTCAGAGGACAGCCGAAATCCAAATTGATAGCATACAAAAAGATCACAGCACAGTGCCTGGGTTAAATAAAAGTGCAATGAGTGTTAGCTCTTGTGTGTTAAAATTTTTATGATTACCACTTACCCCATTATCAATGCTAAGGATTATTGCCAAATTTATTTCTTTAGCCCATTCCTCTCTCCTTGTCCAGACCATCTTTTCAACTGCTGATTCAACCTCTTCACTTTGCATTCCAATAATGGTTAGTATTCATTTAGTCAATCAACATTATTTACTGAGTATCTACTATGTAGCAGTGTTATGCCCTGGAGATATATTGAGTAAGTCAAGGAGACAGTCTAGGGGAGATATGGACATACAAAGAGGCAATATACATCATGTGATGAATGCTATGATAGAGGTAATGCCACTGGAGGGGGATAACTAACCAGTCTTGCAAGTGGGGATCAGGGTCTCTAACTTGAATCTCATTCTAGGCCCTAGCACCACACTTGGCACCTAGGAGGTCCTGAATAAACATTTGTTGCATGAAGTGGCATCAAAGCCAGAAATTAAGAATGAAAAAGTATTAGCAGGTAAATGGGTTTAGAGGAATAGGAATTATTTTCTAAGACTGAGAAATGTATAAAGACTTATAGGCTAGAGAGGGCCTGGGGTGGTCTTGAAGCAAGTATTTCAGAATGGCTAGAGTAGGGCTCATTATAGGAGCTCAGTAAACATTAGTTCTCTTCCCTTCTTAAAAAGTTATTTTGTATACACTGTCTCTTTTAGTTCTCTGACAATCATTTAAATTCACTTGCAAGGCATAATTACTCCTATTTTACAGATGAGAAAACTGAGGCTCAGAGAGATTGGTGATTACAAAGTCCTACAGCCTGGTTCACCTTCGGGGGCATGCAATCTTTGCCGTAGCATTCACCCCAACTTTAGTTTAATGCACTGCTGACATTGTTTTGAGATTCTTAAAAATTTTATCTTTGAATTTATTTTTTGTAAGTGAAGTCCAATTGGACAACGGAGGATGTGTGTGAGCAGATGGTATTCATGCAATGCGTGTGTACTCTGTTCCTTGCTACCCCGTGAGCACAGAACTTGGTGTGGGATGTGTGGAAGTTCAGTAAGTATAAGGTAAACATGTTATGGCTACAACTGAGTAAGCTTTCTGTTCTGTTCAGACCAGAATTTTCTTTGAACACACACACACACACACACACACACACACACACACACACACACACACAAAGGGCAGTTGTATTCTAAGAAACACAAGTAAACAAGAAACCCTACTATATCCTTCCATTCTCATGTTATTGCCCATTTATGCTGAAAATGATGACAGAGAAGGAAGGGTAGAGGTATGGGAACCCATGATGCCTCTTCTTCTAAGTCCTCCCTTAGCAGTAAGTTGAAGCGAGCAAGTGTTGGTGGAATGTGAGTTTTCAAGAAATGAAATAATGCAGCTGAGTTAGTTTTGCTCAACATCTTCACTGTTCCGGTAACAGTGGAGTACATAGTCATGGATAAGCTAGATGCCATTATATTTGTGCTTTCAGCTTGTATTGCTCAATACAAATATAAATGGCAACATTCATGCTAATAAATCAAATTGATATTTTTCTTTACTTCGAACAACATTTAATATCAAATAAAAACACCATAACAAGTTGAGAGAGAGAGACTGCAAAGGCAGTAAGAAGCTCTCTGTTATGGCACCTTTAATGGACAAGGTGCTCTGCATTTTCATTTTGTACTGGGGCCTGAAAATCATGTAGATGACTCTGCCTTCAGCTAATAAGTGGCCAAGGCACAATTTTTAAAAAAATATATTTTATTGATTTTTTTACAGAGAGGAAGGGAGAGGGATAAAGAGTTAAAAACATCGATGAGAGAGAAACATCCATCAGCTGCCTCCTGCACACTTCCCACTGGGGATGTGCCCGCAACCAAGGTATATGCCCTTGACTGGAATCGAACCCGGGACCCCTCAGTCCGTAGGCTGACGCTCTATCCACTGAGCCAAACTGGTCAGGGCTCAAGGCACAATTTGATCCTAGATTTTCTGCATCCAAATAACACACTGTACCACCCTTTTTCCTGTGAAACTCACAGAATAGTGGTCAGTTAATGATGTCCATGTATCTATCATTCACTATTTCTAGTACCATGGCTTCTCCTGTCTTTGAGGGAAGAAAGTACATTCATTCATTCATTCATTCATTCATTCATTCATTTATTTATTTATTTATTTATTTAAAAATATATTTTATTGATTTTTTACAGAGAGGAAGGGAGAGGGATAGAGAGTTAGAAACATCAATGAGAGAGAAACATCGATCAGCTGCCTCCTGCACATCTCCCACCGGGGATGTGCCCACAACCCAGGTACTTGCCCTTGACCGGAATAGAGCCTGGGACCTTTCAGTCTGCAAGCCAATGCTCTATCCACTGAGCCAAACTGGTTTTGGCAAGAAAGTACATTTATTGAGCGTAGCAGATATTGAAGTGCACGACCCCAGCTCCCTTTCATGACTGAGATGTTCATGTCACGTTGGCTTACGAAAGCTCGCAGATGAGTCCCTTCTCCAGAATGCCTTTGGCCAAGGGACTTCTTCCCCCAATTTAGTACAATGCGAAAGGTCATCCCAACCAGAGCTTCCCATGTGACCTTTGTTGCTACTGAATGAATTTCTCCTTCTGCTCAACCCTGCTTCCTTCACTCTCTCCTGGCTATGACTCCCCAGGGACACCTCCAATTAACTTCTAGCACAAAAATTCCTGCTTCTGAGTTTCTTTCTCATGAACTCCAACCTAGGCCATCAACACAGTGAGCACTGAATTTGAACAAATGTGCCCTACACTGTTCACGTCACCCATTTACAGTGTCTAAATTGGCTAAATGTTTGGTTTTAGTCATAGCTGCAATTACCTTTACTTCTATCCACACCCAATGAAATTCTGGTATTTTAGTGTTTTACTCTGTGGAGGCAATTTCTGTATGCTTGCTATCAGAGCCCTGGCTAAACTAGAGAAACCACAATTCCTATGCAAGCCATGAACCCCCATTAGACCTACTGTAGAATGACATTCTTGCTCTTATAAGCATTTTCCATTTTCCTCACTCAAGGAGAGAGATATTAAAGGCAATCCTTTAGGGTTAGATCAGTTATCTTCCTAAATCTTTTTGTTGTTGTTAATCCTTACCTGAGGATATTTTTTCTATTGATTTTTTTTTTTTTTGAGAGTGTAAGGGAGGGGGAGAGACAGAGAGAAACATCGATATGAGAGCAACACATTGATTGGTTGCCTCCCCCATACATCCCAGGCTAGAGATCAAGCCTGCAACCGAGGTACATGCCCTTGACCGAAGTCAAACCTGAGACCCTTCAGTCCGTGGCTGACACTCTAACCACTGAGCAAAACCAGCTAGGGCTCTTCCTTAATCATTTGAAAGAAATTACTAAACACTCATATCTCTTTTTCACTTGCAAGTATTTTTGGGTTAGGTTTACTCCAAAGTGTTTAACTTGAACTTTCTAAACTGTCATTTACATGACTGTTGTTTAATACAGACTTATTAAGGTGCAGGCTAGCTATAAAAATCAGTCTTACTCATGTGATTTAAACTAACTTAAAACACCAAATACCCAAATGTCCCGGGCACAAGTTGGAAGTGTCCCAGAACAAGTTGGCTGTCTACAATGGCATTTCTCATGAGTAAGTGTAGCAGTCCAACTCATTTGGGAAGCATGAGGCTGACTAAACCCTAGCTTTTGGCTGGCAGAATTAGGAAGATAAAAATATAATCGTTTTTGAGTCATCAGCCCATGGGCAAATATATTTCATAATGAAGAGAAAGCTGTCCATATAGAGGCTATTTAATAATTCTAAGCCTTATAGATTTCCCAAACAGTCCATATCAATTCCAGGGTATTGGTAATTAGCCGAGGGCAAGTATAACACGTATTTAAAGAGTGAATATCCTTTATTTTTATTTGATAATGGACAATACCCTTTCTGTCTTCTCTTTCTCCTTCCTCACCTGTACCACACACAGCACATGGATACACCAGTTATCTTGATTCCTCAATGTTACCTGTTAAAAAACCTAACAGGGTAAAAAAAAATAAAAAACAAAGCATAATAAACCCACCTCATATCAAAAGGCAGCTCTGAATGCCCAAAGTGGGACTGGGACGATTGTTTACAGCATGCTGGTCCAGGGCTGCATCTTCCTGAGCACAGTGGCAGCCCCTGGGCTGTGAGTTGTTGTGCTGAGATAGTCGTTCTTGTCACGTGTTGTCACACAAGATAGTCATCCACGTGGCTTGTGGCCATTTATAGAGCAACAAGGACTCTCAGCCAGAACAGGAGCCCCAAGGCCCAGAGTTATTCCACTCAGATCTTGGCTGGGAGGAGACCAAGGCAGTTCCAAGGCATTCCATGCACATTAGTATATTAACTACCAAAGCAACCCCTTTTATAGGATACAAACAAAAACCCCTCGGAGCCTCGCAGGGCAGGCCAAGTGTGAGAAAATAAGGGACTAAGGGCCACTACTGAGCTCTGGAACCACATGAAGGGACGGCTTCTACTCAGTGTTGTGCCACAGTGAGGTAATGGACCTCTAGTGTTGGCAAATCTTATATTTTCCTAAGGGTATTAGAAATCCAAATGTTTATATGATTCTACCTTTTAATGTTAGCAGCCAATTATTTTTTTAAAAAAAACCAATGCATTGACTAACAAAACACACCTATGTACGAAGTTGTCACCACAGCTACCAGGGGGCCCTCGTGACCTCTCTGACCTTCTTCCTGCAGCTTTCTACTCACTCACTCTGTCCAGCTATTCCTTGAACGTGTAACCCACTCTCCTGTCTCATGGCCTTCTCACCAGCACCTCCTCAGCAGAATGGCTTTTCCCTAAAGTCACACAACTCACCCTTCACTACCCTCAGGTATTGTTTTAAATGTCCCCTTCTCTCTGAAACCTTCCCTGGTCACCCTATTGGAAATCACATCTTGTCCCCATACTCGCTGCGTCTCTTCCTGCTTAATTTTTTTAAATTTATTTTTTATTGATTTCAGAGAGGAAGGAAGAGGGAGAGAGAGATAGAAACATCCATGATGAGAGAGAATCATGGATTGGCTGCCTCCCGCAAGTCCTCCACTGGGGACTGAGCCCACAACCCAGGCATGTGCCCTTGACTGGAATTGAACCCGGGACCTTTCAGTTCGCAGGCCAATGCTCTACCCACTGAGCCAAACCGGCTAGGGCTCTGCTTAATTTTTATAGAAAGCACTTATCATGATATAACATATATGCATTTTATTTGACTTTTTTTCCTTGCTGTTTCCTATGGTGGAATGTAAACTTTTAAGTATACTAGTAAAGGCATAAATTTGGTTTATTTTGCTCATGGTTTTATCCCCAGTGCCTACCACAGGTCTGGCACATAGTAGACACTTGATAAATGATTTTGAATAAATTAATGAGTGGATGGATAAATTTGCAGGCCATCTTTGGTCTGTGGTCTAGGCTCTCATTTGTGACTTCGGATAGATACTGAAAATCTCATGGGACAACCGCAAGGAAGGGGACATGATGAAGTTTGGGCAGTGAACATCTGACCTCTTACTTTCTGAGAAATTCAAGTAATCAAATAATTCATAATCTCACAGAGCATTTCTATTAGTTACAGTGTTCTTCACAGGCACAAGTAAAGCACATCCAACAATGTCAAACTTAATCCCATGATATTTTATTCACTCCACTGACTAGATGCTTATCCAACACTGACAAAGTTCAGAGTTCAAGCTACTTACAGTGTTGAGCTACTAGTACAAGTAGATAGTGTCTAAAATTAAGCATAGTTCCTTTGCTGGTTGGGAAATGAAAATAAAATAAAGAGAAAGAGGCAAGGGGAACAAAGGTTAAGCCTGATTTTTGTGAAGGAAGGAAGTTAATTCACAGAGATGACATTTTCTCTCAAAGTCTTATCTGCCTCTTTACTCTGGCCTACATGATTCAAAATTTTGGATGCTATTGTTAAGAACTCAGTTCATTTCTATCTTTCTCACCTATGTTTTTGCTCAGAAAAGTTCAGACAGGGCGAACTAAATTTAAAAAATAAAATTCAGGTTGTGTGTATTTCTTAATATTCTCTGGCCTACAAACAAACTAAACAACTAGCACCCTTCAGTCTTAAGTATGATCAATATCCATAATGAGATGAAAGACATAAGACAGCTGAACATATAGTTAATTAACATATCAGAGAGACCCTGGAACTTGGCATATTTTTAGTAGGAGCAAATAAATGACATATACTTCATGAATGGGTAGTACATTTTGTCGTTTATTGCCACAGAAAGTAGCATACAATGAAAATACAAAAAACTGAAAAGAATGAATTTCTAGATGGAAGTATAAGGACTCCCCACCGATTATCTTGGCTGCCTGCAGTGCCAAAGTGGGCAATTGGCAGGAAGGCTCTCAGAAGTCACTGGCAAAACCTCAGGTCTGCTACCTGCCAGACTCTGTGCCTCTTGCTACCACCAGAGCAATAATAGCGCCTTCTCTCCCACCTTCCAAATCTCATGCAAGTGTTTTCAAAGCCGACCACTGGTCTAGGGTATGTCGTCTTCTGGCTTCTAGGCCCTGCTTCCAGGAGAGCACAGAAGGCAGTAGGAAGTATACTGAAATACTAACAGACGACCAGCCCAAAGGTGAGACCAGTAGCTACGGTAGTGCCCTTGTCTGCTTTGTAGTGCCAAACTAGAGCCATTCAGACTGGACCAGATGGGTCCAATGTGACCCATGTCTTGAATTTTCTATTCTTATAAAAGAACCAGGGATTCCTGGAACTATCAATGGGTTTAACAATCTTTTCTTCATTCTCTAAATAAGACAATCACACAAATGCATAAGAGTTGTCTTTTTACTAAAATTAATTGTTTCCTTTAAACTGTTAATTGCACTGAGAGGTCTTACTGTATGTGGAGACCTCTCATTGGCATCCTCGCCAAGAAGAGGGAGTAGTGGGGAAAGGTTGTAAATAGAAGGAGAGAACTAGTTTACTGACCTAAGGCAGACTGACGTTGTACCAGACCGAGACCAAGGTCATCTTAGTGAAACGCATATAACAATATAGATGAGCAATTTCCCCTCCTGCAGTTCTCAAGCTTCCCTGCCCTGTGACTCAGTTTCCTACACGCAGGGGCTGTTGTCACGGTTGTCAGGGTAGTCGGGGAAAGGAAACTCTTGCTCACCTTTGCCGTGTTTAGAATAACCACCCCACATCAAAGGGATGACTCACTCTGACCACTTGCCAGCCCTGAGCTTGCTTCCTACCTCCCACCACCCTTGCTGGCTGTGCTCTTCTTGGCTAGAGAGTCCTTCCACCAGCAAGTCCAGGTTTGCGGAGTCTGGCACACTCACCTCCTGTATGACGAGGCTTCCTGAGGTGGGTTGCTCTGCAGGTTGGGACCTGAAGGTGGCCACCAATTTGCCTGACCTACAGTTCAAGGGTGTATGACTCAAAGACAAGAAGCTGGCTCCTGCCTCTGTTCCTCAAAGAGCAAAAAGGGAAATGGAATCATTTCTTTCCTTACTCCTGGTAACAGTCAGCATGTAACCTGAAAAGGTATGATTACCTGTTTCATTAGTTTTATAGGAACATGTTGCTGCTGGAAACTCCAGAAGCCATCGGGTTCCTTTTGGTGAGCTCAGCAATATTTATGACAGCGTGGGGCAGATGGAGGGCACTCAGAAAAGATTTATTCCTGGGGGATATGCCTCTGTCTAGATGGGAGGGAGCCATCTTAGGGTAAATGACTGCACTTTGGACATTCTTAGAGAATTCACACTTCCTTTAATAAAATCTGCCAGATTCAATACTGAGGAGAAGGTGGTTATGGAAAAATAAATGGCTTAGCAATGAACAGAGATGTGTTTGAAATTAGGAACTCTGGGGAAAATCCCTTAAATTCTTACCCCCCCCCCCCCCAAAAAAAAATGTGCTGAAGGAGTTTGGAGTGAGATTGGCCTGTGCTACCGCTGACCAGCCACATGACTAGTCGTGATTTACTTCCTAACGTTAAGTTTCCTCATGTAGTAGAGTGAAATTTTCCTCTTAAGCTTGTTGCAAGGATTAAATAAGATAAAGTAAACAATGTTCTAAACACACTAGCATTCAATAAATTTCAGTTTTCCCCAGAACTTGTTTCCTAACTTGGAAAAAAGGGAAGAATAAAACACACCATACTTTGCTGTGAGCGGATGTTACAGGCCAAGGGAAGCAGTATGGAGAAAGTGTCTCCCGAGTGTGAGCCATTGGCATTATCTCACCCCCATTCCTTTTCTCCAGTGTCTGAATGCGGGCTTGCTCTTGTTATCTTTGGGCGTAGTCCTTGGCCTCTGCATGTAGATTTAACAGACCAGCAATCAGAGTGCCTGTGGCATTTGATTACTACCATGAATAATGAGGATGGCAACCTGTATGTGTTTAAGAAGCATTATCCACAGATATTTGGCCATTGAATGCTCACCGTGCCAGCTTTCCCGAATGCTAAAATAGCTAGGGCAGGGGTGGGCAACCCCTGGCACGCGAGTCAAACATGGCCCGCCAGTAACTTTTGCTGACATGCGAAACCCTCTGTTATAATCTTCCATTTACAATTTTTTTCTTAATATCAACTGTTTTTATTTTTCAGATAAATCCAGTGTAGGTGCATCTTAGATAAATAAATAATTTTACATAACAAGTTATCTTAAAGACCATAGACATAGATTGACGAGAGAGGAGAAGAGCAATTTCTATGCCTCTGCCTTAACTCTCCCTGCCTTCCTAGATCCGACCAGTGTTTTGGTTTCATCCACATAAGCCTGTGAATCTTTGTTCTCAGTGATGAATTTTGTTAAGTCTCCTAATAGGAGCAGCCTGACGGATGAAAGTAGTAGCTTGTGCATATCTCTGAAGGTCACAAAATATAAACCTGTTGTAAAATCTCTGTCATCAGTGATGCAGCAGCAAAAGTCCCACTGATAATATCAAACGGAGTCATAAAGTTTTCTGTCAGACTATCAGTGTACATGTATACATTAAAAAATAAATGTATTTTTCATCATCATATACTGTGTTTTTGTTGCTCGAATGAATTTTATTATTTCTTTAAGGTTCTTCACATATGTACACCTTAAGAGATATCAAGTAGGCGTAACATGTTCTCAAAAAATGAGGGTTGGCACGCAGAAGAATTTTGAGTCAGAGATTTTGCTGGTTTTGGTATGCACTCACAAAAAGGTTGCCCACCCCTGATCTAGGGGAACTGAGATCTACATGTTGGGATGGTCCCAGGACTGACACTTATTAAAACCAGACCCTCCCAGGGCTGTATTGGCAGTAGAATGACTTGCCCTTGTTAGAGCAAAGCTCGTTTGGACCCACCTTTTCTTTCAGGCAGCCAGCTAAGCCTTTTCAGGCCTGTCCTGCTAAACAAAAATGCTTGCGGGGGGGCGTGTGTGAGTGGGTTTATATATTACCCAGATGACCTCATTATTACTCATAGTTGATTGGAAAATTTCCAGCCTTCTCTACTTGGTCCTCGCTACCTAAGGGATTGGAACTGACATCTGCTATCAAAACCCATCTGCAAAGAGCGTATCTAAATAGCGTTAGGTTTCATTCCACTGACATTAAATGGGAACCATTAGTGACAAGGGGTGGTGTACAGTAGGAGAAAGTCCTTCTGGCCTCAGAAAAAGGTAAATTTAGGGTTAAATCCTAACTAGGCCGATACTAGTTGTATGTCCCTGGGCATGTTAACCTCAGAGCACCACTTACTGATCTATAAAATAAATGCTATATCTCTACAATGTTGTGAGGAATAATAAAGATTTTTGCACACAAGACTTCCCAGTAGTAATGTGTTCAATCAGTGACAGCTATTATTAGTATTGTTTTCTCAGTATTCTGGACTTTTCTAGCAAAAGGAAATGTTCAGAAAACTTGACCAGTTCTTCTTTACATGGCCCCATCACACAAGGTTGCTGTATTAAACAGAGAAAATGGGCGGGAAAGGGCTTTGTAAAATTTGTGAAATTTTCCAATCAACTCTGAGTAATACGAAGTTAGTATGGTTGTTTAAAGAAAAAGCACTTGAGATCCAAAAACACTGAAGGTTATACCAAATAGAGTGACTACTCTTTCATTGTTATAATACAGGACAAGAAGAAAAAAAAGTATTCGTTTAATGCATAACTGAGGTTCATTTTTTTTACATACTCATATGTATGACTATGGCATTCTAAAATAAATTTTGTTTGGTGGTGGTTATCTATGTGTACCTGTGTGTACACACATGTGTGCATGTGCACACATTAAAGATTTTTATTTGGCCCTGGGTGGGTGGCTCAGTTGGCTGGAGCATCATCCTGTGCACCAAAAGGTTTTGGGTTCAATTCCTGGTCAGGGCACATGCCCAGGTTTTGGGTTTGAAATAGATCAATGTTTCTCTTACACTGATGTTTCTCTCTCTCTCTCTCTCTCTCTCTCTCTCTCTCTCTCTCTCTCTCTCTCTCTCTCTCCCTCTCCCTCTTTCTCTAAAAATCAATAAAAACATATCCTTAGGTGAGGATTTTTAAAAACGATTAGCTGGCTAGATAATTTTCATCTTATTGATTCAAAGAAGGATTAGGACACAGAAGGGAAAAAGAACAAAAGTAGATTTTACTTTTAATATCTTACTAAAAATATTTCAGGAAAATCGACCATAACAACAGGGAAATAAGCTAAAATACCTTAAAATCACTAGCTGGATGTATTTACACATAACACCCAAGATTCACAAGGCTTAGAAAATTGCTCACGTTAACCAAGTAATTGAATCTTTCTTTACCTCTGAGTAATGATTAACTTTTTAAAAGTTGAATTTTTTTTATTAATCTGAAAAACACACACACACTTATTTGGAGGGCATTTATTCTCAGTAAGCTTTCTTAATTAAAATTCCAGCATTGGGATTGGCTGTGGCAACATAGGCAATGTGACAAGGTTAATAGATTACTTGGGTAATTTGATCTGTAAAGATAGCTGATGTAGGTACGTAACTCAGTACCCCAAGTTTTGTGGTAAGTTTTATTTGCCTGCCTTGCCCAAGTAATTACATCAAATTTCCACATCACCTGGCTGTGTAGGCATAGTGAAGGTATTTTAGCTTATGCTCAGCGGGTTGAGAAAGCCTGACTTGCATAATTAGTATTCTGCCTTTAAAACATCTATCTATGAATGCTTAACTGCATAATGTGCCCGAACTTGTCTTTTGGAGTTTCTTATGTGGGTTGATATTTACCATCCATAACTGTGGCACTTTATGAGCTTACCTAAGAATATACTTCCTTCTTATATTCCTCTCTCCCTTCCTCTCTTTTTCCCTTATTTCTTCCCTTCCTTTTTATTTCTCCCAAATATTTTTCATAAAATCATATAATGCTGGAATTTGGTGGAATCACAGCAATTGGACTATTCTCAAATTTCATGAATTCCCATGCCACACTCATGAATTTTTACATATCTATCGATTTAATTATTTGTAATAAATAGGACACCATCCTGTGCACCAGAAGGTTGCTGGCTTGATTCCAGGTCAGGGCACATGCCTGGGGTTGTAGGCTGGATCCCTGGGTCGGGGATGGGCAGGAGGGAGTCAACCAATGTTCCACTCTCACGTCAATGTTTTTCTCTCTCTGTGTCCCTCTCCCTCTCTCTCTCTAAAATTCAATAAAAAATCTTTTTTAAAAACCTTAGGTACTTTCTTAGATGCATTTTAAAAAACTATATTCAAAAGTCGTATATTTAATATGCTGATTATATTTTCTTGATAAATAATAGAAGAAATGTGCAACAAATAAAACAAGTTTATACACGTACCACCTAAATTTATTTGCTTTAAGAAATACTGTTCTAGTCTGGCCTTCAAATGAGAAAGCTGAGGCCCAGAGAATTAAAGAGATGTTTTCTAGAAGCAGTTAGGAGCAGAGCTCTATGTTGAAAATGTGCTTTTGGATGCTTACATCCAGACCTTTGCTACTACACTACACTGACTTTTGATGTTAGTTACCTTGAGGCAGGGATTGTAAGAATCACTAACTAACATATGAGAGAAAAGCCATCGGTGACAAAGTCATGAAAACAACCCCCTTCCTATTTATTTGTGCTCTAATAACTCTTAGGCCACCAAGGGACCAGAGATACTTCAAGACAGTGGTCCTCAAACAAGGGTACCAAAACAGGAGTTTACAAAGATGGAAAGAACATGGATCCTGCTAAGGATGTTTTCAGAGCTACACCTTTCCTGGGAATCCTTCCCCGGGAAAGGGTCTGTGGTTAAGACATCCCTATTCATAACCGCCCTTTTGCCACCTTATAGAAGTAAGTCACAATTTTCATCCATTGCATTGCCCTGGAGTGAAAACACATTAGCAGTGACACCAAACACATGGATACCTGAAAATTACTGTGCCATCCTGGTATAAGTGTGAAAGAGTGAAATTTCATGTGTGGTTAACAAATCATAGGTAGTCTCTAATTCTTTGCTTTCTACAAAAATGAGGACGAAAGAAATTTTAAGTTGCTGGATTTATAAAATTAATTTTGCATGATAGACTAATATATAAATTTGGGCACGAAAGTTGTTTAAAGGTCCAACAAATAAGTGTCACAACTATAATAAAAGTCCTTCCAAATTTAGTAACAAATAAGGTGTTTTAGCCCTGACCTCAATTAAAATAACAAGAATAGAATTAACACTAAATCTATAATTCAGTCTATTAGTAAATAATATTCATATACAGATCTATTGGGGGGAAAATCTAGCTCATTCCTTCTCATTAAAGAGATAGATATCCCAAAAGAGGTATTTTTAAAACACTACTTTTAATTTAATATGCTTAGCAATATTTTAATATGATTTATATTAAACACCCAATGCCACAATCTATTTTATTCAATTTTAATTAATTGTAATATTACTCAGGAGAAATATTTTTTAACATTAGTACCTATTAGGAAGTTTAAAGAATAAATTTAATTTATATTTTTTCAGCAAAGGACTATAATAAAATTATTAAGAAAAGACTTTCAAGAATAAAATTATATTAGTTACATGAATAAAAGTATATAAAATTAGAGTAAAATCTGGTGAGGAAGAGAAAAAGAAGTTCAAAAAATAAAAATATTTAAAATTTCTTTAATTGGTAAATAAGAGCTTATTTAAAAACTGCTATTTTTTTAGACTGCTATTTTTTTAAGATGGATGATAATAGGGAATCTAATCACTTTTGCATTTATAGTCCATAAGCTGTATTTAAAATTATAAAACAATTTTATTTTTAAAAGTTGATATTCAAACTAAGTTGGAAATTACACAATTTATAATTATTTTTATTTTGGACACATTTTAGATGTCACCGTAAAGTTTTGCAAGGGTTGTATCAATTTTCAAATTCCTTTAGGGAATACACAAACAGGAAGTTTGAGGCTGCAGAGTGCTGCAAGGACTAGTCTCTGCCTCATACTCATTTCCCAGAAATGAAAACAGTAACCGGCCCAAGGAACATTCTGTCATCTGGATGCTGCCAGAGTTCCTGGGACAAACCTTCAGATGTCCAGGACCCAGGCGAGCATGGAGTCTCTGTGGCTCTTGTGCCTACCTGACTAACATCTATTGGAAAGTTCAAAACCAGATAGAAGAAGCCGCACTGGTTATAAAGCAATCTTCTCCAGCCCCCGTGCCTCTGCAGAATGTGCTTCTGTATTTACCAGATAAAATAAAGTGGCTCTTTTTCATATTCTTATTAAAGTTGGAACAATGCAAGACAGATAAGATTAGAAATAATTTGAATAAGAAAAACAGCAGCATGCATTTAAAATGTATGCATATATGTAAAACAAATGTGCACTTTTAAAAATTGTGTAACCATAGTATTGTTTAGTTGTTAAATATGTGTAGATTAATTTAGTCTTGAAGTTACTGAAATTGTCTTTAAACAGTTGATTCGGATTAGAATTTTCACTCGTACTAGTTCTAATATCGCAGGAAAATAAAAATTATTTATGTTCTGTTCCAGCAACATGTCATCCAAAGCTTATAATTAGAGGATATACATGAAGTTTCCTTTAATTTTCTTTTCTAATTTTCCTGTGTGAGTGTTTTGCAAGAAATAAAAGAGAAAGACAGGAAGGTGAAATTTCCTCATACATTCAACATGATTGGGCTTTTAAATATAAAAATATAAAAATTGCTAAAAATGATTTTAGTGAAATTAGTAATTTCAATCAAGACATAACATTTCAACACAGTTGAAGAATCAGGCAGCTTTTAACTTTATCTTCAGAGCAATATAAAATACAGATTTTATACTGTTCTATTAACTCTTGACTATATTCAAAAATAATGGACTTCTCTTTTCCCAAAAGTATTTATCCTCATTTGGGGATAAATGAAACAAAAATTAATGAAACTTAGCACTCTGTGAGCACATTTGCACAAGGTCTTTCTACAGAGCGAGAATCTGGGGGAAAAAAAAAACCTATTGTCAATGCCAATACACTCATTTGTGGTGTCCTCCTATCTTCCATAATTACCATTTTGCCTTATGTCACTTATATTCCACTCCAAAATGTTGCAAAGAAGCCATGGAAACCATTATCATTGGAAGGAAAATATTAGGAAAAAAATACTTTCATTTAAGAAAATTTGCTTCTGTGCTAGGCTTGTAAGGGATTTATTATAAACACCATATTGCTTGGAAAGTCAGAAACATAAAGATCTAAGCAATTAGGAGAAATGTCATTCTTGAGTATGAATTGCTTTTTCAAATTGAAATAAGTCTTCAGATAATGTTGATAAATACAATTGCCAGAGAATCCCCAGCTGTTTCACTTTTATTACTGATCAGGATGATTTAAAAAAAAAAAAAAACAAACAAAACTAAATCTAACATTTCTACTGGTGTCAAAAAGGTAAAATACCCGAAGATTTGGTTTAACACATTTTGGGGGGGAAAAAAAATCCCAGGATTCAGCCATAGAATATGACTTGATAGAGAAGATGGATGAGTAAGATGACAGATTTTGGATATAAGCTTAGGCAGGTGAAGCCATAGGATTCAGGTCATTAACTTATGAGAAAAGAAAAGGTGAGTAACATCTTGCCCTTTAGATAAAAATCACGCAGCTCTTCATGCCTCATTCAGTGTTTAGTATATTTAGCTGTGATATTTACAATAACCGTGTTCCAAGTTGATTAACGTTTAATCACAACTGACTAAGCAAGTAGGCATGAAAGACAGAATAAGTCATAATTACTACTCTCTTATGAGTATCCATACAATACTCCAGGATTTAGAGACTCTACAGCTAGTTTTATCTTACCTATTTTATCAAAGATCAACTAACTTGAAGTAAACTGAAACTGTAACATATATTTATTTAATAGCCTCAGGTGTTGTCTGGAACTCTGCTAAAGTTTTCACCCAGTTAAGGAAGGGGCTGCTTTCTCTAAGTCACAAACACTTCTCAGGACCGAAGTCTGCTCCGAGCGTGGCTTTGACATTTTGGTCTGAGGGAAAAGCCTTTGTCCCGGGTGAATGGGGAGGAAAGGCAAGAAGGCTGTGCCTGACCTGTGTTTCCCCCCCCCCTGCCCCCCCCCCCCCCCCCCCCGTCTCCGTGTGCAACCAGAACAGAAGCGCTCAGCTCCCCTCTGCAGCCCTGGGCAATCTCCTCATTTTCTGCGGGTTTAGGCATGTCTGGTCTGCAGCCCAGGGTTCGGCAGGCTGTGGGACAGGAGAATTTAACAAATTAAGCTCTTATCCTTTGCACTGAAATACTATCGTTGATTATGAATAGGAATTAGCTGAATCATTTGGATGTTTTAAAGATATAAATGAAATATCCGCTTAAATATCGGTGTAAGTACCAATGACAACGTACAATCTGCAGCCTACTTAGAACAGGGGGAAAAGAAGACAGCTCCTTTTTATGGTTGGATGTTTCAAGTTAGATGTCCAATATTTTTTTAGTAAAATACCCAAATACGTGGTATTTTGTTTCGTTCTGTTTCAAGTACTATAATAAAATAATGCTCTTAAACTTGGCTTAGCTCCACGAGGTAGGAGTAATTAAAGAGTGACCCTGAGACCCATTCTGGGCAACGATGAAATGATGTGGATACTCACAGGCTGTGTAAGGCTCACAGCCCAGAGAACGCAGCTCTGACAGATTTCTTTCCCGTCTCCTAATTAGGCTAACCCCCTACAGATATGAATTCAGAAATAGTGGGAACTGGAAAAAAGAAAATGCCACCTTTTATACAATAGTAGTAACAATTCATTGTAAGACTTGTATTGATTTAGGTACAATTTATCTTACGAAGCCAAGACCTCCTGGTAATAAAGGAGAAAACCCAACTCCTTGGAACACTGAACTCAGAGCTTGATAAAAAGTTATTTTCTTATTTACAAACTAGAGGCCTGGTGCATGAATTTCGTGCATGGGTGGGGTCCCTAGGCCTGGCCGGCGATCAGGGCCTATAGGGGCTTTCTTGCCCAGTCCTGATTGGGGCGGGCGGGCTGGCTGGGGCCTGCCGGCTGCTGGCCACCAGCTGGGGGAAGGGACAGAGGAGGGACTGTGGGAGGTTTGCTGGTTGGGGGAAGGGACTGGGGAAGGTTGGCTGGCCATGGAAGCACACTGACCACCAGGGGCAGCTCCTGTGTTGAGCACCTGCCCCCTGGATGTCAGTGCGTGTCATAGCGACTGGTCGACTGGTTGTTCTGTTTGTTCGGTCATAAGGTCACTTAGACTTTTATATATACAGGTAGTCCTTGGGTTACGTCGGACTCGATGTTTGTCATTTCATAGTTACGTTGCCATCTCCCTTTTATTTATATAAAAAAAATTCTGTCATTTCGACATATGTACATATGTGCTTTACGTTTTTTCTTATTTATTTACCACAAGTAAAGGTCAGGAATTGTTATCTTTCTTTTAAATTTGTTTTTACTGTTTCACTTCATTACTGCTGTGTATGTGCTCCATGTGAGTGACATAGGTGTTTATGTAGGTGGGTTCCGATTTAAGGCAAAAATCCTGTTACATCGTGCTATAGGAATGGATCTCCGATGTAACTGAGGACCTACTGTATAGATATAAAAACCTCCAATTCCCCTTCTCCTTGATCACATTTGCGGAGAGCACTATAATTGTCACATTATTTTCTCATATATTAGAAATGTGACAGTATCATTCTGACATTCAGTAAATGCCCATGTAAGGATTTTTCAAGAGGTCGTTTCCTCCCAATTTCAGTTAATTTACTGAAATGTTTAGCAATACATTTCAGTGCAGAGAGAAAACTATCCATTTGCCTGGACTGCTCTGTCTCAGTTACCCCTCATTGGAAATAAGTGTTCTACCTGGTTCATTCGTTCTGCCTTTCAAACCACTTTGACAAGCCTGTTGCTTTAATCAAAGTACAAAAACAGTCTACTAAACGCAGCAGAGTGAAATAAGAAAGCCATTTTTAAAACCATTGCTATTTGTCAGTGAAAAGAAATGTGGCAGATTTGAAACTTCATGATGATAAAATTTTTCATCTAGTAATTTTAATAACTGATGTGCTCATTATGATATTATGTAATTTAAATTTTGTTTTTAAGGACATTTTTGCAAAGTGTGGAGAGAATGAACAACCAACATTTATATTGCAGTTTTGGTTCTGTATTTTCCTATTATTTTGGATTTAGACATTCATTCCTTTTATAACTTGGGAAGGAGACATTAAGTTAGAAAAGTTGTGTTGCAGATAGGCACATAGTAAATTTCTACTACTCCTACCCACTACGGCCACGCTTGTAAAATAACAGAGTGCGAGAAACATCAAAAATCACCTGGTGGCCCTCCTTCCCTTTCCAGATGAGCAAATGGACGCTCAGGGAGCCAGCATAGTTTTGTACAAGGGCATCGATTTTAGAGTCAAATAGAACCAGGCTTGAACTCTGTCTTAGTCACAATGTAAACTTGAGCAAGTTCCTGAAACTTCCTGAGCCCTGGTGTCCCCCTTTGTGAAATGGGGATGATAGTAATTAGTGGCTAGGAATGCCTTTTAGGATTTCATTAAAATGAATAATAGCGCAAATACATAAATAGTAGACACTTAGTCCTTCTTAGTCCTCTTCCCCTTTTTAAGGCAGTAAAGTATATTAGTGACAGAAACCTGCTTTGAATTTTGAGCACAACAGACATCTATTTTGTGTTATTCCTACCACAATTGCAAATGAGTCCTCAAGGAAGCTTTAGCTTCTGGAATGGAAATCTCTCTCTATTTCCTGCCACTTTCAACCACATGTTTTCTCTGCCTCACTCTAGGCTAAACTGCTGAGGAAGAGCAGCAGATCAGTAGCTCTGGGTGGTAGGATCCTGTTCGAGGTCGCTCTTTCTCGTAATGCTCCCTGGTTCTCCAAGGACTAGTGCCAAACTTCCTTCCTAACCACCCGTGGACCTTCTCTAGGGCCTTTTAAATTTCTAGTTCAATGCATATGAGTAATGATGTTTAGATACATGAGAAGGCAGAGGAGAAATTGCAGACCCGAAAGTCCAAAAGGTTTCTGCCAAGATGATGATGATGATGATGATGATGATGATGACAATGACCAATAAATAATCAACGTTAGTGACTGAAAGAAAAGCCCAGACATACTAGAATGCCACAGGAGACTGTGGGGTTATGACAATAAATGCATTACTTAATAAAGTGCCAGTGTTTACAAAGGCCATATGTTTAATTTTTTTATAAGGTATAGAAGATTTAAGATTGTCTTTCTAAAGACATTATTTCTACTCAATTGCATTTTACTAAATTTTCTTTGGAAGAGAGAGAGGTTGGCTGGGAAACAAAGCGAATAAGATGGGTGTTTGGCACGGGACAGAGCCTGCCTTAGATATGTTGAAACCTATAAGAAGTCTTACTGATATACTGAAAACAGTTGTACATAAAATGAATATCTAAATACAAGGCTCTGTGTGAGGAGCTTGATATTTGGCAGTAAGATGGGCCAGCGCACATCACTCTTCTACAGGAGGAATTATATTGTCAGGGCTTCTGACTCATTCTCATTCTTCCTCATACTGTGCCCGAAGCACAGGTGTATAAACATTGAGATGAGGCACGATGGGACAAAGCACATCCTTTAACTTTCTCCTCCTGACCACACGGAACTGATGGAAGCCCCACTAGCGGCATAGTGAGGTGGAATCCTAGTTATTTGAACCAAAACCAAACACAGGTAAGACAGAATCAGGGAAATCTTTGTCAGTAGCAGGCAATGCATTTAGACTCTACACCAGCCGTGGGCAAACTACGGCCCGCGGGCCAGATCCGGTCCGTTTGAAATGAATAAAACTAAAAAAAAAAAAAAAAAAAAAAAAAAAAAAAAAAAAAAAAAAGACCGTACCCTTTTATGTAATGATGTTTACTTTGAATTTATATTAGTTCACACAAACACTCCATCCATGCTTTTGTTCTGGCCCTCTGGTCCAGTTTAAGAACCCATTGTGGCCCTCGAGTCAAAAAGTTTGCCCACCCCTGCTCTACACTGATTGCAGGAGATATTAATCTGAATTTCATTAAATCTGTATTTCTTATTCGGTGGATATTATCTAAAGATCACCTCTAATGCCTTTGCCTGGGGTTCTCCCTGAATTGCATTTTCTACAACAGAATAAAATCTGAAGTAGCTAACTTTAAGTCTAAGCACTTACTAAGATACGAAGTTTTTATTTATTGAATTTAATAAATACTCCCCCTCTTAAATAAAAGTCATCTGCAATAAAAGAAAAAAATAGAAATAGAAACTAAGCAGTAAGGAAAAGGAGAAAAATGCACGTGCTAACCGTGGAAGTTAGCTTGACAACCATGGTTAATTTTAAAATTACCTTCTGCTATTCCTGGCAGCCAAGACAAAAGGTAATCATTTAAAAGTTGCATACTTTGCATCATACACCAAAATTCATTTAAGAGATATAAAATAAACTAAAACTATAAAGTTTATAAAAGAAAAAAAACATAGGAGAATTTCTTTGTGACTCAAATATTTTCTAAAAGGCCACAGAAAATAAATAAAAAATTAAATAGACCCTCAAAATTATACAAAAGATAATAAGAAAATGAAAAAGCACACACTTGCCGAAATAGTCCATCACATTACACATGTCTAGTAAAAGATTTATATCGTAATATATAAAGACCTCATACTACTCAGTAATATAAAAGCAAACAGTCCAAAAAATATAGTTGGCAAAAAAAGAGAACAAAATGGAAGATATATGAATGGCCATGAAAATCATGAAAAAGTATTCAACATCATTAGTCACCAGGGAAATGTAAATTCAAATTACAGTGGGATACTATATACGCATTGGAATAGCTGAAATGTAAAAACCTGACAGCATGGAATGTTGGAGAGGATTAGAAGCTCTCCTGTGTGTAAAATGTTGTACTCACTTTGGAAAACATTAAACCCTCTGATCTACTAAAGGACTTGGACAAGAATGTTCATGTCAGATTTACTCAAATAGAATCAAACTAGAATCATCAAAATGTTCATTAGTAAGAGAATTCATAAGCAAATGGCAGTATATTCATAGACTGGGACACTACTCAATTATAAAAAGGGATAACTGTTAACATGCAATAGTGTGATAAACATCAAAAACATTACGCTGAGCGAAGCAGAAGATAACCAAACATATATACTGCATTTTCCCCTTCATATGACGTTTTAGAACAAGAAAACTCATTTTTGGTTAACAAAATCTAAATGATTTAGTGTTTCCTATGGGGAGAAGGGGGCAGGTTAACTGGGAAGGGCATGAGAACTTTCTGGAATGATGGAAATGTTCTTGATCTTATAGGGGTATGGATTACATGAGTGTGTGTATTTGTCAAAATTCACCAAACTATATACTTAAGAGTTGTGCATTTCATGCTGTGTAATTTAAAAAGGGACAAAGTTTTCTCTTATTCAATTGTTGAAATAAACAACGCGCCTTCTATAGTCTGAAAGGGAGTTATGGAGCAGATTTGTATGTCTAGGGCTCCCAGGCACCCCCCACGAAGTCACCTTCTTTTTTTTTCTAAATATATTTTTATTTATTTCAGAGAGGAAGGGAGAGGGAAAGAGAGATAGAGACATCAATAATGAGAAAGAATCATTGATTGGCTGCCTCTTGCATGTCCCCTACTGAGGATCAAGCCCACAACCTGGGCATGTGCCCTTGACTGGAATCGAACCAGGGACCCTTCAGTCCAGAGGCCGACGCTGTATCCACTGAGCCAAATCAGCCAGGTCACCTTCTTGTTGTCATAAGCTCTAGACACTTGATCTCAACTAATCTCTCCCCCTTGACCACCAACACTGGGGACCAGCAGCGTTTGCAGCACCAGCAGCGTTTGCAGCGTTAGACCCGCACATTCTCAGGCCCCACGAAATCAGAATGCTTGGGCTGGGGCCCAGGAATCTCTCTTTAACAAGCCCGCCCCGCCGAGTGGTTGTGGCACACCCACGCTCATGCATGAGACGCCTTGCTGCATTATAACCCAAGGGGGTGAGTTAGGAAACGGACAGCATCATCAGACCACCAGCCAAGGGCCTCAGCCTCGAGTGCTGAGTGAGCACACAAGCCCTTGGTTGGGAGGAAGTGCTGCCGGGCCAGCTGGCAGCCCTGTGCAGAGCACTCGTATTCTGGGCACAGGGACTCCACTGTGCGGCTGCCAGGGCCTCCCTCTCAGAGAAGCGTCAGGGCCAGCCAAGAAACAAATGCCACTTCTTCCACTTCCTTTTCCTCCTCTTTCCTGACCCAGGGGCTCTGCTGACCTGCTGGCCAGAATGAATTGCCGGCTGGGAGAGAAGGTCTAGTGTTTTGGATTTGGTTCCCAAAGGAAAAGATGACTGACTTCAGCCGGTGGGAGGTGGGCTTTCAGAGGGCAGAGGGACTGCAGGGCGGCAGCCCAGTGACCCGGCTCTCTGTGAGAGCATCCAGCTGGCCTCCAGGATGAGCTGCAAGCAGAATGAGAAATGACCAAGAAACGGCTCGCTGCACTGGGATTTATGGAGAAAATGTAGGAACCTCCCAGGTCCTGCACCAGCCCATGCGTACGTCTGAAGAGTTGTTGCTTATGCACCCATCACATGGAGGTTAGCAACATACAACATGTTCACAAGCCTAGACCCATGTTTTGCAAATAGAGGTTCAGTGCGTTGTCTTTGTTTTTTAGTGTCCTTGTTCTCTTTTGGATACTTAAGGCAGATGTCAAAGGAAATTGTGACCTCCCAAAGCCTCCTAGGTCACCTGAGGGGATATGAAGTTACATGAGAAATACCATCTCTCTCATAGGATTGAGAACATAAATATTGAGTAAAGAAAAAGCAAAAATTTTATTTCCATTAGAAAAAAATTTAAAAATAAAAGGCAAAGAGCTGAGAAGAGCCAGGTAGGCCTGCCTTTGTATCCCCAGTTTAACCACTCTTAGTGAAGTAACCCTGGATAAGTTTACTTAAATTTTCTGAACTTCATTTTCTTTATTTGTAAGAAAAAAAATATCCTTTCACTTAGGTGCAGATTAAAAGAGAAAAATATATGTAAAGTACATAGTATAGCAGGGGTCCTCAAACTACGGCCCGCGGACCACATGCATATACAAATATTGTATTTGCTCCCATTTTGTTTTTTTACTTCAAAATAAGATATGTGCAGTGTGCATAGGAATTTGTTCATAGTTTTTTTTAAAACTATAGTCTGGCCCTCCAACGGTCTGAGGGACAGTGAACTGGCCCCCTGTTTAAAAAGTTTGAGGACCCCTGTAGTAGAGTATAGACTTCTGGTAAGTACTCAATAAATGTAATAAGAATAGACTAATAAGTAACACTAGTTTAAATTTCAGAGAAGATAAATATTTACATATACACACTTCATACATGTAACTATTTTATCTTTTAGGAAGATGTAGGAGGGTGTGCTCCTTATAAGAGAATTTTATTTCCAATAAGTTGTATTTCAGGTAACCAGGGCAAATCACTGTCAAAAGTTTATAAACAAAATAAAGATAATGATAAGTAAGCGTACTTACCTAAAATAAATTCTTAATCAGCATTAAAGAAAAAGCTTTAAACTTCCACTTATTAAAGAGGTGTAAATTAAATACAAAATCATTTATTAATAAGCCCTTATTGTGTGAATACTCTTTAATATGCAATGCTCTGTGTTTATGCACTCTTTTACATTATAAAAGACAATGGAGAAACAACACATGAAGAGATATTTGCACACCATGTTCGTTGCAGCATTATTCACAATAGCCAACAGATGGAAGTAATCCAAATGTCCACTGATGGATAAATGAACAAAGAAAACATATCTATCAATTTATATACAGATATAGGTATGTATATCTATATATAGATGCATATCTATATATAATATATAATGAAACATTAATCCCTTTAAAAAAAGAAAATTCTGTGTTGCATGCTACAACATGGGTGAAACTTGAGGACATTATATTAAGTAAAATAAGCCAGACACAAAAAGACAAATACTCTATGATTTCACTAATATGAGGTATCTAAAGTAGTGAAGTTCCTAGAAACAGAGAATAGAGCAGTGGTTGCCAGAGGCTGGAGGAGGGGAAACAGAGCGTTGTTCAGTAGGTAGAAAATTTCAGTTTTGCAAGATAACATGGTCTGGAGAGCCATGGTACAACAATGTGAATGTACTTAACACTAATGAGCTGTACACTTAAACATAGTTAAGATGGTAAATTTTATGTTATGTGGGTCTTTTTTTACCACAATTTTAAAAAAGATATTGGGTTGCCTTCATCTTTGCCCATTTTAATCTTAAACAAAAGATAAACTAAAAGGCTGCTCTTTTTTTGGGTTAAATTTTTGCCTAGAGCCTGAGATGCAGTGTCCATCTTCCTCTTCAATTTAGAGAAGGATTCAGTCACAAAAATAATTAAAATGAATCATGAAAACTACTATTAGTCTTTCCTGGCATTTTAACATAATTTTCTCCGTGTTTAACATGAAAGAATCAAACTAGATGCAGTTCGTCTTTAAGTAGAAAATTAATTGGAATCAGAAATACAGGTGGCGAGAACTTCTTGACATTCAGCGAGGTCCTTGCAATTGCTAAGAAAGAACATGCCCGTTTCCCACAATCCAGTCCAGACTAGCAACCAACTTGGATGAGTGACCTATTATGATAAGAAGAAGTCTCTGGTTACAGCTCTTACAAAACTTCAATTTTTTTTTCTACACAACAAGCATCACTCTTGACAGTCCTGCTCCACAGGAGACAGAAGCCCTTACAATTTGCTATCACTCCATCGGCCCCATTCTCTGCTTTAGAGGTCAGAGGTCCAGAGGTTATAGAGTAGATGGGAACCTTTGATGATATTCAGAGGGAGAATCCAGCTTTACCTGCAGAGAAAAGCTGAGAGAATTATTGCTTTTTAAATATTTTAGATAGTTTGTTTTTGTTCCCTATAGAAACACAAAGGGACAAGTGCACTGTATAGTGGAAAATTTGATATAAGAAATCATTGGTTCCAGAACTTCTTTTCCCTAGTTTTTTGAGCCTGCATGAAACTCATCAAGTATCCAAGTTTTCATTTCTTCATTCTATAAAGTAGGCCATGGCCAGATTCAGTACCACTTTTAGATGCTGCACTTTGAAGCCTTCCTTTGGTTGTGTCCCTTCCCACAGGGCTAAGAATGAAAGGAACCAAGGGGGACTGGGCCCACCCAGACCTTACATATCCCTCTTCAAACCATCGTCTGATACATGGGTTCGCAGAGTTCTCTGTCTCACATGGACCTGGCCCCATTCCTGGACTGCAAGAGCATGTTATATGGTCTATACTTCTGGGCGGGGGAGGGGGAGGAGGGACGGACACTGCAATGCTGTGGAATACACCCCAGGTCTATGAAGTGGCCAAGTAGGGTCTACTCGCATGGGTTGGAGTGTCCACATACAAGTTTCAGGGGTCCTTTCGGTGCAGGACTGAGCAGGGAATGACAAAAGAAAGGGACAGGCTGTGGGCTGGAGGTCTTCATTTGCATTTTTGCCTGGGGCTTTACAAATATGGGCAGGTTTGGCATTATCTGCCTCTCTTATTGTATAGTTCATTAGATACCAAACAGCCCTTCTTTCTCAGATGTAGTGACAGACTCCATTAAGGAGATAAGGGAAACCATGCCTTAGAAATGATCTGACAGGGGAGTTCTATCATTGTAAACATATACTTTCAACACAATGTGTAAAGGGCTATCAATCCCCATCTTCTTCCTCTCGGTATGAGCTCACATGACAATAAACCCCACATCATTAGAACAAATGCCAATTAAGACCACGCTGGGTGGCTCTTGACTTCCCTAGCAGAGAAGTCAAGAGCCTCCAACGCTGGAGTCATAGAGGTGAGTTTGAACATTTCCCTGCCATCTACTCTTTATGTGACTTATAACAACTCCTCTAAGCTCAGTTTCTTAATTTGTAAAATGGAGATACAGCTCTCTATCTCCTATGCAAAATGGAATTACTGTGATTACATGAAATAAAATTCATAAAGTACTTAGTATAGTATCTGGGCTGTAGTAAGCACTCAATAAATGATAGCTATGATTTAAAAAAACTGAGCTATTTTTTATAACTCTATCTTGCATTTTCCAAGAGCCAAGCTTTTAACATCCCTGCACGCTTTTAATATCCCTGCTTGGTTAGAAGCAACTTCTTTGAGGATATAGATTGAATAAGAGATTTTTCCTTTCACACCTAGCATGGTTCCTGGCCTGATATGTTTTGAATGAGTTCAGAAGAGAGCAAACACCATTTTCAAAGGTGTATTCAATGTCTATGACCACTTACATTCAACTGAAAGCAAGGCAGTGATAGGAAGTTCTTTGATGGCAGATGCAACATACAGACCTTTACCCTCACAACTTACCAAAGTCTATACCTGTAATAAACCAGAGTGATCTGAATTCTTAGCTCTTCCAGACTGTGAATTCCAGTTAGGAAATTGACAATAAATCCATTTCTGTGTATTGACTGGCTTTATATATTCAATGTCCATGGAGTCCATGAGAATCTTCCAAGAAATAGCATTTAACTGTGTTATCAGTTGAATATTTATTAAAAATATGACTACTTATCGGCTTTTTCTGAAATGGAAATAAAAATTACCAAGACTAACAAAAACCAGAAACTTCTTTTCAAGTGGCTGTTGTTTTCCTTCTCACTCTCTGCATATCCCTGACCATGTATTAGAAATCAATGGGAAAATAGGATTTAATGTTCAAAAGTTTATTTTATTTTCAACTTCTGGTAAAAAACAACAACACTTGAGTGGTATATTTTAGAAATGTAGGAAATCGGATAATTTCCAGCTTGATTTGGTATAAAACTCCTGGGTCTTTTATTTTTCCTTGAGAAAAATGTAATTGTCACTCTGTGATCTTTCAGAGTTGATGTTTACACAGAAGAAATCTGAAAATAACCTGATTTTAGCTTTTTTTCATAGTAAGTTGTAATAGGTGGTTTTTCCCCTTGCTTTGATGCTTGTAGATGTCACATAATTTAAAATTTTGTCACATTCTGTCCTAGCTTTGGATTTGGAGGCACTAATTTTCACTTAACTAGTCTATGATATAAATGAAGATGAAGGGAACCTGAATCAGAGCTGGAAGCAGTCCTATATAATAAAAGCCTAATATGCAGACAATTTTTCTCTAAATTGTCCTCCTGACCAGGAGTTCAACCAGGTGGCTAGGGGAAGGGAGGCACCCTGCCAGCAGCTGCTAGGGACTCTACCTGTGCATGAATTTTGTGCACTGGGCCTCTAGTACAGTTTATAAGTAGAGGAGCAAGCTTGAAGAGGGATCCAAGTGCAGGGGAAGGCATATAACCACTATATACCATTCTGTATGTATGTTTGCAGAAAGTGGTGTAAGTTTCAAGTCATGACACATTCTGGGATGAGAAGGAGAGTACCTGTGGTCAGCAGGGAAGTCACTGGGTACTGAGAATCACGGGAGAATTTCTCCATAGATTGGAGTCAGCATAGTGGAGCCCTGGTAAGCTAGTGGGCATTGATATGTTAAAAAAGACCAGGAGGCCTCAGCGGGGGGCTTCTAGACCTCAGAGTGCCTAATCATAGTTCTTGAGCAGTCTGGGTGGATATAAGAAATAGGTGGGAGCCCAACCAGTGTGGCTCAGTTGGTTGAGCATCCTTCCATGCACCAAGAGGTCTCCAGTTCTATTCCTGGTCAGGGCACATGCCTGGGTTGTGGGCTCCATTCCCAGTAGGGAGTGTGCAGAAGTCAGCCAATTGGTGATTCTCTCTCATCGATGTTTCTGTCTCTCTCCCTCTCCCTCTCCCTTCCTCTATCTATAAAATCAATAAAAACATAAAACAAGAAATGGATGGGAGGCAGGGTAGATTTCTGTTAACACCAGCAATCAGGACAGAAGTATAAGTTCCCTGAAATTAATGGCCTAAAATTTTTTGTTTTGGAGCTCCAGAATAATACCAACTGCATTGAGTCCTAGGAGGGGGCGCAGACCTCAGGGTGCAGTGTCAGCAAATGGCTGGTTTGCACACCTAGCTCAGAGTAGGCAGAAGCTGACAAAAAACTTAGTGGGAAGAGTGGACAGTTTTTAAGTGCTGCCTATATACTGGGTGCTGTGCTAGCTTCTTTGTGTGCCTTACTGTTTAATCCTCACAGCCCCTTTATAAAAGGTGGGAACTGTAATCCCATTTTAGAGGTAAAAACTGAGGGTTTTTTTTAGTAAGAGACACTTGTAAAATGTCATAGCCTGATACATACGTATTTCTTGTCACTTAACTGCTGTTACTAAAACTATTTTCAGTTTTTGATAGTTTTATAAGTATTTCAGTGGAATTTCTCTAAAAGAGATTCAGGGGTCTCCTCATTGTACCATCTTCACAGAAGTCTCCAGTATATTCCTTTTTTTTTTTTTTTTTTTTGCAATGCATGCAGTGAAGTCAGTCTCGATACCCAGAACAACAGTTCTTGATTATCATTGTTCATAAGAAACACTTGGGAGCATGTTAAAATTTATAGACCATAAAAAAGTAGTGTAGATCTAGAGTAGCATTCATCTCCAAGTAGCCATGGCTCCTGTTCCTCCAGCATCATTTATTATAAAATTGAAGGTTTAGTCATGGAACTGCCCTCATTGCCCCTCAGTGCTGCAGGCCGGGCAGGAAATGAGAGGAGAGTAGGGAAGCCAAAGAGATGTAGGTCAAGGAGGAGCCATGGGATCCGCCTACACAATGCTGCTTTGACTGGCAAATACTGGATTACAAGGTCAAAATCAGGAGGGTCTGGAACCTCTCCAAGCACAGCAGATAAACCCAGAGGCCAACTTTAACAGAAAAGATCTATTAGTAAATTTAATATTTTATCTTTTTAAAATAATTCTGGGCCAAAGGCTAATCATTTATTCACTTAAGTAAAACCTGGAGGTTTCCTAGGGATTTCTTCATTAAAATAACGAGTAATATTGAGTTCATGCCAGAAAAAAAGATATACCATTAAATATTTATTTATTCTAAAAGTGTTTTAATGGATAATGTAATTTTAAAATGATGAGTAATATTGGAGTCATGCTAGAAAAAATATACCTTTAAATATTAATTTACTTTCAAAGTATTTTAATTGAGAATAGAAGTAGATGGTTCAGGTTAACACATTTTCTAGTAGCAATTAATTGTTTCTGGGTACAAATCCAAAATTTTCAGGTAGAATACTTTTTACTTATGCAGACACACATACTTCACTTAATGTACCTCACTCACTGTAAGAGATTGATTCCTGAAAACTTGCTGGATTGCAGGCTTCTAGAAATGAGATCATATTGAAAAATTCCATAATTAATTCTTTTGTGGAAAATAAAAAAAGTAACCACCCACTAATTGATCCATCTTGGCAAATCTAGACTTAATTGTGTCTATATACTTCAATGCAAATTTTGGCAGCATTTGGAATACTGCAAAGTGAATAAGGACAAGTAAAAAGAACCTGTGGAATAAAGAATTTTATAGCAAAAAATAAATCATATGCAAAATTTTATTTGAACAAGACACTCTAAAAATAATAAATCTTTGTAATAAATCAACATTTACAAAATAAGATAACTAATGCAAGTTATAACAGCAAAGTATAAAAATCGACACAATAACTAATTCCATAATGTGTTTCTCATGACAAAGAGTATACTGTTATTTAAAAACCAGGACAATTCCACCAAAAAGAAAACAGCTAAGGGTTCCAGGTGTCAAATTAATGAAGGACTTTATCAAAGAAGGTGAGTTGGGTGCATCTGGCTTCTCTTTCATGGAAACTGGCAAAACATCACTAGTCCTAATCCTACAAATGTAGATGTTTAAAGCAGGTTGAGGCAGCAACATTTTATAGACCAGCATGAAAAGAAAAACAATCACAGGAATGATATAATTACAGGGTAATAAAAACATAAACACCATTATAGCATTAATTTTGTATTTGAGTTTTTTCCATGGTTGGCTTACCAGCTTATAAAGTGCAAGATTTTGATTGCAAAATCATTTAGATAGTTTGTCATTTTGTCATTCATCCATCTTAATACACACACACTCACACACACACACACACACACACACACACACACTGGATTTGATCATTTTGATATGAGTTTGGTGTAATTGACCATTCAAAAGAAACGAGGATTTAGAAGGATTTTTTAAAATCAAACCAAGAGAGAGAGAAAACAGATAAATATCTACCACTTTGACTTCTTAGATACTTGTTTGGCTCAATGAATAGAGCGTTGACCCATGGACTGAAAGATACCAGGTTTGATTCTGGTCAAGGGCACATACCTCGGTTGTAGGCTCTTCATCCCCAGGCTGCATGCAGGAGGCAACCAATTGATGTGTCTCTTTCACATCAATGTTTCTCTCTGTCTCTTCCTCCCTTCCACTCTCTCTAAAAATCAATGGGGTGAGGGGAACATCCTTGGGTGAGGATTAACAAAACAGAAAAAAAGAATAACAGTGCCTTTTTATTGACCTCTTGAAGCCGTCCGTCCACACGCTCTCTTTCAGCTTTTATTGAAGTGCAGGCTTATTGGGAGACAACTGTGTTATCGCGGCAAGTTCCTTAAACCCTCTGACATTCAGTTTCTTCACTTGTAAAATGAAGATAATAATGGCGACTTCAGAAGGTTGTTTTGAAAAAGTAACGCAGAGGACAGTATAAAGCTCAGTAAGTGATGGCTACCATTCTAACGCTGGAAGAGGACGCCCGAGTCAGAAAGGAGCGCCTCTTTTGGATCCTCTTACACAGCCCCTAGTTAATGTGGTTGAGAACCAGCTCTTCGTAGGAAAGTTGGCTCACAACTTCCTGACATCAGCAATAGTAACAGAGTGACCACTATCACTGTATGAACGGAAGCATGGCTCCTTTTGGGGAGGGGGGTGTGTGTGTGTGTGAGATGTTGTGTTGTGTTGTGATTAAATAGAAGTAAGCATTTTAATAAAAACTAAATCAGCCCTAGCCAGTTTAGCTCAGTGGGTAGAACATCGGCCTGCGGACTGAAGGGTCCCAGGTTCGAATCTGGTCAAGGGCATGTATTTCAGTGGCAGGCTCGATCCCCCAGTGGAGGCCGTGCAGGAGGCAGCCAATCAATGCTGTTCCTTTCTCATTGATGTTTCTATCTCTCTATCTCTCTCCATTCCTCTCTCTCTAAAAAGTCAATAAAAACATTTTTAAAAAATTAAATCAAATTTTTTAAAAATGTTATGTAATGTTTTCTGTGACTGAGGACACCAGTAAATCTCGAGGGGCTGTAGAACAGCAGCCCACGCTCTGACTTCACGCTTTGGGATGGGCCTTCTACTGCTCCTTCTCTGCAGAGAGTCCCCTTGGAAAGCCTCTGGCTGTGCTCCCGACTCTCAGAAATCCACTCCGCCTCAGTCCAGTGACCTGATCTGTCCTTCTTGGAGTCCCCAAGATACCACAGATGAATACAGGTCAACGTTACTCCTGCAACCTGCTTCATTAAAAAATAAGCATGTGTTTGGGGAAGGTCGCAGATGAAAGCCTCCCTTTTGGGTAGTCACACTCGGTGGTGGAGTATTACAGACTTTGAGAGCCTGTTAACCTCAATTTCTCCAAACTATTTGCTCACTTAAATTTTTTTTTTTTGGTGTCATCTTATTTGGTAGCCTGCATAATCACTGTCTTGAAGAACATACTTTGGGAAACACTTCTTTAGACGTAACTCTCTTGCTATCACAAATGTTGCATTGTTTTTAATGCAAAGGCATTTCTATTCTAATATAACATTTTAACAAACATCTTGAATTTTTACTTATTTGAATATTTTCCATACATTCACACTTTACACTATCACTTTTTCTTACGGTAAGGTTCGAGGTGCCTAAGGAAATGGAACAGAATGGGTTTCCTTTTCTGACTTCCGTTTTCTCTACATTTTGTGGCCTGTGTATTGAGTTTTAGCATCTCAAATATTCTTGAGGTTAGATCTGATGGGGGGAAAGACAATTCTAAGAAACGGGAAAACAGAAACTAATGGTACTAATATTTCAAAATATATACATTTACAAACATTCTTTTATCCATCAGGCATAAAGGAGCATGAATCCTCTATGCATCCACACCGCTATGCATCGTACTCAAAGGTAACCTGAGTGTAAAGAGTGTAAAATGCTTACATCCTCACCCTTCACATTCTGAGCTGGTAAGGAAGTCATAAATAGCAAGGCTGTCTGAAGACTCACAGTTATGCCCTGATAACATCAAATTGTACAGTAAATGTGAAAAAGGCATTCACAGGGTGGGGCAAAAGTAGGTTTACAGCTGTGAGTACTCAAAACACAGTTTATTTATATATGATTTAATATGAATAACTATAAATCTACGTTTGCCCCACCCTATACTAATGCTTCTCAGAAACATGTTGAACTTTGTTACTTCACTATGGTAGCCACTTACAATTAACCTACAGACATGGACCTAAGTGATGAAGACATTCCATGTCTAGCTGCCTTCAAAATGGGATACTCTAGTCATCATTGCACTATGTCATCATCACTATTATTATTAGTGGGCTAGGTAGAAGCAAGTTTTCCTCACTGGTGGCACAATGAATGTAAAGGGCATTCTACAGAATATCAAATAAGAACCCCCAACCTAAATGTCATATGGTGTCGATTATCTAAAATGGTCTCAGTAGAAAGCTAAAGAATCCTAATGCAGGGGGAAAATATTTAAAGGCAAATCTAAGGGGTAATAAACACAAAGAGATCAAACAAGCTTCCCAGGAGATATTGTTTGAACTATTGGCAATTTTTCCCCTGGACCTCTGGTTTCTAACCACATTCTACCCCAGCAGAGCACAGAGCAAGGACATTCCAGTGGAATTAACTCATGATATTTCTGAGCACAAGAAGTGCTTGAAACAAGTTTCTGGTATAAGTTGCATGTTAGCTGAACAATCTATTAATTTATCTTTTAGTGTGTAGTTCAGATAGTTTCCAAGCTGGTTTGTTTAAGGAATAGTGTCCATAGTCTATAAACCTACAGTCTAATCCAATGATTCAGAATGAAAGAAACATTCAGTTGTAGAAAGACTGAAATGCAAATATAGACATACCATGTATACTTGTATTAAGGAATTCATGTTTTTCTTTGAGCAAATAATTTCACTTCTCTGGGCCTCGGTTTTTGTATCTGTGAGGCAATAAAGTTGTACTGGATAATGTTTAAAATTCTTTCCATCTTTATTTGTGTGATGGAATAACTATTTCCTATCTTTCTCTCTCTTTGTTATAAAAGTAGTTATTCCCAAACACAGTGTACAGACTAGCTTTATTGAAATTTTTTGGTGAGCTGTGTAAAAATATAGGAATTTAGGCTCCGTCCAGAGATTGTGATCCAGTAGGTTTGGGTGGGGTTCAAGATTTTGCATTTTTTCAAAAGTGATCTTCATCCTAACATGTAGCCAGGCTTGAGACCCACTAACCTAGACTTACAACAGCCAGGTGTACAATCAATATTTCTCATTTGGAGCAAATGACTTAGGATATTTCAGTTGCTAATAACAGGAAAACTGTGATGTGATTTATTCACTGAGGAAATTTATAATTTCAGATAACTGGAAGCTTGGAGGTTGGGCTTGCTCTATTTTTTAGTTTCACTTTTGTCTGATTTGGCAGCTCTGTCTACCTCCGTCAGGCATTTTCAACCTTAGAGTTGTAACAGGTCTTGTTGCCTCTTGTGTTTCTTTGTGGGGGAAAGAAATCCTTCCCCAACGCTTTCCTGCAGTCTTTGTTTTCCATTTTGTTGGTCAGAATTGGATCACGTGCTCATTTATAAACTGTTACTAGCAAAGGTCATAGCATTCCCAAGGTCAGTGGGCTCAGGCTTGGCTGCACATTGGAATCACTGAGAAAACGGTGACAATTTGAATATCTAGATCCTACCCCCCAAGTTTGTGATTTAATTGATCTGGGGTGTGGCCAAGGCACCCAAAGTTTGGAAAGTTTTCCAGGTGACTCCAACGTACAGCCAAATTTGAAAACCACTCTCTTAGATTAATCATCTGGAGATGGAATGTTGCTGGGCAGTCATGACCACTGAAATCCTTGAAAATCCCTTAGACAGAAAGGGCCTCTACCTTCTACCAGTGGTACAATCACTTGAAGCCTTACAGACTTATCCAAGGTAAGAATTAGAAAGTGCCAGAAACATGTGTTTTTTGACTCTTAGTCTAGTGTGCTTTCTACCATGAGACCCCCACTTCTGTGTCTAAAGTCAGTTTGGAAAGGAGGACAAGTCATGCAGAAAGCATTGCAGTTTATCCTTGGTGATTCCAACACCATCTACATCTAAATGATCTCAACTAGGACTTGATAGGGCCAGTGAAAGGGAACCAATAAGCAAGGTATAGGGATTTAACAAAAAGGACTCACATCACAGGGATGGTAAAAGGTAGTTTAAAATCAAAGAAAAATTTTACTTTGCTATGATAGACTGTGACATCATCACAATAAGAGCGTGCTCTTTGATATGCATGGAGACAGTTCTCCTGCTTTTAGAAAATCTCTTCTACAAAAAATCTCTTGTTGCTGAAACAGAGCAGGCTCTGTAAGAGAAGAAGACCTTAGTAAAGAGGGAAGGAAAATATTTGATATTTTTACATGGTCTTTAAAATACACTCCTTCCCAAAAATAGTCACAGAATTTAGCAAACTGGCATTTAACCAAGAGAACATCAATTTGAGTTATTTATAGGCCTGAGATCACCAAGTGGATTTTCCTAACTATACATTCACATTATGTTTACAACTGTGAACTTTTTCAGTTTGCATTTTATAACCATTCACGTTCTTATAAATGTAAATCAAAATGCCTTTCTTGGCCCATTAGCTGGAAAAGACTTTGTTTTGATTTCATTATAGATGATAATTATAATCAAAATGTGAAAATTCTCTTCTCAGATTTCAAAGGAAAAAGATCAAGATAAAAAGTTACAATTCCTGAGGCTAGAATGATTTCATTAAAGGAACTATGATTAAAGTTTAACAAATCAGAAATAAAAAATTAAGGTGGTTATGAATGAATTTGCTTATTAATAAAATCCGTATGTTAAATCTAAGAGGTACCTCTTTGAAACTTGAATAAAGATGATTTGGGACTTCCAGATTAAATACTATTATGTAGCTGGCATAAAAGCTTGACTTTCTGTTAGTTTAAAGAGCATATATAGCCCTAGCCAGTTTGGCTCAGTGGATAGAGTGTTGGCCTGTGGACTCAAGGGTATGAGGTTCGATTCTGGTCAAGGGCATGTACCTTGGCTGTGGGCACATACCCAGTAGGGAGTGTGCAGGAGGCAGCTGATCGATGTTTCTCTCTCATTGATGTTTCTAACCCTCTATCCCTCTCCCTTCCTCTCTGTAAAAAATCAATTATATATATATCTGTATATATATATATATATCTATATATGTGTATATATATATATATATTTATAGCATATACAGGTTAAATATACTTTTTTGAGGAAGTGTGTTAGATAAATTCCTTAATGATTATCATGCTACCAGCTATGAAAAATGACTAAAGACTTATCATTATGACATACTTTCATTCTTTCCAATTGTATATCATATTGTCACTATCAGAACAAAAAATTTTGATTGTCATGATATGATTTTCATATCCTTACATTCTAAGGTACTCGCTGTTGGTCTTACATTGTCCCCTGGAGAGGAAACCATCCACCTCATTCAGCAAGTTACAAACAGCAGTGGAGCACCAACCATGAGCCAGGGGCTATATCACACTCTGGCAATATTTAGATTAGGAACACAGACTCCCATAGTACTTCTTATCTAGTGGGAGAAACAGTTGTCAAGAAAGCCACCTCTGACATCTATGAAAATTCAGTGTTCCTCATAACAAAGGCAAGCATGGCATGCTATGGAAACACAGGCCGAGAAAAAATATCAAATAGAGCCCAAGGGTGGGGTTAGGGTGGGGAAGGGAGGACTTTCTGGAAGATATAATGACTGCATAGGAATTAACCAGGCAGTAAAAGAGGAAAAAGTCATTTCAGTGTCACGAGGGAGCATCATGTGTAGAAGAGATACAAGTAGCTAAGTGTAGCTGCCATATAAGGTTGCAGATACCGAACTGGTGAGATGGCTGAACAAAGTGTTACACAGAAATCACCTCACAGAAACCATGTAAGTCCCTCCATTTTAGCCGGAAAGTAGTATCTTGAGCCTTTTCGTCAGACTTCTATACATCTCCCTGCTTATTATGATAAAGGGACCAAATCATTTGAAAGACGTTATAGTGAACATAGATGCCCTACTTGTACAAAATCCTAACAATCTGCTTATATAGAAAGCGAGGCAGAGGTGATTGATGGACACCTTTAATTGAGCGCTTACCGTGTGCAGGCAGTGTATGCGGAGCCTTCCACACTTATTTCTAATGTTCGCAACAACTCTGCAAGTGAAGTATTAATCCCATTTTACAGATGAGAAAACTGAAGCTCAGAGGGATTGAAGACTTTACCTAGACCTGGCTGCTTCTGGTGAGATGAAAATCACAGCCCCTTAAAATTGTATCATAAAGAATTATTGTGGGTTTTTTTTGTCATTCATGTATATTTCTGAGATTAGAAAAAAATAATAACATGGAAGACTATTATATTTTCTCCAGCATCAATAACTAATGCACATATCTTCCATTCAGCAAATTAGTAAATGAGTCATCTTTATTCCTTTTCTCGGGCTAGAATCCAAAGAAACTTCTCATCATTTTAATATGAGGAGGGTGTCAGCTTGGGATTGAACTCTGCCCACATCAGTTAAATGCATGTACATTCAGCGTCTGCTGACTCTTTAGTTGATTATAATCAGGTCTTCCAGTCACTACATAAGGGGAAAATACCTTTATTGCATAGTCAGAAAACTTGCTCTACTAACATCTTTATAGCAGATGCATGGATAAGTGGCCCAATGTCTCCACAGGAACTTTTCTTATAAGAAAGAACCCTTCTTACAAGATTATTGTGTTGATTAAGTGAGAAAATATGTTTAAAGCAATTATCATTGTGTCTGGAAAATAATAAATCTGTAATATAGGGGAGCTGTTTTTACTGAAAACCAGTCAAGCCCTCTCTTACCTCTACCACCTCCCTCTAGTGACACCAAAACACACACACACACACACACACACGTTTGGGACTAAGAGTTCCTTTCTGAACAGAACCACTCACTATATTCACTGAGATCTCAGGTTGGGAGAAGGGAGGGATCACCTCCACAGTTTGGTTCTATCAAGATAGAAAAATCTGTGAATAACCAGACAAGAAATTATCAACACATATTATAGACACATCACTCCCTATCATCTTATTGTCAGTAAACCATCTCTTTGTTTAAGAAAAGTAACTGAACCCCAGCCCTATTTCCAGATGAGGAATCCAAAACAGAGACAGGATATATGGTTTATTCAAGAACACACAGCTAGAAGAGGCTGGAATGGAATTCGCACCGCCTGATGACAGGCCATTGGCTAATCTTCCTAAAACACAGATCTGAGATCATTACTCACTTGCTCAAATTTTCCTTGATTCTCTATTACTTGTCAAATACAATTTAATATTTTCAAACTAGCATTCTAAGGCCCTTACAATACATTCTCAAGCTGTCTTCCTAGGCTCTCCAGCACATCTTTCTTCCAAGTAACCAGAACCCAGCCAAATCAACCATTACCATCACCTACATAAGCCCCATATTGCAACACTTTGACACCTTTGCTCCTTCAGTTCTTTCCACTCAGGCGCACTTACCTCTTCTCCACCTATCCAACTCATACCTTTTTCCCTAGTGCCAGCTCAAATTTTATTTTCTGCAAGAAAACTTACCTATATGCCCAACTGGAAGTGATCTAAAGTGATCTAAATTCCAGCATGTGACTTCTCCATGCTGTTTTTTTCTGTGTCAACACTATTTTAGCATACATAAGTTCCCCATATACCTCTCTCTTTTTGCATTTGATTGTAAGCTCCTTATGGTTAGAGGCTATGTTTAAATCATCTCTGCATCCCCATAACTTGAAATGGTTCTATATATAATAGATGATATTTAAAATGTGTTTTTGTTAATAAAAGATTGAATGAGTCCTGACTCAAATTTCCATATGCTCATTTGTGATTGATCAAAGTATGTCGATTTGGAAGGTTTGCTTATGTAAAAAGATGTCATTCTATTTTATATTGCACTAGAGGCCTGGTGCACAAAATTTGTGCATGGGGCGTCCCTCAGCCCAGCCTGCACCCTCTCTAATCTGGGACCCCTTGGGGGATGTCTGACTGCCAGTTTAGGCCCTGCGTGATCGGGCCTAAACTGGCAGTCGGACATACCTCTCGCAATCCGGGACCACTGGCTCCTAACCACTCGCCTACCTGATCGCCCCTAACCACCTCTGCCTGCCGGCCTGATGACCCTAAATGCTCCCCTGCCGACCTGATTGCCTCTAACCAGCTCTGCCTGCTGACCTGATCACCCCTAACTGCTCTCCCCTGCCGGCCTGATCACCCCTAACCAGCTCTGCCTGCTGACCTGATCGCCCCTAACTGCTCTCCCCTGCCGGCCTGATCACCCCTAACCACCTCTGCCTCGGCCCCTGCCACCGTGGCTTTGTCCAGAAGGACGTCCAGAAGATGTCCGGTCTAATTAGCATATTACCCTTTTACCAGTATAGATATTCAAGCATCTCATCCCCACAATACAGAAGGACACTTGTGCTCTGCATTCTTTCAAGAAATATTTGAGTGTACAAAGTTTATTGGGGTGCCCTAGGAAAAACAGCTATGAGGAACAAAGACCATAGGATTTGGCCAAAGGAGAAAGTCGAACTGTGATGGGGTCACAAAAAAAGGACTATTTAGAGCTAAGCAGTCAGTCCTGCAGAGTTGAGGAAAAGAGGCCAGGCCTTTGTACACCACACATCATCAGTCGGTCATGTGACACAGGCAACATGCAGGGGAGAGCCTTGGGCAAGGCAGCTTCCTTTGAGACAGGTTCCAGGTAGGGGCTTGGCTTTCAGCTGTCAGGGGCATGTCTGACTCGATCCTGAAGGGGAAGTCTGTGCAGGGACCCACAGTACCAGCTACACTCACCCGTCTAGACCTTCATCCCTGGTTACCATGCTCTTCTCAAGCTGTGTCTGCTTCACTTGTCCCTTTAGTGCAGTGGTTCTCAACCTTCCTCATGCCGCAACCCTTTAATACAGTTCCTCATGTTGTGATGACCCCCAACCATAAAATTATTTTCGTTGCTACTTCCTAACTGTAATTTTGCTACTGTTATGAATCATAATGTAAATATCTGATATGCAGGATGTATTTTCACTGTTACAAATTGAACTTAATTAAAGCATAATGATTAATCACAAAAACAATATGTAATTATATATGTGTTTTCCGATGGTCTTAGGCGACCCCTGTGAAAGGGTCGTTGGACCCCCAAAGGGGTCGCGACCCACAGGTTGAGAACCGCTGCTTTAGTGTGTCAGGAGATGTCCAGTGGATCATCTGGATGCCGAGGTCTTCCTCTCTGTCCCCATGTATCAGCAGCCTCACTCCTTCTGATATCAGGGTCAATGTTCCCTTGCCAGGATTGTAGCTCCTCCCCTAGCCTGCTGGTCTCCTGGCACAAGGATCCTGAAGAGTCTTGGCAGCAGCCATAGCTTAAAGTTCAATAAGACGCTCGCTGTGTTCCCCAATGAAAGCTTTCGCCCACTGGAAGCAGGCACTCCAGATGGGCATTGGCAAGTAGAACAAATTGTCCAGGTGAGTCATGGGGAGTGAAGGTGAGTCGGACCGCTGCTTCTTCCATACCTTTGATCCACCTTTTGGGGAGACAGCACCCTGTAAGGGGTGTTGATTTGGAGAATATACTACATTCCGAAGGATGGTGCCCCATCCTTGGAGTGTTGTCTCCAGGCTGGAGCCTCAGCTGCGCCTACAGTCAGGTGGTTCGGTCCTATATCCCATCGGGCCGGCTGCTTCTGGGTTATTGCAGATGCGAGATGAGCTGTGGGTCCTGAGATCACAGGCCCACCACCACGCTTCCACTTCCTTTCCTGTTAAGTGCGTTTCTTCATCTGGTGGGATGTGCAAGATCCTACATCTGGGCCGAATACTCTTTCGAATATTGGTGTTCGCCAAGGCACCCACTCACCCTGTGACTATAGCTGTGAGCTCAGGGAGATGCCAGTACAGTGGTGCTTCTGAGTTTGGTATGTTTATCCCCGGAAGGGCCCGATTTCCTGAAACTCTTCTCTTTCTCCTCCCACTGGAACTTCCATTCCTATGTCCCATTCCCTCCGAGTCTAGATCTCATCTATCTGTTACTGGGAAAACAATCTAGCAAACTGGTATGTGCTCACAGGCTAATAATAATTCACTTAATAAGAGGTTCGTGGAAATGGTCCCTTTAAGTCAAGGTCATGGTCTCTAATGGTGGATAATAGACACGGGAATTTTGGCGAGGAATATACTTTTGATGAGGGAACCTGAGGAAGGATAGCATTTTAATACCTCAAACAGATAGATATAAAGATACTATAATGTCTGAAAATGCTGTTTCCTCAGGGACATTTAATGGTATTGCACAGAACTTACCACTGTGCAATAATTCTGTGCACCAATTTCAATTTTTACTTTGGCAGAGTGAGTTTAAGAGAGGTTTAACCAACCCTCCCCCCCCCACCCCCGCCACTGTCACATTGTCTAATGTTAAAATGACTTTGCGTTCCTAGGATGAACCATCCTTGCCGATGAAGTATTTTCCTTTCCATATTATGCAGGGTTTAATTTGCTGATGTTTTGTTTCACATTTTAAAAAATCTGTGTTCAGGAGTGAGATTGACCTTTAACTTTCCTTTTTCATACTGTCCTTTCCAGTTTGGTAAAATCACTGGCCTCAGAATGAGTTGGAGAGCATTCCCTCTTTTCTGAGTCTCTGGAAAATTTTGTATAAGATTGTAATTATCTGATTCCTGAATCTTTGGTAAAACTAACCTAAAACCATCCAGGCCTGCAGTTTTCTTCACGGGAAGATTTTAAAATATGAACTCTACTTATTTAGTGGTTATAGAATAATATATATTTTTCTCTTCTTGAGTCAGTTTTTCAAATAAAACTTTAAATTTATTGGCACAGACTTATTCCTGGTAATTTCTTCTTAATCTGCTGTGTTTTAGGTATGTTCTTTAAAAATTTTAGTATTGGTGGTTTTGCTCTCTATATTTATTTTTGATCATTATTAACAGTATTTTGTTGGTGTTATTAATATTTTCAAATAAACTCCTGGCTTTGTTGATTATATCTATTATATCTTTATTCCTTACTTTATCAATTTCTGTACATATCTCTAATTACTACTTTAGCTGCTTCACACATTTGATTGATAGATAAATCTTATGATTTCTTTTTTACTCAATAGTTATTTAAAGGTCTTAAAAAATTTTTCCAGATATGAAATTTTGTTATTTTTTTTGTTACTGAACTCTTATTTAATTCTGCTGGAGCCAGAAAGTGCTCTGTATGAGACTAATTTTTAAAATTTACTTTGGCTTGTTTTATAGTTCAATATGTGGCCAGTTTTAGGTCCCCTGTGTGCTTAAAAAGAATGTATGATCTCCAGTTACTGGGTACAGTGCTCTATACATATGCATTAGATCAAGTTTATTATTATGTTTTTAAATATTTTATATTCTTACTGACTTAATTGCCTACTTGATCTATCAATTATTGAGAAAAGTGAGTGAATGTCTCTCATTATGATGGTGAGTTTATATATTTATTTGATAGTTTGGTCAAATTTTGCTTCAGATGTTTGAATTTACATTTTAAGTACTCTATCCTTCTGGTGATTTGAAGCTTTTATCATTATACGCTGACCCTCTTTAACTCCCATCATGCTCTTCAGCCTTAAAATCTACTTTTGTATATTTGCTTTTGGTAGTCATCTTAATATAAAGGCTGTCATTTTATTGCATAATCCATGTATTTATCATATTTATACAGTATTTTCTTTTCCCTTAAGTTTTTTTTAAAACGGACTTCATGCTTTAGAAGTTTTAAATTTACAGAAATTTTGAGAAAATAGAACACTGAAAGTTGCCACAGACCTCCTCCCTCAGTTTTTCCTGTCATTGACATTTTACATTAATATGGTACATTTATTGTAATTAGTGAACTGACACTGATAAAACATCATTAATGAAAGTTCATAGTTTATCCAGGTTTCCTTAGTTTTTACCTAATGTCATTCCTGCTCCAGGGTCCCATCCAGAATTCCACATTACAGTTAATCATTGTGTCTTCATAAGATTAATTAGGAAGACTCCCTTTTTCCCCTGTTCTCTGGAAGAATTTCTGTGAGATTGGTCATACACACACACACACACACACACACATATTACCTATTACACATAATATCTATTATAGTATATAAAATATGTGATAGATAATACATTGTATATATAATATAATGTACATTAAAATATATTATAATTTAAATTTTAACAATTTATTTAAAATGTTTGCAGACTTGAATGAGATTTATCTTGGAGTTCTCTTTTTGTTCTTGTGAGAGTTTTGAAAAGTTGCATTTTATAGGAATTTTCTAATTTTATCTAAATTGTCAAATACTTTGTTATCATGTACATAATATTCATTTGTTTTTATCTCTGTAGGAGCTATAGTGACATCACCTATTTTTTCTTTCTTTCGTCAATTTGTATTTTCTCTCTCTTTTTTCTTGACCAGTCCTTGTAGGTTTTATTAATTTTATTGATCTTTCCAAAGAACAAACTTTTGGCTTAAAATTTTTTCCTCTATAACATGCTTTTAAAACTATTTTTTTTATTTTTCTCTGTAATTTTACTACTTATTTTCTTCTATAACTTTGGTTTTGATTTACCATTCTTTCCTAACTTCCTGAAATGAAAATTTAGGTCATTTTCAACCCTTTTTCTTCTATTTTAATATTTTTTCTATTAAATTTTCTCTAAGCACTCCTTAGCTGCATCCTGTAAATTTTAATATGCTGTGAGATATGATATGACTCATGGTGAGCCATATTTTTTTCTTCATTTTAATTTCGTTCAAAATATTTCCCAATATTTAAAAACCCAATACTGTTTTTAATTCAAGAATTATTGAGATATATTTTTTAACTTCAAGTTACTTTCTGACCTTAATTCTCTGACATCATCTGGGTGTTGTACAATTCAATTCAATTCTGACATTAACTACACAATGTTAGCACAGACCCTCACAAGTTAAAGACTTAGTCCCACAAGCCTGCCCTATTTCAGATGCTCACTGAAAGTCTGGGGTTTCCCAAATCTACCTCCACTTCTGCTTGACTGGCTATAAATCCAGGGCTTCCCATAACACCCTCAGATGTGATCATTTGCTAGAACGGCTCATAGAACTCATGAAAGCACTATCCTGACAATTACTATTTTATTACATAGGATACAAACAGCCAGGTGAAAAGGTACATAGGGCAAGACTGGAAGAGCCTCGAATACAGGCGCTTCTGTCCCCATGGAGTCAACCTGCAGCCACCCTCTAGGTACCAACCAGGAAGCTCCCTCGAGCCTTGTGTTCAGAGTTTTTAATCACGTTTGCATTATATGATCACGATAGATTAAATTATTGTCCACATGATTGAACTCAGTCCCTAGTCCTCTCTCCTCCCTGGAGTAGAAGGATGGGCTGAGAATTCTAACCCTCTAACAGGTCTTTGTTTCTCTGCCATGGCCCGTTGCTCCCCGGCCACTCTTTAAGGGCTCACTATGAGTCATCCCATAGCATAAATGCACGGATAGTCGAAGTGACTCACTATAAATAACAGGGACCATCTTACCAGGAGATTCCAAGGGTTTTTTGAAGCTCTGTGCCTTGAACCAGGAACCAACAAAAAGAGATCAGACATACTCTTTATTACACAAGTAGTTGGGGATTTTCCAGTTATCTTTTCTCAACATTTTTTCTAGCTTATTTTCACTGTGTTCAGAGAGCTAGTTATCTGAAATATTGAGAAATGCTCTTTGACCTAGAATATGATTTTTATTAATATTCCATATGCACATGAAAAGAATGTGTACTCTGCAGTGCCTGGGTATTAGTAAGGTCAGATTTGTTATCAATTGTTTGCTACTTTACAAACAATGTGTGGGAAGTGTATTTGCTCTAAAAGCCAATGGAAAAGACAGTAATGACTTTCACTATGATTGTGGAATTACCGATTTCACCTTCTGGTTCTCAGAACTTTTGCTTTATCCATATGGGGAAGCTATGTTATTTGGGAAATACTACTTTAGGATTCTGACATTGACCTTGCAGATTGATCCCTTCATTATAATGAAATTTCCTTCTTTCTTTCTAGTGTCTTGCCGTAAAGTCCACCTTGTTTGCTGTTAATATAGTGACACCAGCTTTCCTTTTCCCCCCTTTTCGTCAGCTTCATTGAGGAAGCCACCATGACAATCATACTACAAAAGAACTCCACCATCCTAAAAAGTTCCCTCTCCCCATTTAGAGTGAATCCACTGCCCCTCAACTGACCCCTTGGCAATAACTGATGTGTTTCTGTCACTCCAGATTTTCCTTTTCCTAATGTTTTATTTAAGTGGAATTATATGCAGTCTTAATGTCTCCTTTTGTCTCAGTAAGCATGAGGTGTTTTGAGATTTATCGATGTTATTGGATGTATCAGTATTCCTTTCTATTTCTAAATAATATCCCATTGGATTAATAGGACAAATTGTCCCAGATTTAACCCGGAGCTCCTTTTAAACTGGACTGTGTCGTTTTGCTATGTCCTTGTCATTCATTGATCACCTTCTTACTTTCTGGCACAAGATATTCAAGGTTCATCTTATACCTCAATTGACCCAGCTCTAGATTTTAACTTAAAATTTAATCCTAAATTTTAACTTAAAAATTAATCCTAAATTTTAACTTAAAAATTTTGCCTTAGAGAGGTATTTTTCCTTTTTAATCATGAAAATAATATGCATTCAGGACCATCTATGTTGAGAGTCAAAGGCGACTTTGCCATCTCAGAGGAGGTTTTTGGTTTGGGTGTGTGTTTTTTCACTTCTACCCAGAGCTCAGTGTAAGACAGACATTTTCCTATGCTATTTGCCTCCCTGTGGATATTTTCATTTAGTTTAAGCTATGATTTTTATTATAAAGGAGCCAGTATGTACTGGTAAATGTTTAGCAAATGACTGTCTGGGAAAAAAAAAGGGGGAGCTGATTTATAACCTATGGTGGATTTCTGTGGGGTGAAGACTCTCGTCACAGTTCATTTCAAGCCACCAATGTGAAGTCAGCCAGCTTGCCAATTTTCTGAAAATTTGTCATTTGACTTTTGCAAGCAAGTACACACCTTCCTGTGTTTGGCTTTATGTGGGCAGACTAAAGCGGTCCCCCTGCACAGCCCCATGCTTAGTTCACAGCCCTCTTCCTCCTGCCGGCTTCTTTGTGCGGAGCTCCTGGTCACAGGCCCTCTGTGTGCACTTAGGACACGCGGCAGTTTCAGCGTCATTTTTCCTTCACGGACTGGTTTGTTCTGCTTTGTTCTTAGCCTCCAATGATTCTTTTTTTTTATTAATTAAATCTTTATTGTTCAGATTATTACATTTGTTCCTCTTTTTCCCCCCCATAACTCCCCTCCACCCAGCTCCCACCCCACCCTCCTCCCTCACTCCCCACCCACTGTCTCATCCATAGGTGCACGATTTTTGTCCAGTCTCTTCCCGCATCCCCCTCACCCCTTCCCCCCCCCCCAAGAATGGTCAGTCCACTCCCTTTCTATGCTCCTGATTCTATTATAATCACCAGTTCATTCTGTTCATCAGATTATTCACTTGATTTTCAGATTCACTTGTTGATAGATGTGTATTTGTTGTTCATAATTTGTATCTTTACCTTTTTCTTCTTCTTCTTAAAGGATACCTTTCAGCATTTCATATAATACTGGTTTGGTGGTGATGAACAAGAAAAAGCTAAAGGAGTTCATCACCTCCAATGATTCTTAACTTCTTCCATTCATTCAAAAGTGTGTGTGTGTGTGTGTGTGTGTGTGTGTGTGTGTGTGTGTGTGTGTTTGCATGCATTCTCATCCCCCACATCACTAGATATTTTGTACCTGGGGGATTCTAGGATCTTTCTTTGGTCATATTACCAGAAATGGATAAGTCCAAATGACTTTCTCATAGCAGTTAATTCATCAAAATCCTAATCACACATTTTGGGCAATAATTTTAACAGATTTTACCAACTGGACACATGGTAATATTTATCAAACATACTTTCTTCTATGAAGAAATAATTATTAAAAGAATGCAAAATATTTGCATTTAGCCCATACCCAAAATAAAAGTGCTTCAAAATATCAACAATTATTGCCCTAACTGGTTTGGCTCAGTGGATAGAGCATCAGCCTGAGGACTCAAGGGTCCCAGGTTCGATTCCGGTCAAGGGTATGTACCTTGGTTGCAGGCACATCCCCAGTAGGGAGTGTGCAGGAGGCAGTTGATTGATGTATCTCTCTCATCGATGTTTCTAACTCTCTATCCCACTCCCTTCCTCTCTGTAAAAAATCAATAAAATAGATTTTTTTAAAAATGTTCTTTAAAAAAGTATCAACAATTAGTAACCATGAATGAATGTATGAAGCATAAAATGAATTCTACATATTGTCAGAATTAAAGGTTTTCAAACTTCCTCTATGGAGCCCTACTAGTCCCATTAATTTGTTTAATTTCTCCCTGCAATGGACAAAGGGTAGTGAATAAGGGAGCTATTCTAGATTTCAACTTGTATTAGATTTATGCTAGTGGACTTCAGTTGAAGATTCTGTTTGAAGACTATTAATAGTTTGCAAACCCTTTTTCATCTCATATTCCATCTCTAAAGGCCCAGAGATGGAGCACCTAACGGAAATTAGGGCCTACTGTAAAGAAGCTGAGTTTCTGAACTGGGTCTCTGTTTACTCGGGCTGCATGTGCTCACATGCACAAACCCCACCCTACAGACAGTATTAAGGCAGGAAGGGCTAGTGAATATTGTGTAGCGCATGCAGTGAAAACATTCCTGGTCCTTAGGTTGCTTGAAACTTTTGTATGGCTGCTATGAACCGAGTGCTGCCCTGCAAATCTTTTTAAAATCAGCTGAGACGTATTTTGAGCATCTCATTTTCCTTGTTGACCTTCTTTGGAGTCTCTATCAAGCAGATAAATCATCAAAGGGAAGATAACATGAAAGAAAACCATTAGCAGGAGAGACAGGGAGGAAGGGAAATACACAAACAACCGTACTTCCTTCTAGAAAGTGAGGCCCTGACCAAGCTCCTTTCAGCAGCTAAGTACCACTTCTCTCTCAAGTACCTATAGAATTTTTTTTTTGGCTTATTTTCCAAGATTTCCCCATTTGATCTTTTAAATGGAGTCAAGTGCACAATTAAAACTGGGATTTGTAAGGAGTGTTTTTAAACAAAAGCCCTAGACATCTTATCCCTCCCAGTACATCTGGGAGCCAACAGCAGTCTCGCCATAATTGGAAAGGGATACAACCTCATGAGGTTCTCTCTTTGCCTCATGAGCACCGTCTCTCCATGCTCACTCTTACTGATATCCATCTATCCAGATTTTATAGTGCTTTTATCCCTCAAGTGTTTGCTGCATTTCACATGATATTTATACCAAAACTTAAGCCCTTTCAGTTATTCAGTACTATCAACTCAACCTAGTGAGGAAACGTCTGCAGTGGGGTCAAACCCAGTTGGAGAAAGGGAACTAAATATGCATGCATGTGAGTTTGTAGTAACTGTAGCTTTGATAAATTTGTGCTTGATAAAAAAGAGGGGAGAATGGAAGACTGCTATCAGCATCTAAACAGTAGAAAGAGATTTTTTCCCCTTTGCAGTACTGATATTGGTCAACATCCCTCATATCTCTTAAGTGTCCAAACCATAAACCTTGGAGTCATCATTGCCTTCTCCCTCTCCTTATCCTCCAGCATTTGTATTAGTCAGGATCCTCCAGAGAAACAGAGCCAATAGGGAATATCTATATCTATATCTATCTACATCTATATCTATCTATCTATCAATCTATCTCCATCTGTGTATCTGATAGATTTATTATATCTATACTAGAGGCCCAGTGCATGAATTTGTGCACGGATGGGGTCTGGCTGGCCTGCCCTGATGGGGGCCCATCGGGCTGGGCTGGTGTGGGGGGGAAGGGGCTGTGGGTGGTTTGCTGGCTGGCCCCACCCTCGATCGGAGTGTTGGGGGACTGATCAGAGGCAGAGCTGGCCAGGAGGAGGGGCTGAGGGTGGTTAGCCGGCTGGGGGGAGGAGCCGTGGGCAGTTGGCCAGTGGGCCCTGCCCCCAATCGGGGTGGGGGGGGGAGATCAGGGATGGGGCCAGCTGGGGGGAGGGGCCGTGGGTGGTTGGCCAGCTGGCCTTGCCCCTGATTGGGGTATTGGTGGCCAATCAGGGGCCAGGCCGGCTGGGGGGAGGGGCCAATGGGGGCCTGGATCAGGCTAATTGGTGGCCGCAGTGTGCATCATAGCCACTGGTTATTCTGGTTGTTCCACCATTCCAGTCGCTGGGCTTTTATATATATATACTAGAGGCCTGGTGCACAAAACTCATGCACTTGGGGGGGGTTCCCCTCAGCCTGGCCTGTGCCCTCTTGCAGTCTGGGAGCCCTTGGAGGATGTCCGACTGATGGCTTAGGCCTGCTCCCCATGGAACGTCATTTCACCATTTGGTCGATTTGCATATTAGCCTTTTATTATATAGGATAGATCTATCAATATGATAGATACACCCATCTGTGTATATGATAGATCTATTATATCTATATCTGTCAATATGAGAGAGAGAATAAGGAAACAACTCACACAATTGTGGAGGCTGAGAAGTCTCATGATCTGCAGCTAGCAAGCTGGAGATTTAGGAGTTGGTGGTATAATTTCAGCCTGAGCACAAAAGAACCAAGTCCCAGCTTGAAGACAGGCAGAGATAGGGAATGCACCCTCTGCTTTTTGTTCTATTTGGACCCTCAATGGATTGGATGATGCCCACCCTAACTGCTTTACTCAGTCTGCTGGATTCAAATGCTGATCTTATGCAGTCCAGCCTCACAAAAACACCCAGAAATAAAATGATGTTCAATTAGCCTTCAAAGCATCTTATCAGGCACTCATCTTGGGCACTCTGCTCTTTTCCCTCATGGCTCCTCTATCAGTTCAGTGCCTCATATTCATTCTCTCTCTCTCCCTCCTTCTCTCTCTCTCTCCCTAAATGATATCCTTTTGCTTCAGACATCTTTCTCTATAATCATTATCCACATTTCCTTGCCTTTAGAGTGATTTTTATTTTTCACTCTTTTCCCAAACCCTCCAATGAGTTTCCAGGGACTTCACCTGAGGGTGTGGTGCAAACCCCTCTGAGAGATCTAGTTTCTGCTTATATTTCCAAACGAACCACATGTCACTTTCCTCCATGTCCCCCTCTCCTAAGAGCCAATGTCCTCATACTTGGAATATCTTCTTTTTTCTTAATCCACTTCAAAACTTCTATTCACTCAATTCTTGGCCCACAGATACATCTCTGTGATTGTCTTTTGTCTGCCTCTGCCCCATCTTCACCTTCAAGCAAAGACTCATATTACTCTCTCCCTCTGCTATCACACAAGTGTATTAAATTATCATTCTTTATATTTAAGTCCATTAAAATTTCTTCTTTAAGGGCAGTTATCAAATTTATCACTGTATCTCTAATACTTAAAGGTTTTTTAAAAATTGTAGACTCTCAATTACTGCTTAACTATGTGAGCAAATGACTTGATAATTTCCTACTGGGACATTGTGGAATATAACATGGAGCAGTGGTAAGATGGTTAGTCTGACTCATGAGTCTTGTGAGTTGTTAGATCCTATGCAAGTCACTCAGCCTTTCTCAGTTTCCAATTTTCATTAAATAAATCACTTATGGTTTCTTTTGTTGTGCAGAAGCCTTTTATTTTGATGTAGCCCCATTTATTTATTTTTTCCTTTGTTTTTCTTGCCCTAAGACCATGGTCGGCAAACCGCGGCTTGCGAGCCACATGCGGCTCTTTGGCCCCTTCACTGTGGCTCTTCCACAAAATACCACGGGTGGGCGCGCATGTACAGTGCGATTGAAACTTCGTGGCCCATGCACAGAAGTCGGTATTTTGTGGAAGAGCTGGTATTTTGTGAAAGAGCCACACTCAAGGGGCCAAAGAGCTGCATGTGGCTCGTGAGCCATGGTTTGCTGAGCCGCAGTTTGCCGACCACTGCCCTAGGAGATGTATTGGTGAATATTCTGCTACATGAGATATCTGAGATTTTATTGCCTATGTTTTCTTCTACAATTTTTATGGTTGCACAACTTACATTTAAATCTTTTATCCAATTTGAGTTTATTCTTGTGTATGGTGTAAGCTGGTGGTTTAGTTTTATATTTTTTCATGCGTCTGTCCAGTTTTCCCAACACCATTTATTGAAGAGACTGTCTTTACTCCATTGTATGTTCTTGCACCCTTTGTCAAATTGATTTTTATGGTATAGGTCAAATTCTGGGTTCTCTGTTCTGTTGCATTGGTCAATATGCCTATTCTTGTGCCAGTACCAGGCTGTTTTGATTACAGTAGCTTTGTAGTGTAACTTAATATCTAATATTGTGATTCCTCCAACTTTGTTCTTCTTTCTCAAGATTGCTGGAGCTATTTAGGGTATTTTTTGGTTACATATATAAATTTCTGGAGTATTTGTGCTAGTTCTGTGAATTATACCATTGGTATTTTAATAGGGATTGGGTTGAATTTACATATTTCTTTGGGTATTATGGACATTTTAATGATGTTAATTTTTCCAATCCATGAACATGGTGTACACTTCCACTTGTTTGTATCTTCCTCTATTCCTTTTTTCAAAAGCTTCTTCACAGCAAAAGAAACCACTATCAAAATGAAAAGGGAACCCTCTGTATGAGAGAAAATATTTGCCAATAATACATCTAACAAGGGTTTAATCTCCAAAATATATAAAGAACTCATACATCTCAAGAAAAGGAAGAAAAACAATCCAATTTAAAAATGGGCAGAGGGCCTAAATAGGCACTTCTCCAAAGGGAACATACAGGTGGCTAATAGACATATGAAAAAATGCTCAGAATCACCAATCATCAGAGAGATGCAAATTAAAATGCCAATGAGATACCACATCACACATATCAGAACGGCTATCATCAATAAATCAACAAATGACAAGTGCTGGTGAGGATGTGGAGAAAAGGGAACCCTATTACACTGCTGGTGGGAATGCAGACTGGGAGCCACTATGGAAACCAGTATGGAGTTTCCTCAAAAAATTAAAATTGAAACTCCCATTTGATCCCATGATCCCACTTCTGGAAATATATCCTAAAAAATCTGAAGCACCAATCAGGAAAAAAATATATGCTCCCCTATGTTCATAGCAATATTTACAATAGCTAAGATTTGAAAATAGTCCAAGTGCGCATCAGTAAATGAGTGGATAAAAGAGCTGTGGTACATTTACACAATGGAATACTATGCAGCTATAAAAAAGATGGATCTCTTACCCTTTGAGACAGCGTGGATGGATCTGGAAAGCATGCTAAATGAAATAAGCCAGTCAGAAAAAGACAAATACCACATGATCTCACTTATTTGCAGAATTTAGTGAACAAAATGAATTGACCAATGAAACGAGACCTGAGGCATGGAACAAATTGACATATCTTGGGATGAGAAGAGATAAACCGAAGAACTTATATGCTTATCACATGGACACTGACAATAGTGAGGTGAAGGTCTGGGGAGTATGGGCTGGGTGGAGGAGGGTAATGGCAGCGGAAAAGAGAATGGAGGACATCTGTGATACTGTCAACAATAACAAATATATATTAAAAAAATGTATTTTGTGGAAGTGTTTTTAAACTGTGGGGAAATATACAAATATAAAACTTATACAGTCTCCCAAAGAAATATATACACACTTTAACAGCTGATATCTCAACTTTGAAAACAAAATATATTTTAATAAACACTGCTTTTATAATTATTCAAAGTGTATGTATACATTTTTGGGGACACCCTACAAAATACCAAGTGCGGGCGCGCACGTACAGTGCAATTGAAACTTCGTGGCCCATGTGCAGAAGTCGGTATTTTGTGGAAGAGCCACACTCAAGGGGCCAAAGATCTGCATGTGGCTCGAGAGCCGCAGTTTGCCAACCACTGACCTAACATATTTTTAAATTTAGAATTTGAATCTTCCCATTGTCTTTCCATGGGAGGAACATGCCATGGGCCATCTTGGCGAAGTCAGCCTGGCTAACAGTCTAAATGTTATTTGTTCTTTGATTAAGAGAGTGTCCGTCAGACATGCCAAATGCACCCATTTTCATAGCCATGTTACCGCAGCCTTTGTCCTCTAGGGGAGAAGAGGGCGCTGTCTTTACAAAGGCTCTGGAGGAAGACTTCCTGGCATTGGCCCAGTGCCCAGCTGTGCGACTTGGGGTTCGTCCACTAGCTTCCTAGTTTTAGTTTCTTCAGCTTTAAAATAGGGATAATATCTTCTTAGGATTGTTGTGAGAATTAAACAAGGTCAGACAAAGGCATCAGTTATGATTGTCAACCCCAAAACTCAGGCATGTAAGAAATAGGACTTTATTTTTAAAATGTATTTTATTGACTTTTTACAGAGAGGAAGGGAGAGGGATAGAGAGTTAGAAATGTCGATGAGAGAGAAACATCAATCAGCCACCTCCTGCACACCTCCCACTGGGGATGTGCCCGCAACCAAGGTACATGCCCTTGACTGGAATCGAACCTGGGACCTTTCAGTCCGCAGGCCAACGCTCTATCCACTGAGCCAAACCAGTTAGGGCTATTTTAATAATTTAATTTGTTTTAAAACTTTCCACCCCTGTTGGCTCTGTTGACACTTAGCCTTAGTCCTTGGCAGATTTCCCCCTTATTCTCTGAGGGTTTCCAGGCTCCAAACCAGTGCTGTTAATAGAAATACAATGCAAGTTGTATATGTAATTTAAAATTTTTAAAAGCTAAAAGAAGCATATGAATTTGATATCTTTTCCCATCCAGATTGAATTTTTTATTAAAAATTTAAATTTTATTATTTAATCATGGTTTACACTCAATATTATTTTGTATGGGTTTCAGGTGTACAGCATCGTGGTTAAATAATCACATAGGGTACCTAGAGTTCCCCCTGATCTTTTCAGCACCCAATACTAGAGGCTCAGTGCATGAAATTCATGCACTGGGGGGCGGGGGGGGTGTCTCAGCCTGGCCTGTGCCCTCTCACAGTCCAGAACCCCTCAGGGGATATCCGCCTGCTGGCTTAGGCCCGCTCCCCCTGGCAGGTGGACATCCCTCTTGCAATCCAGGATCCCTCGCTCCTTACTACCGCCCACCTGCTCACTGCTCCTTAGTGCTGCTGTGGAGGCAGGAAAGGCTCCAGCCACCAGTGCTGTGCTCACCAGCGGTGAGCCTGGCTTCTGGCTGAGCGGCACTTCCTCTGTGGGACACACTGACCACCACGGGGCAGCTCCTGCGTTGGGCGTCTGCCCCACCCTGTATATTCCCTAAGCTGTACTTTAAATCCCCGTGATTATTTTGTGACTACCAGTTTGTACTTCTTAATCCCTTTGCCTCTTTCAGCCATCTCCCAGCCCCCTCCCCTTTGGCAACCATCAGTCCACTCTCTCCATCTGTAAGTCTGTTTCAATTTTGTTTGTGCATTTATTTTATTCTTTGGGTTCCACATATAAGTGAAATCCTGTGGTATTTGTCTTTCTCTGACTGACTTATTTTACTTAGCGTGAATCTAGTATTTAACAATACATTTTATTTTAACTCAATATGTCCAAAATGTTACCATTTTAAAAATGTAAATATATAATGAGATATTTTACATAGTTTTGTACTAAGTTACTGCAACCTCGTGTGTATTTTATAATCATAGCACATTTCAATTTAGACTAGTCACATTCCATGTGCTCAATAGCACATGGCTCATGGCTAATATATTAGACATGCAGTTATAGACTCCTATGCAATAGCAGTTTGTTTGAGAGAGGAAAGGAATTGCGGGTTCACGTTGGCTAGTGCTGAGATCGCCCTGTACCTCATTTCTGCTTCTGCTTTGATGTTTTATTTCATGAGGTGAAAGGAAATGAGGACATGTAGAGGAAAACAAGTTATTATCTCAAAATATCATTTTATCACATGTACTTACTCCAGTGCCTGGTTACTGTGCAAACATGAGCAGCTAATAAATGTTAACTATCATTATTGCTACAACAAAGACTTTTCCTCATGTTATCATATCTCTTGTTTGAGATTCATTTCCTTTACATATTCCTCTAGACCTATAATGTATGACTTGCCAGAATAAGATAAAGAAGCTCTTCATCGAACACAACTCTACCAGCATAAATTTTCTTTGTTCAAAGTAAACAACTAAAGAAAGAGACAATTTTATTTATGAAATGAGTCACTTCATTAAAAAGGTAAAGACATTGAAAATAGCATCCCTTACAAGTATGTCTCTCAGTAACTTCCAAGGCTCACCTGTAGAGGTTATTCTGTGCTATTTTGAAATGCTCAGGGGAATTGGAATAGAACTCTTTTGACCTTAGAAACCCAGACCTCATGTTATTTTTGTCTTCCATACCTTTGCACTTCTCATATTTCCTTTGTTCATCTCCAAGTAAAGGAAGGTTAAGTGAATTAATTACACATAAGGCCTTTAGAAGCCCTTAGTGGAATGACTGAAATGTGGCAAGTGACAAATATTAATCAAATGCTTCTCAGACATCATCTTTTTTAATTAATGTAATGATCCTCTGCGGTATTACAAAACACCATTTTATAGACAACAAAACTGAGGTTCAGAAAGAGGAAACAAGTAGCTCAAGGACACTAAGACAATGAATGGAGGGGGCAGTGATCTAACCCAGGGAGCCTGACTCCAAAGCCCATGTTCATCCACGTGAGGCTCTGCACACTCCCTGGGCTCTGTAACCTTCAGTGCAAGAGGCAGGGAGTTCTTATCAGCCCAGCCTACTCAAAGGCTCTGAGCAACAGTTATATATGCTTTATCAACACAAAATACTGAAATTGTTACTTAGTAAATGCAACTTGTTCGTTGGGTATGCTCTGCAAAGCATAGTTGTATATATCCCATAATGAATGCTATCTGTATATCTATATCTATATTCCCTTTTGCTGATGAAAAGATCAGGAGACTCTATCTGACTTTTACTTCTAGTAATAACAACAGGTCATGCCGATTAGTTCTTTTATACAATGGAGTGGCAAACAGCAAGAGAACGAACAAATTCAGACATTCACAGCAATGTGGCTGAATTGATCAAGCATAGGTTGGCCCAAAATAATACGTACTGTATAATTCCATTTATATGTAAACAAAACTACACTATTGCGTTAGAGATGCATGTTTAAATGGGAAAATAGTAAAAAAACAAAAAGTAAGGAGTTCTATGCCAGAAAAGTCACGATTTTGAGTTTCTTCAGGAGAGGAAGAGGTTGTTATATGGGGAGGAGGCACAGGAGAGCTTCAAGAGGGTGGCACCTTTCTATTGCTCAGTAGTAGTTACACGGCCGTGTACTTTATAACAGTTCATTAAGCTGATGTTGAAATGTTCTCTCTGTGTGTGATTTTTAACCATAAACATGTTTGGATATT